>NC_089279.1:16278669-17478669 GCF_963678975.1 Dysidea avara | reverse complement strand
GCATTGTATTGTATAGTTCAGCAACTAGACATCACTAAATAATTGTTTTGACAATGATTGGATCATTTTTCCACACAGCACATTTCAACTGCATGACAAGATGGCTCAGACATTCAAGGTCAATAAATCTATACTGTCAAGTACTTATCCTAATGCCGTAGTTTATCCTTAATGGGTTATATGACTAGAAATGGTACCACTAAACAAGCAAAACCTGTACAACAGCATTGTACAGGCTATGAACAATGTTCCACAAGTACCATAGCCCACACTGTAAAACCCACAATCAATCTTTACATATCTTTGTATAAACTTGTATAAAACTAATGGGGTGAATGCCTTTTCACCTCTTTGGTGAGTATGTCCATGGTATATGACTTATACTCTTGGAAGTTGCCTAGATATATGCCCAAATCTAAGGACTTGCAGCCCTCAGGTTTTGGATATAAGGCAAATCCTTTGTGGTCATGGTACAAACTACACAATGATTTGTGATCCCTACCTGATTTCTGTAACATCAGACTTGTCAAGATCACTAAGAGCAATTCTAGCCTCCTCCAGAGCTGAAAGAGCAGCAGCTAATACTTCCTCAGCTTCTGCCTACAGTGCAATTGATGACAGAAAGTGCACAAATATAAAGTTTGAATAATCATTGTAAAGCAACTGTACACAAATACACATGCATACTTGTGTATGCAAGTTTTATAATAATACACATTTTAATCACATTACCTTTTCAACAACAATAACTTTATTCAATTTCAACACTTTTAGCTTGAGCCATTTGTTGTTTTTCTTTGGCTTGTTCAGTTTTAGAAGATATATCACTCAACAGTTCCTCACAAGCACCTGTCTTCTTTGTCACAGCTTCTTTCTGAACCTCTAGTTTTCATTCAGCACACTCAACTGTTCTGAGGCCTCAATAAGTTTTGTAAGGTCTCCACTGAGCCTGTGACACTGTACAAATGTACACATACAATAATACAGGTGAGTACTACATATGTGACTGAATTTGACAAAACAAGGCTTCGACGCACAAAGCTTTGTTAGGAGATATGGCGATTTTAAGGAATCATTGTGTAATAACTTCCCAGTGCCTACAGCTGTGCAAACAAAATTTGCACCAATTGTTCATCTGTTCACTAGCTATCACTGAGTGGGTGTATACATTTCTGATACCCAAAATTTGCCCTGTTTTGAGCAGCTTTTTTCGAGTGGGTAATAATATCACAGGTGGTAGTAATAGGGTGGGAGGGTGGGGGTAGTAATAGGGTGGGAGGGTGGGGGTGGACGGTGGTCTTAATATACGGGTATAAAATGAAGTAAGAAGACGATTGGAATCCAGAGGCCAAGTTTGGGCTCTCCATGGCCCTCAAATTACTCCAAATTGACTGTGAACACTATTGGCGAGCTCTCTGTGAAGTCCGAGCTCACTACACACTATTATCACAAAGCCATGGCCATTTAATGGTGCCAATCTCACACTCGTGGCTTTGACAGGGTCGGAAGAAAGCTGCTACAGAAACCAGACTTGTCAGTGCTGAAGGAAGTACAGTGTGAAATATGATAGTGTATTAGACCAGCAATCCATTTCTGGTAAAATCGTAAGTTTTATTTTGTGTGTGTGGAAGCCTTGTTATGTGAAATCCAGTCACATATGTGAAAATGCAGTATATCAATTCTAACCTGATCAAGGAAGAATTTATCCTTCTGTTTCAGTAGGTCAGTATAACTGTTGATGAAGTCAAGGTAGTTCTTGGGAGTGACATGATTAACTCTGCACCATTTCTGTAGGAATTTTTTACTGTAGTCAGCAACTGATAAGTGCACATATACGATGTGTTCCACCACTGCACTGGTCTTGTCATCTGGGATTTGATCATTCTGTAATACACAAATGTTCTCAAGATGAGATTCTTTTGGTTTGAGACTATGAATACACAGACCAAGCACTATAGGTCATGTTTTGTGGTCCTATACATGACTACATGTATATACGTATATGACTGTATTTCACAATTCTAAAAATGTTTATAAGTCCTTGACAATTTATGTACTGTACACTGAATATGTGATAAAGAAATTTCATGCCATACAATCCTTGTGCTTATCACCCATCCCAAAAAAGATGAATATAATGTATGCATTTTAATCCTTTTTTTTTTCAAATGCTTGCACCCTGAATAGACTCTTTCCAAAAATACATCACTGCTTAGCAACACTTTTCCGACACTTTGATTGGGGCCACTGTCAATAATCACGATTGCGCTACATAGAAATATGGTGGTGAAAACAGCTCGAACAGAGTAGTATTGTTAAAGGACAGGCCATAGAAGTCTTGGAGGTTGCAAATTGGTGTTGTGGTTAGAGGGAGGCAGTTATCAGGACTGAACAAGGTGTAAAACCTTGACAACACTAATTTTCTTGTCTGCCCTGTACAAGAAGCTGTTAAATAGGGTGTTGGATGTGGGAGGTCAGCCACTGTCACAGATACTATTACCAATACAGTACTAATGATTACCCAGACTAAAATGCTATATGATAGCTTCTGGTATGGGCAGGCAAAGAAATTAGTGTTGTCAATGTTTTGCACCTTGTTCAGCCCTGTTAACCACCTGCCTCTAACCAGAACACTAATTTGCAACCTCAAAATTTCTATGGCCTGTCCTTTAACAATACTGCTCTGCTTGAGCTGTTTTCACCACCATATTTCTATGTAGCGCAATGGTGATAATTGACAGTGGCCCCAATCAAAATGTCAGAAAGGTGTTGCTAAGCAGTGACGTATTTTTGGAAAGAGTCTATTTTTTAATTGGTCTGAACCTGGAAAGCAGTACACATTCATTACATACTGTAGAGTCTGGTTGTTAAATGCACATACATATACATTAAGTTCATATTATTTGTTATAAGCACATATGTGACCGAGACTGGGAAAACCAGTCTTATCGCCTATTTAAAAGTATCAAGAAATGCCGGTTTTAAGCTATTTAGTGTGTTGTAACTTGCCAATGGTTGAAGCTATGTGTACCAAATTTTCACACGTTTTACACCAATTCCTTACCTTCCAGAGCATCCACTGTACAAGTAGCCTACATTAGTTTTTTAAACTGAGGTTGACTGTATCAGGCGAGCTCCAAAAGGGGAGGAGGTGGGGCCTGGATGGAGGGCAAGAGGCTGTTCAAAAAATTAAAAAAAGAAGGCATAGGGATGAACTGCACATACAGATCACCACTGGGCTTGGGAAAAGCAGCCAGTAAAACCAGACCACTCAAGTCTAGCTGATTTTGATTGTGAAATTAGATAGTTTATTCATGTAGCTTTGTATTCTGGGTGAAAAATCAAATCTGCTGACATAGGTATTAAGACCGGTTTTTTCCCAAACTGGGTCACGTATTCATTTCTTGTACTTAAACTTGTTATAAGTACATGTGGACAAACACAAGGCTTCAACTTGAAGTGCAACTATACAAGAAAAGAAATGTTAGTGGTTTTTAATTGTGCAAGGTGTAAAATTTCATGTGGTACATGGCCAACAATTAATTGCCTTTCACTGTGCAACTTACCAAGCAAAATAGTCTTCTATAGTATGAAATACGTGCTCCACAAAAAGAATTTCTACAAAAACCGGATCCCAAATTTATGCATGTGGCAACTGCAAATGACGACACCCCAAGAGAGTGAGTCCATTAATTATTACAATGAGGTTTTTTTATTAACATACGTGCTTAATGTTAACTAAACTAACTGTTAACTAACTGTTAATTAACTGTTAACTAACTGTTAACTTAACTACGTAATGTTAATTGTAATATTCTTTGTAAACTTTAATAAGCAGATGCACCTAACAACCAGACTCTACAGTACCTTCTATTCAAGAGTGTACATACTGTTACAAGATTTTGAAGCAGTTCTCTGTATCAACATACAGTGTTGATAACCTCAGATAGAAATCGAGAGGCTACTGCTTGTAATGTTTGTTTAGGCCAAGCAGTGAACCAGTCAATGGATGAGTTATTGACTAAACCAGGAAAGTTTCTACATCTATTCTTTAGTGTATCACCAACTGGTGACATTGCCATCACAATGTGGAGATTGTTAGCACATTTACTGACAAAGTATCCCCAAGTGCTCTCCCTGGTGGGTGGTAACCCAGCCTTCTGAGCCCCAGTACGAACCTATGTACATATGTATAAACATAAACAACATATCACAAGGTATTTACGTACTGTACTAGCCTTGCTTATTCGTTCATTATAATTATATGTACATAATACAGCTGGACCAAAGATTTGGAAGCTTTGAAACCTTTGGAATTTTGTAACCTTCGAAGGTGGTTTTACCCCTCCAAAGCTTCATAACCATGGAAGCTGCCATGTCTAATCAGTCAAAAAGCCATGTGCTTCTTGGAAGCATTGCTAATATCATTGACAAAATTTGTAGTCTGAGCAGAGCCTGTACTACAGCTGTAACAAAGTGTGAGACCATATGGTTTTACACCCATCAGTTAAGATCACTAATAACATGGTGATTTAGTTTGCCATACATTTGTTCCAGTAGGAGTGTAATCCCAAATCACATGGTTTGTTTCTGTGATTGTACTATAAAACAACCAATGAAATAACAGAATTACTAAAGCCGTTTAAGTGCAACAAGAAAGTGATATATTAAATAGCCAATCAAATACACTGACAGAAAAAGCCAATCAGATCAAGAAACCTTTTAAGTACTGAAAGAATGTCTGTCAGCAGTTGATGATCACACAGAACTCAACTACAAAGCATAAAGGCTGGTCATTATGTGTTAGTAGGCAATCACACACATTTGAGCGCAATTAGGGAATAATTGCACTCATAACAATAAATCGCACTTCGCTTTTGCCTTGTGCAATTTTGACTATTACTTGTACAATTATTTCCTAATTGCACTCAAATGTGTGTAATTACTACGTATACTAAATTACTAACATGGCATAATTAACAAAACTTCAAAGCTTCGGTGGCTTTGTTTCAAGAAGCTTCCTAGGGTAAAATTTTGACCTTTGTTCCAGCACTAGTACATACTGTATATTTCCATAACATGTATGAGAGTGCAAAAGTAAATTACTTGTCCAGTAATCTGATCCTTTTCATCATCAGCAAACAGAGCAGGTACCATACCACTAGTCAACATGTTGTTGATAAGCTCTAGAAATCCTACAAGTTATAGTACGCTAAGTGAACCATAAACTAAACAGGTTCATAAATGTGTACCTTCTTGAGCCACATGACCATCAGTAAATAGGAACACCATCTACAGAACATAGCATGTAACACCTTCATATGTAAGCTTTGACTGTTCTATTAGGATAATTACTATTAGAATATCTTGATGCAGCAGGAGGTGGAAAGTAAAATGTTTTAGTAGTTATAATGGATGCGGTTTCATCCTTAAAGCTAGTAAATGAGTTAAACTTAAAAGGGGGTTCTGTCTAAATTATAGAAACCTACCTACGTACATCTGTCACTGTTAAAGCAAATGTACATACACACACAACTGTAACAGAAGACATACATTTCTTGAACGGTTGGAGATGTCCCTGTAGGATGGAAGAGTATATGAGAAATGGTGATTCCGATGATGGAAATGTGATGTTGTAGACACTAAACAGTAATATGAAACGCGGATCCACTTCATTACGACCTCCACCAGCCTGAAGTTAGAGCAAAGCATGCAGACACATTTCACTGCAACTAACAAAATTGAAAGCTCAAATCAAACAATTGAAGTGTTCATTCTAACATTCATGAAGTACATGGTAACATACTTTCCCCATAGCTGCTAAGAAGCCAATATCTTTGTACACCTTCCGGTTGAGGTCTTTACCTCTATCATACATTCCTCCTCGCTCTAACAATAATTTCAGTAATGCTATTGGCTGTTGTGTGCCATACACATCAACCTAAAGCAAGCACTACATATATTATAATATAGAGATATTAGATGCATTAGTAAGTTCCCACTTGTGGCATGTTCATGTCATCAATGAATATGAGTAGCCTCTTTCCTGGAGGTGGTCCATAAGTGTCCTTTGTTCTCTTCTCAACATTAGCCTCAATGTTACGTTGTACATCCATTGAAGTAGTTCTTGAGGAGAAGTTGATGTTCAGCAACAGCTATAATTTGGACACAAGTAAGTATATTTATGGATAATTAAGTATGCATAACATTGTGTTTTTATAATACAAAGGTATTTAAAATGATGTGCTTACAAATGGTTGGGTACGATCTGAAGTGAACTGTATATGTGTAAAGTGCACGTATGAACAGTATATAATATTTCTTACAGCATGAAGTAAAATTACACTATAAGATTTGTATAAATAAACATACACAGGATTCTGGGTGTAGCTCTCGTAGGAAGTTTTGTGTGGTGGCCGTTTTGGAAGTACCAGTCTCTCCTACCAACACCACAGGTCTCCTCACTTGTACCATCAGCTGTAACAACCAAGTATTTCTCACAGTATCCACAGTGGGTACAAGGATCTCATTCCTGGCTTATGTACATAGTCTGGCACCTTATCAGCCCAAGGTACCCACAGCATTTGTTGCTGATCAAACATGTACTCATAGTGTTGGTAAATTGATTGGGATTTCACCCTGCTTGACACAAGCTCCTTCTCCATTGTTCTGTGTAAGGGCTGCTAGTTTTTTTACATATGCATCAAACTTGACTCGTCCTTCTAACAAGCCTGCTCCCATTGACCAGATTATACACTGAATGAAAATAGTCTCTAAAACTTCTGAACCAATTCCCATGCTTGGTCCATCTCCTTTCCTCCTAGCTCCACAGTGGGAAGACGGAGCAATGCACCTAACATAACTGTTAATTGCATCACCTGGAAGAGAAAGTAATTTTGTCATACATTACCTGTCCCAATTATGTGTACATGCATCTTCAACCTACCATGTTCATATTAGTTAGTGGCACAATGGTTTTCAGTTTATCTCCTTGTCGACCTTCCACAATACTCTCCAGTACCATTGAGATACATTGTGGTACATATTTCTCATATGACTTCATCAATTCTTTATGGCCATTCTCATTAGGAATACTGTTCACCCACTTCTCCCAGAATGGAGCATAGCCAAGATTCTTGGGGTCCACATACACCATACCACAACGTGACACAGTAGCTAGTGAAGCATACTGTAAGCCTGAAACCTGTATAGGTACATTTGTGTATATCATCAAATAGCATGTGTGTACTGAATGTGCATATCATATACATTCGTAATTATACAGATCTTGCATGTACCTCCACTAGTAGGGCATAGTACTTCTGCAGTCTGATACATTCACCATTGGCTAGAGTAAGGAGCTTGTTGTCGTCCATGACAGAACTCATGTTCTCCATCCACAAGGCATCCACATCACCATCAAACAATATATACCCCCTCTCATTCTTGTCTGTTGTTTTGTTCACTTCTCTGAAGATGTTTGACAACGGTCCATCAGTCCAGTCCCTTGTGATTGGATCCAGAATACCATACAGTTCTATCACAGAACAAGCCTTTGGATTGAGAATGTTCAACTTTGTGACCAATCCCAGCCTAAAGTGATAAACAAAAAAAAGTTGTAAATACATGTGTTGACTAAAACTTACTTGGTTTGTGCCCTGCACAAGGTGTGTATGACAACTGATTTTCCACCACCAGTAGGTCCCACAACCATCACAGTGTGACGTGTTAACATAGTCTCATACAACTGCACCACCTTATTCACCTGTATACAACAAAACCAAATCACCTTATTTTTGTTTATTTTATTGCATACTACACAAAAACAGCCAAGCTGTGAAAAAATGGTGTGATCTTAAAAAGCCTGGGTGGAAAAAGTTGTGAAATCAAAAGTGACGGTAAAGAAATGGCTGCAACGATGTCAATGCTAATAAATTTTAACAATGTACACAGCTATTATTAATTTTTTTTAGCAATACCAGCCATTTCTTTGCCACCACCTTTGATTTCACAACTTTTTTCACCCAGGCTTTTTAAAGCCACACCATTTTTTCACAGTTTGGCTGTTTTTGTGTGGATTTTACTTTTTTTTGTGCTTTATAAGGCCCCAAAACCAGAGGTTTGTTTTTACTCACATTTCTTGTTTAGATGCAATGATGATTATTGAAGACAGTCTTATAAAATGTATTTCATTGCATGATTTAATACAATATTTGATAATATTATTGTAATACTCTAATAGAGTGCACATTTTTGAGGACTTATAATAGAACATACATACATAGAATGTTCTAGAACAATCTAGTACTTTTATTGGTAGATCTATGGAACTACAAATGTTTGATTATAAGTAGATTTCAGCTAGAAATTTCATTTATAAAGCAGAAATTAAGTGAGGTGATCAGCCAAGGTAGCAGTGGTTCAGTGGTTAAGGATAGGTATGAAGGTCCTTGGTTTGAACTCTGGTAACATTTTTTTTGACACCTTTTTACCCCATGGTGACTGCTCTATTAGAGTATCTCAATCCTGATTTTACATTTGTTTGGTTTTTGCTTTATAACTTTGTTGCAGTAACTCTATTGCTATTCAAACAATCAAAAGGCACTTCTACAATGATCAGCTTATCTACACACCAATTTTCAAGTTATTCTTATACTCGGTGGCTGTGACAGAAGTTTGATCTTTTTTACATGACAAATGCTTATAACTCCTTGACTATACCTCAGATTCACAGCAAACTTGGTACATGAATCCACTGTTACACGCTCTTCATTTGTGCCAAAGATCAAGGCAATTGAGTTACACATTTGCATTTTACTGTAATTTTTGTGAAGTGTGCGAAAAGAAATCGAAGCCCCAATAGCCCCCATAAGGCATAAGAAGACATTTAAATGAAACTTTGAATGCCCATATGTTGCAAATGGCTGTGGCGGATTTTATTAAATTTGCTGTGTGGCATACCCTACCTGGTAGACAGCTATAATGCAAAATGGTGTACTTTGGAGAAGGGGCCATGGAGCTATGCATGCGTGAAAAGCTGTTTTCCTTCTTCCTATCAATATACTCATGGTGCAGTGCGCCGGCTTTCTTGACCACATGACACACTATGTGTCTTGATAAATCTTGAGGACTATATGGCTACATTATGTATAGTGTACTGACTAGTACAGAGAGTGGAGCATTCAAATTAAGTAGAGAACACACTTCAGGTTCAGAAATATACAAAACTGTGAATAAACTACACAAATATTAGTTTCTACCTGCTGTGGTAGTAAGATGTATACTTATTGTCCACCAGTGCTTGTTCTACAGCATCACTGAAGTTAGGATATCTCACTCTGGGACAGTCCAGTCCAGGAAACAAGTCAGAGACCAGCCAAAGAACAGTGGAACATCTTCAAACACAAGCTTGGGTAAATTCATATCACGTAGAGCTCTCATTAACACCACATCCTATAATTATATATAGCATAAAAGATGTATGTGTACTCACACACATCACCTATTCAGTCTTATTGTCTATTTAAAGAAATGCCGGTTTTAAGTATTCAGTGTGTTGTAGCTTGCCAATGATTTGTGCCCAATTTTCACTGCAATTCCTTATAACTTGCCTGATACTGCTTTAAAAACTAACTAAAATGGTGAGAAACTATTGGCTACTTGTACAGTGGACGCTTTCCAAAAGGGAGGAGGGCAAGAGACTGTAAGGTGTAGGGATGAATTAAGTCAAGTTTTGGTCTCAAAACTGGCTAAAATGAAAGGAAATTTATAGCAAAGGTCTTTATTCAACACCATGGAGCTGTACAACCACATACAGCCATCCCCAGGCTGGATATAACTCCATTACGGCTCCAGACTGCTTGTACAGATCACCACTGTGTTTGGGAAAATCAGCCAGCAAAAGCAGACCACTTACATAAGTCTAGCTGATTTTAAAATTTAATAGTTTATCATGTAGCTTTGTGTTCTTGGTAAAAAATCAAATCTGCTGTCATGGGCCATATAAGACCAGTTTTTCCACACCCAGTTACACATCTGTATAGACAATGTATATTTACAAACAAAACTTAAAATGAAACACAGCGTGAATGCAAACAAGGGCATAAGATTCACTAGAATTCACTTCTTGTAGATCAGGTGATCCTCTCTTAAGCTCTCCAGCCATCACGAGTACAGCCTTTAGTGCACGTAGTCCAAAGTCATAATGGTATTGTCTGCTGAGTTGTCCTTTAGCTAAACTGTATAGTACCGTCATCTTCTTTGCTAGCTAGCACCTATTAAGACAATAGACAGTTCATGTATATGCGCATATATGTATGTGTGTGTGGTGTGTGTGTGTGTGTATGTGTGTGTGTGTGTGTGTGTGTGTGTGTGTGTGTGTGTGTGTGTGTGTGTGTGTGTGTGTGTGTGGTGACTCATGTACATAAATACCGCACCTTGTAGTCCATACCCTCTCCACAGTTAGTCACAACACACAGTAGACCAAGAGCTTTAGCCAAATCTTTGGTAGTTTCTGTCTTGCCAGTACCAGCAGGTCCTCTCCAAGATGCATGGAAAGTGCCTACCATACACATCACCGTAACAGTATTTACATATATAACATGGACAGTTATAACAAATTATACCTGTGTTAAGGTGAGATAAATACGGTCAGTCAGTGGTGTAATAACTAGTCTTCCATTCAGTCCCATGTACTCATATCCATAACCAAATGATCCAGTACATTGTTGGATTATCAACTCATCTGGCTCCATCTGTCAATAGAATCTCAACTGACTCTCCCACTCAAATTCTCTTGCATCCATAATGCTGTATAACACACAAATATGTTCAAATGCATTATTAGAGTACCACACCCTTTGCTTCAAAACGATGACACATTTACATACTTACGTACTAAACACAAAACATACAAAGTTACCTGTCCCTCACAAATCTGTCCACAATGTCTCTGTTATGTACATCAATGATCAGTAAACTGTTGAACTTCTTTCGGTCATTCTTACTTAGCTGAGACTGAACCTATAACACACACACACACACACACACATGACATAATGGAATTCTCACACAAATTTTTGTTATATATTTGCAAAAGTATATGCTGTAAGTCTACTTGTATCATTGAGCTTGTAGTGCGAGGTCAAAAAGGTGTTGTACTACAGATGATTACAATCAATATACATGTACCTTAACAACAACTTCTCCAATTTGAGTGTGAAGCTTCTTGGAATAGTTCTTTAGTCTCATCTTATCACCTTTCTTTACTTTCATGAAAGTGTCTTCAACTTCCCATGTCCACCAGACCTGGTTAGCAGCTAATATCACCATACCTTGAAACCAGTACATCCACTCCACCCTATACCATGTAAATAACAGATAGAATTTTGTGTGTTTAATGGTTAATGATAAACTTAAAAATATTGCTTATTTGATAGAAACACACTACATTTAGACTAAACGGTTCTCACCGGGTTCTCACAGTAGCGGAAAATAGATTCTTTAGTGATCAGTCGATTTGTCCTTCTCATTTCATTCAGTACCGCAGTCCTCTACTCTACCCTTCGCAGCAACAGCACTACGGAACTCCATCTCTTCTCCTTCACTGGATATCATGGCTTGTGCTAGTGGCTCTCCTGTGTGACCCTGACCAAACTTCAACTTTGAGATGTTATCAAACATCTAAAAATAGTAGTTTCTGTGTACATATCTATATACACAATTTCTCAAGGTTACCTTTATCATGTGCTCCTGTACACAAGTACACTCATGACTACCAAGGATAGATAACAGTTCATCATCAGAGATGAAGAAGAAACGTGGAAAAGCATTTCTTTTGGAGTCTAGATAATCATTCAAGCTTTTCTGACATTTCTCCAAACCAATACATAACATCTGCATGTCCAGCAGCCTGTTAGCACTGTGACATGCTTCTAATACTCTTGGGTTCTTAGCAGTATCAGACATGATCTATTGGCACATGGTGTAAAATGTTACATGATTTTCATTTGTACCTTTTTGAAGGTCTTGTCAATATTGTCAAACTTCTTAGCCTCCTCAGGTAGTTGTGCTCCGATGTCACCACCGATGAAAATACTCTCAAGGTACATCCACTTCCTTTGTACCACCATCCACACCTACAATAACTTGTATCACACACACTGTATGTATTGGTTGTCTCATATACTCACATCCGCCACCTCACTGATGTGGGATAATGACTTCTCCCATTTCTGAACCTTATCAACAAATGGTCCTACAAAACATGACGCTGACATGCTCTGAAGGTTCATTGCATTGTCATCAAGTGTGATCACTATCTCATCCACTGAACCCAGAATGATACCTCTCTTGTGTACCCTTCATGTATTTATATATGTATGAGGAAACATGGCAATGTGTATAAAGTGTGTATGTGTATGTATTGTCTATGTGTGTCAAATGGTTAGAGCTGTGATCTGGTAATTGAGAGGTCCCAGGTTCAATTCCAGCTGGATATCATTGAGCAAACAGCTTTGCTTCAGTTCACTCAACTGTATTAATGGGAATCTGGTTGGTTGAGTAAATGCCAACCATTTTTGTCTCAGTGATGGTGGTCCTAGTGTGTGCATTTGCATACATGATGTACGATTCACAGATAAGCACATCATACACACTTACTTGTGTATAGTAAACTTAGTTTGTTGCCATGTTTCCACCACCTCATTGATGCCTCTTTCAATGCTCAATTCTTTACTGGCTGATGTGACAATGGTGTCTGCATAGTTGTGTAGCTACATTGCAAACAAATTTTCCAGAGTAAATGTCTCAGGGTTCATGTCAAAATTTTGTTTAGTTGATTCCACAAGTTTCTGCCAGTGCCTGAATTGTGTACACAACAGAAAGTATACACATGACATAACTGACAGGGATGTGTACATATCAAACAGTATCAAACGGTATGGTAGTACCATTTAAGTAGAGATCGCCTAGAAAATTGCGTGCATCACCCAAAATTCTCCCTTACAAATCACCCTAGAGATTTTATGAGACGAAATTCACCTTTAAGGAATAATACTAGTCTATATAATATACAAAACTGCAATAAATATAAGAAAATACTTACAGGTGGCTGGATATAGCTAGAATTTTTAAAAAATTGCTAAAACTCGAATTTTAGTCTCACTGCCTCACTGACCACAGTTGCAAGGATAGAGGCCAAACGAAGCAGCACACTGCCACCATTTTATGCCACAATAACAAACTCACCAGTGGGTGTGCCTTTTGGGGTTCCAACAAGTGTAGACCCTCTGCACCTTGTCTTTTCTTTTAAGGTAAGTGCGGGTAATTCCGGGCAGCCGCTAATTCCGGACACTTAGATCGTTCTCAACAATGGTAGAATCCCTGGGCCTATAATTTGGTATGCTAATGCACTGTCCTATGGCCTATCTACAAACCAAAATTGAAGCGAATCCGTTATTCGAACTTGAAGTTTGACACGTATTTGTAGCGCAATCACGGGTAGCTTTGTTCAAAAACTTTGAAAATGTTTATCTAACCAGGCAGCCCAGGCTCATATTTTCGATTTTCAAAGATTTATATCAAGATCATACCCTCGGCTAATTGCACACTAAAAATCATAAGAATCCATGCAGTACAGGCGGAGTGGCAGTTGATTTTTCAGTAGCTGCTCGGTTGAAATACAAAGAAAATATTCGCGAATTACATAAACTTTTAAAAATACGCACTGCTGCTTTCTCCCAAAGGGTATGAACTTTCTACTTGATTTATAAGCTGCAGATGAGTTGTACTTTAGTCTCCATACTTCAAAGAGGATTGGTATAACCTGTGGAAGGCGATACTTGCTGGTGGGGACTATTCTACGGAACGGAACGGAACGGAACGGAACGGAACGGAACGGAACGGAACGGAATGATGGACTAAACCACGGAACGGAACGCTTTCTCAAATTGAAGCTTGCAACTTACCATTGCTGAAACTTCCCTTATAAGTTAGCAGTGGCATCTCCAGTGGGTAATTAAACATAAGATAAAAAGAATTAACGGATCGATTGTGGGTTTTTGTTGGTTGTCATTAGTAACGAAGTATTATTGTGGGATGAGCTGTATCAGTGATGTTCATCCATACGGAAGGGAACTATTTAGACTTTAGAAAACAGTCTGGGCCGGTCTTTCAAGTCATAAGTCAGTGTATAAATAAAGCAAGCAGGAAGATACTGGTAACAGGAAAGAGCCAGCTGAATTAAAACTTGAAGAATTTTGTGCAGTGTGTGAGGAGCAAATATTTTGGCAGACCGCAAGGAGGGTATATTCTCAAACATCACTGAAGTGTATGCATGGAGTTATTTATATATTAACAGCTGGTGCAGTGGACTAATGCCGTATTCAATAGTGAGCTGATTTTATCTGTTGTGCAATTCAAGGATGTGTCTGACTGCTAGCCTTGAATCAGGCTAAATGCCAAACTCCAAGATCAGCCAAATCTCTATTATAAGCCGCATGTGAAATCATGCCCGTAGCCACCAGGCAAACGTGATTTGGACCAGGATGTGTGTGTAATTTCAATGTATCTAGTCAGACCTGAAATGGAACACTCACATTAATTACATACCACCTAAGAATCCTAGGATTTCTTAAGTGTAACATTTCACATGCTTTACTTCAAACAAAACAGGTTAAATTTGTTCGTCTATTTTCAAGTGATTCCCAGTCCAGCTGGTCCATGAAATTACAATGGGATCACATGTATTTGTTATAGTGCGGGCTGTCCTGTGTTGGATCTACTCTAGAGTTGAAATTTCAAGGTAGACTCACTGCCAATGTACTGACACTAGTACTGTTGTAGCATGTTTAAGTGGAGGACAAATGAAATAGTAATGCTAGATTATTTATGTATACAAATTTTTCATAATGAAATTGATATCCCATTTTGATTTGTACTTCCACTTTGCAACATATTCAAGAACAAGAAGCTACCACACTTAATCTCCAACCACTGTCATTAATTAACCAAGATCTCACTAGTCTGTAATTCACCTTACTGTAGTGATTTTATTGATTCATCTGTATGTTTCTTCATTTTCCTTTGAAGTTGTACCAAGAGTTCATAATAAGGTGGAGAGTGTCTAACTTGAATGCATTCACCAAACACCCTGCTTAAAGTAACACCTTGGCCTTATTTCAGAACAAAGGCTTTACCTTCTTCAGCAACACTAATCAACAGTTTTCTATCCCCCAGTAAAAGTGTTGATTTGATGAAAGGTGAACTTTACGCAGGGTGTTTGTACAGGCCATACTGAGAGTTAGACACTCTCCCCCATACAAATCAGTATTACGAACTCTTGGTTGTACAGTATAGGTAAACAAAGATAAGTTTCTCTCCCATCTTATTCTAGGATTTCTATTGACAAGGAAAATTCAATTATTTGTATACAGGCTCAAAATTGAGAAAATATAAAGAAAGTGAATTAATATTATACAGTCAGTTTGCTTTTGGATATTTAATGTCTCCAACCACAACAAAAATTCGATGAATCCATGTATCTCATCACTGGTCTTCTGAACATTCTGAAAGTGATACCTCACTCAATCAACCATATATTCTGTTTATTAGACTGAATAAAGTCATGATTACCTAAACAATCACTTAATTAATGTTTTATATATAATTATCCTATTCCATTTTCCTGGAGGTTCCACTGATAAAATGCAATTTCAGCAATGATAGCAGCTAGCCAAGCTGCAAGTTGATTCAGAAAGCATTCCATTCTGTAAAATAGACCCCATCCAGAATTCAACTCAGTACTCAGGCTGAGATATCTGACAATAATCCACTACTCTGTTACTGAATCATTGATGTTCACACAATATAGCCTCCTTGAGGTATCTGAATGTTTGCTTCTCACACACTGCACAAAATTCCTTTAGATTCTGCTTAGACTGAGTTGATTCAGCTTGTCACTATACTTGTTTCCTTTGTAGTGCAGCTATACACATACTGATTTATGCCGATTAGAAAGGCTGGGCCTCAGACTGTACATTCTAAAGTCAAGTAAGTAAAAATAACTCACATACTAGTAAAAACAAGTCATGCATTAAGTTCCCTACTTGATATATCCGAAGATGAACACACTGAGTCAGCTATTCCCACAATTAGTACTTCGTTACTAATGACAACCAACAAGAACCCACAATCGATCCTTAAATTCGTTTTATCTTTCTTGGGGTACGTTTGATTACCTGCTGGAAGTGCCACTGATAACTTGTACAGCAATGGTAAGCTGCAAGCTTCAATCTGAGAAAGCATTCCGTTCCGCAGTTTAGTCCATCATTCCGTTCCGTTCCGTTCCGTTCCGTTCCGTAGAATAGTCCCCACCATACTTGCTTGATATTCGAAGTGTCCGGAATTAGCCGCATGTTGCATTTTTACACGTTGTTAAATTTCGGCTCATAACTCCTCAGCAGTTGATTGTATCGAAACGAAATTTGTACCGGCTGCAGATGCATCATGAGATAGGCTTTAAAACGATTCCTGAGTTTGTCTTAATTCGTTGTGAGTGCAGTGTTAGAGCGATTTTACTAAAGAGTGTCCGGAATTACCCTCATCTACCTTTATATCTTCAGTCAGGCTGCTTGTCTTCTTCATCCAACAAAACCATATCGAGGCATTACTTTTCTGTATCAACACTCTTTCAGCAACATATGTGACCAGATTTGCAAAAAGGTACCTTTTTCACACACAAAATTTGACCCATTTTTTGACATTTAAAACTTCATAACTTTTTAATCATTGCATATAATTGCATGCAATTTTCTATGAGTGCAGCAAAAGTATCTGGGTGTATTTTGAAACTAAGAGCAACTTAATCAATACAAGGAATCAAGTGTTACGTTGTTTTGTTTGATGGTATGTAAAATGTGTGGGAAAGGTACCTTTTCGCAAATCCGGTCACATATATAGACGCCACAGAATTATTTTAGAGCTGGATTTCAGAAGCGCTTCAGTCCCAGTGCTATACTAGCTAGATATCTGCAAGTTTGCAATAGGTTAGCAACCACACCCATCAATTAAAGATCTATAGGTAGACTAATAGCGATAGAGTACAGAGACCACACCTCTTAACAATCTAGCTGTTTACTTAACAGTGTAACAAGATGACCTCACTCATTATTGGTCTAACTAGCTGCACATATACTCTAATACAACAGTCATTTATCATATTCTATTAGAACAGTCACAAGTTACATTGTAGCTAGCAGCAAAAAACTAAACAAACTATAGTACTTTAAAAATTGTTAATTTAAAATGAAGTAGGGATCTATGCAATAGAAGTAGTGAAATAAGAGATGAATGATGGTGTTACAGCATGCCAAAGTAGACGTGATACCTGGCAACATGGATGATATAAAAAGGAAGCTGGTAGTCCATTCTTGCTGTAGCCACATCACTATCGTGGTAGTACAATTCGCTTGAACCAGGTGTGGCTATTACATGTATCACAGCTGTGGTGTTTAATATAGTACACCCTGTAGCTAAATAGTCGTAGCTCAGGAGTAAGATACATTATAGTATACACAGTATAATTGCACACATTTTTGATCAACAAAATTTAGTAGGAGTCCATATGAAAATGTGCTCCTAAAATGTGGTGGAGTCATGGTGTTACATGTGTTGGTGATTGTTCCTGGTGTCCACTAGTATCCTGTCTGTCATTGAAACTTATCAGCTGCTGTAAAACTTTTGTACACATTGTAAAGGGTATTCCCAATGATGCAGGATGACCAACCAAATCTGAAAATTACCTAGTAAATTTAGTTTTGCTAGGACATATGACCACGCAATACCAAGTACTTATTTCTGGCACTGCAATTATCATCATTAAGATAAAATATCCATTACACTTCAGTGTCAGCTATGTTCAATCCATTATAAATCAAGAACTATTTGAAAAGCACCTCTGCAATCAAAAGTAGCCACTATGAAAAATACAGATGAATTCTGTTACAAAGGAAGCCATATGCATCACACACTACTGCCAAATCATGAAATATTCAAAATAGTTAATTTGCGTCTGGGAAGATGACCATTATATAATGATTTGGATAACTCATCAAGCTGGCTCTGAGAGATTTATTAACCGATCGAAACAGGGATGCAGCTGGCGGACACCGCAGCATCCCTGAGAGATTGTCGCAGCTTTAGAGAAACAAAAATTGGGAGGGATTGAAGTGTATGTATAGTAAAAGTGACAATCCACCAAAAAAAAATCTCCCTGTATGATATTGTGACATAATCTGTTCCTCAGAAAGCTTTACTAGGTAATAGTTATGTGAAAAGCTGACATCCTTTGAATGTGTCAAACTGCAAGCAGATATAAACAAAAGAAAAAGAATGCAAATATATATTAAAGCATCTCTTTTTCAGTTTCTCTATAATATAATAGAACCGGCAAAGATATGTTTAAAAACCCTATTAATATTCTGCATTGAAAATACGATGAAGTGTGTTATTGTATAGTGCTCAAAACTGCAAAATGATATTATGCTAGAGCTAGAATCTATATACCCAAGAGGAGGTGGATACATTTTTATATGTTCAGCTAGGCACCACTGCCTGGCTGTAGTGTAGTTGAGATTACTTTAGAGGACACAAATATATATATTTTTTACATAAGTAAAAAATTAATGCTAAAATAAAAAATTATAGTATGTACTTTCACAAAAGCTTTTTGGTCAGTGTACTGTTTGGGTAGTGTACTGGCAAAACTACTCTTAAAATGAAGGCTGCAGTATATATTGTTTTTATTATCTGATTTGTCAAAGACAGGGTTTCACCAAAAGGCTCAGGGCCTGCACAAGGGTGTTTTCCAGATTACAAAATCCAGCCTTGCAACTAAGGATAATAGCTATTACAACAATGCATACAAAGCAAATATATATATATATACACGAATTAGTTTATCTCCTTTTAATCAATTATAGTTTTCCTTACTTATCATTAGAAAAATATCTTTCACACATTCAAACGGCTGCAGAACTAACAAAAACTTCACAAAACACTATTTGTAAAGAAAATTTACTAATTTTACTTATTCCAATAAATAAATTTAGTAGGTCATAATGCACTAGGCTTACCTGGATTGATATAATCTTGGTGTATGCTCCTATAAGTGTATGCTCCCATACTTAACTACTTAAGTGGTGGCTCATGGATATGAATAGTATTGACAAATAAGTTACAGACTGAATAAAATCTTGTAAACAAAGCTATTTTACATGTGGTAAGGGACCTTCTAATAGATTGGTGCAAATGCTGGGATAATGAGCCCCTCATAATTGGTGCATAGTTGAAGTGAAACAGTACCAGTGAGTGTACCAGTGATCAGACATCGTTAAAATGTTTATAAGGTGAAGGTACAGTACTATGCCATAGCATAAGAAACCACTGAAATAACTTGTTATTTGTGTTTGTCAACCACCCATCAGAAGAATCATGCTTGGCACCTCCAATTTTCACATCAAGCCACATAATCCATGACGTGATAAAGTGTAAGTTAATTTAGCAAGCCCATAAACTAAGAATATAATAAAGAAGAAGCCCATGCAGCTAAGCTAGTAACAGCAGCATGCAATTGCAACTAGCAACCATAACAGCAGTAGCAGCAGCAGCAGCAGGTGATTTTGGACAGAAATAAAAAGCTTATCGAAACACCAGGTTTTGAATTTCCCAGCTGATTCTATTTATTTATCTTCCAATGCTGCGATGCTGCGGTGTTGCAGTACTGTGTTTATGCACTGCTGCAATTTGGTGATGCTGTGGTTTTGCAGTGCATGCTTTGATGTTACAGTGTTTTGCTGCTTGTGCTGCTACAGTCTTGGTGTGCTGTTGTGTTGTAGTGCTGTATTGTTGCGGTGCTGTGGTGTTGCATTTTTGAACATTTATGGAGCAGACGCCAGAGCTACACTTCTGAGGCTGGAACTCAAAACATACGTCCATTGCCTTCAAGACAATTGATAAAACTTGCTGATGAGATTTGACATCTTACTACTACTATTTAAACCCTCTACTCAACCATCAGCTTCTACATTAGTAGAGGCTGATGATTGAGTAGAGGGTTTATCAGAACAATATACTTCACGATATCTGTCTGCATAGCATCTGATTCTATAGTGTGAAGATCCACAGACTGTTCAGTGTCACAGCCATTATCATAAACTAGATCACAGGAGCCATCACAATGATAAGAGGTCACATTTGCTCTGTACCATCCCATCGGCGAGTTATCAGAGGAGTCAGACCATAGCACATAGATTGGATATAGTTCAGCTTGCTATGAGCCTAAAGAATGGCATACAAAGACCATGTGTATTTCAGTTGCAAAGTATTCTTAGCAAGCTAAGTGTGCCCATGCATGGGATACTTGTGCAGATACTAGTTTTCATACTCTGAAGGATCCCAATAGTCAGTACTCAATAGTGTTTTGTGGTGACTGTTCTATTAGAGTATTTGACTGAGCTTTTCGATCTTCCATATTTTGGAGGGGGGACACGTGCCCCCTGTGCCACTCCCCCTTGGATTTGGATCGCCACTGAGTTTTAAGTAGCTACAATTTGTCTTGCCAGGGCTTGGTACATAGATACTAAAAACACGTTTATGTAATTGTCAAAATTAATTATGACGTAATCATCACAAAGCACGTGCTTGATAAATAATTGTAGAAGCGTTTACTTGTGATGTAAAGACAAAAAGAGTAACAGACCGCACGACGAAGACCAGAAGTAGGGCAGAGTGGGGAGTATACGCTAAGGTGAATTTAGTATTTAGCGTATTAGCTAGTCGTGTATTAAGGGTGTGGAGATTCCACGTTAATGTGGCACAAAAAAAGTTTTTGGGGGAGGGGGGGTAGGTTATTGCGTATTGTAAAGGTTCAGTGTTGTATTGGTGATCTTGTTTTCTCAGACAATTGTATGAATGAGTATTTTAAGCGGGTCGACTTATCAAGTATCATTTGTATCATTTGCCTATAGCACCTGCCAATCAGCGCGCGATTTGGGGGCACTCACGCGCTGATCGACTACCGGTAGTCTGGAGGGATGTCCCCAAATCACTCGCGCTGATTGACCACTGGTTAGTAGGGATGCCCCCAAATCACGCGTGCTGATTGGCTATGGGAAAAGGGGGGTGTTGCCTAGGCACACGCTGTAGGTTAATCTGCGACCACAGTTATTAAAGTCTTGTTGGTCAAACAAAATTTCACCTTGACATTGAACTGTCTACCGTTTCTACTTGGGAGTCGTGACCATATAATATTATACACCCTCATGTTTATGAAACTAATCAGGGTGTGACCATTCAGTGGACTGGACTGGCATATTTTTGTTTTTTGTACACTATAAGGTTGGATTTATTGGGTCTCGCTAGTTAATGGTTGTTCAGGAGCCTGCAGCCCATTATTAAACATTGAATACAGGCAGTGAAATATGCAAAAACTGTCTATTAATAATTATATTACTGTTCAGTTATGCTGTTATACAGCATGAGGCTCGACAGCACTTATTCCTTACCATATACTGCTGCTATGTGCCAGCAATAGTTACTCAGTGATCATCTTGCCAGTTGATGAAGATATCCTTATACGAGTGAGCTATGTAGTCTTGTGTGACCTCTATTTCAGCACAGGGGTTCAGGGTTTGCGCTTGTAATTGTAGTCTCTAATGCTTTGAAATAGATGTCTGAGACTACATATAGGATAGCTTGCTCATTGAGCTTGCTGTAAGGATATCTTTATCAACTGGCAAGATGATCGCTGATTAACTGTCGTTGTCACATATCAGCAGTATATAAAGAGTAAGTGCTGTCAAGCCTCATGCTGTATAGCGGCATAACTGAACAGTAGCATAATTATTAAAAGACAGTTTTTGTACATTTCAGGTGCAAAACTAGGATAAGACCACTGCCTTCCTATAGAAACAGCTGTGCTCACATGATTAGTAGGATCACTTATTCTGTGGACTGGACTACTGGACTGGACCGGCATATTTTGGTTTTGCACATTATGTGGTTGGATTTGTTGAGTCTCACCAGTTAATGGCTGTTTGGTAGCCTGCAGCCCACTACCAAACACTAAACCTTTAATAATGAACATTTTCACTGGCAAAAGTTATAGACATAGATTGGTTTGATTCCTGGTGACCCATTTTTTTCATCTATGTCCAGACGAATACTCTAAAGAACTACCAGTTTTTAATTCAACAGCCATATTGTTTTTTTGTAGGGTGTGTACCAGCGTTGTAAGTGGGTCAGTGCTGTTGACCCGTTTGACCCACTGACCCGAACAGTAATCCGGATCTGATCCGCATGTGACCTGATTTAATTAAAATAGAGGCGTGCCCCAAGAGCTAGATTAAAAGTCCACAAGTTCCACTAATGAACCCTACACTTTTTTACACTATAAAAAATTGTCTGCCAAAAGTGAGTAGCTACGTATTATCAAGAGAGTGTGGCTCCACGTACGTATTATCAAGTGGGGGTGGCTCCACGTAAGTTTACATGCAGCTACAGAATTTCCAGAAGTTAGTTACCTACATTTCAAGTAGCAACACGGATCTGGTGATGCATGCATGCCCACAAAGCACAGCTGGTACAATTCCGATAAGTGGGCGTGGCCCTACATACCCCGCACAGACAGCAAAGCATATTCCTGAATGGTGGGTGTGGTTCCACATAAGTTTCTTGAGTGTTTACAACTGCATTTCCATCAATACAATTGAGCTTGTTAACTTAGAGTCACACGTGATCTCATTCGGGTCAGATCCAGATACTCAGTGAAGTGGATAAGACCCACTTGACCCGGACAAAATGTGACCCAAATGACCCGGATAATCCGGATGACCCGGCCCGCTTACAACGCTGATACTAAACTGTATTTTAAACCAGATCGTTATGTTGCAAATTTCATCACCAGTTTCTATCGTCCATAATAACCCCTACAAACACGATGTTATAATAATAATATTAGGTTAGTTCCACTTTGCAATAAATAACGAGTCCCTTACAAAGATTTTAAGACCATTAAAGCTTTCATCATTGAGAGAATCCATAGACAAATTTACCAGCCATTTCACTGGTGGCATGAAACTAGCCTAGCTTATTAGTTTTATATCCATGGGGTGAACATTATCTATGTTGTGACTGCTACTTTATTCCCCATTATGCAATTCATGCTTGTGCTTGTGACTTAGTATAACAATTTCTTGCTATGTTCTTACCAACAACTGTGGAAGAAAGATCTTTACAATCTAAACAAAATGTCTGCTGAAACTTTGTACCGTCTTTTGGAGATTCTGGTATCTTATGAATTGGTTTTAAATACATATCGTTATCAATTGTGGGTTTTTAACTCTCTGTATCATCTTGGCCCTTGACCTACTATAGAGTGATTTTGTGGCCTTGACTGTCACTTTGAGGTTGGACCGCAGTGGCAGATCTACCTACAGCCAAAGCCTGTTTGACACTCCCTTGCTATAGTCAAACCTTTTTGGCACTCTGAATTAAAGGATATACGTAGACTATCTAATAATTGTCCCTTGGAATGCGTGATTATGCTGTGGCTCACGTTAATAACCATACCAAGATCATGGGTACTGAAGAATTGAATCATGACAATGATGCTTTGGCTATTTCAATGTCTTACATTCTATGAGCAATTGATGTTTAAGCTTGTATTTAGGCTATGGAAATGGACTTCTCGGGAAAGGAGTTTATTACAGAAAAACAGAACATCAACCTTCATGCAACCTGAGGCAAAACAAATTCTCACAGCTTGCATTTCAACCCCGTAGTCCTACTCACTTCATGCATCCAACAGTGTACTTAATTGATAATACTGTGATTTCATTGTTTTCAGTAATGGAGGCATCAACTTTTCATGTTAGTTGAACGATGAACCAGACCTTGTTTCGGGATGCCTATATGCCTAAAAGGGGCTGTACCAGACAACAACGCTAGGCATGTGTGGGCATGCACCTGGTTTCCTGAAATTGTTTTCTGAAAATTGTGTGTACGTTCGTGCGTATGTATGTATGTTTTTGTCCACAGCTGTACTTGTGTGGCAAAGAAGCTTTATGTTAAAAGCAGCCTCCACTCTATAGACTCTGTACTAATCTTATAGGCAGGTAAGCTGCTTGTACTTTGTGCCAGTTGAAATATGGACGAAACTGGTTTCTGTAAACAGCTTTCCATACGTATTACAATTAGGGATTGATAGTAATGCATTTTTGAAGAATAGTGCGGTATTGAGAAAAATACTTTGGTATCACTACTGTAAATACCTTTTATAGTTTACACTCACAAAAAGATCGGTAAGTTATGATTAACACTTGCACCCACTAGTAATAAAAGTCTTCTAAAGTTCCTTCATGGTTATAGCATCATTCTTGACAAGGTAGAAAAGAAGGAATATGCCACTGAGAGCTATTTGAGTGGCGAAGACTTATTGTAGACAGGTGATGGATACTGCTGCTTTAGTCCATTTTTATTCTTTTGGATAACTATTACAGTGGTCCCTTCATTATTCAGCCAACTATTATCCGAACATTCTGTTACCCAAATTGTGGATGTGACTGTTCTGTTAGAGTATTTTGCCTAAAGTGTATGTTCTATTCGAGTATTTTAACTGAGCTCTGTATACTTCATTTATCTGAACTTTTCCATCGGAACACCTAAGACGTAGTGAGTTCGGATAATGGAGGGACCATTGTAGGTACCTTGAACCAAATGTATGAAGCCATACAATATTTATGCCACATCCACACACTTATTTTAAAACTCTGCTACTGTACTACTTTATGTCATAAGATCTTTTGTGACCCAGCCACCACATGGGCTCCAGCCTTTTCTCCCCTTGGAAAATGATTCTGCATTTCTTTCTTAATGATAACAATATGGAAAGTTGTGAAAATGCATACCAGGTTACTTCAATATTGACTCACAGGTCCATCAAGGAAAAATCGAAGCATACTATTGTAAGGCTGGAGATGTTTATATATCTCTACCAAATTTTTGATGGTCTGTGGTACATTAAATAATTTTAAGTGTGATGTGGGACTGTACAGAAGTGGGAGTTTAGGAAGAGAAAATGATGGCTTGTGTTTTCAATTGACACACAGCATAGCATACTGTATGTATCAGAGTCTGAACTGTCATGTGCCACAATGTTAGACCTCTGTGAAAGTACTGTTTTGTGCTTCACCATTAACCACTTTTTATGCTGTCTGGTCGTTGTACCTGAAGTAGACATCATCTATGTATGTACACAGTTATGCACATGAGTACTCGGTAGGTAGTCTTGATAAGATGCATGCAGTATGAATTTAGTTGAATGTGATTGTACACTTGTAGCTATTGGAATGATAGGGATCAATGACATGAATACAATAAATGCATGTATGTGACTATATACCTTATTAGGATAATACATAGCTCCATGTAAGTTTGCATGCACTGGGATCAGCTGTGGTCAGAACGTAAGACAAAACGAATGAGGACAATTGGAATAATTGCTTAATTGGCTAATGACTTTGGCAGCTTTAGGGTTCTGTTGGTAGCATGGACACCGAGTGGTGAATGATAGTGGAACAGCGGCTGCATTCATACCCCTGGAGAAAATTCCAGTTACACCTCTGAGTGTCATCTATTCCTAATTTTGTAAGCTGTCTAACAGCTGTCTCATGTCTAATGCAGCTGATCATTCTCCTATATAGGCCTGAATGATTATTTGTTACTGAGTGTCACCTGAGTCAAGAGGTGGGAGTTAGCATGAAGCTCTGCAATCGGTGATCTTGATGAGTTGTGAATAGGGAGTTGTGAATAGATCTGGATAGTCACAGTTATATATAGTGGCAAGCCACTGAGCCTCCCATCTTGAGTAGCCTGAGCATTCCTGTATGTATAGTGACAAACACACACACGCATTAAATAGTATTCATACAAATACAGTTGAACTCCAGCTATACCACAATCCCATCAAGATGCCGCATCAGTTTTTAGACAACTCAGGCTTGCCCCAGCATGCTTTTAGCATCTGTCTAGTAGTTCTAAAAATTTTATGCCATTGGTTTTATAACAGTAGGTTTGTGTATTTAGTAACAAGTCACTGCTTGTTACCAAATACATAGACCTACTATTACATGTATGTAATTAGTATATGTAATAGGACGGATGGCTGTGGTGTTCGGGATTAATAGTGCGAGCATTGTAAACAGGAAGGAGTAAAATAGTGCGAGGCGAAGCCGAGCACTATTTCCTTCCTGTTTACAGTGCGAGAACTATTAATCCCGAATACCACAGCCATCCGTCCTATTGCAAATTAATCCGACAACCATAGCAACTGTTACTAGGCAACAGAAATTCAAAAAATAACCACTGCGAAAGACCAATCACACTTAGCAACCGTTGCCTGGCAACCGTTGCTATGGTCTCAAATGAATTTTACCTTAGCAACTGTTACATTGCAACCGTTGCTAAGCAACCATGTTGTGTCATACCTTGGGGGCATCTATCACTATGGTAACAATAGTTGTCAAATCGGACATTTACTTCTAATATAAACACACCACGCTATTTTAGCTAATCAAATTAGTATTATAGATTTTTGTCATGGGACATTGACAAACAAGTGTAATACTAATTCTATTGGCTAATCGCTTGATGTATTTCAATATAATACGTCAAGCTGCTATTGAGAGTATTATACAGTAACACATTCAGTTGTTGGATTAGAAATGTAATAGTGCAGCAATGTGCATCACTACATGCATATCTACCGTATTCTTGTACTTACATGTAAGTAGTCAAACTATCAAACGTTATCAGCTGACACCATCCATTACTTCTAAGAAATGGTGCTAGTTTTCACACCATTTGTGTCAAAGTTAATTTTAAGTCAGTACTTAGTAGTTCACTGTGCAGTCAAAGAGTGTGCTGTACTTTAATTAACCCTTGGCCCCTAAAGCCAATATTTTGGCTTTGGTTCTTAAAAACGAAAGTTATTTTACGAAAAATACGCATTTTGACATATAAATTTGGGCTTCTGTTACTCCATGTAGGAACAACCTATTCCTTCGTGGTTTGTGTTAAACTACTCACGAAGGATAGATCTACAACATCATAAATTATAACTTTTATAACCTTCTTTATTCTGTCTCCCCTTTATGACAGGTAGTATCGTAGCAATTATCGTCTTAAAAACGGCCGCAAATTCTTTCAAACGCATATTGGCCTTACTTCACGCTCAATCGCGCTACGATGTTCGGATAAAGCTTAGGGTATTACCCATTAACCACAGAGTAGCGTGGTCCAAACCGTATATTCATAGGATATTTCGTTTACGATATATGTGCGTTTGAACGCATGCGTGTAACAAAAGCCAATATATTGACTTTCGCATTTAACGGAACACTTTTCTTTATTAACATAGGGGCCAAAGGGTTAAGTCTTTAAACTTTCATTTAGAGCAGAATGGCAGGGGTTGAAATCAATGGGATATCATATTCTGGTTCATTGAAGAGACAGCTACACCAGATTATCAAGATGATGTTTCTCTTTAGGATATTTAGTTTACCTGTACTTGGGGTTCAAGTTGATTGCCCCTTTGATTGCTGTACTAATAGCTGACTGGGTGTTTGCCACAATCAAAACCACCAAAAGTTTGCATAAACCTCATAATGTCTTTGTTGCTACCACTGATATACTGCTAGCGTTGTTTGGTTTCATGGCTTCTGGTAGTATGACTATTGCATCTTTGTTTGGGTTGGAAGATTTTGTCAGTTGTAAAGTATTCTGACTACTGTCACTGCCTGCATGTCTGACTAGCACACTGTATGTGGTGATTTCAGTTGATAAGGTGATAGCTATTGCATTTCCTTTCAAGTACAAAAAGATTATGACACCTCACACTGTTTGTAACATAATCATAGTATTATTGTCTTTAGCTGTTTTACGTTGTATTCCTTTGATTTTCTTTGGTGGTGATCGCGTAAGTGTGACAGAATATGGTGTTTGTGTTAGAGTGACTACGTTTATTGTACCTGTGTTAGCTTACTTTTGCCTGTCATGCTATCATCAGTGTTGACACTGATTCTTAATGTTTACTTAGCTGTCAAAGCATACCAGATAGGAAAGAAATTCAGCACAAAACTAGGTTGTCAGGAGGTGATAACAGTCTTGGCATATTCTTTCCTGTGTTGTATATTCCTACAAAGTTTTTTGATAGACACTTCCCTCTATCATAAGATCATGGATTATCTTTTTCTTCCTAATATTTTTTTGTACCACCACTTCTTCATCCTTTTGTGTATGGGCTCTACTTTAATCTTGTTTGTGAGCCGATGATGAAGTTCTTTAAAAGGCTGGCATGCAGCTGCAAGTTCAATTCTGCAGTTGTAGCCCCTAAGCCACGAAGGACTGCTTGGATGTGATGATACTGTAGCCATTAACATTATATGTGAACAAATGTACTTATGCTATAACCATTGTATATAACCAACTGTGTAATCTTGTTGTATTTATCCAACAGATATGTGTTAATAGAATTAATGTCAGATCTGAATACTTATGTATATGCATGTATGACGACTGTATTGTGAATATATACGGTACAGTTCAGCTCCAAGGTAATGTTCACCTGCATCTAAAATGCGACCTAAATGCATGCATATCAAGGGCAAGTTGCATTCTCTCGCAATGCGTACTGTGAGTAAACTTGTACTGTAACACGTACGTAGACTCTACATGGTGACAGCATAATTTTATATGGACTTGTGAGATGCATGCAAGATATGGGGAAAATATGTCTAAGATGTGACCAAACGATACCTTGGAATTGAGCTGTACTGTGGACTCTGATTACAATATTAGGTACATGTGGTTAATATGCACATATTACCTGTTAAGTGCAAATAGTATCTGCTTATTAAGTGTAAATAGTTGACATTGCTCTGATGAGTAATATCCAAATCACTTGGAAAACATGGTAGGGATGATTTATCATTGTATCATGGGCACTTGTAATTTTCCTGAAATATACACACTCATACTTTGGCCCTTGCGTGTATTCAGGCAAATCACTCATGCCTATATACACCATCTCTTTGACGTTTCGCATGATCATGGTGTTGAATGTAATGTGGGAGTGGTCTACACATGATAAAATGTAATTTAAGTAGGTACTGTACATATAAAGATTAAATGTGTACCATTTTAAATTTTGCTGACACTGCAGGTTGTATAACTATTCTTGTGCACCTATACAGTGGAACCTCTATATAGCGGACACCCACGGACCAAGCTTAAGTGTCCTTTATATGGAGGTGTCCTTTGTAAGGAGGTTGAAATATTTTATGCATATAATATCATACACAGCATAATTATAATGTTTGAAGATTGATTACACTATAACAACAGTTCACACCTATGCACATAGTCAGTCACTAAGCTGTTCTTCACTCTGCTTTGAAAAATAACTATCTAAAGTTGTTTGCTTACTAAATACAAGAGATGAACAATACAGGCGAGCTACAGTAGTAACCATTGAACCAACTTTCAAAGCTTCTTCTGTAAAACCTTTGTTTTGTAGAAATAGTTGGACATCTTCTAGATTTTTCATTGCATCCTTGAATGTGTCAATCTTTGGTACAGCTTCAACCACTTCCATTTCTACGTCACCTGCCACACAATCCTCCTCATCGTCTATTGAATCTGGCTCAGAGGAGCAGGCTGCAGCAAGGAACTCTTCTTCCCAGTGCTCCTCAGATAGCTCACGGCACACTGGTAAAGATCCATCACCATCAAGGTACTCGTCAACAGAACAGACGCCATCACTTACAACTTGAGGGATCAAATCATGGAGGTGAAATTCGCTATCTACTGCTAGGAATGGATCGGCATCATCTTGACCCACATTACAAGTAGTGACATTGAGATCTTTGTCAAGTACACCAGCTGACCGAAAACATTTGCATATAGTCTCTGGTTTCACCTTTTCCCAAGCTTCACTGACAAAGTGGATGGCCTTCAAAACATTCAGCGACTCTGCTACCTGTGATGCAGTATCACATTCTTCAATTTTGGTAAGAACATATTGCAAAAACAACTGGCGATAGTGAAATTTGAAATTCTTAATTATCCCTAGATCTAGTGGCTGCAATCGAGAAGTGGTATTTGCTGGAAGGAATACAACCTTAACATTGCTGTACTTATCTTTTATTTCAGGGGGATGGCATCCAGCATTATCCATCAGTAAAGCAACAAACCGAGACTGAGCCCTCAAACTTTGATTTATCTTTTTAAGAATCCTATCCAAGATATCCCCAGTCATCCATGCCTTGGACTGGCTGAAATAAGAGACAGGAAGAAGACTCTTATTAAGATTTTTAAAACATCTCGGGTTCTCATACTTCCAGATAACAACGGGCTTTTCTTTACCACCATCTGCATTTGCGATGAATGCTATGGTAAACCTTTGTTTGCTTTTCTTTCCACCTTTGCAAGACCGACCTTTTTGAACAAAACCACGTTCAGGTAATGCTTTCCAAAACACACCAGTTTCATCTAGGTTCCATATGTCCCTTTTTGGATAGCCTTGCAAAACCTCAGGGAGTCGCTCTTTCCACGAGTCCACAGTTGCACCAGAAACATCACCGCTTTCTCCACTTACTGTCAGTTGTTTAATATTGTATTTTCTTTTCCATTTCTCCAGCCATCCATTGGAGCCTTTGAATTCGCCTCTCCCTAGACGCTCTGCAATTTCTTTTGCCTTCACTACAAGTTGTGGGCCTGCTGGGTAAATGTTTTTAGAACAAGCCAACAGGTACCACTTATACAATACTTCATTTACTTCACTGAAGTCAGACTTTCGCGTGCGGAGGCTTACTTTGCAAGATTTATCAGAGGCATTACTTTCATACAAAGCCAATAGCTGCTCTTTCTCTTTTAAAACAGTTGCAATCTGAGTCTTCCCACAGTTAAAACGTTGACATAAACCTCTGACCCCTAGCTTAGGATTTTTCTTTGCCTCTTGTATAACTTCTATCTTCTGCTTGAGCGTCAGGTGCTTTCGGCGTGTTGAGCAAGAATCCGCCATTGTCACTGATTATACCAATTAGTTATAGACAGGTGCAATCATTGTCGCCAATTAGTTACTGACAAGTACAATTAGTTATAACACGTGTTTATTGCGTGTAGAAAGTGTAGAAAAGCGTCATCATGGCTCACATTGTTGCTCATCCTGAGCGTGTTGTTGTCTACGAGTTTGATTCATATATCCGAGGGTACCATGCATACATGGATAAGTGGGAATATGAAGTTGGCGAAGTTTTACCGTTAAGAAGAGAGCCTGACAATGAAGTCGATGTTAACTCTGTCGCCATCATGAAAGACGAAGAAATAGTTGGACATGTCCCATTTAATTTAACTAGATTAATATCACAATTTCTTCAAAGAGATGTGAACGTAGGCTTCGTGGAAGTAACTGGTGAGAGAGTTAACCGAGGAGCTGGCTATGGCGTCGAGTTACCCTGCAAATACCGCTTGTATGGACCTGCACCTTACATTAACAAACTGAAGGAATTAATTGCACCTTTGAAAGAAAAAAAGCTATTGTAAATTGTGTAGAATATGTAAATATCATTATAGCTACTATAGTGATTCCTCTCGAGCACCTAAATTAAGCGCTTCAGTGGCGTCCGTTATTTAGAGGTAAGAGCATACGCGTATGGTACCAGAGGGTACTTGTCGACTGTCCGTTGTCCGTTACAAGGAGGTGTCCGTTGTGCAGAGGTTATTAATACATTGAAAACAATTAGCAAACGGCTGGGACCATAGTTTACTGTCCGTAACACGGAGGTGTCCGCTATTCGGAGTGTCCGTTAATACAGGTTCCACTGTACTCATATGTGTTTGCTTGTGTGCTTATGTATGTGTGTGCGCATGCTTGTATACATGTGTGAAAGTAAACAGTGCATGATTTTTCAACAGGCTTTATTTAAGTGATGGCTTCTGGAGGTTACCCTGACTTTTACTCATCAGTGAGTAGCTGTCGTGGAGGTCATCGTGGAGGTCGTCATGGTGGACGATCAAGTTACTTTAGAAGTAGAGAACGGGGTAAAGAAATCTCACACAAACAAAGGGATACAACACAGTCAATGGAAAGTGATTACTTTCCTTATGATGAACAAAGTAGTACTGATGATGTTACAAGTTTCTTACATGGTTCTGCTATAGTTAGTGGTGGTAGTTTGCATGAACATAGAGGAAGAGGAGGAAAGTTTAGAGGCCGAGGAAGAGCCAGTAGAAGACCATATGGCGCAAGGCAGAGAAGTCATGTAAATGATCAACCTAACAGTAAGTAAAAATTATGTATGGTTTTAATTATACTGGTGCAATAAAAATATTAATTTAAAAATGAGGTAGGGTTTCAGTGATTAAATGTAGTGAAACAAGAGATCATGGTAGCTATAAGGGAAAGATCCTAGCTGCTTGGCATTGTAGCAATGTGGGAAAATCCCTACTTGGAGTGATGCCAAAGTAGAGATTTTCCAATTTGCTTGGGAATTTCCCTCATAACTACATCATCTCTTGTTTCATTATTCTTTTATCACTAGAACGCTACTTCATTTATAATTTTTATTGCACTAGTTTGTTAACACTTTTTTGTTAACATTTTTTTGTTAGAGCATAGCTATGAAATACACATGTGGCTGTGACTGCTGTATTAGAGTATTTGGATCTCACCACTCAGCTACATAATAGCGGGCGTGGTACATTGCCTTGAATTCCTATGGGGCTACGTAGATCATTGTCATGGCGCGATTTGATCATTTAAATGGTGTGACAATTGTTTTAAAAGCACAGCTTAGTTGCTACCCAATACTGCAGTCCATTAACCATCTCAAATAGTTTTGTGGTATCTTCTTCAAGGATAGTGTCGATTCAGAAATTAATGCCTTGGTATGGTTTTCTGGCATGAAGAAGAAAACAACCATTTAATGAAAGAAAAAAGGAATGGTAAAGCACAGAAGGCAGACATTCATTGGAACTACAAAAGGCACATCCCACTGGTGAGTTTGTTGCTTTGGTGTAAAACAGTGGCCATACGCTGCTTCGTTTGGCCTCTAGCCTTGTGACTGTAGTCAGGCAGGCTGGCTGGCTGGCTGGCAGATGTAATTTTGCGTTATGGCAAAATTCATTATCCGGGCGCCTATAAGTGTTTTCTTGTTTTTAATGCTGTAATTAATGCTGAATGGAGTAAGACTATTCAGCATTAATAGTAAAAGTGATTTTAGACTATTCAGGCTTTTAGACTATTCAACATAAAAGTGATTTTTGCCGCATATGATATTTCCATGATGGTATTTAGACACAGCTTATTTAGTGGTGCAAGTCACTTTAGGGAGGAACCCTACTAAGCAGTACAACCATACTGTTTGATTTATTTATTTTGTTCATTTATAGGAGGAATAGGCATATTTGCTGGTAGTGCTACAGTGGACAATGATGATAGTTCTACTGGTGTTGGCAACTACAGAAACTCTATTAGCAGTGCCCAAGTTCATCAATTCAATGAAAGAAAAATGAGGGGTCAGAAGCCAGTTACATATAAGTCTCATTCCAACCCCAGAGAAGAACAGAAATTCAAACGTACAACAATTCCACAGTTTTTGCAACTTTATGATGAAGAACCTGATACCATTGCTGTTGAGTTACTGCATGATCTTAAAAGTTTTCAGAAAGTAATTTTGAACTCTGAGAGAGTTGGAGAGAGGAAAGATGACATGCTTAAGATAGTGGTTATTCTTATAAAGCTGACAATGGTCCATGACCTGGACAAAAAAGATAAAGCTATCCGCATATTAGCTGAAACATTTAATAGCCGCTCCTGCAAGTTTTTCATCAAGCTTCAACAGTATATTCATACAGTTAGAAGTGAGCAAGAATTTTTGGCTGTAGTCCGCTTGTTTGACCATGTCTTGAAATTATCGCCAAGCTGTTGGGAATTACTTCCTGTTGAGCCCTTAAAGATGGCTATTTCAAATTGCAGACCAGAAATTGTTGATGACAGCTTATATTTGTCTATGGATACCAGTTACCAAGATGCACAACAAAATACATGTTCACAAGATGATAAATTAGTTTCTGCAGAAGAAGACTACTCTGAGTACAAGCATTTATCTATTTTACCAGGTGCTAACGAAATAAATGAAATGTTTCCTCCCAAGTTGCGACGAAACATTGTTGAAGGTCATTACGATAGCTGGGAACATTACTATGACACACAATTTAAGCTCCTAAAAGAAGATTTTGTTGCACCACTTAGAAGAGGTGTGTGCGGCTTTCGTGATGGCTTAAGAGGTCGAGATATTTCTGATATCAGGGTTTATTATGGTGTTGCCTTTACTGGTTTAAGTTTCAGTGCAGAAGGAATCCTTTTAACTGTTCAGTTTGACAGTTCTAGATTCCATAGAGTTAACTGGGAGCACAGCAAGCGCTTGATTTATGGATCTCTTTTATGTTTCTCATGCAATAATTTTGAGACAGTCATATTTGCTTCTGTGGTGGAGAGAGACGCACAAAAGTTAAAACAAGGCGAGTTTACAGTGAAGATGGAATCTCATACTGATGTTCTCCGTCTGACATCCAATAAAGATGATCTTTACACGATGATTGAATCACAGGCTCATTATGAGACATACTACCACATACTGAACAGCTTGCAGAAGGCAGAGTTTAATACAATGCCATTCACTGAAATCCTTATTGAGTCAAAGTGTCAGGAGGTTGAGCCACCAGCATACATGTGTCTGAATCCAGCAAGTAACATTGGTCACCCTCAACTAGTGTTTAATATGAAGAGTGCTTTAGGCATTAATGAAAAATGCAGTGAATTTCATTCCTTTGATGTCAGTAGACCAAACTGTTGGCCCAGTGTTGAGCACGTTCAGTTAGATGAGTCACAACTAAAGGCAATGAAAATGGCACTTACACAAAAGGTGTCAGTTATTCAAGGTCCTCCTGGTACAGGTAAGACATACATAGGGATGAAGATAGTTCAGGTATTATTGACCAACCGTCATGTGTGGGATTCAGCTAGAAACTCACCACTTCTTGTAGTGTGCTACACTAACCATGCTCTGGATCAGTTTTTGGAAGGGATCATTAACATGGATGACCCAAGTGTCAACACTAATTCAGACAACAAATCAAAACTATTTTCCATTGTGAGAGTAGGGGGCAGATGTCAAAATGAAAAGGTTGCCAAATATAGCATTAAGAATATTGAATTAAGAAAGCCACGAGTCCCAAGGGAAGTCCACTTTGAAACACGTGATATGAAAGAAATAGTGAAGGAAACTGGAACTGAGCTTGATGAGAAATTTCAAATCATTCAACAGAAGCTAAGACCTCATCATTGCACACTAGTTGAATTTATTGCTCCTTTTCATAAAGAGCAATTGCATGTCCAGCGGATTAACCTTCGAGAGCACCTGCGCATGAGTTACCGGCGGGGTAAGCATCAGGAAACATATTATAATGATTATAGTGTTGCACGTGGATTACAAGAGTGGCTTTCGTGCAAAGATCTCCAAAAGCCTGTAGTAAATAATGGAGTTGATATCAATACTACTGAAGTTGCAATGGAAAGTTCTGATAGTGAATCTGATCAGAATGAAGTGAAGTTTACTGACAGAACAAATGAAGTTTTCACGGACAATCCAAACATGTTTAATGATAAAGATGTTGTTAATGAATTACATAAGAGAAAGGTAGTGGCTAGAGATGATGATAATCCAGAAACAACTGATACTGATATTTCAGGTAGTGATACGTCAGAAGATGAAGGAAAGGAAAATTCTGAGACAGAAGAAGATAAGCATTTTGACAATGCAGAAGATACTGTAAATGTCATAGGAGAAGCTGAACTAGCTGGGAATCAACGAATGATAGATCATCCAGCTGATGTGTTCCATTATGAAGGAAGTGGTACTGAAGATGAGGAGATGATAGTAGAAGGTGAAGATCCCAATGCCAATTTTGTTACGGAAGGTTTCCCATCCTTTCCTAAAGGTCCATTTACACATGCTATTGTCAGTACAATTGATGACATTTTCACACTAACAAAACATGATCGCTATAGGCTTTATGATTACTGGAAAGCACAATACATAGAAAAACTACATAATCAGCTTCGTGCAGATTTTGAAGAGTACTCGGCGGAGTGTAAACAATATAAAGCTGCTACACAAGAGGAGGACTTTTATGTTCTTGAAAAGGTTGATATGATCGGGATGACAACAACTGGAGCTGCGAAGTACCAATATATTATTCAGAGGGTGAAGCCCAAGATCGTAGTGGTAGAAGAGGCTGCAGAAGTGTTGGAATCTCACATTGTTTCTTGTCTTACAGCTGCAACTCAACAGTTAATTCTCATTGGAGATCATAAGCAACTTCGACCAAATCCAAATGAGTTCTATCTTGCAAGTAAATATGATTTGGACGTTTCTCTTTTTGAGCGTCTTATAAAAGTTGGTATTCATCATGCTACACTTGAGATTCAACACAGGATGAGACCAGAGATTGCAGGGCTAGTCTGTCCGTACATTTACCCCAAGTTACTAAACCATGAATCTGTTTTGAATTATGAGGACGTCCGAGGGATCACAACTAATATGTACTTTTTTGATCACAAATATCCAGAACAAGAAAACGATGATCTAAGAAGTCACTGTAATGAAGAAGAAGCTAAGCTAGTTGTTGCTCTATGCAACTATTTCCTTAAACAAGATTATTCTCCCAGTCAAATCACTGTATTGACTACATACACTGGTCAAGTACTTAAACTGAAGTCATTGATGCCAAGGAGCAAATTTGAGGGTGTAAGAATTACAGCAGTAGATAACTTTCAAGGAGAAGAAAATGATATTATTTTACTATCATTGGTGCGTAGTAATGAAAACGGTAGAGTTGGGTTTTTAAAAATAGAAAACCGCATATGCGTTGCCTTATCAAGAGCAAAGAAAGGCTTTTACTGTTTTGGGAACTTTAGCCTGTTAAGAGAAAGTTGTGACACTTGGAAAGATATTCTACATTATTTGGAACAAAAAAGTAAATTAGGGTCTTCATTATTATTACATTGTTCTAACCATACTAATGTCAAAACTGAAATTCATACTGTTGATGATTTTCAGAAAGTTCCAGAAGGAGGCTGTAATAGAATGTGTGATGCTCGTTTGGAGTGTGGACATGTCTGCAAGCTTCATTGTCATCCTAGAGATCCATTTCATAATGACTATGAATGCAGACAGCCTTGTGCAAAATCCTGTGAAAATGATCATCGATGTCCTAATTTATGTAATGAACATTGCCCACCGTGTACAGTTAAGGTAGAAAAAGAGATGCCCAAATGTGGCCATAAGCAGAGTGTTCCATGTCACCTGGATCCAAGAATATTTCAGTGCAAAGCACCTTGTGCCAAGAAATGTCCCCAGGGCCACTTATGTCCCAAGCTGTGTTCAGATTTCTGTGGAAAATGCACAACAATTGTTCAGAAATTACATCCTAAATGTGGTCATTTACAGTCAACATATTGTCATCAAGATCCAAGGTTTTGTCAATGTCAACATCCATGCGAGAAATTGTGTTCCACCAATCCCACTGACCCACACAAATGTAAAAAGTTTTGTTATCAACCATGTGGCTATTGCTTGGTTCCAGTATTAAAGACCTTGCCAAAGTGTGGCCACGAAGATTTGGTAGAATGTTATCGTAACCCCTTGTTCCATTCTTGCTTGCACCCTTGTGAAAAGAAACTATCATGTGGTCACCCTTGTACTAGTAAATGTGGTGAGCAGTGTACTGCTTACTGCAAAGTAGAAGTACTAAAGAAATTTTCCAAGTGTGGGCATTTTAAATCATTGCCATGTGGTGAAGATATCAATGCAGTATTGTGTGAAGTGGAAGTAAATAAGAAATTTCCTGGCTGTGAACATTTTATTGTATTGCCATGCAGTAAGCCTATTAATGATGTATATTGCCAAGAGCAGGTACATAGGACATTACCTTGTGGTCATGGAACCTTTATGAAATGCTCAAAAAGTCCTGTTAATTTTAAATGCAAGACTCATGTCAAGAAAACCTTGAGGTGTGGGCACATCTTTGAAGGAAAATGCTGCAAAGCAGATGAACATTGTACTAAACTATCCAACAAAACATTTCCTATGTGTGGACACAAAGTGAAGTTGCCTTGTTGTGAAGATCTTCCACCAAAGTGTACTGAAAAATGTACCACCAAATTGTTGTGTGGTCACCGATGTACTGGAGACTGTACCGAGTGTCATCAAGGTAGAATGCACAAACCTTGTTCATTTAACATGTTCTCACTTCCTTGTGGCCACCCTTCTAAAGATCCTTGTGTTAGTGTAACATTTCCAAGTTGTGATTACAAATGTGAATATTCCTGTGTTCATCGTAAGGTGTGTACACACAATTGTAGTCAACCATGTAACCCTTGTAAGGAGCCTTGTTCATGGAAGTGTCCACATTATAAATGCTCTAAGAAATGCCATGAAATTTGTGATCGTCCTAGATGTAATCATCCTTGTAAGCACACTTTACAATGTAAACATCCCTGTATTGGTGTTTGTGGAGAACCTTGTCCAAGAGTTTGTAGGATATGCAAGAAGCAAAAGAAGAGATTTCATAAATTATGTGTAGGTCTTTGTGATACAAAGAATGAAACTAGGTACATACAGCTAAGCTGTGATCATTTGTTTGAAGTTAAGATGCTGGATCAACTGTTGGATGAGCAGTTTAAAGAGTATAATACAATAATACAACCTCTTGTGTGCCCGTCTTGTAGGAAGCAAATTCATTCTATGTACAGGTATGGTGACATAGTTAAGAGAAGAAAGGAAATAATTGAAAGATTGCAAGCTACTATGAACAAGACAGCTGATGACAAACAACGTGATGTAGTCATTGACAAGATATTGTCTAGTTTTGTACCATATTTTTACCACGAAGAAGGTACATCTGCATCTGTATTAAGAAGGAAAGCTAAAAGTTTACCACCGGTTTTCAAGAAAGCGTCAGAAACATTGACATCATCAGATCTATCAGTGAGAAGCTTGAGCATCCTAGAAAATGAAATTGATCAGTATGCAATACTGGAAAAGTTTACTTTGTTATGTGAACAGTTTCCAGATTTGCAGTCTTCTTTAAAGGAGCTGTTATCTTTCTTTGAGAAAACTCCTCCTTCAGTTCAGAAAAGCAATGATTTTTCATGTGAAAGACAACGTATCCTTTTATTGTTAATAATAACTAATCTGCAATCAAAAATTTCTTCCACTAATAAAGATTTTCTTGCTATGCAACAACTTCAGGAAGCCCTCAGGTTTAACCAGCCAAAACTTACTTTGACAACTGCAACTAAGCATTACGATGATTTACAAAAGGTTATGAAATCGTCCGGTAAAGGTATCACACTTCCAGAGCAGTTGCAGCCTAACAAGGCAGTTTTTTTCAGTGGTATTTGGATTATTTGTCCCAATATTCATATTTACTGTAAGCCAAGAGGATTACTTGTGTCTGAGGAAGATAAATGGCTGTGTCCAGAATGTGCTAAATAATCACAAGCATATTACCACTGACACTTACAGTAGCATATGCACACATCATTTTATTGAACTGATTGTAACACAGGGATTTTACTTGTACGGGGCTTATATTATTTGTTTAATGCGGTGTATGCATATGTAGGTTAGTTATATTAAACATGCTGAATTGTACTCTTTCTGTGGTTATTATGGAGTTGAACAAGAATTTATTTAATGGAATTGTGAGATGATGAGAGACCAGATGGATATATATTTTTTCATTTATTTCTTTTTCACTGTTAATATGTGAGCAGATTTGCTCTTCCACACACATCCAATTCTATGAACTTGGGAGACCATAGCGTAATGTTCAGTTCAGTGTTGCACCGAAATGAGATTTTGCCGATATTCCAATAACTGATATTTTCAAGCTGATCCTATATAGCACAACATGTGTATTTTGTAACAATTTTTAGTAGAAATTTGACTTTGAAGGACCAATTTAGCTTGTTTATGGTGGCAGTGTCACAGCTGACAGTACACTGAAGCAGTAATAATGAAGAAAATGCAACTCTGCATTTGTAAACATCATCATTTGGTACACATGAGCATGTATTTCTAAATAAATACATATATCTGTATCTGCTACTTTTTTCATTGTGGTGCCGATCCAATACCAATATACAAAAAACACAGCCGATGTATGGTTTTTCTGATAACCAGTCCGATTATCAGTGCAACACTAGTTCAGTTAACATATAAACCTCCATCCATTAAGCTATGTTGGTACTCACTACTGACCAAATTTCAAATCAATAGCTTTTTCCAATCTTGATAAGTTATTAATCATCAGTTGGTATATTGGATGTGTGTGGAAGACCCCCTTTTGCAAAACCAGTTACATTATTTAAGTTGTGATGCATTTAATTTTTTTTTATTTTTCATTAAAACTTTTCTTTTCACTGTTAATTAATATTTAAGTTGTGATGCATTTAAAAAAATACTACATCAGTGGATCAGAGTGATTGAAGGAGACTGCTTGGGAAACCCTGCAGGTGGTGCTGACATCAGGGGTTAGATACCTGGACTAGACAGCCAGTTTCCCCCAGATACCCAAGGCTGGAAATTTTGGTATGATTACATTAAGTTTGGAGGGGAACCACATAGTGAGCCCTGCATGTGCCAAGTTTAATTTGTTGTGCAGTGGAAGGGTGCATGGTGTATGCTAGACAACTAGATATATAGTGCATGAGCACACATGTAATGGAGTCCTGAAGTGGTAGCATCACTACAACTATGGGGTGCCGTTTGTATCAAAATTATAACAATATAATAAGTATAAAAAACTAGGTTATAGTATGTTTGCTGTACATGGTTTATATGTACTCTTTTTTAATACCGTAATTTGCTTTATTCTCGTGTAAAAATATTTTCGTATGATTTACGTGAATGACTGCTCTATTAGAGTAGTTAAAAAATTTTGTGCAAGAAATTTTGTACAAATTTTGCATACGAAAATTATTTTACAATGAAAAAAAAGCAAATTACGGTAAACTGATTTAATATATATAATGCTCAAATGACAAGATAATGACAAGTATCTTCTCTTTTATGTGCCATTTGTTGTCCCGTTACACATTTTGGCACAAAACCTGAACTTTGAGATGCAAATTTACCATATGGAAACACCATATAAACATTTCAAGGAAAATTTTGAAATACCCATGAAATCTTCAAATTTCATGAGATGCCTACCCATGAAATTGAACCTCACCATTGAAATACTTGTGAAAAAGGCATGAATTAAAAAAAAACCACGTTGTGAAAACCCTATGAAATGATTTTTTCATGGTTTTATTTCATGTGTATTTCACTGGATTTTTATGGGAAAATGTTCCAATTTCATGCAGTCTCATGTAACCCTTTGTAGCCTCATGTAACCCTGTCTATTGCCTCATGTAACTCTGTGTAGCCTCATGCAATCTAGTGTAGCCTCAACCAACACATAGCAAGAAGGACAGCTGTTTCTCCAGAGTGACAATGTATAAAAATTTATTCTGAACAGTTAATGTCTCGAACTTTGACTCCCAATAATCAACATGAGTATGACATAAATCATGATGTGCATGGCTCTTGAATGTAGCAGAGTGAACATTGGCAACTGAAGCCTTAACAGCAGATAGAGAGTTAAGGACAGTTGGAGAGTCATCAGGACTGTTGGCTAAAACAGAATATTGCAACTCTACAATCAGTGGGTCAACTGACTGCTCAACAGCCAGAACATATGACAGCTTAGCCGACTGCTTCAGATGAGGTAAAAAGGGGAGATTCAACACATCTGAGTGAAAAACAGTTCCAGGAGTGCAATTACAGGGAAGGCTCAACCAACTCTTCACAAATTTCAATATTGATGACTGTGCATGTTGAAGTAATAGCTAGAAGACACAGTAAGCCTCTCAACAATCAAATGAAAATGAAGAACAGAAGACACAAAGTTTTCAAAATCCCTATCTTATATTCACCCCAAATAGAACAATTATCAATGCATTGTAAGAAATGCAAGATTTGTTGTTTCATGTTGGCAGAAGCAGTCTTTTGAGCAATATTTGGAGAAACGCTGATAATGCGATCCAGAAACTTGGTGCTGTCCACATTACAGATATTAATAGTATTCCCATCTGACATTGAGAACACTGTGGAGGAACTCATGCGGTGTCCATTAAAGTTCAGAGATATATACACTTCTGAGGCTGGAACTCAAAACATACATCCATTGCCTTCAAGACAAGTAATGATAGAACTTGCAGATGAGATTTGACGTCTTTAGAGATGACAGTCAAGTCATCAGCAAATCCCTTTGCTCTATGCATTGATGAATAGCAAATCTTAGGTAGAGCAACAGCAGCACTAGTAGAGGCTGATGGTTGAGTAGAGGGTTTATCAGAACGATATACTTCACGGTATCTGCCTGCATAGCATCTGATTCTACAGTGTGAAGATCCACAGACTGTTCAGTGTCACGGCCATTATCATAAACTAGATCACAGGAGCCATCACAATGATAAGAGGTCACATTTGCTCTGTACCATCCGATCGGCGAGTCATCAGACCATAACACATAGATTGGATATAGTTCAGCTTGCTATGAGCCTAAAGAATGGCATACAAAGACCATGTGTATTTCAGTTGCAAAGTATTCTTAGCAAGCTATAAAGTGTGCCCATGCATGGGATAGTTGTGCAGATGCTAGTTTTCATACTCTGAAGGATCCCAATAGTCAATACTCAATAGTGTTTTGTGGTGACTGTTCTATTAGAGTTGTCAAAATTAATTATGACGTAAGCGTCACAAATCACGAAGGTGAAATCACGAACTTGTTAAATAATTGTAGAGGCGTTTACTTGTGATGTAAAGACAAAATGAGTAACAGATCGTACGACGAAGACCAGAAGTAGGGCAGAGTGGGGAGTATACACTAAGGTGAATTTAGCATTTAGCGTATTAGCTAGTCGTGTATTAAGGGTGTGGAGATTCCACGTTAATGTGGCGCAAAAAAAATTTTTTTGAGGGGGGGGAAGGGAGGTTATTGCGTATTTCAGTATTGTATTGGTGATCTTGTTTTCTCAAGACAATTGTACGAATGAGTGTTTTAAGCGGGTCGACCTATCAAGTATCATTTGCCTATAGCACCTGCCAATCAGCGCGCGTGATTTGGGGCACTCACGCGCTGATCGACTACCGATAGCATTATTAACCCATGTGCGTCATCTGTTGCTCAGTTTGATTCTTCACAGAAAGTGACTGGTCCCCTGGTGTCTCTCCTTATTGAACAGATAACTGAGTTCACTGTCACTGAACTTGATAAGCAATTTGTTTTGAAGCAGGAAATCTATCTTAAGAACCGTCGCAGCTGTGAAGAGTTGGCTTCTGCTCTTCTGCTCTTCATCCCCAGCTTTCTCTGGATCTGCAGCGTGCTAGGGAATTTGCTTGTTTGAAGGGAGCATCCAGCTGGTTGACTGCTTTACCAATTGATGAGCATGGGTTTGCTCTGCATAAGAGTGATTTCCGTGATGCTGTTTGCCTCCGTTATGGCTGGCCTCTACTCCATCTGCCTACTGAGTGTATCTGTGGGACTTCGTTTACAGTTGAACATGCTTTTACCTGTTCCCATGGTGGTTATCCAACATTACGCCATAATGAAGTTAGAGATATTACAGCCCAGTTAATGTCAGAAGTTTGTCCAAATGTAGCCACTGAGCCTACTTTGCAGCCTGTCTCTAGTGAACGATTTTTTCATCGCTCTGCAAATACTGAATGTGGTGCTCGTTTGGATGTGAGAGCTCAGGGATTCTGGGGTGTTCGTCATCAGCAAGCTTATTTTGATGTTCGTGTTTTTAATCCATTGGCCAACACAAATCGCTGCAATTCTCTTGCCAGTTGCTTTCGGTCTCATGATCGAGAAAAGCGTAGGACTTACGAACAACGTGTGCATGAAATTGAAAGGGCATCATTCACACCTCTTGTGTTCTCAGCTTTGGGAGGAATGAGCAAGCCTGCAGAAACCACCTACAAAAGATTAGCCTCACTCCTTGCTACAAAGAAGAATCAACAATATAATGTTATGATCACCTTTATTCGCTACAGATTATCTTTTTCCCTACTACGTTCAGCTATCATTTGTCTTCGTGGAAGTCGTTCTGCTGCTGGTCGGCCTCATAAAGATCTCACTGACTTTTCTCTTGCTGTGAGTGAGGGAAAGCTCCCTCTTTCTGACTGATGAACTATATGCAATTTTGTGTGTGTGTTTGAATAATTAAAAAATTATTAATAATAAATAAATAATAAATAAACTACCGATGGTCTGGAGGGATGTCCCCAAATCACTCGCGCTGATTGACCACTGGTTAATAGGGATGCCCCAAATCACGTGTGCTAAATGGCTATGGAAAAAGGGGGTGTTGCCTAGGCACACGCTCTAGTTGGAAGTCGTGACCATATAATTATATCATACACCCCCGGATTGGTTTGATTCCTGGTGACCCATTTTTTCTATCTATGTCCAGACGAATACTCTAAAGAACTACCAGTTTTTAGTTCACTAGCCATATTGTTTTGTTGTAGGGTGTGTATTAAACTGTATTTTAAATTGTATTGTGATGTTGCAAATGTCATCACTAGTTTTTATCGTCCATAAGGCCCCTATTTGGTGATTATTAGTTTCTCATCCACCGCCCGCATCCTTCTTAGGCTACCGCATGGTAAGCCATTATTAACTCTGTGAATGCTCAGAAGAACACGTCATACGAAACCGTTATAATTTTTTTTGTTGATGAATGCTACAGTGCACTGTGTATCGCCAGGAGAGCTGTTGTTTTCTTTAGCAAATTGCTGCAGTGGATCCACCCAGTTGCAATCGTGTTCTCAGTATCGACTTCATCAAAGCAGGCTTTCAGTTGACTGTCGAATAACAGTTGGCGATACGAAAAGTAGAATCAGCTGGTGAAGGAAATGTTTGTAGTAAGAAAGAAAGACAATTGGACAAGGTCTATACATCAGTGTGTTAATATTATAAAATAATGGCATAATGGTAATACCCTCCCGCCCGCATCATAACATTTAGAAAGGCTGGATGAGAAACTAATAATCACCAAATAGGGGCCTAATAACCCCAACAAACACGCTGTCATAATAATAATATTAGGTTAGTTCCACTTTGCAATAAATAACGAGTCCCTTACAAAGATTTTAAGACCATTAAAGCTTTCATCATTGAGAGAATCCATAGACAAATTTACCAGCCATTTCACTGGTGGCACAAAACTAGCCTAGCTTATTAGTTTTATATCCATGGGGTGAACATTATCTGTGTTGTGACTGCTACTTTATTCCCTATTATGCAATTCATGCTTGTGTTTGTGACTTAGTATAACAATTTCTTGCTATGTTCTACCAGCAGTTGTAAAAGAAAGATCGTTACAATCACAACAAAATGTCTGCTGAAACTCTGTACCGTCTTTTGGAGATTCTGATATCTTATGAGCTGGTTTTAAATACATATCGTTATCAATTGTGGGTTTTTAACTCTCTGTATCGTCTTGACCCTTGACCTACTATAGAGTGATTTTGTGGCCTTGACTGTCACTTTGAGGTTTGACCGCAGTGGCAGATCTACCTACAGCCAAAGCCTGTTTGACACTCCCTTGCTATAGTCAACCCTTTTTGGCACTCTGAAGTAAAGGATATACGTAGACTATCTAATAATTGTCCCTTGGAATGCGTGATTATGCTGTGGCTCACGTTAATAACCGTACCAAGATCATGGGTACTGAAGAATTGAATCATGACAATGATGCTTTGGCTATTTCAATGTCTTACTTTCTATGAGCAATTGGTGTTTAAGCTTGTATTTAGGCTATGGCAATGGACTTCTCGGGAAAGGAGTTTTTTATTTCAGAAAAACAGACTTGAAAATAGAACATCAACCTACATGTAACCTGATGCAAAAAAAAATTCTCATAGCTTGCATTTCAACCCATACTCATTTCTTGCATCCAACAGTGTACTTAATTGATGATACTGCGATTTCATTGTTTTAAGTAATGGAGGCACAAACTTTTCATGTTAGACGAACCAGACCTTATTTCGAGATGCTATAAATGCCTAAAAAGGAGCTGTACCAGACAACAACACTAGGCATGTGTGAGCATGCACCTGGTTTCCTGAAATTGTTTTCTGAGAATTGTGTGTGTGCGTGCATGCACGTACGTACATGTATGATGTATGTATGGATGGATGTATGTATGTATGTATGTATGTATGTATGTATGTATGTATGTATGTATGTTTTTGTCCACACCTGTACTTGTGTGGCAAAGAAGCTTTATGTTAAAAGCAGCCTCTACTCTATAGACTCTGTACTAAACTTACAGGCAGGTAAGCCGCTTGTACTTTGTGCCAGTTAAAATATGGCTGAAACTAGTTTCTGTAAACAGCTTTCCATGTGTATTGCAATTAGGGATTGACAGTAATGCATTTTTGAAGAATAGTATGGTATTGAGAAAAATACCTTGGTATCACTACTGTAAATACCTTTTGTATTTTACACTCACAAAAAGACCGATAAGTTATGATTAACACTTGCACCCACTAGTAATAAAAGTTTTCTAAAGTTCCTTCATGGTTATAGCATCATTCTTGACAAGGTAGAAAAGAAGGAATAAGCCACTGAGAGCTGTTTGAGTGGTGAAGACTTATTGTAGACCAGTGATGGATACTGCTGGTTTAGTCCATTTTTTTCTTTTGAATAACTAGTACAGTGGTCCCTTCATTATTCAGCCATCAATTATCCAAACATACTTGTGAAGGTGACTGTTCTATTAGAGTATTTTGCCTGATTTGCATGTTCTATTGGAGTATTTTAACTGAACCCTGTATACTTCATTTATCTGAACTTTTCCATCCGAACACCTGGGACCTAGTGAGTTTGGATAATGGAGGGACCACTGTAGGTACCTTGAACCAAATATATGAAGCCATACAATATTTATGCCACATCCCACACACTTATTTTAAAACTCTGCTACTGTACTACTTACTCTGTCGTAAGGTCTTTTGTGACCCAGCCACCACATGGGCTCCAGCCTTTTCTCCCCTTGGAAAATGATTCTGCATTTCCTTCTTAATGATAACAATATGGAAAGTTGTGAAAATGCATACCAGGTTACTTCAGTATTGACTCACAGGTCCATCAAGGAAAAATCGAAGTATATTATTGTAAGGCTGGAGATTCTTACATAATATCTCTACCAAATTTTTGATGGTCTGTGGTACATTAAATAATTTTAAGTGTGATGTGGGACTGTGTGGGTGGCCTAGTCTCGCTTGGCCAGACCACTTTTTTCCATGTATTGGGTAGGGAAAAAGGGTCTGGTGCAACTCCAATAGCTGTTTACTTCTGAGCCATCCCCACACTGGGGACGCTAATTGGATTAGATTGGTTGCAAAGGGAGACATGAATAACATTGGTAAGCCAATGATGACGTTACAATATATGTGCTTCTACTCGAGATTGGCTTCGACCTGTTTATCCTTTATAAGTTGCTCTGGCGTCTCTTTTATAGCACCTTGAAAGTCATCCTCATCGTTTAACAAGATTCGCAACCGAGCCGTGATTTTGTCACGTCATCATTGGCTTATCGACGTTATTTGTGCCTCCCTTTGCGGCCAATCTAGTATCCCTAGTGTCTGGGGACGGCTCAGAAGTAAACAGATTAACTCTACGAAATCACGTGATTACTAGTTTGATTGGCAAGGGTCTGCGAGACAATACCGGACCTGAGAATAAATTCCAGTGATTTTTTCTACTAGATTATTGCTAGTGTGTTTTTATCCAGCTTTGGTTGTCATTAACACTGTTTCAGTCCGTTTTTCAGCAGTTTTCGTCCTGCTAGTGTGCTACATTTGGAGTATGCCGAAATATCGACGTAAGAAAAGGCAGCAAGCGCCGTATGCGAAAAGAAGTGACACACAGACACAGGAAGAAACTGGAGAAGACAGCTGTGTGTGTTCTAAGTGCAGTAAGTCCGTTGACCAGATACTTCAGTGCGAGAGTTGTTGGAACTGGTACTGTGGACCCTGTGAAAATCTGTCTGAGGAAATACTGCAGGTTGCTCACTTCAAGTGCCTGCATTGGTTCTGTTCAAAGTGTGAACCTTGTGTGCTCAAGTTGGTGGATAAAAGCAAGCCCACAGGGGTGGAAGAACAGGTTATTGCCACTACAGTAGTTGAACAGATCAAAAGTGTTATTCAGGAAACCAGAGAATGTATTAAGAAAACAATTGATGAGGCACTGAGTAAAACATCCAGGAGCGGTATTGCTGATAATATGGAAACTAACATCCCACTTACATCCAGCACCAGCAATGGTAACCCAACTTCTGATGTCATATCAGCCTTTCTAAGTGAAGAAAAAGAGAGAAGTAAGCGACGTTGTAATGTTATTGTACATAATGTGGAGGAATCCTCTGCGGAAAACAGTCAAGAAAGGAAGGAGTATGATATCAGCACCATATCGTCAGTTTTTACTAAGCACTTGGGTGTCAAGGCAACGATTGTGAATGCTTATCGTATAGGCAAGAAACAAGAAGCTGGAGGAGGTTCTAGACCTAGATTAGTTAAAGTAACTGTTGCCTCAGAACATGAAAAGGCTTTGCTGCTCCGTAACTGCACTAAGCTTCGTGATAAGAACAACCCAGAGGAAGTAAAAAGAATTTACGTTACACCTGACTTGACTCCGAAAGAGCAACAACAGAACAAAGCCCTCCGATCACAACTTTCCGAAATGAATAAAGAGGGTAGAAAGTACATGATAAAAAACGGGAGGATTGTGCAGAGGGGAACCTAGTTTCTTCCCTCTGCACAGACCACAGTTTAAGTAAGGACATAACAAATTTTAAACTTAAGTGCTTGTCAACCAATGCAAGGAGTATCACAAACAAATTTGCTGAATTTCAAGTTTTAATTGGCCAACAACTACCTCATCTAATTGCTATAACTGAATCTTGGTGTTCCAGTTGTATTGGTAATGCTGAAATACATCTCGAGAGCTATAACTTGTATCGTTTTGATAGATTAAACTCTGTTGGTGGAGGAGTTTTATTATATGTTCACGAATCTTTACCTACAGTGATGTGTGACAAGTTTATGGAGAGTTCTGTTGATGATTCTTTGTGGTGTATTGTATCCCTACCAGACAGTAGCCAACTTCTTGTTGGTGTGATTTACAGGTCACCCTCATCTAATGAGGACAACAATAGTAAACTTATTGATGTGATCAGTAATTTATGGTGTTACAAAGAATGTTCTCATGTCCTCTTGATGGGGGATTTCAATGTTCCAAACATTAATTGGCAGGAGTGTATCTGTTCTCAGAACTCAGATACTTTTGAAGTTAGGTTTTTAAACGCAACTTTAGACAGCTTTTTATCGCAACATGTATTGGATCCTACTCGTCAAGTTCCTACCCAAAGATCTTCCATCTTAGATTTAGTTTTTACGGATGACCCTAACTCAATTGATTATATAGAACACTACCCTCCCTTGGGTTCTAGTGACCACGAATGTTTGGTTTTTGATTTTAAATGCTACACAGTTCTTCCAAGTTGCGAGGAAACCCCACGCAGGTACAATTATTGGAAAGGCAACTACTTGGCTATGTGTGAAGAACTGGATAATATTGACTGGGATGATTTACTTCAACACGACTCTATTGAAACAAATTGGGATTTATTTAAGAATCTGATGCTATCACTTTTAGACAAGTATGTTCCTAAGGTCGTAAAGAAAGTCAACACAAACAAACCTCCATGGTGGTCAAGCCGTCTTTCTAAAGCTGTAAGAGATAAACAGTATTTGTATTCACATTTCAAGTTTACAAAATCACCATTGGATTATAGTAAATATACTTCCCAACGAAACCATGTGAAATATTTGATAAGGTCTGCTAAAATCAAGCACGATGAACTAATGATGCAAAGGTTTAAATCTAATCCTAAGATGTTGTACAGTTATGTGAGAAGCAAAAGTAAGGTGCGATTTAGAATTGGTCAACTGGAAAAAAGTGATGGAACTCTCACAACTAATGACAAAGAAACTGCTGGTGTTTTGAGTTCTTTTTTCAAATCTGTATTTACTGTTGAAGATACCTCTGCTGTTCCAAACTTTCCTACTAAAGTAAACACTACACTGAATGATATTTCATTTACTGAATCTGATCTATATAGTGTGTTAAAATCTTTGAACCCCAACAAAACTCCTGGTCCAGACAATGTGCACCCCCAGCTTTTAAAGAATTGCGCACATAGCCTGACAAAACCACTTTTTCTGTTGTTTGTCCAATCATTGAATAGTGGTAAACTTCCTAAGGAATGGAAAATGGCGAATGTTACACCTATCTTCAAGAAAGGTTCCAAAACTAGTGCAAGCAACTACAGGCCAGTGAGTCTAACATCACAGGTTGTCAAAATCCTAGAATCTTTAATACGCTCAAGGATAATGCAGTACTTAGAAGATAACAACATTGTCACACATTGTCAACATGGTTTTGTTACTAAGAAATCTTGTTTCACAAATCTTTTGGAGACATATGAAAATTGGACTCTTGCACTAGACTCGGGTCATGGTATTGATGTCATCTACCTTGACTACAGAAAAGCTTTTGATTCTGTGCCTCACTGCAGATTCGCTCAGAGGTTGGCTGGCTATGGTCTTGATGGTAAGATTTTAACATGGTTGACTGATTTTCTTTCGGATCGTTTGCAAAGAGTGGCTTTAAATGGAGAGGTTTCTGAATGGCTGGAGGTGACTAGTGGAGTACCACAGGGTTCCGTACTTGGGCCGCTTCTTTTTGTTTTGTATATAAATGACATAGCTGAGGCCATACAATGTGACTTGGAAGTCTTTGCTGATGACACCAAACTATACTCGATTATTGAGACTATTGAAGATATTCTTAGGCTTCAGCAGGACTTGAATAATGCCCAGGAATGGTCAACACTGTCTCTTCTAAGCTTGAACATTGACAAATGCAAAGTAATGCACATCGGAAATACATTAGCTTCTAATTACTATGTGTCAGATTCAGCTAGCCTTACAAATCTAAGTGTAGTCGAAAATGAGAAGGACCTGGGTGTTTGGGTGACCAACAAGCTGGACTCAAGTCTCCACTGTCAGAAGGCTGTAGCAAAGGCGAACATAGTTATTGGGATGATAAAAAGAACTTTCCCGAGTATGTCAAAGGATCTTTTTCTGTTTCTATACAAAACTTATGTGAGGCCTCATCTGGAATACATTGTGCAGTTGTGGAGCCCTTATTTACTTAAGGACATAGACATGCTAGAAAAGGTGCAAATGAGAGCAACTAAGCTAATTAAAGGATTCAACGGGCTTCCATATTCAACTAGATTACAAAAACTAGAATTGTATTCACTTTACTGCCGACGCGAGCGAGGAGATTTGATTGAAACTTACAAGATATTAAAAGGGTACTATGACATTGAATGGTCTAAACTGTTTACGTTGAATACATCAAATACCAGAGGACATTCTTTGAAACTCTTTAAGAAGCAGTGTAGAACAAAACAGAGATTAAATTTTTTTACCCAACGAGTTGTCAACATTTGGAACTTACTCCCACACCATGTAGTATCCTCACCCACTATAGCTCTTTTTAAACAACAATTGGACTGTTATTGGAAACAACAAGGACATGGATATGAACAAAGGCCTAGTGCCTAAGCATATTTTTGTATTTAGTGTTGTGTGTATCCATTATCAATAATAATAATAAATAATAATAATAATAAAACAGCTATTGGAGTTGCACCAGACCCTTTTTCCCTACCCAATACACGGTCTGGCCACGCGATACTATGGGTGGCCAAGGATCACTCATTATAGTGGCGCTTAATCACAAGTGTCATTTTCCAGTGAATTACCAGAGTTTTGTTCAGCTGTGTTAACAGAAATAGCCTAGTACCAACTCATGAGCACTACAAGGAAAATAAGCTCACAACAGCCTACATGGGTGACCACAAATGTACTCTGCAATTAATCTTGTAAGGCTTCGCTTAATTGGTTTAGTATTACTTTTGAGTACTGTTTTCCCTAATAGTTGAAGACTTGATAGTCGACTGCTATGGCACCTTATCATTTGTAACTGTGGTTCACATTGGGGGTCATGTAATGCAGTGGTTTTGCTTAAGATGACATGTCATTTGGGCCGTATCTAGCATTTGGATTATAGAATAAAATGTGTATTAAAGGACATCACAATCACTAGTGAGGAAAATACAGATTACATTAGCAGTGCACTTTTGATGAGAGGACCTTCTGGTCTCTCCACTGATCTGTGGTAGTTTGTTTTGATTGCACGCACATAATCACAAATTCAAATAACAGTGTCCTCAAACTTTCAGTAAGCTATTCAGATCAATGTATTTGTTTTGACCAGTGAACTCTATATCATCTTATCACTTTCAAATACTCAAGTAACATACAGTTGATGAAGTCATATTTGTATTAACATTAGTTCAGTGAGATTTGCAAGTATGTACCGTTGATTGTATTGGTACAATCTATGCATGTACAGAAGTGGGAGTTTGGGAAGAGAAAGTGATGGCTTGTGTTTTCAGTTGACACATAGCACAACATATGTATCAGAATCTGAACCATCATGTGCCACAATGTTCTGGCATCAAGACCTCTGTGAAAGTACTGTTTTGTACTTCACCATTAACCACTTCTTATGCTGTCTGCTTGTACCTGAAGTAGACATATGTAGACAGTTATGTACATGAATACTCAGTAAAATGATTGGGTAGTCTTGATAAGATGCATACCATATGAATGTGATTGTACACTTGTAGCTGTTGGAATGATAGAGATCAATGAGTAGCCTGAGCATTCCTGTATGTATAGCTACAAACACACGTGCATTAAACAGTATTCGTGCAAATGCAGTTGAACTCCAGCTATATCATAATCCCATCAAGATTCCGCATCAGTTTTTAGACAACTCGGGCTTGCCCCAGCATGCTTTTAGCATCTGTCTAGTAGTTCTAAAGTATTGGTTTTATAACAGTAGGTTTGTGTATTTAGTGACAAGTCACTGCTTGTTACCAAATACATAGACCTACTATTACATGTATGTAATTAGAAATGTAATAGTGCAGCAATGTGCATCACTACATGTATATCTACCGTATTCTTGTATTTACATGTAAGTAGTCAAACTATCAAACGTTATCGGCTGACACCATCCATTACTTCTAAGAAATGGTACTAGTTTTGATACCATTTGTGTCAAAGTTACATTTGTGTCAAAGTTAATTTTAAGTCAGTACTCAGTGGTTCACTGTGCAGTCAAAGAGTGTGCTGTACTTTAAGCTTTCATTTAGAACAGAATGGCAGGGGTTGAAATCTATGGGATATTGTATTCTGGTTCAGGAATCATCAAAGAGACAGCTACACCAGATTATCAAGATGATGTTTCTCTTCCAGGATATTTAGTTTACCTGTACTTGGGAGATTGCCACTTTGATTGCTGTACTAATGGCTGGTGGGGTTTTTGCCACAATCAAAACCACAAAAAGTTTGTATAAACCTCATAATGTCTTTGTTGCTACCACTGATATACTGTTTGCGTTGTTTAGTTTCATGGCTTCAGGCAGTATGACTACTGCGTCTTTGTTTGGGTTGGAAGATTTTGTCAGTTGTAAAGTATTCTGGCTACCATTACTGCCTGCATGTCTGACTGGCACACTGTATGTGGTGATTTCAGTTGATAAGGTGATAACTATTGCATTTCCTTTCAAGTACAAAAGATTATGACACCTCACACTGTTCGTAACATAATCATAGTGTCATTGGCTTTAGCTGTTTTACGTTGTATTCCTTTGATTTTCTTTGGTGGTGATAGCATAAGAGTGGCAGAATATGGTGTTTGTCTTGATGTTGGAATCGCATTATTTTATTGTACCTGTGTTAGCTTACTTTTTTCCTCTCATGCTATCATCATTGTTGACACTGATTCTTAGTGTTTACTTAGCCGTCAAAGTATAGCAGATAGGCAAGCAGATTCAGCACGAAACCACATTGTCAGGAGGTGATAACAGTCTTGGCATATTCTTTCCTGTGTTGTATATTCCAGCAAAGTTTTTGATAGATGCTTCCCTCTATCATAAGATCATGGATTATCTTGTTCTTCCTAATATTTTCTTTATGCAACTGCTTCTTCATCCTTTTGTGTATGGGCTCTACTTTAAGCTTGTTCGTAAGCCAATGATGAAGTTCTTTAAAAGGCTGGCATGCAGCTGCAAGTTCATTCTGCAGTTGTTGCCCCTAAGCCACGAAGGACTACATGGATGTGATGAAACTGTAGCCATTAACATAATATGTAGACATACTTATGCTATAACCATTGTATATAACCAACTGTGTAATATTGTTGTATTTATCCAACAGATATGTGTTAACAGAATTAATGTCCGATCTAAGTACCTATGTACATGCATGTATGACGACTGTATAATATATATACGGTACAGTTCAGCTCCAAGGTAGTGTTTGCCTGCATCTAAAATGCGAGCGAAATGCGTGCATAGTCGCATTCTCTCGCAATGCGTACTTGTATTGCAACACGTATGTAGACTCTACATGGTGACAGTGTAATTTTATACGGACTTGTGAGGTGCATGCAAGATATGGGGAAAGTATGTGTCTAAGATGTGACCGAACGTTACCTTGGAATTGAGCTGTACCGTAGACTCTGATTACAATATTAGGTACATGTGGTTAATATGCACATATTACCTGTTAAGTGCAAATAGTATCTGTTTATTAAGCATATATAGTTGACATTGCTCTGATGAATAATATCCAAATCACTTGGAAAACATGGTAGGGATGATTTATCATTGTATCATGGGTACTTGTGATTTGCCTGAAATATGTGCACTCACACTTCGGCCCTTGTGCTCCTATGTATATTTCAGACATAACATTCATGCTCATGTTACAACTATTATATTACACTTTCACACCTCAGATCAAAGGTGCCGCCTGGGCTACAACTGGGCACTGATTATATAGACGTCAAAGCCGAAATCGATTGTAAGGATCGATTAATACTCACGTGATTAGGATGCACAACTTGGATTTCAGCATGAAAACCACTCAGAAGAGAGCATTTTGTTATCCTCGACATCCTACCAGTTGGGCTAAGGTGAAAACTAGCACTATAGCTTATTCATCTATTGTTTCTGCATGTTTTCAAATATGGACACGCCCCCATCATGAAGCTACCACTCTGCACGGAGTAACAAGCAAGCTTACCTGTCTAGGCCTTTAGTGAACTCTGTACTTTTTTTCATAAACGATTCAATAGCACTGATTAAAACATTAACCGAAACTCTTCGTGATATATCTAGGATATGTCTGTTTATCATAACCAAACGTACCAGCTGCTGACTCATAATTGAAAATTTTAGGTATGCATATATAACACATCCAGTGGCTGCGCTCATATTGGCTTGGGTGATTGATTGCCCTGTACAGGCTATCAGCCTAATAAGTGTTACATATTAGCTGTAATACGGGGCATTCGGACTTTGCCTGATATGTATGCCTGACTTCCCGAGGGCCGCAAATGCCTGTGTTACAACTATTACATATTCGTATACCTGGTGTCTCTTTTGAAGTTTCAGGTATATATTCATTGATGTAGTGTGGGAGTGTCCTGCACAATAGTTAAGAAGGTACTGTTCATATTTATTCTTGAAAGATTAAATGTGCACCATTAAAATTTTTGCTGGTACTGCAGGTTGTCTTATGCATCTATACTCATATGTTTGTGTATTCGTGTGTGTGTGCGTGCATGTATATGCGTGTGTGAAAGTAAATAATGCATGGTTTTCCAACAGGCTGTATTTAAGTGATGGCTTCTGGAGGCTACTACCCTGACGTTTACTCATCAGTAAGTAGCCGTCGTGGAGGTCGTGGTGGTGGACGATCAAGTCACTTTGGAAGTAGAGGACAGGGTAAAAAAATCTCACACAGGCAAAGGAATACAACACAGTCAATGGAAAGTGATTATTTTCCTTATGATGAACAGAGTACTGGTACTGATAATGTTACAAGTTTCTTACATGGTTCTGCTATAATTAGTGGTGGTAGTTTGCATGAGCATAGAGGAAGAGGAGGAAAGTTTAGAGGCCGAGGAAGAGCCAGTAGAAGACCTTATGGCACAAGGCAGAGAAGTCATGTAAATGATCAACCTAACAGTAAGTATAAAAACTATATATGATTTTAATTATACTAATGTATTACGTATTATCAAACGGTACAATAGTGCCGTTTATGAAGGAATCGCCCCAAAACTTTTGTACGCCACTTGAAATTCTGCCTTTGAAAGTCATCCTAGAGACATCTTATGTGACGAAAATCACCTTTAAGGGATAGTACTAGTCCATATAATATATACGTAATGCGACATTAAATATAACAAAATTGTGGCCGGATTTTTTTTTTAATTGCCAAAACTCGAATTTTAGTCTCACTGCCTGCCTGACCACAGTCACAAGGCTAGAGGCCTAATGAAGTAGCACATGGCCACCATTTTACGCCACAATAACACACTCACCAGTGAGATGTAAGTGTAGGCCCTCTGCGCCTTGTCTTTTCTTTTATCTTCAGTCGGGTTGCTTATCTTCTTCATCCAACAAAACCATATGAAGACGTCAATTTTCATATCAACACTTTTCTTTCAGCAGCATATTTAGATGCCACAAAATTATTTCTAGAGGTGCACCGATATGGCTTTTATCCAATGTTCTGATAACCGATATAAAATAATATCAAGCCGATAAACAAAGCCAATCTGATATGGTAGCATAGGCATTTTCTCTAACAATTTGCACTGTAAATTTATATAGTATGACAGAGTAGGACTGTAATCTACAGCCGATATTACATAAACAGGCGTTGCTAGGATACTACTAGAGCGTGAGTGCCCATTAATAGATGTTTATGTATATCTGTATCTGCTACTTGTTTACATTTGTTACTGATCTGATAACGAAACAAGGCCGATATAACCGATAACCGATAGCTGATCCGATTATCGGCACACCTCTAATTATTTCAGAGCTGGATTTCAGAAGCGGTGCTACTATCAGAGGTATACTAGCAAGATACGTATATGCAACTTTGCAATTGGGATCCCGTTTGTAATTGTTTTGTGACCACACCCATCAAATAAAGATTCTAGGTGGACTAATAGTGATGGAGCATATACAGAGACCATACCTCTTAGCAATCTAGCTAATTTACTTGACAATGAACAAGATGACCTCACCCCTTATTGGTCTAGCTAGCTGTACATCCCTTGGCTGACTCAAGATAGTCTGATACAACAGTCACTCTAATACAACAGTCATGTACGATATTCTAATAGAACAGTGCACGTAGCTACGTAGCTGCGCTACAACAAAAAACTAAACGAACTTAGTATTTTTGATGTTAATTTTAAAAATGAAGTAGGGATCTATGCTATGTGCTAAAGTAGGGGCTTTCCCACCGAGCTATGCTGTAATACGATCATTCATCTCTTATTTCACTACTTTTTATTGCATAGATCCCTACTTCATTTTTAAATTAACAAGTTTTTTTTAAATAGTAGTTACTCTAAAATGAAGTAGTGAAACAAGAAATGATAGTAGCTATGAGGGAAAATTCCTAGCTACTTGTCATTGTAGCAATGTGTGAAAATCACTACTTGGCATTGTAGAAGTAATTCCAAAGTAGGGATGTTCCCACATTGCTACAATGCTAGGTAACTAGAGATTTTCCCTCATAGCTACTTGTTTCACCACTGGAACCCTACTTCATTTTTAAATTAATAATATTGTAGAGTATAGCTATGAAATGCACATGTGGTTGTGACTGCTGTATCTCGATCTCGCCACTTAGCTATGCAGTAGATCAAGCTAGTGGGCATGACACAACATCTTGGATTCCTATGGAGCTACATAGCTTGCTGTCGTGGTGCATTCAGATCGTTTAAGGGTGTGTGGCAATTACTTTAAAAGTGAAGCTTAGCTGCTACCTGATACTACAGTCCATTAAGCGCCTGAAATTGTTTCATGGCGGTTAAATATGCAAAAGTGTCATTACGGAAATTAACTCCTTGGTATGGTTTCCTGGCATGGAGAAGAAAACAACTGTTTAAAAGGAATGACAAGCGCAGAAGGCAGACATTTGTTGGAATTACAAAAGGCACATTCCACTAGTGAGTTTGTTGCTGTGGCGTAAAATGGGGGCCGTACGCTGCTTTGTTTGGCCTCTAGCTTTGAGACTATAGTCAGGCAGGTGGGCAGCAGGCTGACAGACGAAATTTCAAATTCTGGCAATTTTTTTTAGAATCAATATCTGGACATCTGTAAATATTTTCTTGTTTTTAATGCCCGTAATTGATGCTAAATGGAGAAAGATTATTCTGTAAAGATGATTTTCGCTGCATATGATAGTTCCATGATGGTTGTTAGACACAGCTTATTTAGTGGTGCAAGGGGGGAAACCCAGGGGCGGATCCAGACTTATGGAAAGGGGGTCAAAATGACCTGAGGCACTACACTGTAGTCTGTCTGGTGATTTGATAAGGTGAGACCAAAGAAAAAGGTCACAGCCAGTTGAAAATAGCTGCCCACCTCACCAACTACACATTTATAGCTGATAAAATACATAAAATCCTTACATAGCTTGCTACACACTGCTCTAATACTGTGACTGCTTTATTAGAGTGACTGCTCTATTAGAGTATCTCGATCTTGGTATACTAAAAAAATTTTGGAGGGGGATCAAGAGCACCCTTTGACTCCCCCCCCCCCCCTTGTATCCGCCCCTGGGGAACCCTACTAAACAGTACAACTATACTGTTTGATTTATTTATTTTGTTCATTTATAGGAGGAATAGGCTTATTTGCTGGTAGTGCTACAGTGGACAATGGTAATAGTTCTACTGGTGTTGGCAACTACAGAAACTCTGTTAGCAGTGCCCAAGTTCATCAATTCAATGAAAGGAAAATGAGGGGTCAGAGGCCAGTTACATATAAGTCTCATTCCAACCTCAGAGAAGAACAGAAATTCAAACGTACAACAATTCCACAGTTTTTGCAACTTTATGATGAAGAACCTGATACCATTGCTGTTGAGTTACTGCATGATCTTAAAAGTTTTCAGAAAGTAATTTTGAACTCTGAGAGAGTTGGAGAGAGGAAAGATGACATGCTTAAGATAGTGGTTATTCTTATAAAGCTGACAATGGTCCATGACCTGGACAAAAAAGATAAAGCTAACCGCATATTAGCTGAAACATTTAATAGCCGCTCCTGCAAGTTTTTCATCAAGCTTCAACAGTATATTCATACAGTTAGAAGTGAGCAAGAATTTTTTTCTGTAGTCCGCTTGTTTGACCATGTCTTGAAATTATCGCCAAGCTGTTGGGAATTACTTCCTGTTGAGCCCTTAAAGATGGCTATTTCAAATTGCAGACCAGAAATTGTTGATGACAGCTTATATTTGTCTATGGATACCAGTTACCAAGATGCACAACAAAATGCATGTTCACAAGATGATAAATTAGTTTCTGCAGTAGAAGACTACTCTGAGTACAAGCATTTATCTATTTTACCAGGTGCTAACGAAATAAATGAAATGTTTCCTCCCAAGTTGCGACGAAACATTGTTGAAGGTCATTATGATAGCTGGGAACATTACTACGACACACAATTTAAGCTCCTAAAAGAAGATTTTGTTGCACCACTTAGAAGAGGTGTGTGCGGCTTTCGTGATGGCTTAAGAGGTCGAGATATTTCTGACATCAGGGTTTATTATGGTGTTGCCTTTGCTGGTTTAAGTTTCAGTGCAGAAGGAATCCTTTTAACTATTCGGTTTGACAGTTCTAGATTCCATAGAGTAAACTGGGAGCACAGCAAGCGCTTGATTTATGGATCTCTTTTATGTTTCTCATGCAATAATTTTGAGACAGTCATATTTGCTTCTGTGGTGGAGAGAGACGCACAAAAGTTGAAACAAGGTGAGTTTACAGTGAAGATGGAATCTCATACTGATGTTCTCCGTCTGACATCCAATAAAGATGATCTTTACACGATGATTGAATCACAGGCTCATTATGAGACATACTACCACATACTGAACAGCTTGCAGAAGGCAGAGTTTAATACAATGCCATTCACTGAAATCCTTATTGAGTCAAAGTGTCAGGAGGTTGAGCCACCAGCATACATGTGTCTGAATCCAGCAAGTAACATTAATCACCCTCAACTAGTGTTTAATATGAAGAGTGCTTTAGGCATTAATGAAAAATGCAGTGAATTTCATTCCTTTGATGTCAGTAGACCAAACTGTTGGCCCAGTGTTGAGCACGTTCAGTTAGATGAGTCACAACTAAAGGCAATGAAAATGGCACTTACACAAAAGGTGTCAGTTATTCAAGGTCCTCCTGGTACAGGTAAGACATACATAGGGATGAAGATAGTTCAGGCATTATTGACCAACCGTCATGTGTGGGATTCAGCTAGAAACTCACCACTTCTTGTAGTGTGCTACACTAACCATGCTCTGGATCAGTTTTTGGAAGGGATCATTAACATGGATGACTCAAGTGTCAACACTAATTCAGATAACAAATCAAAACTATTTTCCATTGTGAGAGTAGGGGGCAGATGTCAAAATGAAAAGGTTGCCAAATATAGCATTAAGAATGTTGAATTAAGAAAGCCACGAGTCCCAAGGGAAGTCCACTTTGAAACACGTGATATGAAAGAAATAGTGAAGGAAACTGGAACTGAGCTTGATGAGAAATTTCAAATCATTCAACAGAGGCTAAGACCTCATCATTGCACACTAGTTGAATTTATTGCTCCTTTTCATAAAGAGCAATTGCATGTCCAGCGGATTAACCTTCGAGAGCACCTGCGCATGAGTTACCAGCGGGTTAAGCATCAGGAAACATATTATAGTGATTATAGTGTTGCACGTGGATTACAAGAGTGGCTTTCGTGCAAAGATCTCCAAAAGCCTGTAGTAAATAATGGAGTTGATATCAATACTACTGAAGTTGCATCGGAAAGTTCTGATAGTGAATCTGATCAGAATGAAGTGAAGTTTACTGACAGAACAAATGAAGTTTTCACAGACAATCCAAACATGTTAAATGATAAAGATGTTGTTAATGAATTACATAAGAGAAAGGTAGTGGCTAGAGATGATGATAATCCAGAAACAACTGATAGTGATATTTCAGGTAGTGATACGTCAGAAGATGAAGGAAAGGAAAATTCTGAGACAGAAGAAGATAAGCATTTTGACAATGCAGAAGATACTGTAAATGTCATAGGAGAAGCTGAACTAGCTGGGAATCAACGAATGATAGATCATCCAGCTGATGTGTTCCATTATGAAGGAAGTGGTACTGAAGATGAGGAGATGATAGTAGAAGGTGAAGATCCCAATGCCAATTTTGTTACGGAAGGTTTCCCATCCTTTCCTAAAGGTCCATTTACACATGCTATTGTCAGTACAATTGATGACATTTTCAGACTAACAAAACATGATCGCTATAGGCTTTATGATTACTGGAAAGCACAATACATAGAAAAACTACATAATCAGCTTCGTGCAGATTTTGAAGAGTACTCGGCGGAGTGTAAACAATATAAAGCTGCTACACAAGAGGAGGACTTTTATGTTCTTGAAAAGGTTGATATGATCAGGATGACAACAACTGGAGCTGCGAAGTACCAACATATTATTCAGAGGGTGAAGCCCAAGATCGTAGTGGTAGAAGAGGCTGCAGAAGTGTTGGAATCTCACATTGTTTCTTGTCTTACAGCTGCAACTCAACAGTTAATTCTCATTGGAGATCATAAGCAACTTCGACCAAATCCAAATGAGTTCTATCTTGCAAGTAAATATGATTTGGACGTTTCTCTTTTTGAGCGTCTTATAAAAGTTGGTATTCATCATGCTACACTTGAGATTCAACACAGGATGAGACCAGAGATTGCAGGGCTAGTCTGTCCGTACATTTACCCCAAGTTACTAAACCATGAATCTGTTTTGAATTATGAGGACGTCCGAGGGATCACAACTAATATGTACTTTTTTGATCACAAATATCCAGAACAAGAAAACGATGATCTAAGAAGTCACTGTAATGAAGAAGAAGCTAAGCTAGTTGTTGCTCTATGCAACTATTTCCTTAAACAAGATTATTCTCCCAGTCAAATCACTGTATTGACTACATACACTGGTCAAGTACTTAAACTGAAGTCATTGATGCCAAGGAGCAAATTTGAGGGTGTAAGAATTACAGCAGTAGATAACTTTCAAGGAGAAGAAAATGATATTATTTTACTATCATTGGTACGTAGTAATGAAAACGGTAGAGTTGGGTTTTTAAAAATAGAAAACCGCATATGCGTTGCCTTATCAAGAGCAAAGAAAGGCTTTTACTGTTTTGGGAACTTTAGCCTGTTAAGAGAAAGTTGTGACACATGGAAAGATATTCTACAATATTTGGGACAAAAAAGTAATTTAGGGTCTTCATTATTATTACATTGTTCTAACCATACTAATGTCAAAACTGAAATTCATACTGTTGATGATTTTCAGAAAGTTCCAGAAGGAGGCTGTAATAGAATGTGTGATGCTCGTTTGGAGTGTGGACATGTCTGCAAGCTTCATTGTCATCCTAGAGATCCATTTCATAATGACTATGAATGCAGACAGCCTTGTGCAAAATCCTGTGAAAATGATCATCGATGTCCTAATTTATGTAATGAACGTTGCCCATCATGTACAGTTAAGGTAGAAAAAGAGATGCCCAAATGTGGCCATAAGCAGAGTGTTCCATGTCACCTGGATCCAAGAATATTTCAGTGCAAAGCACCTTGTGCCAAGAAATGTCCCCAGGGCCACTTATGTCCCAAGCTGTGTTCAGATTTCTGTGGAAAATGCACAACAATTGTTCAGAAATTACATCCTAAATGTGGTCATTTACAGTCAACATATTGTCATCAAGATCCAAGGTTTTGTCAATGTCAACATCCATGCGAGAAATTGTGTTCCACCAATCCCACTGACCCACACAAATGTAAAAAGTTTTGTTATCAACCATGTGGCTATTGCTTGGTTCCAGTATTAAAGACCTTGCCAAAGTGTGGCCACGAAGATTTGGTAGAATGTTATCGTAACCCCTTGTTCCATTCTTGCTTGCACCCTTGTGAAAAGAAACTATCATGTGGTCACCCTTGTACTAGTAAATGTGGTGAGCAGTGTACTGCTTACTGCAAAGTAGAAGTACTAAAGAAATTTTCCAAGTGTGGGCATTTTAAATCATTGCCATGTGGTGAAGATATCAATGCAGTATTGTGTGAAGTGGAAGTAAATAAGAAATTTCCTGGCTGTGAACATTTTATTGTATTGCCATGCAGTAAGCCTATTAATGATGTATATTGCCAAGAGCAGGTACATAGGACATTACCTTGTGGTCATGGAACCTTTATGAAATGCTCAAAAAGTCCTGTTAATTTTAAATGCAAGACTCATGTCAAGAAAACCTTGAGGTGTGGGCACATCTTTGAAGGAAAATGCTGCAAAGCAGATGAACATTGTACTAAACTATCCAACAAAACATTTCCTATGTGTGGACACAAAGTGAAGTTGCCTTGTTGTGAAGATCTTCCACCAAAGTGTACTGAAAAATGTACCACCAAATTGTTGTGTGGTCACCGATGTACTGGAGACTGTACCGAGTGTCATCAAGGTAGAATGCACAAACCTTGTTCATTTAACATGTTCTCACTTCCTTGTGGCCACCCTTCTAAAGATCCTTGTGTTAGTGTAACATTTCCAAGTTGTGATTACAAATGTGAATATTCCTGTGTTCATCGTAAGGTGTGTACACACAATTGTAGTCAACCATGTAACCCTTGTAAGGAGCCTTGTTCATGGAAGTGTCCACATTATAAATGCTCTAAGAAATGCCATGAAATTTGTGATCGTCCTAGATGTAATCATCCTTGTAAGCACACTTTACAATGTAAACATCCCTGTATTGGTGTTTGTGGAGAACCTTGTCCAAGAGTTTGTAGGATATGCAAGAAGCAAAAGAAGAGATTTCATAAATTATGTGTAGGTCTTTGTGATACAAAGAATGAAACTAGGTACATACAGCTAAGCTGTGATCATTTATTTGAAGTTAAGATGCTGGATCAACTGTTGGATGAGCAGTTTAAAGAGTATAATACAATAATACAACCTCTTGTGTGCCCGTCTTGTAGGAAGCAAATTCATTCTATGTACAGGTATGGTGACATAGTTAAGAGAAGAAAGGAAATAATTGAAAGATTGCAAGCTACTATGAACAAGACAGCTGATGACAAACAACGTGATGTAGTCATTGACAAGATATTGTCTAGTTTTGTACCATATTTTTACCACGAAGAAGGTACATCTGCATCTGTATTAAGAAGGAAAGCTAAAAGTTTACCACCGGTTTTCAAGAAAGCATCAGAAACATTGACATCATCAGATCTATCAGTGAGAAGCTTGGGCATCCTAGAAAATGAAATTGATCAGTATACAATACTGGAAAAGTTTACTTCGTTATGTGAACAGTTTCCAGATTTGCAGTCTTCTTTAAAGGAGCTGTTATCTTTCTTTGAGAAAACTCCTCCTTCAGTTCAGAAAAGCAATGATGTTTCATGTGAAAGACAACGTATCTTTTTATTGTTAATAATAACTAATCTGCAATCAAAAATTTCTTCCACTAATAAAGATTTTCTTGCTATGCAACAACTTCAGGAAGCCCTCAGGTTTAACCAGCCAAAACTTACTTTGACAACTGCAACTAAGCATTACGATGATTTACAAAAGGTTACAAAATCGTCCGGTAAAAGTATCACACTTCCAGAGCAGTTGCAGTCTAACAAGGCAGTTTTTTTCAGTGGTATTTGGATTATTTGTCCCAATATTCATATTTACTGTAAGCCAAGAGGATTACTTGTGTCTGAGGAAGATAAATGGCTGTGTCCAGAATGTGCTAAATAATCACAAGCATATTACCACTGACACTTACAGTAGCATATGCACGCATCATTTTATTGAACTGATTGTAACACAGGGATTTTACTTGTACGGGGCTTATATTATTTGTTTAATGCGGTGTATGCATATGTAGGTTAGTTATATTAAACATGCTGAATTGTACTCTTTCTGTGGTTATTATGGAGTTGAACAAGAATTTATTTAATGGAATTGTGAGATGATGAGAGACCAGATGGATATATATTTTTTCTTTTATTTCTTTTTCACTGTTAATATGTGAGCAGATTTGCTCTTCCACACACATCCAATTCTATGAACTTGGGAGACCATAGTGTAGTGTTCAGTTCAGTGTTGCACCGATATGAGATTTTGCCGATATTCCGATAACTGATATTTTCAAGCTGATCCTATATAGCACAACATGTGTATTTTGTAACAATTTTTAGTAGAAATTTGACTTTGAAGGACCAATTTAGCTTGTTTATGGTGGCAGTGTTGCTACAACCACAGCTGACAGTACACTGAAGCAGTAATAATGAAGAAAATGCAACTCTGCATTTGTAAACATCATCATTTGGTACACATAAGCATGTATTTCCATATATCTGTATCTGCTACTTTTTTCATTGTGGTGCCGATCCAATACCAATATACAAAAAACACAGTCGATGTATGGTTTTTCTGACAACCGGTCCGATTATCGGTGCAACACTAGTTCAGTTAACATATAAACCTCCATCCATTAAGCTATGTTGGTACTCACTACTGACCAAATTTCAAATCAATAGCTTTTTCCAATCTTGATAAGTTATTAATCATCAGTTGGTATATTGGAGATGTGTGTGGAAGACCCCCTTTTGCAAAACCAGTTACATACTTAAGTTGTGATGCATTTAATTTTTTTATATTTTTCATTAAAACTTTTCTTTTCACTGTTAATTAATATTTAAGTTGCGATGGATTAAAAAAATACTACATCAGTGGATCAGAGTGATTGAAGGAGACTGCTTGGGAAACCCTGCAGGTGGTGCTGACATCAGGGGTTAGATACCTGGACTAGACAGCCAGTTTCTCCCAGATACCCAAGGCTGGAAATTTTTGGTATGATTACATTAAGTTTGGAGGGGAACCACATAGTGACCCCTGCATGTGCCAAGTTTAATTTGTTATTAAACCTGTTTGCTCTGCAACTGCATGCATGGGTATGGGAATCACACTCAAAACTAATAATAGTTACTTTACTTCAGTAACTGATAAAGTTAGCATGTTTGCCATGGACGTGTACATAGGATTTAGGGATGCGGCAATTATGCCAGCATAATTTTGGGCATAATAGGTATGTGTGGGAATCAGGAATTATACTAGCATTTTGAGATGATTATAAAGATTTAACAATAGGAAAATCTGCAGATTGCACAATTCCCTTAAAAAGATCGAGATGCTCTAATAGAGCAGTCAGAAACTCTAATAGAACAGTCACTGAATATTTTTTACTCTAACGAAGCAGCCACATTAAAATTAAATACTCTAATACAGCAACCAGCTAAAGATTCAAGACTATTGGAAGCTTAAACATCAATGAAAATGGTCTGATACAACAATAAGCTGGCATTATTAGCCAATTATGGTGGCATAATTTTGGGAATAATGGGCAATTCTCAAAAGCATAATAGGTGATTTTTTGAGCACTGCTCAAAAGCATAATGCTCAATTTTTGGAGCATAATAGCCTCATGCCTAGTAGGATATGAACCTGTAACTTCGGTGCTTATGAGCTCCTGACTATATGTATGTATAGTTATGGTGAGCAAATTTATATGTACTTGTAATGCTTTATATTATGCCAATATTAACTTGTTATGTTTACTTGCTATTGTTATTAATCAATAGTATTGTTGCGGTTTGATATGACTAATTTTTGCTACGTATTACTTGTTTTTCCAGACTTACTAAATCACAAATGCGATGTTTGCCTACTCTCTCTGTGGAGGAGCTTATTACCTATCCTACACTATGGTTTATTTGTCCTAACTCATTCTATATAGATTATAATTTCATGTGCTGTACATGTCATGGTGTACATTTTATATACATTCACCGGTTTTGTGAAAGTATTATGATGTGCTTACATTACATTAAAATGTAATGAATGATAAAGTTCAGTGCAGTGGAAGGGTGCATGGTGCATGCTAGACAACTAGATATATAGTGCATGAGCACACAAGTAATAGAGTCCTGAAGTGGTAGCATCACTACAACTATATATGGGGTGCCGTTTGTATCAAAATTACAATATAACAAGTATAAAAACTAGGTTATAGTATGTTTTCTGTACATGGTTTATACATATGTACATTTTCATAAATAAATAATGACTCTTTTTTTTAATACCGCAATTCACTTTATTTTTGTGCAAAAAAATTTTCATGTAAAAATATTTCATATGATTTACGTGAATGACTGCTCTATTAGAGTAGTTAAAAATTTTTGTGCAAGAAATTTTCGTACAAATTTTGCATACGAAAATTATTTTACAACGAAAAAAAGCTAATTACAGTAAGTATCTTCTCTTTTATGTGCCATTTGTTGTCCCGTTACACATTTTGGCACAAAACCTGAACTTTGAGATGCCATTTGTATCAAAATTTAGTATTTAATTGCATTTCTAAAAAGAAGTAATGGAAATAATATTGTTTACTTGTGCAAGATTTGTAAGGTACTTTTCATTATCTATTCAATCATGGACATATTTGTTTAACCATTAAATTATTTAGTTAATGTACATTAGTATACCATTAATGAATAGTATACTTATAACAAACCTTGCAATCAACATCTACAACAGGCTATACAGGGTTACATGAGGCTAAACAGGTTACGCAAGGGCACAGGGCTACATTGAGATCACATGGGGGTAGGTTATACATGAGGATACAGAGGGTTACATGAGGCTACACTACTATGCTGACATGAGGCTATACATACTGCTAAACAAGGTCACATGAAGTTACACTAAGTAACGTTAGGTTATACACAGTTTTACATGAGAATACATAGGGTTACATCAACCCTATGTATCCTCATGTAAAGCTGTGTAGCTAGTGTAGCCCCATGTAACCTTGTGTAGCAGTGTGTAGCCTCATGTAGTAACTTTATGTAACTCTGCATGAGGCTACACAGAGTTACAATGTAGCCTCCTAGTGTAGCTTCATGTAACTCTGTGTAGCCTCATGAGGCTGCAAAGAGTTACATGAAGCTACATGAGGCTACACTACTATGCTAACATGAGGCTGCACACTGCTACATGAGGCTACACAAGAGGATACATAAGGTTACATTAGGGTACACAGGTTTATGTGGGGCTATATACACTGATGATACACAGGTTTATAAGGCTATACACACTGCTACACGAGGTTAATTACATGAGGCCACACTTGGTTACATGAGATATACGCAAGTTTATATGAGGATACACTGAGTTACATGAGGCTATATGCAAGGTTACATGAGGATACACTAAATGAGGCTATGCACACTGCTACACGAGGTTACAATGAGGTTGTACAGTTGGTTACATGAGCATACATAAATTTACATGGGGCTACACTGATGATACACAGGTTTATATGAGGTTACATGAGAATGTAAACATAATAGGCTACACAAGGCTACATATAGGGTTTAATTAATTCACAACAGACTATACTGAGTTACAACAGGCTGCAACAGACTATACACTAGAGTATATGCATGAGGATAACACTACTGTAGAATTTACCATATGGAAACACCATATGAAAATTTCAAGGAAAATTGTGAAATACCCATGAAATCTTCAAATTTCATGAGATGCCTACCCATGAAATTGAACCTCACCATTGAAATACTTGTGAAAAAGGCATGAATTTAAAAGAAACCATGCTGTGAAAACCCTATGAAATGATTTTTTCATGGTTTTATTTCATGTGTATTTCACTGGATTTTTATGGGAAAATGTTCCAATTTCATGGGTATATACCACCATATGAAATTTGAAATTTTCATGGGTATTTCAAAAATTTTCCATGCAAAATCCTATAGTAGGCTACACATGGATCAGTGGATACACTTATAGTTACTAGTGGATGATATACACTGGGCTACAAGTGCGCATAGATATATACGCAGGCACTGCAGGTTACATAAATATACACAGTGTTACAACAGGCTACGCCTACACTGGAGGCTACACAAAGCTACACAAGGTTACATGAGACTAAACTTGGTTACCTGTAGCTACACAGGATTACAACGGGTTACACTGAGTTGCATGAGATCACATAAGGCTACATGAGGCTACACAGGATTGCAACACTGGAGGCTAAACTGGGCTACACGATGATACACACATTAGGCTACACAGGGTTACAACAAGCTACACATGCATGCAATGGATTATATGAAGCTACATGTAACTCTGTGCAGCCTCATGTAACCCTTTGTAGCCTCATGCCTCATGTAACCCAATGTAGTCTCATATAACTCACATTAGGCTGCACAGAGTTACATGAGGCTGCACAGAGCTACATGAGGCTACACAGGGTTACATGAGACTACACAGAGTTATATTAGGCAATGCCATGCACAGAGGCTACAACGGGTTACATGAGACTGCACAGAGTTACATGATGCTACATTGGGTACCCAATAGCATCATGTAACTCTGTGCAGCCTTATGTACCCCTTTGTAGCATACCCAATGTAGCACCATGTAACTCTGTGCAGTCTCATGTAACCCTTTGTAGCCTCGTGTAACCCTGTGTATTGCCTCATGTAACTCTGTGTAGCCTCATGCAATCTAGTGTAGCCTCAACCAACACATAGCAAGAAGGACAGCTGTTTCTCAGAGAGACCGTACATCATGTAACTCTGTGCAGCCTTATGTACCCCTTTGTAGCATACCCAATGTAGCATCATGTAACTCTGTGCAGTCTCATGTAACCCTTTGTAGCCTCGTGTAACCCTATGTATTGCCTCGTGTAACTCTGTGTAGCCTCATGCAATCTATTGTAGCCTCAACCAACACATAGCAAGAAGGACAGCTGTTTCTCAGAGAGACCGTACATCAATCTCTTCCATAAAGGACAAGCTTGCTCCAGAGTGACAATGTATAAAAATTTATTCTGAACAGTTAATGTCTCGAACTTTGACTCCCAATAATCAACATGAGTATGACATAAATCATGACGTGCATGGCTCTTGAATGTAGCAGAGTGAACATTGGTAACTGAAGCCTTAACAGCAGATAGAGAGTTAAGGACAGTTGGAGAGTCATCAGGACTGTTGGCTAAAACAGAATATTACAGCTCTACAATCAGTGGGTCAACTGACTGCTCAACAGCCAGAACATATGACAGCTTAGCCGACTGCTTCAGATGAGGTAAAAGGGGGAGATTCAACACATCTGAGTGAAAAACAGTTCCAGGAGTGCAATAACGGGGAAGGTTCAACCAACTCTTCACAAATTTCAATATTGATGACTGTGTATGTTGAAGTAATAGCTAGATGACACAGTAAGCCTCTCAACAATCAAATGAAATGAAGAACAGAAGACACAAAGTTTTCAAAATCCCTATCTTATATTCACCCCAAATAGAACAATTATCAGTGCGTTGTAAGAAATGCAAGATTTGTTGTTTCATGTTGGCAGAAGCAGTCTTTTGAGCAATATTTGGAGAAACGCTGATAGTGCGATCCAGAAACTTGGTGCTGTCCACATTACAGATATTAATAGTATTCCCATCTGACATTGAGAACACTGTGGAGAAACTCATGCGGTGACCATTAAAGTTCAGAGATATACACACTTCTGAGGCTGGAACTCAAAACATACATCCATTGCCTTCAAGACAAGTAATGATAAAACTTGCTGATGAGATTTGACATCTTTAGAGATGACAGTCAAGTCATCAGCAAATCCCTTTGCTCTATGCATTGATGAATAGTAAATCTTAGGTAGAGCAGCAGCAGCACTAGTAGAGGCTGATGGTTGAGTAGAGGGTTTATCAGAACGATAAACTTCACGGTATCTGCCTGCATAGCATCTGATTCTACAGTGTGAAGATCCACAGACTGTTCAGTGTCACGGCCATTATCATAAACTAGATCACAGGAGCCATCACAATGATAAGAGGTTACATTTGCTCTGTACCATCCGATCGGCGAGTCATCAGACCATAACACATAGATTGGATATAGTTCAGCTTGCTATGAGCCTAAAGAATGACATACAAAGACCATGTGTATTTCAGTTGCAAAGTATTCTTAGCAAGCTATAAAGTGTGCCCATGCATGGGATACTTGTGCAGACGCTAGTTTTCATACTCTGAAGGATCCCAATAGTCAATACTCAATAGTGTTTTGTGGTGACTGTTCTATTAGAGTATTTGACTGACTGCTCTATTACAGTTTTTCGATCTTCCATATTTTTGAGGGGGAACACGTGCACCCTGTGCTACTCCCCCCTTGGGGATTTGGATCGCCACTGAGTTTTAAGTAGCTACAATTTGTCTTGCCAGGGCTTTTTAGTAACTTGGTACATAGATACTAAAAACACGTTTATGTAATTATATTGTTAAAATTAATTATGACGTAATCATCACAAATCACGTGCTTGATAAATAATTGTGGAGGCGTTTACTTGTGATGTAAAGACAAAATGACTTAAATGAGTAACACTAACAGACCGTACGACGAAGACCAGAAGTAGGGCAGAGTGGGGAGTATACACTAAGGTGAATTTAGCATTTAGTGTATTAGCTAGTCGTGTATTAAGGGTGTGGAGATTCCACGTTAATGTGCCGCAAAAAAGTTTTTGAGGGGGGGGGAAGGGAGGTTATTGTGTATCGTAAAGTTGTATTGGTGATATTGTTTTCTCAGACAATTGTACGAATGAGTGTTTTAAGCGGGTCGACCTATCAAGTATCATTTGCCTATAGCACCTACCAATCAGCGCGTGTGATTTGGGGCACTCACGCGCTGATCGACTACCGATAGTCTGGAGGGATGTCCTCAAATCACTCGCGCTGATTGACCACTGGTTAGTAGGGATGCCCCAAATCACGCGTGCTGAATGGCTATGGAAAAAGGGGGTGTTGCCTAGGCACACGCTCTACTTGGGAGTCGAATAGAGCAGTTTCAAAACCATGGTAACCAAAAATTACGCAATGGACCACACCCAAATTGCCATGTTTTTGTACCAGACTGCTTGATGTTGCAAGTTGAATTCCTCGCTAAATTCATGCCAAGACTTATTAATACGTGAGTAAATAGATGCCAGTGATAGAATAAAGTATGTAGGTGAGTTATTAGGCATTAAAAGATACGTACTGCCTCCCAACAGGGCAGTTTCGTAGGAAAGAAAAATGCGTAAAAATGGATTTGGCTAAATTACGACCTATTCACCACCCAAAGGTGGTTAAAACTAGGGGAAACTTACAGTATAGGTCTTTATCCAGCACCACAGCATCGTACAGCCACATCCAGCTATCCTAGGATTAGCCAGAGCTCCTGAAAGGCACGAGACCGGTAATGGCGTACTACCAAGCTGTGATAAAACGCCAGCAAAAGAAGACTCTTGGTGGTGAATTTTGCTAGAATTAAGTTTTATTGTCGAAATCAACCATCAGTTAAAGTTTAGCGGTCTTATTTTTCTGTCTGCTTTTTCACACGAAGTGGGAATCCCAGCACATGAGCAATTCTGGCTAACTCGGGGATAGCTGGATGTGGCTGTACGATGCTGTGGTGCTGGATAAAGACCTATACTGCAAGTTTCTCCTAGTTTTAACCACCTTTGGGTGGTGAATAGGTCGCAATTTGGCCAAATCCATCTTTACGCATTTCTCTTTCCTACGAAACTACCCTGTTGGGAGGCAGTACAGATCTTTTAATGCCTAATAACTCACCTACATACTTTATTCTATCACGGACATCTATTTTACTTATGTATTAATAAGTTTTGGCATGAATTTAGTGAGGAATTCAACTTGCAACATGAAACAGTCTGGTACAAAAACATGGCGATTTGTGTGTGGTCCATTGCATAATTTTTGGTTACCATGGTTTTGAAACTGCTCTATTATATCATACACCCTCATGGATGGTTATGAAACTAATCAGGGTGTGACCATTCAGTGGACTGGACTACTGGACTGGCATATTTTTGTTTTTTGCACATTATAAGGTTGGATTTATTGGGTCTCGCCAGTTAATGGTTGTTCAGGAGCCTGCAGCCCACTATTAAACATTGAATACAGGCAGTGAAATATGCAAAAACTGTCTGTTAATAATTATATTACTGTTCAGCTATGCTGCTATACAGCATGAGGCTCGACAGCACTTACTCCTTACCATGTACTGCTGCTATGTGCCAGCGATAGTTACTCAGTGATCATCTTGCCAGTTGATGAAGATATCCTTATACGAGTGAGCTATGCAGTCTTTTGTGACCTCTATTTCAGCACAGGGGTTCAGGGTTTCAGTACAGGCGCTTATAATTGTAGTCTCTAATTGTTAAGCCTCTGCTTTGAAATAGACGTCTGAGACTACATACAGGGTAGCTCGCTCATTGAGCTTGCTCTAAGGATATCTTTATCAACTGGCAAAATGATCGCCGATTAACTGTCATTGTCACATATCAGTAGCATATAAGGAGTAAGCGCTGTCAAGCCTCATGCTGTATAGTGGCATAACTGAACAGTAGCATAATATTATTAAAAGACAGTTTTTGTACATTTCACTGCCTGTATTCAACCCACACACAAAGACAGATTTTTCAGGTGCAAAACTAGGATAAGACCACTGCCTTCCTATAGAAACAAATGTGCTCACATGATTAGTAGGGTGTCACTATTCAGTGGACTGGAACATTGGACTGGCATATTTTGGTTTTGTACACTATATGGTTGGATTTGTTGAGTCTCACCAGTTAATGGCTGTTTGGTAGCCTGCAGCCCACTACTAAACACTAAACCTTTAATAATGAACATTTTCACTGGCAAAAATTATAGACACAGATTGGTTTGATTCCTGGTGACCCATTTTTTCTATCTATGTCCAGACGAATTCTCTAAAGAAATACCAGTTTTTAGTTCACCAGCCATATTGTTTTGTTGTAGGATGTGTATTAAACTGTATTTTAAATCAGATCGTTATGTTACAAATTTCATCACCAGTTTCTACCGCCCATAATAACCCATAATAACCCCAACAAACACGCTGTCATAATAATAATATTAGGTTAGTTCCACTTTGCAATAAATAACGAGTTCCTTACAAAGATTTTAAGACCATTAAAGCTTTCATCATTGAGAGGATCCATAGACAAATTTACCAGTCGTTTCACTGGTGGCACGAAACTAGCCTAGCTTATTAGTTTTATATCCATGGGGTGAACATTATCTGTGTTGTGACTGCTACTTTATTCCCCATTATGCAATTCATGCTTGTGCTTGTGACTTAGTATAACAATTTCTTGCTATGTTCTACCAACAGCTGTGGAAGAAAGATCTTTACAATCACAACAAAATGTCTGCTGAAACTTTGTATCGTCTTTTGGAGATTCTGATATCTTATGAGTTGGTTTTAAATACATATCGTTATCAATTGTGGGTTTTTAACTCTCTGTATCGTCTTGACCCTTGACCTACTATAGAGTGATTTTGTGGCCTTGACTGTCACTTTGAGGTTTGACCGCAGTGGCAAATCTACCTACAGCCAAAGCCTGTTTGACACTCCCTTGCTATAGTGGACCCTTTTTGGTGTTTAAGCTTGTATTTAGGCTATGGCAATGGACTTCTCGGGAAAGGAGTTTATTTCAGAAAAACAGACTTGAAAATAGAACATCAACCTACATGCAACCTGATGCAAAAAAAATTCTCACAGCTTGCATTTCAACCCCATAGTCCTACTCACTTCTTGCATCCAACAGTGTACTTAATTGATGATACTGTGATTTCATTGTTTTCAGTAATGGAGGCACAAACTTTTCATTTTAGACGAACCAGACCTTGTTTCGAGATGCTTATAGATGCCTAAAAAGGAGCTGTACCAGACAACAACACTAGGCATGTGTGGGCATGCACCTGGTTTCCTGAAATTGTTTTCTGAGAATTGTGTGTGTGCGTGCATGTACGTACGTACGTATGTATGATGTATGTATGTATGTATGTATGTATGTATGTATGTATGTATGTATGTATGTATGTATGTATGTATGTATGTATGTATGTATGTATGTATGTATGTATGTATGTTTTTGTCCACACCTGTACTTGTGTGGCAAAGAAGCTTTATGTTAAAAGTAGCCTCCACTCTATAGACTCTGTACTAAACTTACAGGCAGGTAAGCCGCTTGTACTTTGTGCCAGTTAAAATATGACTGAAACTAGTTTCTGTAAATACTAAACAGCTTTCCATGTGTATTGCAATTAGAGATTGACAGTAATGCATTTTTGAAGAATAGTGCGGTATTGAGAAAAATAGCTTGGTATCACTACTGTAAATACCTTTTGTATTTTACACTCACAAAAAGACCGATAAGTTATGATTAACACTTACACCCACTAGTAATGAAAGTTTACTAAAGTTCCTTCATGGTTATAGCATCGTTCTTATGACAAGGTAGAAAAGAAGGGATAAGCCACTGAGAGCTATTTGAGTGGTGAAGACTTATTGTAGACCAGTGATGGATACTGCTGGTTTAGTGCATTTTTTTCTTTTGGATAACTAGTACAGTGGTCCCTTCATTATTCAGCCATCAATTATCCAAACATTCTTGTGAAGGTGACTGTTCTATCAGAGTATTTTGCCTGATGTGTATGTTCTATTGGAGTATTTTAACTGAGCCCTGTACACTTCATTTATCTGAACTTTTCCATCAGAACACCTGGGACCTAGTGAGTGTGGATAATGGAGGGACCACTGTAGTAGGGCTGAGCGATACTGCCATTTTAGTATCACGATCGATACTAAAGGCACTATTCACGATACTGAATACTTCACGATACTTACAAATATGTCAATCATAGCTGGTGCTACATAGTGTATTCCTCAGTATTCCTGCAGGAAGTCTTCAAAGTAGCATCAAACTAGCCACTGTCAACCTTGTTTACAGGTAACAGTTATTGCAACACATGCTTTGAAGTTATGTTATGGTGTTCACACCTCTCTGCAGGGGTAACCAGGTTATGACTTACAAGGATTCTTGAGCCTGGTACAGCATAACAAATGGCTTTTTAATGACAGTAATGTACAGGCATGGTATCATGATAGTTAATAACAAAATATCGCGATATCGATACTTTCAAAATATCGCGATATATCACTAAAACGGTAGTATCGCTCAGCCCTACACTGTAGGTACCTTGAACCAAATGTATGAAGCCATACAATATTTATGCCACATCCCACACACTTATTTTAAAACTCTGCTACTTTTGTGACCCAGCCACCACATGGGCTCCAGCCTTTTCTCCCCTTGGAAAATGATTCTGCATTTCCTTCGTAATGATAACAATATGGAAAGTTGTGAAAATGCATACCAGGTTACTTCAGTATTGACTCACAGGTCCATCAAGGAAAAATCGAAGCATACTATTGCAAGGCTGGAGATTCTTACATAATATCTCTACCAAATTTTTGATGGTCTGTGGTACATTAAATAATTTTAAGTGTGATTTGGGACTGTGTGGGTGGCCTAGTCTCGCTTGGCCAGACCGCTTTTTTCCGTGTATTGAGTAGGGTCTGATGCAACTCCAATAGCTGTTTACTTCTGAGCCATCCCCACACTGGGGACGCTAATTGGATTAGATTGGCTGCAAAGGGAGACACGAATAACATTGGTAAGCCAATGATGATGTTGCAATATACGTGCTACTACTCGAGATTGGCTTCGACCTGTTTATCCTTTACAAGTTGCTCTGGCGTCTCTTTTATAGCACCTTGAAAGTCATCCTCGTTGTTTAACAAGATTCGCAACCAAGCCATGATTTTGTTACGTCATCATTGGCTTATCGACGTTATTTGTGCCTCCCTTTGCGGCCAATCTAATCCAATTAGCATCCCTAGTGTCTGGGGACGGCTCAGAAGTAAACAGCTATTGGAGTTGCACCAGACCCTTTTTCCCTACCCAATACATGGTCTGGCCACGCGAGACTATGGGTGGCCAAGGATCACTCATTATAGTAGCGCTTACTCACAAGTGTCATTTTCCAGTGAATTAACCAGAGTTTTGTTCAGCTGTGTTAACAGAAATAGCCTAGTACCAACTCATGAGCACTACAAGGAAAAATAAACTCACAACAGCCTACATGGGTGACCACAAATGTACTCTGCAATTAATCTTGTAAGGCTTCGCTTAATTGGTTTAGTATTACTTTTGAGTAGTGTTTTTCCTAATGGTTGAAGACTTGATAGTCGACTGCTATGGCACCTTATCATTTGTGACTGTGGTTCACATTGGGGGTCATGTAATGCAGTGGTTTTGCTTAAGATGACATGTCATTTGGGCCATATCTAGCATTTGGATTATAGAATTAAATGTCTATTAAAGGACATCGCAATCACTAGTGAGGAAAATACGGATTACATTAGCAGTGCACTTTTGATGAGAGGATCTTCTGGTCTCTCCACTGATCTGTGGTAGTTTGTTTTGATTGTATGCACATAATCACAAATTCAAATAACAGTGTCCTCAAACTTTCAGTAAGCTATTCAGATCAATGTATTTGTTTTGACCAGTGAACTCTATATCATCTTATCACTGTCAAATACTCAAGTAACATACAGTTGATGAAGTCATATTTGTAGTAACATTAGTTCATTGAGACTTGCAAGTATGTACCGTTGATTGTATTGGTATAATCTATGCATGTACAGAAGTGGGAGTTTGGGAAGAGAAAGTGATGGCTTGTGTTTTCAGTTGACACATAGCACAACATATGTATCAGAATCTGAACCATCATGTGCCACAATGTTCTGGCATCAAGACCTCTGTGAAAGTACTGTTTTGTACTTCACCATTAACCACTTTTTATGCTGTCTGCTTGTACCTGAAGTAGACATATGTAGACAGTATAATGATTGGGTAGTCTTGATAAGATGCATACAGTATGAATGTGATTGTACACTTGTAGCTGTTGGAATGATAGAGATCAATGAGTAGCCTGAGCATTCCTTATGTATAGCTACAAACACACATGCATTAAATAGTATTCGTACAAATGCAGTTGAACTCCAGCTATATCATAATCCCATCAAGATTCCGCATCAGTTTTTAGACAACTCGGGCTTGCCCCAGCATGCTTTTAACATCTGTCTAGTAGTTCTAAAGTATTGGTTTTATACCAGTAGGTTTGTGTATTTAGTAACAAGTCACTGCTTGTTACCAAATACATAGACCTACTATTACATGTATGTAATTAGAAATGTCATAGTGCAGCAATGTGCATCACTATACATACATATCTACCGTATTCTTGTATTTACATGTAAGTAGTCAAACTATCAAACATTGTCAGCTGACACCATCCATTACTTCTAAGAAATGGTACTAGTTTTGATACCATTTGTGTCAAAGTTACATTTGTGTCAAAGTTACATTTGTGTCAAAGTTAATTTTAAGTCAGTACTCAGTAGTTCACTGTGCAGTCAAAGAGTGTGCTGTACTTTAAGCTTTCATTTAGAGCAGAATGGCAGGGGTTGAAATCTATGGGATATTGTATTCTGGTTCAGGAATCATCAAAGAGACAGCTACACCAGATTATCAAGATGATGTTTCTCTTCCAGGATATTTAGTTTACCTGTACTTGGGAGATTGCCACTTTGATTGTTGTACTAATGGCTGGTGGGGTTTTTGCCACAATCAAAACCACAAAAAGTTTGTATAAACCTCATAATGTCTTTGTTGCTACCACTGATATACTGTTAACGTTGTTTAGTTTCATGGCTTCAGGCAGTATGACTACTGCGTCTTTGTTTGGGTTGGAGATTTTGTCAGCTGTAAAGTATTCTGGCTACCATTACTGCCTGCATGTCTGACTGGCACACTGTATGTGGTGATTTCAGTTAATAAGGTGATAACTATTGCATTTCCTTTCAAGTACAAAAGATTATGACACCTCACACTGTTCGTAACATAATCATAATATCATTGGCTTTAGCTGTTTTACATTGTATTCCTTTGATTTTCTTTGGTGGGGATAGCGTAAGAGTGGCAGAATATGGTGTTTGTCTTGATGTTGGAATCGCATTATTTTATTGTACCTGTGTTAGCTTACTTTTTTCCTCTCATGCTATCATCATTGTTGACACTGATTCTTAGTATTTATTTAGCCGTCAAAGTATAACAGATAGGCAAGCAAATTCAGCACGAAACCACATTGTCAGGAGGTGATAACAGTCTTGGCATATTCTTTCCTGTGTTGTATATTCCAGCAAAGTTTTTGATAGATGCTTCCCTCTATCATAAGAACATGGATTATCTTGTTCTTCCTAATATTTTCTTTATGCAACTGCTTCTTCATCCTTTTGTGTATGGGCTCTACTTTAAGCTTGTTCGTGAGCCGATGATGAAGTTCTTTAAAAGGCTGACATGCAGCTGCAAGTTCATTCTGCAGTTGTTGCCCCTAAGCCACGAAGGACTACTTGGATGTGATGAAACTGTAGCCATTAACATTATATGTAGACGTACTTATGCTATAACCATTGTATATAACCAACTGTGTAATCTTGTTGTATTTAACCAACAGATATGTGTTAACAGAATTAATGTCCGATCTAAGTACCTATGTATATGCATGTATGACGACTGTATTGTGAATATATACGGTACAGTTCAGCTCCAAGGTAATGAGCAAAATGCGCGCATAGTCGCATTCTCTCGCAATGCGTACTTGTATTTCAACACGTACGTAGACTCTACATGGTGACAGCGTAATTTTATACGGACTTGTGAGGTGCATGCAAGATATGGGGAAAATATGTGTCTAAGATGTGACCGAACGTTACCTTGGAATTGAGCTGTACCATAGACTCTGATTACAATATTAGGTACATGTGGTTAATATGCACATATTACCTGTTAAGTGCAAATAGTATCTGTTTATTAAGTGTAAATAGTTGACATTGTTCTGATGAGTAATATCCAAATCACTTGGAAAACATGGTAGGGATGATTTATCATTGTGTCATGGGCACTTGTGATTTGCCTGAAATATACACACTCACACTTCGGCCCTTGTGCTCCTATGTATATTTCAGACAAAACATTCATGCTCATGTTACAACTATTATATTACACTTTCACACCTCAGATCAAAGGAGCCGCCTGGGCTACAACTGGGCAGTGATTATATAGACGTCAAGGCCGAAATTGATTGTAAGGATCGATTAATACTCACGTGATTAGGATGCACGACTTGGATTTCAGCATGAAAACCACTCAGAAGAGAGCATTTTGTTATCCTCGACATCCTACCAGTTGGGCTAAGGTGAAAACTAGCACTATAGCTTATTCATCTATTGTTTCTGCATGTTTTCAAATACGGACGCGCCCCCATCACGAAGCTACCACTCTGCACGGAGTAACAAGCAAGCTTACCTGTCTAGGCCTTTAGTGAACTCCGTACTTTTATCATAAACGATTCAATAGCACTGATTAAAACATTAACCGAAATTCTTCATGATATATGTAGGATATGTCTGTTTATCATAACCAAACGTACCAGCTGCTGACTCATAATTGAAAATTTTAGGTATGCATATATAACACATCCAGTGGCTGCGCTCATATTGGCTTGGGTGATTGATTGCCCTGTACAGGCTATCAGCCTAACAAGTGTTACATATTAGCTGTAATACGGGGCATTCGGACTTTGCCTGATATGTATGCCTGACTTCCCTAGGACCGCAAATGCCTGTGTTACAACTATTACATATTCGTATACCTGGTGTCTCTCTTGAAGTTTCAGGTATATATTCATTGATGTAATGTGGGAGTGTCCTGCACAATAGTTAAGAAGGTACTGTTCATATTTATTCTTGAAAGATTAAATGTGCACCATTAAAATTTTTGCTGGTACTGCAGATTGTCTTATGCATCTATACTCATATGTTTGTGTATTCGTGTGTGTGTGCGTGCATGTATATGCGTGTGTGAAAGTAAATAATGCATGATTTTCCAACAGGCTGTATTTAAGTGATGGCTTCTGGAGGCTACTACCCTGACGTTTACTCATCAGTAAGTAGCCGTCGTGGAGGTCGTGGTGGTGGACGATCAAGTCACTTTGGAAGTAGAGGACAGGGTAAAAAAATCTCACACAGACAAAGGGATACAACACAGTCAATGGAAAGTGATTATTTTCCTTATGATGAACAGAGTACTGGTACTGATAATGTTACAAGTTTCTTACATGGTTCTGCTATAATTAGTGGTGGTAGTTTGCATGAACATAGAGGAAGAGGAGGAAAGTTTAGAGGCCGAGGAAGAGCCAGTAGAAGACCTTATGGCACAAGGCAGAGAAGTCATGTAAATGATCAACCTAACAGTAAGTATAAAAACTATATATGATTTTAATTATACTAATGTATTACATATTATCACACGGTACAATAGTGCCGTTTATGAAGGAATCGCCCCAAAACTTTTGTACGCCACTTGAAATTCTGCCTTTGAAAGTTATCCTAGAGACATCTTATGTGACGAAAATCACCTTTAAGGGATAGTACTAGTCCATATAATATATACGTAATGCAGCATTAAATATAACAAAATTGTGGCCGGATTTTTTTTTAATTGCCAAAACTCGAATTTTAGTCTCACTGCCTGCCTGACCACAGTCACAAGGTTAGAGGCCTAATGAAGTAGCAGACGGCCACCATTTTACGCCACAATAACACACTCACCAGTGAGATGTAAGTGTAGGCCCTCTGCGCCTTATCTTTTCTTTTATCTTCAGTCGGGTTGCTTATCTTCTTCTTCATCCAACAAAACCATATGAAGATGTCAATTTTCATATCAACACTTTCTTTCAGCAGCATATTTAGATGCCACAAAATTATTTCTAGAGGTGCACCGATATGACTTTTATCCAATGTTCTGATAACCGATATAAAATAATATCAAGCCGATAAACAAAGCCAATCTGATATGGTAGCATAGACATTTTCTCTAACAATTTGCACTGTAAATTTAGTTATAGTATGACAGAGTAGGACTGTAATCAACAGCCGATATTACATAAACAGGCGTTGCTAGGATACTACTAGAGCATGAGTGCCCATTAATAGATGTTTATGTATATCTGTATCTGCTACTTGTTTACATTTGTTACTGATCTGATAACGAAACAAGGCCGATATAACCGATAACCGATAGCTGATCCGATTATCGGTACACCTCTAATTATTTCAGAGCTGGATTTCAGAAGCGGTGCTACTATCTGAGGTATACTAGCTAGATATATGCAACTTTGCAGTTGGGATCCTGTTTGTAATTGGTTTGCGACCACACCCATCAAATAAAGATTCTAGGTGGACTAATAGTGATGGAGCATATACAGAGACCACACCTCTTAGCAATCTAGCTAATTTACTTGACAATGAACAAGATGACCTCACCCCTTATTGGTCTAGCTAGCTGTACACCCCTTGGCTGACTCAAGATAGTCTGATACAACAGTCACTCTAATACAACAGTCATGTACGATATTCTAATAGAACAGTGCACGTAGCTACGTAGCTGCGCTACAACAAAAAACTAAACGAACTTAGTATTTTTTATGTTAATTTTAAAAATGAAGTAGGGATCTATGCTATGTGCTAAAGTAGGGGCTTTCCCACCGAGCTATGTTGTAATACGATAATTCATCTCTTATTTCACTACTTTTTATTGCATAGATCCCTACTTCATTTTTAAATTAACAAGTTTTTTTTTAAATAGTTACTTTAAAATGAAATAGTGAAACAAGAAATGATGGTAGCTATGAGGGAAAATCTCTAGCTACTTGTCATTGTAGCAATGTGTGAAAATCACTACTTGGCATTGTAGAAGTAATTCCAAAGTAGGGATGTTCCCACATTGCTACAATGCTAGGTAACTAGAGATTTTCCCTCATAGCTACTTGTTTCACCACTGGAACCCTACTTCATTTTTAAATTAATAATATTGTAGAGTATAGCTATGAAATGCACATGTGGTTGTGACTGCTGTATCTCGATCTCGCCACTTAGCTATGCAGTAGATCAAGCTAGTGGGCATGGCACAGCATCTTGGATTCCTATTGAGCTACATAGATTGCTGTCGTGGTGCATTCAGATCGTTTAAGGGTGTGTGTCAATTACTTTAAAAGTGAAGCTTAACTGCTACCTGATACTACAGTCCATTAAGCGCCTGAAATTGTTTCACGGCGGTTAAATATGCGAAAGTGTCATTACGGAAATTAACTCCTTGGTATGGTTTCCTGGCATGGAGAAGAAGACAACTGTTTAAAAGGAATGACAAGCGCAGAAGGCAGACATTTGTTGGAATTACAAAAGGCACATTCCACTAGTGAGTTTGTTGCTGTGGCGTAAAATGGGGGCCGTACGCTGTTTTGTTTGGCCTCTAGCTTTGAGACTATAGTCAGGCAGGTGGGCAGGCTGACAGACGAAATTTCAAATTCTGGCAATTTTTTTTAGAATCAATATCTGGACATCTGTAAATATTTTCTTGTTTTTAATGCCCGTAATTGATGCTAAATGGAGTAAGACTATTCTGTAAAGGTGATTTTTGCTGCATGTGATATTTCCATGATGGTTGTTAGACACAGCTTATTTAGTGGTGCACATCTCTTTAGGGGGGAACCCCAGGGGCGGATCCAGACTTATGGAAAGGGGGTAAAAATGAACTGAGGCACTACACTGTAGTCTGTCTGGTGATTTGATAAGGTGAGACCAAAAAAAAAAGGTCACAGCCAGTTGATAATAGCTGCCCACCTCACCAACTACACATTTATAGCTGATAAAATACATAAAATCCTTACATAGCTTGCTACACACTGCTCTAATACTGTGACTGCTTTATTAGAGTGGCTGCTCTATTAGAGTATCTCGATCTTGGTATGCTAAAAAATTTTGGAGGGGGATCAAGAGCTCCCTTTGACTCCCCCCTTGTATCCACCCCTGGGGAACCCTACTAAACAGTACAACCATACTGTTTGATTTATTTATTTTGTTCATTTATAGGAGGAATAGGCTTATTTGCTGGTAGTGCTACAGTGGACAATGATGATAGTTCTACTGGTGTTGGCAACTACAGAAACTCTGTTAGCAGTGCCCAAGTTCATCAATTCAATGAAAGGAAAATGAGGGGTCAGAGGCCAGTTACATATAAGTCTCATTCCAACCCCAGAGAAGAACAGAAATTCAAACGTACAACAATTCCACAGTTTTTGCAACTTTATGATGAAGAACCTGATACCATTGCTGTTGAGTTACTGCATGATCTTAAAAGTTTTCAGAAGGTAATTTTGAATTCTGAGAGAGTTGGAGAGAGGAAAGATGACATGCTTAAGATAGTGGTTATTCTTATAAAGCTGACAATGGTCCATGACCTGGACAAAAAAGATAAAGCTAACCGCATAATAGCTGAAACATTTAATAGCCGCTCTTGCAAGTTTTTCGTCAAGCTTCAACAGTATATTCAAACAGTTAGAAGTGAGCAAGAATTTTTGGCTGTAGTCCGCTTGTTTAATCATGTCTTGAAATTATCACCAAGTTGTTGGGAATTACTTCCTGTTGAGCCCTTAAAGATGGCTATTTCAAATTGCAGACCAGAACTTGTTGATGATGGGTTATATTTGTCTATGGATGCCAGTTACCAAGATGCACAGCAAAATGCATCTACAGAAAATGATGGTAATTTAATCTCAACAGAAGAAGACTACTGTGAGTACAAGCGTTTAACTATTTTACCTTGCACGAGTGAAATAAATGAAATGTTTCCTCCCAAGCTGCGTGCTAACATTGTTGAAGGTCATTATGATAGCTGGACTCACTACTATGACACACAATTTAAACTCCTAAAAGAAGATTTTGTTGCTCCCCTCAGAAGAGGCGTATGTGGCTTTCGTGATGGCTTAAGAGGTCGGGATATTTCTGATGTCAGGGTTTACTATGATGTTGCTTTTACTGGCTTGAATTTTAGTGCTGAAGGAATCCTTCTGTCTGTTAAGTTTGACAGTTCAAGATTCCATAGAGTGAACTGGGAACATAGTAAGCGTTTGATTTATGGCTCACTTTTATGTTTTTCTTGCAACAATTTTGAGACAGTCATGTTTGCTTCTGTGGTGGACAGAGATGCTAAAAAGTTAAAGCAAGGTGAGTTTACAGTGAAGATGGAATCCAATACTGATATTCTCCACTTGACATCCAATAAAGATGATCTTTACACGATGATTGAATCACAGGCTCACTATGAGACATACTACCACATACTGAACAGCTTGCAGAAGGCAGAGTTTACTACCATGCCATTCACTGAAATCCTTATTGAGTCAAAGTGTCAGGAGGTTGAGCCACCAGCATACATGTGCCTGACCCCAGCAAGTAACATTGATCACCCTCAACTAGTGTTTAATATGAAGGATGCTTTGGGCATTAATGAAAGATATGCTGCATTCCATTCCTTTGATGTCAGTAGGCCAGAGCGTTGGCCAAGTGTTGAACTAGTGCAGTTGGATGAGTCACAACTAAAGGCAATGAAGATGGCACTCACTCAAAAAGTGTCAGTTATTCAAGGTCCTCCTGGTACAGGCAAGACATACATAGGGATGAAGATAGTTCAGGCATTGTTAACCAACCGTCATGTGTGGGATCCAGCTAGAAACTCACCACTATTGGTCGTGTGTTATACTAACCATGCTCTGGATCAGTTTCTAGAAGGAATTATTGACATGGAAAACTCAAGCGCCAGTACTGATACAAATGATAAAACAAAGAAATTTTCCATTGTGAGAGTAGGGGGTAGATGCCAAAATGAAAAAGTTGCCCAATACAGCATTAAAAATTTTGAATTAAGAAGGCCACGAGTCCCTAGAGAGGTGTACTATGCAACACGGGATATGAAAGAAGTAGTGAAAAGTACTGGAACTGCACTCGATGGCAAATTTCAAATCATTCAACAGAAAATTAAACCTCATCTTGGTGCACTGGTTGAATTTATTGTACCTTTTTATAAAGCTCAATTGTGCTATCGATTGTTTGATTATGATTATAGTGACGATAATGATATTGTTGCACGTGGATTAAAAGTATGGCTTTCTGGCAAAGATCTTCTAAAACCTGCAGTGAGTAAGAAGGTGGGTGCCAAAGATACCACACAAAGCTCTGAAAGTGATTCTGATGAGAACAACATACAATCCACTGATGAAACAAATGTTGTTCCCACAGGTAAACCCAATGTGTCAAAAGATAATGATGCTATTAATGAATTGCTTAAGAGAAAATTAACAGTCAAAGATGGTGATGATAATCAGGAAACAAGTGATACTGATACTGATGATGCAAGTGTTGAGTCAGAAAGTGAAGAGAAGGCAAATTCTGAGGCAGATGACAATCTTTTTGATAACGAAGAAGAAACTGTAAATGTGATAGGAGAGGCCGAGCTTGCTGGCGATCAACGAATGATAGATCATCCAGCTGATGTGTTCCATTATGAAGGAACTGGTACTCAAGATGAGGAGACAATAATGGAACATGAAGACACCAATGCTGATTTTGCTACAGAAGCTCTCTTTTTCTTTCCTAAGGGTCCATTTACACATGCTATTGTCAGTACAATTGATGACATCTTCAGACTGACAAAACATGATCGCTGGAGGCTTTAGGATTACTGGAGTGCACAATACATTGAGAAACTGCACAATCAACTTCGTGCAGATTTTGAGGAGTACTCGGCACAGTGTAAATTGTATAAAACTGCTACACAAGAGGAAGATTTTTATGTTCTAGAAAAAGTTGATATGATTGGGATGACAACAACTGGAGCTGCAAAGTACCAACATATTATTCAGAGGGTGAAGCCCAAGATTGTAGTGGTAGAAGAGGCAGCAGAAGTGTTGGAGTCTCACATTGTTTCTTGTCTTACAGCTGCAACTCAACAGTTAATTCTCATTGGAGATCACAAGCAACTACGACCTAACCCTAATGAGTACTATCTGGCACATCAATATAATTTGGACATTTCTCTTTTTGAACGTCTTATAACAGTTGGTATTCCTCATGCTACACTTGAGATTCAACACAGGATGAGACCAGAGATTGCAGGATTAGTTCATCCATATATTTATCCCAAGTTGCTAAATCATGAATCTGTTTTGATTTATGAGGATGTCCGAGGGGTCACTACCAATATGTACTTCTTTGATCACAAATATCCAGAGAAAGAGAATGATGATTTAAGAAGTCACTCTAATGAAGAGGAAGGTAAACTAGTTGTTGCTCAATGTGACTATTTCCTCAAACAAGGCTATTCTCCCAGTCAAATCACAGTACTGACCACATACACTGGTCAAGTGCTAAAACTGAAGTCATTGATGCCACGGAGCAAATTTGAGGGAGTAAGAATTACAGCAGTAGATAACTTTCAAGGAGAAGAAAATGATATTATTTTACTATCATTAGTACGTAGCAATGAGAATGGAAGAGTTGGGTTTCTAAAAACAGAAAATCGAATATGTGTTGCCTTATCACGAGCTAAGAAAGGGTTTTACTGTTATGGGAACTTTGGTCTGTTAAGAGAAAGTTGTGATACGTGGAAAGATATTCTACATTATTTGGAACAAAGAAGTGGATTAGGATCTTCATTGTTATTACATTGTTCTAACCATACTGATGTCAAAACTGAAATTCATACTGTTGATGATTTTAAGAAAGTGCCAGAAGGAGGTTGCAATAGAATGTGCGATGCTCGTTTGGAGTGTGGGCATGTTTGTAAACTTCATTGTCATCCTAGAGATCCATTTCATAAAGACTATGTGTGCCACCAACCTTGTGCCAAATCTTGTGAAAACGGTCATCGTTGTCCTAAACTATGCCACGTGCCTTGTCCATTATGTAAGATTAAGGTTGATAAAGTGATACCCCAATGTGGCCATAGTCAGAGTGTTCCGTGTCATCTAGATCCAGAGGATTTTCAGTGCAAAGCACCTTGTGATGAAAGATGTCCTCAGGGCCACTTATGTCCCAAACTTTGTTCGGACTATTGTGGTGATTGCACAACAATGGTTCAGAAATCACATCCTGTGTGTGGTCATTTACAATCAACATATTGTCATGTAAATCCAAGGTTATGTAAATGTCAACATCCATGTGAGAAATTTTGTTTAACTAATCCAAGCAGTCCACATAGATGCCAAAAACTATGCTACCTTCCATGTGGTAATTGCTTGGTTCTTGTTTTGAAGACTTTACCACAGTGTGGTCACAAAGATATGGTGCAGTGTTACCGTAACCCAGTGCTCCATTCTTGTTCACATCCTTGTGATAAGAAATTATTGTGTGGCCACCCTTGTACTAACAAGTGTGGTGTGCCTTGTACTGCTTATTGTACAGTAGAGGTACGAAAGAAATTTCCAAAATGTGGACACTACATATTACTACCATGTGGCAAAGATATCAATGAAGTATCATGTGAAGTGGAAATAGAAAAACGGTTTCATGACTGCGAGCATTCTATTGTATTGCCATGCAGTAAGCCTATTGATGAAGAATATTGCCAAATAAAAGTACATAGAACATTGCCTTGTGGCCATGAAAGCTTTATGAAATGCTCCAAAAGTCCCATCAACTATAGATGCAAGAGCCATATAAAAAAAAATTTGAAGTGCGGACATACCTTTGAAGGAAAATGCTACAAAGCAGGTGAAAAATGTACTAAATTATCCAATAAACCATTTCCAGCATGTGGACACAAAGTAAAGTTGCCTTGTTTTGAAGATCTTCCCCCGAAGTGTACTGAAAAATGTACCACCAAGCTATTGTGTGGTCACCAGTGTACTGGAAACTGTACTGAGTGTCATCAAGGTAAATTGCACAAACCGTGTTCATTTAACATGTTCTCACTTCCTTGTGGTCACCCTTCTAAAGATCCTTGTGTTAGTGTAACATTTCCAAGTTGTGATTACAAATGTGAATACTCTTGTGTTCATCGTAAGGTGTGTACACACAATTGTAGTCAACCGTGTAACCCTTGTAAGGAGCCTTGTTCATGGAAATGTCCACATTATAAATGCTCTAAGAAATGCCATGAAATTTGTGATCGTCCAAGGTGTAATCATCCATGCAAGCACACTTTACAGTGTAAACATCCCTGTATTGGTGTATGTGGAGAATCGTGTCCAAGAGTTTGTAGGATATGCATAAAGCAAAAGAAGAGATTTCATAATTTATGTATAGGCATTTCTGACACAAAGAATGAAACTAGATACATACAACTAAGCTGTGATCATTTATTTGAAGTTAAAATGCTGGATCAACTGTTGGTTGAGCAGTTTAAAGAGAATACAATAGTACAACCTCTTGTGTGCCCATCTTGTAGGAAGCAGATTCATTCTAGCTACAGGTATGGTGACATGATTAAGAGAAGAAAAGAAATGATTGAAAAATTACATGTTACTATGAAAGAGACTGCAAGTAAAAGGCAACGCGATGTAGTCATTGACAAGATATTGTCTAGTTGTGTACCATATTTTTATGACGAAGAAGGTACATCTGCTTCTGTCTTAAGAAGACATGCTAAAAGTTTACCACTGGTGTTCAAGAAAGCATCAGAAACATTGACATCATCAGATCTATCAGTGAGAAGCTTGAACATCCTAGAAAATGAAATTGATCAGTATACAATACTGGAAAAGTTCACTTCGTTATGTGAACAGTTTCCAGATTTGCAGTCTTCTTTACAGCAGCTGTTATCTTTCTTTAAGAAAACTCCCTCTTCAGTTCAGAAAAGCAATGATATTTCATGTGAAAGACAACGTATCATTTTCTTGTGGATGATAAACAATCTAAAATCAATGGTTTCTTCACCTAATAAAGATTTTCTTGCTATGCAACAGCTCCAAGAGGGTCTCTTATTTAACCAGCCAACGCTTACTTTGACATCTGCAGCTAAGCATTATGATGATTTACAAATTATAGTGAAGAGATTAGGGAAAAGAATTAGAATAAATGCCGAACAATTACAGCCTAATAAAGCAGTTTTCTTCAGTGGTGTTTGGACTATTTGTCCCAAGAGTCACATTTACTGTAAGCCAAGAGGATTACTTGTGTCTGAGGAAGATAAGTGGCTGTGTCCAGAATGTGCTACATAGACAAAACACTCATACTTGCATTAGCTTATGCACACATAGTTTTTATTGAGCTGATTGTAATACGGGACTGCAAGCTGTTACACGTGCTGCCTTATATGGTATTTATATTGTTTAATATGGGTATATGTGAAGTTGATCATGCTGATTTATGCTATTGCTGTGTTTATTACTACAGTAAAACCTGTTAATCAGGACACTTGAAAAATGAGCAGGGCAGGAGCCGGATCGGTTTGACCACTTTCAGCCTGAGCAACTTGAATTTGTAAAACTTAAGGTACTCTAGTAGAGCAGTCAACGTAATATTCTAATAGAGTACTCAGTATAGAATATAGCCACTGTTCTAAATACACTGCATGCTTAGTCTAAGCCATTACATGTATGTTAATTGTCTTCGAATTACTCGATAGTTCCAGTGAAGCATATACACGTATGGCGTTGCATTAGGCTAATTGATCAAGCATTAGTGATTACAATCAAAATGGCTCATTCCATATCTCAAAGAACTAAACTTTCACTTTCAGAATTTTTGTATCATGAAAGTAAAATTAGTATAGCTAGATATGACTGTGAATTAATTGGTACTGTAGCATAAAATTCCCAGGATATGCTAACAGGGAGAAAAAGTAAAATAACCTCAAGCTCTAGATGCCATCTATTTTCATTTTGGCATGCTGCATGCATGTGCTTAGTACATGCAGTTGAGTATCACATAAAAACAGATAATTTCTGATGTAAATATCATTAATCAATAAAAAAAGTATTGTGCATGACTATGACCTCCATTCCTGTCCATTGATGGCTGGACTACTCAAAATCTCTGGGGTCCGGCTCTGAAAATGAGTACATGTGCATATAATCTGGACATTTGGTAATAGTCCCAATATATACCTTAGTACATAAACTAATGTGGAAAATCATTGAACCTTGATAATTAAAGTTATTACTAAAATATTCAAAACTAAAAATTTTCCTGACCCCTCAGAAAGAGCATGTTTCAATGCTCAGTGTGCTTTGCAAACTGCAGCTACTAGTTAGTTGTATCAATCATTCATCTCTTTTCTCATTCTCCCCATACACACTATATATATTTTGTCCTGTCAATACCCACTATATCCGCTGGTATCTATAGAACGTACTGAGAGAATGCAAAAGTACAAAATTGTCACTGATGTTATATGTATGTGTTTTCTACAGTAGTACTCTTAAAGACCAATCAAACCATATACTGTCATATGTCAAGTGCTATGGCTATGTTCTTTGAGAGGTTGCATGCTGTTGAAGTACTTGCACAGTTTCTAAGTCATGTAGTGTGACAAACGACAAAATTTGTACACATGAAAAAAACAAACACTGATACACATTTATACACACACACATATGCACACATAATTATTATAGCCACAGATAACAATCTTAATAAAATGAAATGCAAAAGTGTTAGTGTAACAACATAACATAAACTCTGAAAACAAAACACAAGACTGTAACTCATGTATCTCACACATTTTTATATGCATTAAGTGTAGCAACTGATCATGATAGCTTGTATACACTGCATGTTGAGACTGATCTATCTGGCAAAATCCATTTAGTCTTGCCATAATAAAAAACATAATAGCCATTTACGTAAATTAAATCAACCGGCGCGCGCAAGCCTAGTTAGGTTGCGTACCTGACGTCATTATTAGTAATTAGTTCTATTAATAGCATATTGCGTAAAAATGCCATATAAATACTCCTAATCACAGTTTGAGTTAGATCAGCCGGAATAAATAGCTGTTGATTTGGTGTGTCTGGACTGTCGGTGATTCACAGGAATAGACTGTTGTAGCTACTGTTGCGACCTATAGATACTCGGCGGCAGGACGCCGGCTCAGTTACTACCGATTAACGGCTGTACAACTGTGCGCGCTACTCAGAGTCCGCGTGCGAATACTCTATCAGTTGTCCGATATTTTCACGGTATTAAACGTTGTTTAGCTAATAGTTAGTTTGTCTACGCATAATGTATTTTAAAAACCCTGCAGTAGCTATAGTTATAGCCTTTCCAATACAGTGAAACCTCTCCAATCCGACGCTCGTCATTGGCGCGGAGAAAATTGGGTCAGATTAGTGAGGATGTCCGATTATCGAGATATCACATCGAAAAGTCTTTTTGTTATAAAACGATGTCTATAGAGGTATTCTGAAGTGTCAGATTAGAGAGGTTTCACTGTAATGAGATACTACTAGCTAACTAATTCATGTTGTTACAGCTATTTGTTTATTTATTTATTATGCTGAGCAGGCGGCACTCAGTGCTAGCAATTATAAACATAGTTACAATGTTTACATGCATACAGAAGTTAGGACTTCTAAATTTGCTGGATTTCATTAGTAAATTGGTCAATGTTATCGATCCGGCTGGGTGGTAGAGCGCTCCAATTACGAATCGATCTGAAATAAAAACTCTGCTGGAATATGTTGGTGGATGAAGTAGGAAGAATGTAACGTCCAGGATGATATTGTCTAGTGGCTCTTTCCATTTCTAAATAGTAGGATGGGATAGATAAAGAGTACTCATTGTGGATGATTTTAAATAGTGTTTGTAACCTACATATCTTATGACGTACTTAGAGACTTGGCCAAGAAAGCTGTTGTAACATATTTGTGATTGAACTGCATCTACTAAAATTATTTAAAACCCATCTTGCAGCTTTACGCTGCACTTTTTCTAGGTGTTGGGTATCAGTTTGATAGTATGGGTCCCATACAACCGCAGTATATTCCATTACAGGACGAATCATGGTGAAATAAGCTGATGCTTTTACTTCTGACGAGCAACTACTAAGGTTTAAAGTTTAGATGGCTTTAGCATCTGTGTTTTTTATGTGAGATGACCAAGATAGTTTATAATTCCAAGGTAGGAGTGTTGACTAGATGTTGTTAAATTGTAATCATTCAGTTTATAATTGAATAGAATATATAGGTGACGAAGATCTGGTGAAGCGCATAATAGTACATTTTGTTACATTAAAACGTAGTTGCCACTTTATTCCCCAGGCAAATAGTTGGTCAAGATCGTTTTGTAGTTGGATAGCATCTTCTTTAGTAGTAATGGTTCTGTAAAGTATGCAATCATCAGCGAATAGTCGTAATGGTGAACTTATGTTCTCTGTGATGTCATTAATATATATGAGAAACATCAAGGGACCAAGGACAGTTCCTTGAGGTGCTCCAGACTGAACAGATACCGAGTCAGATGAGGCACCATCTAAAACTACTTGTTGAGATCTTTGGGTAAGCCAGGTACTGATCCAGTGACAGATGTTATTAGTAATGCTGTAATGTCTGAGTTTTAGCTACTATAATATGATAGTATGTTTTAAGAACATGTTTCTAACTCCCTGTATTCACAGGCTTTTTAAGCCTTTTCACATGACTGTAGTGAGATAGCATTCACAGAATAAGAATAAAAACTCATGTAGTTAGCTGCAATTTTGAAGAATACAAGGTAGCTAGGAGGAGCAGGAAGCTGTACACTTAAATTAATTGACACTAAACAAATTCAAAAATTTTCATTTAAAAAAATATTTTGTGGTCTATATAGTGTTATGAGCATGCTACAAATGCGTTGCAGTTTGCACACTGATGAGAACTCTAGATCTTGCATCCTCCACTGACTTCTCTTTATATATATAGCTCTAGGGGCATGCTCACCCAGTTGAAAAATAACTATATCATGTCATTCAATTCCTTTCTGAATGATCTGTCAATAAGGACACGTCAACTTGATAAGATATTTAATGGTGAAAAAATTTCAAGGGTGTATAGGGCTGGTAGCTATAGATGAGTGTAAAGTGAAATTATAAACAGCTAATCAGCACAAGCGGATACAATATGTGACCCAGTCTGGGAAAACCGGTCTTATCACCCATGTCAGCAGATTGGATGTTTCACCCAGAACTCAAGCTACTTGAATAAACTACCTAATTTTGCAATAAAAACCAGCACAACTTGAGTGGTCTGGTTTTGCTGGCTGCCTTTCCCAAGTCCAGTGGCGATCCGTACATACAGTGTGGGGCCTTAATGGAACTCTAATCAGCCTGTGGATGGCTGTATGTGGCTGTACAGCTCCGTGTTTTTGAATAAATACCACCGCTGTGAATTTCTTGCATTTTGGCCAGTTTTTAGACCTGAATGGCCCATAACTTGGCCTAATTCATCCCTACGCCTTCCTTCTCAATTTTTTGAACAGCCTCTTGCCCTCCTTCCAGGTCCCCACCTCCCTCCCCTTTTGGAGCTCACCTGATACAGTCAACCATGGTTTAAAAACTATCTAAAATGGTAGGAAACTTAGCTGTTGGCTACTTGCACAGTAGATGCTCTGGAAGGTACGGAATTGATATAAAACTTGTGAAAATTTGGTACATATAGCTCCAATCATTGGCGAGCTACAACACTAAATAATTAAAACTGGCATTTCTTGATACTTTTAAATAGGCGATAAGACCAGTTTTCCCAGACTGGGTCACATATAAGTGAGGGAGCATGGTGTCAACAAGACATCAAAACTCATTTGCAGCCACTGTGTGATATTTGTATAGGTGAAAAGTAGTTAAATCAAAGTGGATATAGTGCTGGCACCAGTTATGAACGTGAACACCTATTTTACTGGCACTAGTCCATCATTTAAACGGAATATCAAACACGCTAGTTGTATCTAGGTGGGCTAGGGTTGATACACGTCCAGTATGCCCCGAGTATTTGACTTTAGGACATGTGTCTAGTACTACATACAGCTGTTACGATATATTCCCCAAGAATTCGACTTTAGGGCACGCAACCAGTCGGGTCTTGTACTTTAGAGCACGCAACAAGTAGGTATTAGCATCAGGGCACGCAACAAGTAGTTATTAGCATTAGGGCACGCAACAAGTAGGTATTAGCATTAGGGTTAGATGTGACTACTGGCACTATAAATGTATTGGAAAGAACACAAGTCAGGCTCATGCTCAGAGTTTATAATGATATGCTTTATAGCTCACTCATATGATTTTTAAATGTAATTCTTTAATCAACAGTCAAACTTACTAATTAAGTTTATATGTATGGCCTTTAAATTCTATAAGTCAATTTTATTACTTATGCCTAGTTGTTAATTATGTTTTTTCTGCATAAGTATTCTATTACATTGAAGCTTGGATTTAAGCTGTTCATTATTCTAATGCAAAAGTACGTACATTGATATTAAAATATTAAATAGTTAACTTGTGAACACTGTACTTGACATAAATGGCTGATGGTTTGGGGTTCTTTATTTAACGACCAACATTAATAACTATACAACATTAAGTCTGTAGTGGAAATGTCCCTGAAAATGTAAAACCTGAACATTTATTGCACATGTATAAATAGCTGCACAATTATTCATAAGCCTGCAGCATAGTCGGATTGTCAAATGTGTATAAAGCAATTCATATAGTACATCCCAGCATATTTGAGTCCACCAATTGGACACTACCATAGCACCATTGCACTGTCATAATAACTGTGACTGGATTTTGGAGAATCAGCCTTAATGTCACATTTTACAACTCAAATATTTATGATTAAAATAAGGCATTCCAAACTTCCAGTCAACAGTGACTAGAATCACTAGTCAGTACCTTGAATTACAACAAATTCTGTGAAATGTTTTATTGAGTGCATAAGTACTTTAGTGGTGACACATATACAGTAATTGTGGATTTCTATGTATTTCAAGCATGACATTACAACATGGTTTTCCAAAATCCGGTCAGAAATACTGGATAGGCATGTCCACACAAATTCAAATTAGGAATCAGATGTAAAAGGAATTCAGGTAATGTGTGAATTTGATATGTCCACGTGCATTATCACATAATGTGCATTATTGAATTTAATAGTTGGTGGTAAACGGTTGTGAAAACACTCATTTGTGCCAACCGAGAGAACAGTGAGTTTAACAATTGAATGAAAGGAATAGCTCGTAACACTTATTCTTGTGTTTATATAGCACCGCAAGAATTTTTACGAGTAGAGTATGAAAGACCACTGATGGTGTGTGAACAATATGGGATCGTCGTTCTTTCAAACTCTAAGAGCTAGCCACAATGTTGAAACACTGCTTCAACACATCCTTGCACTTTATCGCATTGTGCTCATCTGTATTTCTACCCTCTGTTGTTTACAAAGGTCACAGGCAAATGTATCAAGCCCTCACATGCCAACGAGCATTGCATTATTATGACGTAGCGAATCCCGATTTTCCAGCCAATTCATATTCAAATCACCTGTGGAGGTGGATTCTTGTAATCCATTTTCAATTTGAATCGCCTTAATACGCATTCCATGTAGACATGAGTAATTCAAATCAATACGCATTCAATTTGCATTGTTTTTGTCGTGTGGACATAGCTTATAATTATTTCAGAGCCATGGTAATGCATATAATGTATCGCTTTGTACTTATTAGAATACTTCTCTGATGGGAAAACGTAGAAAAAGAAATTGCAATCATCTATTGGACAAATCTCTACAAGGAACAAAGAGGTTAAAATCCTCTGACAGTGATGATGACTTGATAGCACATAGTGACTATGAATATGAAGAGCCTGCATACTTGACATTGACTTACCCAAATATTTTACCTAATATGCAAGAGCTAAATATAATCGAACACATTTCACCACATGTTGAGCCATTACCAAGAGATGGGAAATACAGAAATTGGCAACAATATTTGTCGTTACACTTTAATCTCTTACGGGAAGATTTTATAGCTCCATTGAGAAAAGGAATTCTGGAGTACAAAAATAATTGTGGTGTTGATACAGAACAATCTGAAATCAGAGTCTACCATGAGGCTAGGTTTACAAGACTGGAGCTGAAAAATGATGGAATACTACTTTGTGTCTCTTTTAAAGCATATATAAAGGAGGAGATACCACTAACGTGGTTAATAAATGGATCATTGCTGTGCTTTTCTTCTGATAACTTTAAAACAATTTTGTTTGCAACAGTGGCTAACAGAGATCAAAATTTTGTAAACGAAGGAGAAATACTAGTAAAAATTGAATCTGATATCAACTGCCTTAGTGTATTAGGTATAAACACAAATGGCTGGATACTTGAGCAGAAAGAATATGCAATGGTTGAATTAATCCCACACTATGAGACATATGCGCTTGTACTTAAGTCTCTTAAAAATACAAAACCAAACGAAATGCGTTTTACACAATACCTTATTGATTGCAATTATCACAGATTGTTCAATCCTCAATACTTGAGAAGAGACCCAGTTTTTAACATGGAAAGTCTGTTGAAAACAAAGCATCCAAATTACTATGACATTACCAATCCATATTGTTGGTCTTGTCACAAAGATACTGACCTTGATGATTCACAGAAGAAAGCAGTTCAACAAGCACTCACGCAAGAAGTGTCACTTATCCAAGGACCTCCTGGAACTGGAAAAACTTATGTCGGTCAAAAGATCATAGAGGTCTTGCTAAATAACAGAGAACAACAAGGAAATTTTCCGATACTGGTAGTGTGTTACACTAATCAAGCCTTAGACCAACTACTTGAGACAGTAGTTGAATTTAAAAAAGCAAAGCAAGAAAATCAAAAGTATCACCATGGTGGTTTGAAAAAAGATTTTTCATTTAATCCACATGAAATTGCTAGACTTGGTAGTCGTGGTAATGACAATGCTAAAGACTTTTCAGTTCATAACTTAGAATCAATAGATTGGATAATAGAGCCCAATGGAAACAAGAAGAAACCTAAAACAATAATAAATGACAAACAAACAAAATATTTGTTTACACTGAAAAGAAAGATAACAAATCTAAATAAAAAAATTAAGCGCGAAATGGAGTTTATTTCTGATAGCATGCCATCCATTCAAAATTTATCAAAATTCATTGATCCAGTTCATTTAAATCAACTCAAAAGTCTAAACCTATGTGAAAATCAATGTTTATCAGCTTGGTTGAAGTGTAATCAAAGCAGCTTTGGAAGAAAACAGCAATGTTTTCAAAGAAAGAAATCCAGTGATATTAAATGCAGCACTGCAAAATATAGTTACAGTCATGATCTTAAACATTGTCAAGTAAAGCCACAAGATGTTTACACTGAAGCTGAAGTTAAATCAATTACTGATATCACCATTCTCACCACAAGAGATAAAGAAAAACTGTATCAGTATTGGATGAAGTTGTATCATCAAAATCATTATAATGAGATATGCAGTTTGATTGATGATTATAATCACATACATGCTGACTATGTAACAGCATCTGACAGAAAAACTGTTGAATTACTGCAAAAGACACAAATAATTTTTGCAACTACCACAGGAGTAGCAAAGAATAAGCACATAATTAACAAAGTTAGGATCAAGATCATCATTGTAGAAGAGGCTGCTGAAGTGTTGGAGTCTCACATTATTTCTTGTCTTACAGCTGCAACTCAACAGTTGATTCTCATTGGAGATCATAAGCAACTACAGCCTAAACCACACGAGCACATCCTAGCATGCAAATACAGATTAAATATTTCTCTGTTTCAAAGGTTAATTGAAGCTGGTTTTCCTTGTGCTACACTTCAGCATCAACATCGAATGCGACCAGAGATTGCTGACTTAGTTCGTCCACATGTGTATCGTGACTTAAAAGATCATGACTCCGTTTTGGGATATGAAAATATTAGAGGCATTGCATCAAATGTTTATTTCTTTGATCATCATTACCCAGAAAAGCTAAATAGACGCTCTAAATCCTACTTCAATGAAGAAGAAGCAAATCTTGTTGCTGGCTTGTGCAATTACCTTCTCAAACAAGGTTATGAGCCCTGCAACATAACTGTACTTGCTGCTTATACAAGCCAAGTAAACTTGTTGAAAAAGTTAATACCCACTGCAGTCGAGGAGTTAAATGATGAGCCTATACTAACTGATGAAAGTGATGATGCACCAGAACCAGAAGAAATATCTGTTTCAGGAAAGGATGATGACATCAAGAATATTATAATGGTTACCACAGTTGATAATTTTCAAGGAAAAGAAAATGAAATAATCATTTTGTCTTTAGTCCGAAGTAATGAAGTTAATGCAGTAGGTTTCCTGAGTAAGGAAAATCGCATGTGTGTGGCATTGTCAAGAGCCAAACAAGGATTCTATTGCTTTGGTAATTTTCACAAGTTACTGTTTAAGGTATCACCCAAAACACCTAGTGTATTACACAGAGAGCCTTCTGTGTGGAAACAACTCTCACTTCACTTAACAAAGAAAAGGCAAGTAGGATCTGAACTCCAGTTGTGTTGTGCTAACCACCCTGAATCCATCACCACAATTACAAAGTGTACAGATTTTCAAAAGCTTCCACCAGATGGAGGCTGCTGGTTACGATGTAATGCTAAACTTTCTTGTGGACACAAATGTACAAGGAACTGTCATATTAAAGATCAAGAACACAAAATTTATCAATGTAAACAACCATGTTTAAGGAAGTGCCTGCAATGTGGTAGTCCATGTAAACAAAAATGCTTCATGAAATGTAAACGATGTGATATGCTAGTTAACAAAAAACTACCTTCGTGTGGCCATATCCAGCTTGTACCATGTTGGATGAAACCAGATGAATTTAAATGCCAAAGAAAATGTAACAAAACTTGTACCAATGGTCATCCTTGTCTACTCAAGTGTTCTGATGAATGCGGTGACTGCATAGAAACATCTGTTGAAATTCGTAGTTGTGGTCATGAAGTTACACTGTATTGTAGTGAAAACTATGTAAAGCCTACAACTTGTTCTAAACCATGTGAGAAAAAGTGTACAACTAATAAAAATCCTCACAAGTGTAACAAATTATGTTCTGAAATTTGTGGAAATTGTGAGTCTCTTGTTAAAGTGACATTACCCTGGTGCGGTCACAGACAGGAGGTGCCATGTTATATGCAACACAGACTGAAACATTATGCTAACAAAATTTACTGCAATGCAGATGTCACAAAAGTAGTCCCAAGTTGTGGACATAAAGTCACAATGCCATGTGGTAAAGATGCTGCAGCTTTCGACTGCTGTACACTAGTTTCTCATAAACTACCATGTGGTCACAGTAAAGGCATAGAGTGCTACAGATTACAAGGCATATCAAAACAGGATAAGATGTGGCTGTTAGCTTCAGAAAAATGCCATGTAGAAATTAAGAAGGTATTTTCCATATGCAATCATGTCGTTGACTTGCCATGCAGTGATAAAGACATTAAGGAATGTCCTGTTCCTTGTGATGCTGTCTTACTCTGTGGCCACCAATGTTGTGGAACTTGTCATAAATGCCACCAAGGAAGGTTACACAAGCCTTGCATGTTCCATGCTAATAAACTTCTCTGTGGTCATCAAACAACAGTTAGTTGTGGTAGCTCCATTTCACAACCCTATCCAAAATGTTCTTACCGATGTAAAAGATATTGTCCACACACAAAATGCTCCCATAAATGCCAAGATGCTTGCAAGCCATGCCATAAACCATGCACATGGAGATGCCGACATTACAAGTGTACAAGAAAATGTTTTGAAAGTTGTAATCGTCAGCGATGTTATTACCCATGTCCACATGTTAACAAGTGTGGTCATCAATGCATTGGAGTCTGTGGGGAACCATGCCCTAATGTTTGTAACATTTGTGATGAGGAGAAATTTTCACAGTTATACATGTCTTTGAATAGATTCAAAACAAAATACAATACCAAATACATTCAATTGGACTGTGGCCACCTGTTTAAAGTGACAGAACTTGATCCATGGATTGATGCTCGCTCAAAACAATTCCAATTGATCTCTTGTCCAAAGTGTGACACAATATTACATTTTTATCATAGGTATGGCAATGCCATTAAAAGAGTACATGAGAATATTAATGAAATACTTTGTGAGATCAATAACACTGCAACAGTGAGTGTTAGCTCAGCAAAAATAGAAAAGCTTAATGGCTTGCTTAGTGAAGATCTATGTGTTAATGAATTTGAAAATGTTTCATCATCAACTAAATATGTTTTTGATACATTTTATTCTTTAACATGTTTAAACAAATGCTCAGCAGGTAACACTTTAATTCAAGATTCTTTAGCTACTCTACTAACATATCTTGAAGAAAATGCTGAATCATTATCATTACAAACCATTCAAGATGTAACATGTGAACAAAGACGCATAGCACTCTGGATCATGACCTGCCAACTAAATAGTAAAACACTTGATCATGCAGACATGTCCACTATTGAACAGATTGAAAGTTTCATAACAAAGTTAGACTATGTACATCATAATAACCGACTGTTTCCTCAGAGAGCAAAAATCCTTTACACAAAATTATCAAATATAGCCAAGAAGCATAAGGTGGCACTGCTGGATAAGGACTATATACTAACTCCAATGTTGCCAGTAATGTACACTGGAAAATGGAGGCAATGTTGTGAAGGTCATTTCTATTGTATACCTCAACCACCTCCAGATATCTGGTGTGAGTTTTTGACTGCTCAAAGATGTCCTATTTGCTGGGAGCAATATGAAGAAGATGACGGTCATTTTGAAGACCTGATGGACACTGATGGAGAAAGTGATTGAAACATTTATATAAATCACATGCATTATATTAAGGATATGTGTATAAGGTTTTTTGTACTTTTAAGGGGTCAATGCTTGTGAGAGTTTTGTATTCATTCATAGCTACACAACTACATTTTCTGTACATGCACTTTAATGTAAACATTGATACTATATCAATTGTATTGCTGTCATACATATGCTGGAGCAAAAAGTAAATATTAAGTATATCTCAATAAACTCCCGTGACTCGTGTCTAGTCTGTTCCAAGGAAGCTACCAGTGATTTCTTTGAACGCTTGTGGTGTGAAGGAGTACAGTACGCAAGTTGTTCTAGTTTCCATTCTGAGCTATGGCTAATAACAGTGCTAATATTGTATTCTTCTGCACCTTGAGCTTAGAAGCCTTACCCAACGTGTTGAAACAATACGACAGTCAGTTACCCATTGTAAATGACACTTAGTCTCAATTTTAAGACCACCAAAAGACTATGTTATCAGCTATCAATAGAGTTCATGAGGAAACCAGTTCTAAGTTACTTGACCTTACTGCCAGAGTGAGTAATATGACCACCTTGAATAGTCAACTAGAAAAATAAATTAACCAATTGTTGCAGTCACTAGATCAGGGAGACCTCTCCTCCATTGAAATGAGTACATCATGTACTGAAATTTCAGTTAGTGCTAAAGAGTCCCTTACCCAGCTGGCTTCTACAATAATTTCTGAACAGCAGGAGAAAGAGAGGCATCAATTAAATGTTGTTATTCATAGAATCCTCTTCTGACTCTCCTCAGGCAAGAAAACAAGAAGGTATTGACAAGGTTGCCTCTATCCTTGATAAGTACCTAGGAATGAAATGTTCAATTACTAATGCTGTGAGACTCGGCAAAAAACTCCAAGGAACAAAACCTCAGCTACACAAAATCACATTAGCTTCTATTCAAGAAAAGAAAGCTGTACTTTGTAGGAAAATTCACTTTGCAAGGAAAGCAACCCTCAAGAAATTAAGAAGATTTTCATTACTCCTGACCTAGCACCAGCTGAACAAAAAGAAAAACAAAAAGTTAAGAGAAGAACCGGCTAACTTTAACAAGGAGGACAGAAAGTACATGATAAAAAAACAACAGAACAATAGTGCAGAGAGGTACCCGCTTACTCCCTCTAACTGCACTTATAATTGTAATAACCCCCATAAGCAATTATATTAATCAAGCACCTCACAAATCATTTATATTATTATCGACATATTTTAGAGGTATTAAGCCCAAAGCTGAATCATTTGTGAATCTTATTAGTGAAGAAGCCCCCAATTTTATCACTGGAACAGAATCCTGGCTAAACCCTTCAGTGTTTTCTATCCCATTAACTATCAAGTATTCCAGAGCTGATGGATACGGAGGTGTATTTTTTTCCTGCCTTACCAAGTTTGATTGTAATCAGATTGATATTTCCACACCATGTGGAGCAATTGCTTGTAAAATTTATCTGTCTAAAGATGAGCAGTTATAGTTGTTTTGACAGCATATAGACCACCGAACAGTGATAGAGATACATGTGAAACCTATGTCAGCTTATTGAGGAAATTTACAACAAGTATACAGATGATTTAATACGGATAACAGGAGATTTTAATTTGCCTAACATTAATTACTAACATTAATTGGGATGTTAACAGTGTAACTGATAATGCATATCCACTAGATATATGTAATATGTTGATTGATGTATTTAGCACTGGAGGCTTTACTCAACTTGTTACGACACCTACTAGAGGCCATAGTATTTTGGACTTGTTTGATGCAAATGATCAATTAAATGTTATATCTGGATTAAGTGATCATGAGATTATTAATGTTCAATCTTCTGTAACTGCTGTAGTTGTCCAACCCAAACCTCGTAAAGTGTATCTAGAGCCAATTTTCAAAATATAAATGAAATGATGTCCCATTTCTCTGACTCTTTCACAAAACATTAGTACTCCTATACAAGAATTATAGAACATTGGTAACAATCAATGTCAAACCTGTTTAAAAAAATTCAGTACTGTAACTGATAATTATTAATCAAATCACTCTCCAGTTCCATAAAGCATCCTTGCTGGATCACCACATATATCAGGTGTCTGTCTAATAAGAAAAGGCAACTGTATAACAAAGCTCGTTCATCTCATTCTCCAACAGACTGATCTGCTTATAAGGAAATCAAGAAAGTTACCCAAAGAGAATGTTGAAAGGCACATGATAAGCATGTTTCTAATCTCATCAGTTCAGATGATGGTAGTAATAATAAAAGGCTCTGGAGCTATATAAAATCAAAAAGGAAAGATCAACGTGGGGTACCATCATAGAGAAGGACAATCAAACTATCACTGACAGTTTTCATAAAGCCACTATTTTGAATGATCAGCTTCAGTCAGTTTTCACAGATGCTCAGTCCATACCAACTGCCACACTCGAGGGTCCTCCACTTCCTCATATCTCACCAATCAATATTACAACTGAAGGTTACTTCAACTCTTACAAGATCTAGATTCACACAAAGCATCTCATCTGGTACAGATGGCATACCATCAAAATTTCTAAAAGAAACCTCTGTCAGCAATGCTCTTGCCCTAGCACGTTTCTTTATATCAGGGTGAACTCCCTTTAGACTGAAGAGGGCATATGTAACACCAGCATGCAAGAAAGGCCTGCGTACTAATCTATCATATTATAGACCTACATCATTGACTATTATCTGTCTTGTGAGACACAATTGTTGGAAACTATTAATGACTTGGCTTAGGGTTTAGATGCAGGTTATGAGATTGATATATTATTCCTTGACTTCTTGAAAGCTTTTGACAGAGTGTCTCACACCTGTCTTTTACACAAATTATTACATTACGGAATCAGCGGTTCTCTACATAATTGGATTAAGAATTTTTAACTAATAGATGGCAACAAGTAATACTGGACAACTGTCACAGTGATCTATGTAGAGCGTCCTAAGGTGTCCCACAGGGCTCTGTTTTGGGACCTTTACTTTTTCTCTTGTATATTAATGACCTGCCAAACAATGTTTCTTCCACCATAAGATTATACGCAGATGATACTATTATTTACAGAATTATCCATTCAAATGACGACATTGATAAGCTACACTATAAAAGGATCTGATACATTTTTTCAATGGTCAAAAGACTGGTTTATGCTTTTTAATACATCCAAATGTGAACACCTAACTATTTTAAACAAACATGCATCATTAAACTCCACTTATAAGATTGACAACTTCATTATCAATAAAGTCAGATCAGCAAAATACCTTGGAATCACTATTACTCACAATCTTTCATGGAAAGAGCACATTACAAAAATCACCAGTAAAGCCGACTCATAGATCCTTTACACACTATGGCCAACTCAACATGTGGTTTTTTACAACGTAATTTACAGCAGTGTTCCCCTAATGTTAAGTCTCTAGCTTATAATATTACATATGTCTTTGAGCAGGCTGTAGGACCAGGTGTCCTACAGACCTTCAGCACTTGTGCTGTAAAGCATTAATAAAAAAAAATTTAAAAATAAAATAAAAACTAGAGTATGTCTCAGTTGTCTGGTCTCCACACATTCAATCACAAAAGAATAGTCTAGAAATGGTCCAGCAAAAAGCAGCTTGTTTTATCTTTAACCATAGATCCTTCCATTCTTTTACCAGAAGCACTAGTGTTACAAGTTTACTTGAGGCATTAGACTGGCCAACACTAGAAGTGAGGAGAATTAATGCTAAAGCTACCATGTTTTTCAAAATGCTAGTTTCAATAGATTTATTACAGTTTCTTAACCCATCATCCTCCATTATGCGCGGTCATCAACAAAGGTTCATTAGCATCTCTACCAGAATCAACTGCTACCGTCATTCATTCTTACCATCGGCCATCAGAATCTGGAACTCCCTGTGATCACAAGGAACAGAACATGATGACTGGACCCCTTGTCCATTTAGTTTCTGAACAGTGTGGTATGTGTACAACCGAATAATGTTAGCTTTATAAACATAGCTATTGCTGTATTGTGTGGTGAAACATGTAGACCATTACAAATTTTGAGTGGGTATCAGACGAACAGTCCCCGCCGTAGTTGTTAATGTTGCCAGTGTAAATGATTTTCAAGCTAAATGATAGCTACATGCACACACACATACACACACACACACACACACACACTCATAACTGAGGTATTTGTGTACTAAAAAGCTATCACCAAAAAATGACAAATGAATTCTGTGTGCAAATGTGTGTGCAGTCACAGTCAAATGAGCTTTGCAGTGTAGCTACATAGGGCTACAGCATGTATGATACAGTAATAGCTATGTACAAACATATTATATGTATGTATCTTTAAGGCATCTTATCTTTGTGCTTTCAGTTTCAACTTCAGTTAAATTGAAGACAACATCAGATCATGCAGACATATTCAATCTTCACGTTACTAGCTACATAGCTAGCCAGTGTGTCATGGACAACTGACATGCCCCATGACATGATAATCCAGTTCCTAGAGCAACTTTCTTGCTCAAGGAAGCCACAGTAGTATTCACCGCCTCCGGCACGCCCACCTGAAACTTGGAAAAAATATGGCAAGATGACTAGAGTACACTATTTATTTATTTATTATTGATACTGGGCAGACCTCCATTAGGGAGTATAAAGTACAGATACACACTTACATAAGCACAAAGCGGGCAACATTTTTAGTCTATAACTAGTGGGCTAATACAAAAATAGTCTACAGTCTTTTTCTTAAAGTCATCTGTATTGCTTGCTTCAATTGCAGTAGCTGGGAGGCCGTTCCATATTTTAATAGTGGCAGGAAAAAATGAGTGAGAATAAACTAATATGATAACGCGCGCGGGCTCAATCACGGACAATTCGGCGACGGACACTTGAAGGGGGCGTGTCGCCGTTGATCATGAGTCTGAAAGGTCAAAGTAAAGGTCGAGGTGAAAGTGAAGGTTGAGAGCAGCCAATATGTGTATATAAAAGGTGAATTTGTGTAGCTAGGTAGTGGCGTAATAATTAATGATATTTGTAACATAATAGCCTCCATTCTTCACGTGCTGTAGGGTGAGGGTAGGGTGTGGCCATTAAATTCCTCCACCTGTAGTGTAATGCAGACCTCTCAACTTGGAACCAGAGATACCCCAAGCATCAATCCTTATGCAATTCAAAATGAGATCAATAGTTTCACTACTTTTATTGCTGGAACCCCAGCTACTTCATATTTTAGTACTAATTGCACTAGTTTACTAAAGGTCCATTGAAATGGTAAAATACACTTTAAGTGCGCTTTACTCCAGACAGTTTTTGCTTTGGTGCTGTATCTCTGCTGTGCAAGCAAACACTTAAACCTTAAAATACGTATGGTGATAACGCCTATCCTATGGTGCATCAGTCCTACAAGTTTCATCCAAATATCTCCATCCGTTGAGAAGCTGTGCTACAAAATTCAACCATGTGTAAATTTCGCACATGCTCCTAACTCCAGACACTTTTTATCACGCCTGAAACAGCACTTCCAAAGTTGATTTTGAATTTTATACGCTACCACATTAAACTTGCATCTATTGTTCACTTCATACTTGATTTTGAGAATCATAGTACTTTTCGTTGTTGAGTTATGGGTATTTCAAATCTAGGTGTATTCAATATTCATGCAACTTCAATGAGACTGGCTCTTACAAAATCGTCCTTAGCAAGTGTTTGGGCTGATTGTTAGCAAGCAAAACTTGGTACAGTGGTAAGTCATAGTTGTTCCTCTGCACTGTGTTAAAATCGGCCAGATAGCTTTTTGGTGTTGAGAATAAGCAGCGATTATTGAAGGATTTTTGATGATTTTGCCACACATGGCAATAAATAATCATCTCATTTGGAAAAACTAGCAGGACTTTAAGCTGAATTTAGGATCACAACATCATCGTACATGATGCATTAATCATCTAGTAATTGCTGTAGATAGTTTTGGAGCTATGATGTCAAATATTTGAAGTGTCCGGAGTTAAGAACTGTCTGGAATTGGGTACACTTACCTTATTATCAATCCTTGCTACTAGTGGGAGGATAGGTTGCATGGTGCATGTGATTTAGTCAGATTTTATTTTGTTTAGTAATATAATACATTTTAGTGTATTGCGGTTAGTCAATTACGTAGATAAATGTTTACTAGTATAGCTGCAGGTGTAGGTGACATCCCTGCTTTTTGTTTCTATGATCCCTATACTCAAATAATATTCCTTACACTTGTATATAAGCTGCACTCTTTAATACAGGTTGGTTTTTTTTATCAATTCTTTTGTATATTAATGTAACAGTTAGTCGATCAGTTATACTTACTGAGTGAATTAGCTGTTTTGTGAGATTTCTTTTGGTATAAAATAAATTACTTTAGAGGGCTTAGTTACATCCAACCAATATCACCAATCAATTTTAAAACTATTTTGTCAATATACCTTTGTAGAAAAAGTCAAATCTTTAAAATAGGTCATCCGGCCATGCAAACGTTGTTATTGCAACTTTCCATGTGGTTTTGGTTCATTCTGCACAATGAATCAGTGACTGTAGAAAGATAGTGAAGGATAAATTAATTTTATTTCAGCACTATAAACAATAGATGGAATGGTAGAGTAAGTACCTAACTAGCACAGCTTGGTTTGATATCCCCGGCAGTAGCCAGATAGTTCTTGATGGTTAGATGCAACATGAACTTGTATATACACTCTCCATATTCATGTAAAGCAGTATCAAAATGTTATGAATAATGTTGTCTTCCAAAGGCTATAGCTATATATGTTAGGGTGAAAATGAATGCTGCTAGCTGTATGCAAATAATAAATTGTTTGCACTTACCTATGCATGCTATTATAACATCCTGTAGATATCCGTTGTATGGTACTGTATATCCTCTCAGTGATATGCATTGATGATCACCGTATATAGTCATCCATTATTATAGTCATATGACATCAAATGAACAGCCGGAAGAAATGTGTAAAATATCGTACAATACAGTAGTAGGGATCATGGAGGTTTGAACTTTCTTGCCCAAAATATCACCCAGAAACCAGCCTACTTCATAAAAGCTGGCTATATTGGTTTATATGGGCATAGCCAAGCCCAAAATGCATTCAGAGCAATCCCAACCCTTCCAACCAGTTTCTGTGGAATTTTAAAAGATCACATTTGCCTGAATTTTCTTCTAACTAATCGATGCTTTCAGCCAAGCATAGCTAGACAATGCTACTGGTTTGATTTCTTCACTGTTTGACATTACTTCTACCCAAGACGTGCCTTTTCACCATCTACAGTGCATTGCATCATGGACTTACCCTTGTCCTCCTTTGTGTTTCATTTCTTCCTCCATGGTAATGCCTAATGGCTTTAGTGCCACAAGAATTGTCTGTAATTTCCGTAGTGACTGGGTCAACTGTACAGGTGCTTCTCATACTGTTCTTCATTTGCAGTGCTGTTTAACAAGTAGAATTTATCTGAAAATTAAGTGGAATGATTCTCAGTATTGAGAGTTGGATGTGTATGGTTAATATTTACAATTTCTGTAGTGACTGGATCTGGTCTTTCTTTGTATTGCTGTATAACGGGTGGAATAAAGCTGAAAATGAAATGGAATGGCCATGCATGCACACATCACTTTTCAGTAATTGACATACAACGTCACACTTCTGTCTGGCTGGCTTCATTTTTCCTTTGATGTGGTATTCATTGGCTCAATGGTCATAAATTATGCTGCAAAAAATTACTGTAAGAAAAAATTAAGAATTTTATATTCGAGTAGATCATAGAAATTCGAAAATAATTATTAGAAAATAGCTATTTCCTTTGATATCTGAAGTTACTAAATCTAATAGAAATCTGTGGCAGGGTTATGTAAGAGCTAGTAACCTGTGGTCTTGCTGGTGGTTGTTTACTACATTCATCTAACGAAAATTGGCAAAGCCAAAAATGAAATATTCTTACTGTTAGCTCACTTTCTGGACAAGACAAGCATCATTAGCATTCAGATCTAGGTGTTCCAGCAAATACACCAATGTCACGACAGTGTGACACTAACAAAATAAACTCAAAGTGTAAATCTCAATGCTAGCACCCAAAGTTTGTTTCTTAATAGTTTACTTTCTGGACAAGACAAGCATCATTCAAGGGAAGCTCCAGGAATTTTGGTGACAGATTTCCAAATTTTCTGTTGCATACATACTTAAATCTAGGGGGTCTGGAGCCATGCATCCCCAGGAAATTTTGAAAGCAATTTCACCATAAGGTCTTTAAAGCAGATATTTTAAACATATGTTAGGAATAGGCAGGACCAGGTTAAAAAGCTAAGAGAGGTGGAGCTACATATGTGAAGTTTCAAGCGTGCAACAGATATGAATACCATTCTGGAGACATGACTCCAGGAAAATTTCAGGTCTTAAACATTCTGAAATATAATTTTAGATTATTTTACTGTGTTGGTATAGCTTTAAAATACAGATGAGACTTTTATTTGAGAAGTTGACTGCTTTATTAGAGTATTAGTTTTAGTTTAGATCTCAATCTTTGGATACTTTTGTAAATCAGTGCAAAATCCAATTCAGTTGTCTGCATATACTTGACCAGTTTCTAGAAACCTCAGAAACCCTTCTGGATCTGCCCCTGTCATCCTAGCCTGGCATAGTAACTACTTGATACTGGCACTATTGTCACATAATGTTATGAATGTCACGCCGGTGCAGTGGTGCTGACATGATCAACTTGACTAGGATAGCTAAACCTAATATCAGTTTGCCACTTTCCCGCACTCTTTCTTTACCTAGCCACTTCGTTCAGGAAAATTTTCTAAATCGCAAGGTTTTGCAGCCTCAGTAATTAAGTTTGTGGGTAGCGTCGCCCACATTGTCCTTAGGTCTCTATATCCTTGTTGGCTCATTCTAACTAATACCGTATAGCTCGTTATTTTTGAAACAGAAAGTTTTGCACAAGAAGCAAAATCTGAGTTTCAAAGGATTTTATTTTCAAAGAGTACATATTTCGAAGTCCGGATGGATTTCAAATAAATGGAAATTCATGTCGTAAATCAGTTATGAAGATGCATGAATGTTTTCCAAAACTGACTTACTGATGGAATAGAGCCCAAACGAACTTGGATTGTCAGGGTTCGAACATTCATCAACTAAAGTTCACGAATCTTTTGAACTTTTAAATGGGCCTGGTTCCTCTTTACAAATTATAAATCACAGCATATTAAATATTAAATGCATGTCTCAAAAGTTTGTAACACACACATACAGTTGTACTGACTCAACAGTTTTACTGAGAAAACTTGAAATTGAATACCACTAGTAAAAATGCTTTTGGTTACTAGGTTTTAAATACATTTTACTACTGCTATACAGTTGAGACATGTGACTGGCACCACATAGAAACCTTAAAACCTCATAGAGGCATGGCCTGTGACCACCAGTAAACCATCAACACATAACTTAATTAAATTCCAAATACCATATGTCTAGCTTCCCCCACATCATTATGGAACACAGCAAGATGGATAGCTTAACTGTATCACTATCTAATTAGTGGCTATAGTTCGAACTGTTCAACCTGCATTCGAATGTTTGTTCATTTGAACAAACGAACCTTTGAATTCACCTAAGTTTGCTTGGGCCCCATGATGGAATAATCCCCATCCCTGTGCACTGGAGAGAAGACCGAGGGAGCCCCGAGCGGTTGAGCAAATTCACTAGCCCAAATGCACTCGATCATAGCTAGCCATCCACCATAGACCCCAGAGCAGATGGCATCAATTCCCATTCTGTTTTCTGGTTATTGGTACAGTTAATGATACAGTTTACCCACTATCATCAGTAACACTGAGCTAAAACACAAGCAAATCGCTGAAAGTTGGATCGTTGCTTTCAATTCTGGGAATTTGTTTTCGAAGGGCAAATGGACGTGGGAATTTATTTTCAAAGAAAAGGGCCTTTTCGAAATATCCAAAAATAAAACCTTTCAAAAATTAACAGCTACACAGCACTTAATTTTAAGGGATCCATGTGTTAAAAAGTAGTGAAACAATAGATGATTCTTGACATTGGCATATTATAACAATTAGTTTGTTAAATGCCAAAGTAGAAATTTTCCCACTGAGCTACATATGCTGTAATAATAATTATCATCATTAATCTCTTGTTTCTTACTTAGATTCCTACTTCATTTTAAATTGATAATTTCAAAATACATATACTAGTTTGTTTATTTGTTTTGTAATAGCAAAGAGCTACAATGTATACACACATAACTGTTCTATTAGGGTGACTGCCATATTAGAGTATCTCAAGTCAGTTTCTAGTCTATCAAGGGGCATGGTCACTATTCCTTATTAATTTCATCATGCTATACAACTAGACGAATCAAGGAGTGAGGTCATCGTGTGTTCAAGTAAATAGATTGTTAAGGGGTGTGGTCTTCATGCTGGATTGTTGTTAGTCAACCAAGGTTGTTTAATGGACGTGGTCTCTCAAACCTATCATGTGAAGTTACTAGTATCTTCTGGGTTTCCAGTACCTTTTACAGTTGAATAAGTGATTTAAATAATTCATGGCATCTTGTGTGCAAGGAAAGTGTTGATACAGAAAATTTACACCTTGATTATGATTTTGTTGCATGAAGATAACAACCAGCCTGATTGAAGATAAAAGCAAAGACAAGGTGCAGAGGGCACACACTCGTCAGAGCCCAAAGGCACATGCCACATGTGGTTTTGTCAATGTGGTGTAAAATTTTGGCCGTACACTGCTTCATTTGGCCTCTAGCCTTACGAATGTGGTCAGGCAGACTGGCAGGCAGGCAGACCAAATTTTGAGTTTCAGCTTTTAAGAAAATTCTATATCCAGCAGCCTGTATAAGTGTTTTCTTGTTTCTAATGCTCTATTTGATGTTAGATGGACTAATATTATTCTGTGAAGTTTATTTTTGTTACATAAGATGTTGGTATGATGATTTTTAAAGCCAGCATTTTAGGCAACACTCAGGGACTTAAACAGTACTACCATACTGTTTGATAAAAGTAATGAACCAAGGGAGATCATCTACACTCACAGCTATACTAGTGGACATTTAATTCCTACTTAGGTCAATGGCTATACTTGGTATGTAACTATATGACCAAAGTAGGAATTAAATGCCCACTAATATAGCTGGACGTTTAGATGACCTCCCTTGTTTTGTTGTTTTTATTTTATGATTCCTACTCAATTATAAAAGATCTAATTTTTCCTTACACTTGTACATACATAAGAACAGCTAGTGACCAGAGTGTTGGCACACCAATATTAATACCACATTAATTTTATAGATAGGCAGTTGAACATGCTAGGATGCACTTTCAATTGTCATCTCCAGTGGCATACACATAATGGCATCCTTCACTGCTTTTGGTATCAGTTGTATGCACTGTAGCAGTGATATTCTCAGTTTGTTAGCAAGATTTACAATATTAATTTTCAACAGGCTATGACTAATGGCTACTGGAGGCTACTCTGAGTTTCATGCTTCAGTGAGTGGCCACCGTGGAGGAGGCCGCCGTGGTGGACGATCAAGTTATTTTAGAAGCCGGGGACAAGGTAGAGGGATGTCACAATACCAAAGTGAAATGCAATCCGATGAAAGAGATTATGATTATCAGAACACAAGACTAGATCAATCAAAGTTATCTCATGACTATAATTATTATGCACATAGAGGAAGCAGAGGAAAGTATAGGGGTCAAGAAAGAGGCGGAAGAAGAACTTCTGATCCAAACCAACAGCATCACATGAAAGACTACACTGAGGGTATGTAATTGATTATATTAATTTTTATATATTGATAATCTCAAACAGAATACACAGACAGTAGAGCAACTAAATCTTTTGCAAGTCAAGATAAGAGTACTGTTGGAATGTTTAGAAGTCAAGGTAGAGGTGGAAAAAGATCTTTTGATCAACACCAGTCACATCACACAAAAGACAATGCTCAGGGTAGGTAACTGTACAGTGTATAATATTGTTGATTTTTATATCATAAATAATCTCAAACAGAAGACACAGACAGTAGAATGGCTCAGACTTTTGCAGGTGGAAGTAAACATGTTGTTAGAACTTTTAGAGGTAGAGGGAGACGTGGAAGAAGACCTTTCAATTACAAGAATTATCACATGAAGTATGATGTTCAGGGTAAGCAATACTTGATGATTGCATCTTGTGTTGATTTTTATGTGGATGTTAAATCTACATTGTATTATAGAAGGCACAGACAGAAGATTGACCGGGTCTTTCACAAACGAAAATAAAAGTACTGTGGAAAAATTTAGAGGTCAAGCAAGAGGTAGAAGAAGACCTTTTGATCCATATCAGCTGCATCACATGAAAGGCAATGTTAAAGGTATGTAAGTGACTTATAATATTTTGTGTGTAGATATTTGTATATATATGGATAATCTCTGATAGAAAACATGTACAACGGATCAAGTGAGTCTTTTGCAAGTGGAAGTAAGAGTGCTCTTGGAAAGTTTGGCGCTAGAACTACCTTTCAGCTCCCTAAAGTCAACAGGTTACAAAGCCTTAAGAGAACCCATGGTAATCAAGAATTTTCCACAGAAAAATATGGGTTTAAACGCACAACAATTAGACAGTTTTTGCAGCTGTCTACTGAAGAACCTAATACCATTGCCATTGAATTATTTCATGATTTGAAAAGTTTTCAGAAGGTAATTTTAAACTCTGAAAGAGTTGGTGAGAACGATGGCGACATGCTTAAAATAATAAACATTCTTGTAAAGCTGACAATGGTATGTGATACTGAGGAAAGAAAAGTAGCTGTTCGTATATTGGCAGAAACATTTAATAGCCGTTCTTTTGCATTTTGCATCAAACTTCAACAGTATGTTCAGAAAACAGACAGTGAACGAGACTTGCTAGCTGTGGTTCGTTTGTTTGACAGCGTATTAAAAATATTACCAAGCTCTTGGGAATTGCTTCCCATGGAATGCTTAAAGCTATCAGTTGTGGGTTGCATGCCAGAAATTACTAATGAAGAGGTTTATTTATCAATGATTGGCAGATACCAAGATGCACAACAGAATGCAGTTGTACAAAATGGTGATGCATTGTTGTCTTCAGAACAATTTTACAATGAATACAGACATTTGTCTATATTACCCAACACTTGTGAAGTGAATGAAAATGTTTTTCCCCAGCTAAATGCCAGTATTATAGAAGGTTGTTATGATAGCTGGGCTCACTACTATGACACACAATTTAAGCTCCTAAAAGAAGACTTTGTTGCTCCACTTAGAAGAGGTGTGTGTGGCTTTCGTGAAGGATTTAGGGGTCGGGATATTTCTGATGTTAGGGTTTATCATAAAGTAAGTTTTACTGGTTTAAGTTTTAGCTCAGATGGAATCCTTTTGTCAGTTAAATTTGACAGTTCAAAGTTTCGAGTAAACTGGGAGCATAGCAAACGTTTAATTTATGGATCACTTTTATGCTTTTCTAATGACAATTTTGAAACCATCATATTTGCTTCTGTAGTTAGTAGGGATGCCAGTAAACTAGAGCTTCTGGAACTCACTGTAAAAATGGAGAGCGATGCCGATATTCTTTACTTGGCATCCAATAAAGATGATTTGTATATCATGATTGAATCACAGGCTCACTATGAGACATACTACCATGTACTGAACAGTTTGCAGAAGGCAGAGTGTAGCACTATGCCATTCACTGAAATCCTTATTGAGTCAAAGTGTCAGGAGGTTCAGCCACCAGCGTACATGTGTTTAACTACACCAAGTGTTATCAATCATCCTCAATTAGTGTTCAATATGAAACGTACTTTAGGCATTTCTAAAGAATACAGGTTGTTTCATTCTTTTGATGTCACCAGACCGGAATGTTGGCCCAGTGTTGAGCATGTTCAGTTAGATGAGTCACAACTAGAGGCAATGAAGATGGCACTCACTCAAAAAGTGTCAGTTATTCAAGGTCCTCCAGGTACAGGTAAGACATACATAGGGATGAAGATAGTTCAGGCATTGTTAATCAACCGTCATGTGTGGGACCCAGCTAGAAACTCACCACTTCTTGTAGTGTGTTATACTAACCATGCCCTGGATCAGTTTTTGGAAGGTATCATTGACATGAATAATTGTGATAAAAGCATAGTTGAAAGTTGTCACAGAAGCTATGATGATAATGAAACCAGGGATTCAGATGATAATGATGCTGGATACTCAAGCTATACTGCTAAGAATATTTCTATTGTGAGAGTAGGTAGCAGATGCCAGAATGAAAAGGTTGAAAAATTTTCCATTAAAAATTTGAGACGCAACTATCATAGTGCTGCTACACAGAACATAAAAGAAAAGGTAGGTAGAGCTGGTACTGAACTTGATCGTGATTTCAAAATTATTCAAAAGAAAGTTGACCCTACTATGCATTCAATTGTTGAGTTCATATCAGCTGATCATTTAGCTCAATTGCGTTCCCTTGTGGATAAATCTGACAAAATGCATTATCATAATGTGATTGTGCATGGAATAGAGTTATGGCTTTCTGGCAAGGATCTTGAAAAGCCAGTCACTACCGATGATAATGACAATTATGATAATGACAGTTCAGAGAGTGAATATGATGATAACAATGAAACCATTGAATCAGAATCTGCTGTTACAGCAGCAAATGAGCATTCTTTACTTGATGATGTATCTGTTGTAAGTATTATGGGAGACATAGAATCTAATGAAGATGACAAAATACAACACCAGAAATTAAGTGGTAAAGACAAATCAGATATAGTTAATAAATCGACTGAAGTTGAATTATCAAATGAAAAGTTAGATGGCATGGAAGCAGGAAGCATAGAAGCCACTGGTGATGAAGATACTGTACATGTGGTAGGAGAAGCCGAATTAGCTATGGATCAACGAATGATAGATAATCCAGCTGAAGTGTTCCATTATGAAGACACCAATTCTAATAACAGCATGATAATGACTAAAATTGAAAATGAAAATGTTACCTCACCTACTGGTGAATTAACATCCTTTCCTAAAGGTCCATTTACATATGCTACAGTAAATCAAATTGATAATATTTTCCAGCTAACCAAACATGACCGTCATAAGCTTTGTGAATACTGGAAAAGGAAATACATTGATAAAGTTTACAATGAGCTTGGTGCAAATTTTGAAGATTATTTGGTACTGTGTAACCAGTGTAAAAAAGCCACTCAAGAGGAAGATTTTTATGTTCTAGAAAAAGTTGATTTGATTGGGATGACAACAACTGGAGCTGCAAAGTACCAACATATTATTCAGAGGGTAAAGCCCAAGATTGTAGTGGTAGAAGAGGCAGCAGAAGTGTTGGAGTCTCACATTGTTTCTTGTCTTACAGCTGCAACTCAACAATTAATTCTCATCGGAGATCACAAGCAACTACGACCTAATCCAAATGAGTACTACCTTGCACGTCAGTATAATTTAGATATATCTCTTTTTGAACGCCTTATAACAGTTGGTATTCCCCATGCTACACTTGAGATTCAACACAGGATGAGACCAGAGATTGCAGGGCTAGTTTGTCCATACATTTACCCCAAGTTACTAAATCATGAATCTGTTTTGATTTATGAGGATGTCCGAGGAGTTACTACCAATATGCACTTCTTTGATCACCAATATCCTGAGCAAGAAAATGATGACTTAAGAAGTCACTGCAATGAGGAAGAAGCTAAGCTGGTTGTTGGTCTGTGTAAGTATTTCCTTGAACAAGATTTTTCTCCTAGCCAGATTACTGTATTGACTACATACACTGGTCAGTTACTGAAACTGAAGTCTTTAATGCCAAGGAAAATATTTGACGGGGTACGAATTACAGCTGTAGATAACTTTCAAGGAGAAGAAAATGATATCATTATATTATCATTGGTACGTAGCAACAAGAAAGGAAATGTTGGATTTTTGAGTATACAAAATCGCATATGTGTTGCCTTATCACGAGCTAAGAAAGGATTTTACTGTTTTGGTAATTTTGCTTTGTTAAGAAAAAGCTGTGATACTTGGGATGCTATTGTAAGTTATTTGGAACAGAGAGATAAGCTAGGGTCTCTATTATTATTAAGAAGTTGTTCTGAGCATAGTGATATGGAATTTGAAATTCGTACTGCTGCTGATTTTAAGAAAGTCCCCAAAGGTGGTTGCAGTCATCATTGTGATGTTCGTTTGGATTGTGGACATGTTTGTAAGTGTTATTGTCATGCTAGAGATCCATCTCATGATAACTATGATTGTACAGAACCATGCACAAAAACCTGTGCAAATGGTCACCAGTGTCCTGAGCTGTGCCATATATCTTGTCCAAAGTGTGAAGTAGAGGTAGAGAAAGTGATGCCTGTGTGTGGTCACACTCAAAATTTTCCATGTTACACAGAGCCTGAATTTAGATGCGAAGCACCATGTACTCGAATTTGTGACAATGGTCATCCTTGTACTAACAAGTGTGGTGATGATTGTCCACCATGCAATATAATAGTAGAGAAGGTCATTCCCACATGTGGCCATACTCAGGATGTTCCATGTTACCAGGATGCAAGTTCATTTAAATGCAAAACTCCATGTACCAAAACTTGTAGTAGTGGTCACCCTTGTCCTGATTTTTGTTATAAAACTTGCTCACCATGCAATATAATGGTAGAGAAAGTACTACTCAAGTGTGGTCATATCCAAAGTGTTCCATGCTACCTGGAGGAAGAATTAATTAAATGTAAAGCACCATGTGACAAACTGTGTAAAAACGGACATCTTTGCCGTAATTTCTGCTATGAAACTTGTTTATGCCAAGTTAGTGTAGAGAAAGTGATACCCAATTGTGGCCACACTCAAAATGTTCCATGTTACCTGGAACCAAAATTATTTAGATGTAAAGCTCCATGTATCAAGAAATGCCCTGAAGGGCATTTGTGTCCAAAGCATTGTTCAGAATTTTGTGGTCGTTGCCAAACAATTGTAGAGAAACTGCATCCCAAATGTGGTCATTTACAGTCAATCTTTTGTCACCAAGATCCAAGGTTTTGTAAATGTCAACATCCATGTGAGGAAGTGTGTTCTACTAATCCTACTGATCCACATAAATGTGCAAAGCTATGTTCTCAACCATGTGGTAATTGTATGGTTCCTATATTAAAAACCTTGCCTCGATGTGGTCATGAGCATTCATTTCCGTGTTATCTTTTGCCTGATTACTATTCCTGCCCCAGTCCTTGTAAAAGAAAGCTGAGATGTGGCCATATCTGTACCAACAAATGTGGTAAGCCTTGCAATACACGTTGTAAGCTAAAAGTTGAAAAAACTTTTCCTGGTTGTGGACATACCTTAGGATTACGTTGTGACATCGACATTAATATAGTTAAATGTCAGGTGGAGGTTACTAAACACTTTGCAAGCTGTGAACATACTACTGTTTTACAATGTAGTGAGTCTGTTGACGAATCATCTTGCCAGGAAATTGTGCAGCGTCTGTTACCTTGTGGTCACAAAAGGGTCATGAAATGCTCACAAAGTATTCTTGATTTTAAATGTAAAATTCATGTTAAAAAGGTTTTGAAGTGTGGGCACATTTTTGAAGGCAAATGTTACAATGCTAGTAAATGTCCCAAGTTAACTGTCAAAACATTACCAGCATGTGGCCACAAAATAAAATTGCCTTGTTTCAAAGATGTTCTTCCAAAATGTACTGTAAAATGTACCACCAAACTGTTGTGTGGCCACCAGTGCACAGGAAATTGTGGTGATTGTTATCAGGGTAGAATGCACAAACCGTGTTCATTCCATGTGTATTCACTTCCTTGTGGTCATCCAGCTAATGCTAAAGATTCTTGTATTAGTATAATGTATCCAAATTGTCACTACAAATGTGAATATTTCTGTGCCCATCGCAAGGCATGTACACACAGGTGCAGTCAACCATGCAATCCTTGTGAAAAGCCTTGTTCATGGAGCTGTCAACATTATCAGTGCTCTAAGAAATGCCATGAATTTTGTGATCGTCCTAGATGTGATCATCCCTGTAAGCTTAGACTAAAGTGTAAGCACCCCTGTATTGGCATTTGTGGAGAACCATGCCCACAAGCATGCAGATTGTGTAAAAAACGACAATTTCAAAATTTGTGTGTTGATGCTCCTGATATGAGGAATGAAACCAGATATGTACAATTGAGCTGCAAACACTTGTTTGAAGTTAGAAGGTTGGATCAGCTTTTGGACAAGCAATTTAAAGATAGTACAGTGATACAACCTCTTTATTGCCCATCTTGTAGGAGACAGATCCATGGTAGCTGCCGATATGGTGACATGATCAAAACAAGAAAAGAAATGATTGAAAGATCACATGCTATTATGAAAGAAAATGTTAGCACAGAACAACGAGATGCAGTCATTGAGAAGATACATTCTAACTTTCCACCAGGTAAAAGACAACAGTTACCATATGTGTTCAGAATGCTGACTAAAACAATGGTGGCCAGTACTCCCTTACTACTTGGAAGTTTGAACGTAATAGAAAATGAAATTGATCAATACATATCATTAGAGAAATGCCTCCCTTTGTGTGAACAGTTTCCAGATTTGTTAGTTCGTTTACAAGAACTGACTGCTTTCTTTGAGAAAACTTCTCCGTCTGTTCAAAAACATTATGATGTTTCCTGTGAAAAGCAACGCATTCTTCTGTTGTGGATGATACTAGGTCTTAGATCAGTCATTTCTGTGCATAAAGATGCTATTGTTCTGAATGGACTAGAAGAAAATCTGAATTCTAACTGGCCAAAACTTACTTTAGCTGCTGCAGCTAATCATTATGATGAGTTATTAAAAGTAGCTAAAAAGACAAAGCATACAATTGAAATAGATGCAGAACACTTGCAGCCTATCAGAGCAGTTTTCTTAAGTGGTGTGTGGATCATTTGCCCTCAGAACCATGTCTACTGTGTACCAAGAACAGTATTTGATGATGAAAAGAACTTGTTTTTGTGTCCAGATTGTGCAAAGTAATGCAACATTTCTGTGAACCTAAGTATTATAATGCTGTAAGATTTTTTACTGACTTTATCATAGTAAGGTGGCTATAATGTAACATGCATTTTGTGGTCTAAAACACTTGAGTTGCTATTTTTATTATTATTATAGTGATGTCATTTAGTTTTGCATATATTTTCTTTCGAAGTTTTGCACTCACATAATTATCTCATTAATAATCTATTGAAAACTCTAACTTAAATTCTTGTTGAGAACTCATGGTACTTACAAAATGTTAATATATGCAACAAAAAGTGATCAACTGTTTTGTAGCAAACATGTGGATGGTATTTGTCTTGAGATTATTGGTAGGCTTAAGTATGTCAGGCTGCCAGCATAATAAACATAACAGGCTGGAATGCTATGCCAGCATAATGCTAGCATATTAGATGGATATTTCAAACTATGGAGCTTAATTCCATGAAAATAGATCGTTACTCCCTAATAGAGCAGTCAGTGGAAACTGAAAACTACAATAGAGCACTCAAATGCATTGTACACTAATGTAAAAATAAATTTAAAAGTTAAAACATGGGAATAGAGATTGATGAAAAAAGTAAAGAAACAAGAGTCAAACAAGCCAGCATGTTAAACACACAGAGATCTCTATTTGGACTCAAATAAACACATTTATACAGAAGCATTCTCAGTACTTAACTGCCCCTGATTTATAGTAGCTACTGCTTTTCCTTAGTCTCTGCCAAATCCATTTAGTCTAAATAGAAATCTCTGTGTGTTTAATATGCTTTTTAACATGAATGAACTTCAGAATTTGCAAATATTACAAGCATTTTAATTTTTGTCAATCAATTAAATACTTTGGTTGCTTAAAAGTATTTTCTGCATGTGATTGTTTTTAATGTTGCTTTTATTCTCTGTCGGATTAGTCAAAAACAATATATTTCTAAGTCTAGGAGTCAAATTTTGTGTCGGATTACAGAATACAGAGATGTCAGATTAGAGAGGTTGTTTTCTATACAAAAGTGTTGGTAAATGACATTAATTTGGTTGGATTTAGAGAGGGTTCAGAATTACGCAGGTGTCAGATTAGAGAGGTTTGACTGTATTACTCAGTATCTCATGTACATTAGATGTTAAGTATACTATCAGTGTTAATGAACACCAATGTACTGTTTCCTTACTACTGAATGTACTTTGTACTATTCAGCTTTGATGAATTCAACTATAGGGAACATATAGTGTGTTGTGGTCAGCAGCAGTATGGCTTCAGCTAGGTGATCACAATAAGTCAAGTACCCAGTGGTACACAACAACATTGTTGCTCTGGTATGAACTTAATATACTGTGGTTAAATATAGGTAATGATATAAGGATTCAAAATGAACATGCTAATGTAAAATAGATTACTTATTAACCCATATTTAACACATTGGTTTCTCTTGCAGAGACTAAGTCAGAAGATCAATGGCAAAATGAACCTACAAGAAGCAAATTTGCTACCAGAAGAAGGTTGCAATAGAATGTGCGTTGCTCATTTGGAGTGTGGGCATGTCTGTAAACTTCATTGTCATCCATTTCATAAAGACTACATGTGCCACCATCCTTGTGCATAATCTTGTGAAAATGGTCACTGTGGTCCTAAACTATGCCCAGTTCCTTGTCCATTATGTACTAGATAAAGTGATACCCCAATGTGGCCATAATCAGTGTGTTCCATGTCATCTGGATCCAGAGGATTTTCAGAGTAAAATACCTTGTGCTAATAGATTCCTCAGGGCCACTTATGTCCCAAACTTTGTTTAGACTATAGATCGCACAACAATGGCTCAGAAATCATATCCTGTGTATGGTTATTTACAATTATTGTCATGTAAATCCAAGTTTATGTAAATGTCAATATCCATGTGAGAAAGTTTGTTCAACTAATCCAAGCAATTCACATAGATGCCAAAAACTATGTTACCTTCCGTGTGGTAATTGATTGGTTCTTGTTTTGAAGACTTATCACAAAGATATGGTGCAGTGTTACCACCAGTAACTTAGTACTCCATGCTTGTTCACATCCTTGTGATAAGAAATTATTGTGTGGCTACCATTGTACTAACAAGTGTGGTCTTCTCCCTTGTACTGCTTATTGTACAGTAGAGGTATGAAAGAAATTTCCAAAATGTGGACACTACATATTACTACCATGTGGCAAAGATATCAATGAAGTATCATGTGAAGTGGAAATAGAAAAACGGTTTCATGACTGCAAGCATTCTATTGTATTGCCATGCAGTAAGCCTACTGATGAAGAATATTGCCAAGTAATGGTACATAGAACATTACCTTGTGGTCATGAAAACTTTATTAAATGCCCCAACGGTCCCATCAACTGCAAGAGTCATATTAAATTTTTTTTTGTAGTGCGGACATACCTTTGAAGGAAAATGCTACAAAGCAGATAAAAATGTACTGATAAACGATTTCCAACATGTGGACATAAAGTGAAGATACCTTGTGTTGAAGATCTTCCAATTCCCCCAAAGTGTACTGAATAATTTACCACCAAACTGTTGTGTGGTCACTAGTGTACTGGAAACTGTACTGAGTGTCATCAAGGTAAACTGCACAAACCTTGTTCATTTAACATGTTCTCACTTCCTTGTGGTCACCCTTCTAAAGATCCCTGTGTTGGTGTAACATTTCCAAGTTGTGATTACAAATGTGAATACTCTTGTGCTCATCGTAAAGTGTGTACACACAATTGTAGTGAACCACGTAACCCTTGTAAGGAGACTTGTTCATGGAAGTATCCACATTATAAATGCTCTAAGAAATGCCATGAAAATTTGTGATTGTCCAAGATGTAATCATCCATGCAAACACACTTTACAGTGTAAACATCCCTGTATTGGTGTATGTGGAGAATCGTGTCCAAGAATTTGTAGGATCAAAAAGCGAAAGAAGAGATTTCATAATTTATGTGAAGGCATTTCTGACACAAAGAATAAAACCAGATACATACAACTAAGCTGTGATCATTTGTTTAAAGTTAAAATGCTGGATCAACTGTTGGATGGACAGTTCAAAGAGAATACAATGATACAACCTCTTGTGTGCCTGTCTTGTAGGAAACAGATTAATTCTACACGTAGCTACAAGTATGGTGACTTAAACCAGGGTCTAGAATGGTGCTAAATATGGCTATAATGTAAAGAGGTTACATTATAGGTTTTTCAAAGGATTACTGCAATCAGGAGAATATCAAAGGTGATTAGTGTCACAGCATTAGAAAAAATGGACATGTACTAGGGCCGAGTGATATTGCTTTTGTGATATTTCATCATAAATGCTGTAGTTATTATTTCTAAATGACTTGGTGTGTACATATATAGTCAAGAGTTATAGTTATTATAAAGTAGTTAAATGTCTACTTTACCCAGTGTATTTGTACAGGCTATATCGGTAGTTTGACACTCTCTCTTTCTATTTTATATTATGAACTCTTGATATTATCAATTCCAAGTATGACAAGCAGCTGCTGTCATGGCTATAGTTGTGTATTTAATATGGTACATAACAGTTTGGTTTTAAAGTCAATTGATAGACTGTAATATACAAGTAGAAGGAAAGATTAGTTTCAGCTGCAGTTGGATAAGGGATCAAAGAAAAAAGCAGTGAAACAAGACAATAGCTTACATGTAATGACTGCAAAAAGTAGTAAAAAAGTCCTAGCAAAAAGCACAGTAATTCAATCACTAATTTAAAAGAAGTAATATTTGTAGTGACTACAAACTACTGTCTATTAGGCCATGCAAATTTAATTATGTGTTTCTGGTCCTACCAATTCCCCAGAATTGATCAGGTGACCAGGCTTTTTTTTTTTTGCAAATTTTTGATGTGGTACACTACATTTGAAATAGCAATACAGGGCATTATAGGGAAAAACAAAGTTAGTGTATAAAGTTAGTGCAACTTTATAAGAAAAGAATGTGTATATTAAAACCTTTCAATAGATATAAAATATTATAACTATTGTATGGTATTCGCACAATTCATTCAGCAAAAAAAATGACCAGGAAGGAACCAGGAACATTTAATTAATTTTTCATGGCCTTAAATGTTCATTAATATAATCTGCAGGCCATTAAGACTACCTCTCTTGTTTCACTACATTTTTTCTTTGAGCCCTAATCCAATTTAAAATTCCTAATACTTGTTTCTTTATTTTATTACATTATGACTAATTAACCCATGCCTATAAAGCATTAAATGAAGAATCGTGTCAGGCATTCTAGGTACTGCGGTTGACAAAAAGTCATGTTTTGGACTCAAAATGAGGTGACATCAAAACAGCGAAGGAATCAGCCCATAACCATATTTATTGCTTGCCTGAAGGCATCATGCAGGCAGTCATTAGAAAATTCAGCTAAATAAAAATTTCATAGAAACTTGTTGGAAGTTCAGAAAACATTTTTGGGCTTGGCTATGCCTACATGGAACAGCCCTACAATACACTTTAGATACTTAAATTTGACATTCAACCGAAGTAACTAATAATTGTAAATGGGGCACAGAGGGCATATGCTCTTCTAACCAAATTCATAATCATTCAAGAGAGAGGTACTCTGATAGCACAGTCAATACTGTAACAGAACAGTGTTATACCAAGCAGCTAGAGGATATACCTTGTATCATCAGTAGTTTAGCATCTCATAATATAAGTCATTGCATTTGGGTCTAACCCAAAACATATTTATTCCATGGTTTGAACAAACTAGTGAAGAAAAGGATTTGGGTGTTGTAATTGACAATCAACTTAAGTTTCATAGCCACATATCTGTAATAACAAGCAAAGCTAGGAGACTCTTTGGACTCATAGGAAAGTTATTTATTAATTTTAAATTTTCAAACACTCCCCTATTTGTATGAAGCCATTGTAAGACCAACCCTTGAGCAAGGAAATATTATATGGGGACCATTTTTATAAATGTGAATCATGTGATGAGAATCTAATTGAACAAGTTCAAAGAAAAGCAACCAGACTGGATAGTCATCTCTCATCTGAGGAAAGGCTCAGGAATTTCAACTTACCATCCCTAAAGTATAGACAATAATTATTGCGGTTATATGATTACAACATACATCACAACTTACATCTTAATCAATAAATCACCTAATTTGTTATTGGTGTCCCGACTCCCAAAGGAAGGATTAAAAGCTGCTATGTGGTTGTAAAAGATTCCCTGAATTTCAATTGAGTGTTCTCACAACATTTGCATGTGCCCAAAAGGATGGTTTTCCAAAATATGAATTCATTAACAATCTGAAATCAAAATTGAAAAATGCAACAACATGAGCACTAAAAGGAAATGAGGTGGATCTATGAATAGGAGAGGTATAAACACACATGTGAATTTTATGTATGCTTATTGTTATTGGATGTTTACCCCACCTCCACACCAGCTTAAGACATTAATGTTTATGCATACACAACTACATACACTCACTACTTACTACATTCAATTACATGTTCCCTGCCTAGTTACATGACTCAACTGCATATACAGTGTGTTAAGTTACTCATCATAAATAAATATTTGTGGGTGGATGACCAGAACTATAAAGTACATGAGATACTAGGACAGTAACAGGTGCCTAACTGCATCAGACATGCACATTATTCATTGTAGCTACATGTTTAACAAAGTCTTCATCATGTTTTATATGACTGGCATACAGTATAGTGGATAATAGTTAGTTTGCCCACAGAGTGCATGGCTGTAATTTTAATCCCAGATGCTTTATAGTATAGTGTAAAAACTAAAGTGTCCCCTGGACACCAAAATGTCACAATACGGTGTATATTGGGATATTTTGTGGCTACAGTCTAACTACCTAACTACCTACCTACCTATATATTTGTAACAATCACTGGCAGTAATGTTTGAGTCTTATATCTTACTATTTAGGCAGTATAAACATTCAAGAAATAATTACTAGATCATTTTTATGTAAAGCTGGTAACTAGTAGTTTCAATTCAAGTGAACTGAAGCAACTTTGAGTTACAATAAGCATTTATTACTTTAATGCTTGTAATCAGCAGTCAAGAAATGTTTCCAGCACCAGCAGAGCAGCTCACAAATTGTGATATTAAGGCTCTTCCAAACAGGAATCTCCATGCACCCCCCCACTGATTTCAGGCATAATACTTTTCAAGAACTACAGGTTGGATTCCTTAAAATGTTGATTGATTGAGTGATTACTTTCCAAGTACTTGGCCAAAGGCCGTTCTTCCATACTGGAGTGTAGTCAGTGTACACAGAACATTACAACATCTAAACAGTAACTACAGCACATTGTATTGTCTTTTAAAGCACTAAAACATTATTATCTATTGGCCAATCAAGCCACAACCAACTATGGGCCAAGCCACAACCAACTATGGGCCAAGCAGCCCAAACTGAAACCATCAGTGGCTACACTTCCCAATGAAGCAGATGTTGTTGATTTTTACCTATGAAGAAGAGAATGCTATAAGGTACATGAGTGTGTATGTTGTGAGAGAACTTCAAGCTTCTGGTAAGTGTGGTACTACTGACTTTTAAGTTTTAAAGGATTCAGATGTTGCTGATGCCACTGAGTCGACTGCCAGACTTGATAAAGCTTATTGATGGTAGTGGCTTAGTCCACATTACTGATGAATGCTATCAGCTGTTTCTATCTATAGAACGTGCCATCTGTAGACATATACAACACCATGAAATAAAGGATTCAGAAGTATTTAAGAACACAGAGAAGATTGTGACTTCGGATGACAGTGTGTCAGTGTGCTATTTGACTGGTTTCAGCTTACGTTTCTGCAATAAAGATTCACGGAGTCACATACTACTATGGCATAGGGTCATCTGGCAAATTGCTTTCTTTCAAATAGTTCAGCCATTTTATTTCACTTTGGTCTTCTTTACAGGAGGATCTCAAGGCTTCCAAGCCTGTTAAACTACCCTCAAGTAGTGAGTTCAACAAATCATGTGCTTTATTCTGGGCTAGAGAGGGTAGATACAACAATACTCTTCAACCAGTAGTTGTAGGATATGTTACCGATGATGCTTACCAAGATTTGCTTAAACATCATCCCACTTCATCTTATCCCAATGACAATATTCATTCTTAATCCTACTTCATCTCTTACTGTCAATGAATCAGTGGTCTTGTCCTGTTTCCATACTTTTCCAAAAGGCATATAGTCCTGGAGCTTCCAAATTTCAAGCTCAGCACCTCCTAGATGCAGTCACTGGTAGTACTGCCCCAACTGCCAGAGAATGGCTGCTCTCACTCACTTGTCTTATGAACCATCTTTTGTCAGGTAAGGCTCCTCCCTGCTTAGCTCCATGGTTGTGTGGTGCCCCTTTAACTGCTTTGCTTAAGAAGGGTGGAGGCGTTCATTTATATTGCTGTCGGTGAAGTTCTGCATTGGTTAGCCAGTCGTCTTTGTTGTCTTGCAGTCTGTCCTTCCCTTCCTCACACATTTTTACCCTATGGTCAAATTGGTGTTGGCATCCCTGGAGGTCTGGAAGGTGCTATCTACATCACTCTTTATTTTATTTCTCCATTTTATTTTGGAGGTTTAGGATCTGTTCCATCTGCTTCAACTGCCTTTTTAGGTTCATGTAACAGTATACGTGACTTGGCTTCCACCCTTCTTTCTGTTGATGTTAACCAGCTTAATTTTCCTGGTGAGGAGGCTGCTGCTGCACTTTTTTCTAACATTTCTATATAGTAATTCTTTCATTCTCCCGGCCTCTCAGCAAGGCCTGCAGGCTATACTAGACCAATGTATCTTTGATAATCTGTATGTTTCTAGGGATCAGGCACGTTTAACTGTTCTGACACATCCTTCTGGTGCAGAGACAATTATATATTCTTTTAAATCCCAGTGAAAATGTCAGGAAAATTAAAGCTTTACCTCACATTGATAGACTGCTGCTTTACACAATTTGGCATTCAGGGATTACATCAATAGATTTACTTAACCTTAGTATGTATAATGGTACAATCATTACTGTGTTCGCTATTTACCTATGCACTAGCTATAAAAATTATACAACCTTGGACTACTTCCTTGTATTTTGATCTGACATTTTGTCGGGCAGGTTCCATTGTGGTTGACCATGCATGATATTTGCCTGACAAATGGCCTATGTCAGGCAGTAATAATTGACTCTGTTCTGGTACAAGCAGTGGCTGGCTTAAAGCTATCCCTAGAGCCTGTCTTGGTTTGGCCATCCCTAGACCAGAATTCGCTGTTGGGTTATGTCTGTGGCTTGGAGTAACCTTGTTTCCTCTTTCTCCATTGTGTATACTTGCCTCTCTTCTATGGACAGCTTTGGTGACCATCTGTTAGGCTGCTCTCATGGTCCTATAAGAATCCATTGTCATGACACTCTTGTTAACATTATTTATAATGCCCTTTCTCAAGACCATCCTGGTGTTCTTAAGGAACAGAGGGCTTCATGATAATGGCCTGCGGCCTGGATAATTTTCATCCTGACTTTCAACATGGTCGTTCTGCTTACCATACGCAGCACTATTCAGCCTGCTTTTATTTCCTTCTCTGCTTCATGTGCTGGGGTACCTGCTGCAGCTGGAGAGGTGGCCAAGGATTGGAAATTGTGGAGAAGGTTGGATCTGCTTAGTAGTGGAGTGCTTTGGAGTGTGGACTCCTTTTGCCTTGAAAATGTTAAAAGTTATTGCTGACCACAGTACCCCTAGAAGTGGTGTTACTCCCAAGCTGGCAAGAAGTTCTCCAGCAACTTTATGTTGTACTGTAGCAAAGTAATGCTAAAAAGATCTTAAGGTATTGAGCTTTTCAGGACAGTGATGATGATGACAATCCCCTCTAACCTTAATTATTGTATTTCCTTTTATGTAGTAGTAGTTGTAGTTGTTTTTGTAATTTTAATTCTCCCACTGTTTCAACATTATCAGAAGATCTTGTATGATAAAATTTTATCTACATATGCTTGTCTGGATTGTCACCATGCAATTACTTTCATTAATGCTCTTATATAGAAGCCAGTCAGCAAACTGCCTGTTGTGATCATTTGCGTCTGGGTTGAGTAAATTCATAAGCTGTTTATTTAATCTCTCTGCAAGGTTTCCCATTTAAGATGCAACTGTGCCGATAATACAAGATGGATAGCATATAATCAAGATCCTGGCTTACAAAGATTATGAGCACTGATTCCTACACCTGCTGACAATGGCGGATCCAGCATGGGACATTTGGGGCAAATGCCCCTCCCCTTCCCCCCTTCTCCTTGTGGAGGAACCATGCTCTTTTGATTGTAAATATTAAACCTTTTCAGGCCAAAATTAATTTATAACTCATATAAAATATGCTTATCACTACAGTTTATTGCAAACTGACTCACTTGAAACCAAAGTCTAGTCAAATAGTGTGATGTGTGGGAACCTAATTTCAATGTTACTAAATGTAAAGTGATTCGCTTTGGTCGAGCCACACATAGCTTTGGAAGCTACTAGTGTCTTTACTAGACTCAGTTGATTGTCATGAGCATTCAGTATTTGATGCAAATTTTGAAGTTCTACCAATACACTTCTGAAGTAGCTATAAAGGTATTGGCTTGTGTGAAAAGTTATTGATTTGAATGAATTTAATTTGTATTGTTGTGATTATACAAGTCAATGGTTCAACCTACGTATATTAGAATACGGAAATGTAATATGGGGATCACATAATGTATTGGATCAACACAAACTTGAGGGTGTGCAACGGTGTGCTACAAAACTTGTATCATCTTTAAGAGAAAAGTCTTACATAGATCAACTGACATCAATGAGTTTACCATCTCTTTTTGTACAGGCACAGGCTTGGTGATTTAATATTTCTTTTCAAGCTTTTCAAATGATTAGCTACTTCAATCTAGATCACTCCAACTTTTTCACTCTTTCTCACAATACACAAACTAGAGGTCATGCATAGAAGTACTTAAGCCCCCTGCCCACTATACATGTCGAGTCAACTATACTTTGGTACTAGAGTAATTAATGACTGGAACAATCTTACAAGTGATATTGTGGAGAATTCCTCACATCATAATAAAAATTCAAACCAGCTGTCAAGCAATCTGTCACTCAACACTTTTTGGGTGCAATAAGTGCCTCTAAAATAATTATTGTTTTTGGTGTTTAGTATATCGAAGTGGCTGGATATTTAGCCGGTCACCAGTCACAGTGCAAATATTTATTTAGCCGGTCATTTGTTGTATAAATGTTAAGAAATCGTCCCTATGGTTAAGAAATACAATTGTAGGATTAGGCCACTCCAAGAAAATTCATTGTTTCCCATTTCCCTCCCACATGTAGATTATCTTCAGCATGATTTTTATTCATTATTGCACATTTTATTCATTACATCCTAGCAGTACTATAGTTTAGCATTCAGAAAGCCCATTAAGCAAGCTTTTCACTGTTTTAGGTTCTTAGTTTTATATTTCTACTGTATTCTTACCTGTAAGTTAGCTATAGCTAATTTCAAAATCTAGTGGAAATATCTATAATGAATAATGGATAATAAACTGCCCGCCCGCATGTGCTTTTCAGGCCATTGAAATGGGCAATGAATTTTCTTGGAATGGCCTTATAGGAACAGCACCCCTAGGATCTTATAAAATAACAATGACCGGCTAAATATCAACATGCAGCCTGAAGATAGCTATTCATAGCCTCGCAAACAGTTTTAAAAACTTCACAACTATCTGTATGCCCTGAATGACAAAAATCAGACAGTGCATGAGGCACTTAATAAGAGGTGAATATTTCCTAAAGCAACTAGCTATTAAGGCCACTCCAAATAAATTCTCTGTTTCCCGTCCTGGACTCAGGCATATTTGCATGCGGGCGGGCGGTCCATTTCCATTATTTCATTATAAGATCGGCTAGCTTTTCAAGCCATTATTTGCCTGGCACTGCCAAAAAGGCTGCATAAAAGCATGCTTAAGCTTGCATGTTCCTTCCTTTGTAAGTTGCAAAAATAACACAAACGTGAAGTTTGTGCTGCTTGATAGCACTGCTAACACGACTGTTTCAAGATAGCGTTTACTGAGCCTATCAGTATATGCAAGAATAACCGGAAAATAATGGAAGAATACGGAATAATAGAATATTTAGAGCTGGCATGCGGGCGGTGGACGGGAAACAGAGAATTTATTTGGGGTGGCCTAAACGAGAATCTGTCCTAGTCCCACCCTTTATAATAGCCTGTTTGTGCCCCTCCCCTTGCCATCTCTTGGATCCGCCCCTGTGCTGCCGTTCTTACAAAACAATCACCACTACCATAAAAACCACTACCATAAATACCACTACAATCGCAAATGCAAACGGCGCGCGCAAGCCTGTTAGGTTGCGTACCTGACATCATATTAGTAATCAGTCCTATTAATAGCACTCGTGTGCTATAAAAAGCCACATTGTAAACAATCCTAATCACATGCAGTTTTGTACTCTACGTACGCTTCGAGATACGTTTGCGATCATAATGAAGTTGATATTTTTGGTGTGTCTACGCTATTAGCGTCAGTGATTTCGACTGAGCACCTGCAGCTCCTTGATCTAGCTACTAGGCGGTAGTGACGTACAAGAGTGTGCCGAATACTCCAGGCCGATACTGTCAGGGTATAAACACGTACTGTAGCTGCAGTAAATATAGCTATTATTTTGTGTTATTATTATATGGACTGATGTTAAAAACACCCTGCAGCTAGATAGCTACATACACATGCACATAATGGGTGAGCTAGCCAGGATCAGTATTTATTGGGTGCCATTTAGAAAACTTATTAAAAGCTGGAGTGTGTTGACCCCTTTGGACAGCGTCTTTGTTGAATATAACATGTTAGTTAGGCCACAAAAAGTTTTTCATCCTCCTTAAAATAGCAGTGCGGGAGGGTGGGTTTATTTTTTTACCAACTAGATAGCTGAATTAGCTAGTTAAAATGATTCAGAATGCAGTTTTCTTAGACTGCACTCTAGTAAGGTACCAACGTTTAAAAGGTGCTAGATGGCTGCACTAAGCCACCAGTGGTGCAAAAAAATCCTTGATGAGGTAAGAAAAATGGCAATGGAGGCAGGGATGAGAAACTGATAATTTAATTTATGTGGCCTTAATTAATTAATTAATTGTCCCCTCCTTTTGTTTTATGTTGAATACTTTGTAGTGTCATGCATGTGTATTAAATGCAAGTTTGGTCGTAATTGTATGCACTGTGTGGTGTACCGTTGTATGTGTGTCTCTCTGCCAAGGAGGAATGGCCATGGCTGATTGGTCGAGTTTAACTCAACACCAATCAACGTTTGGTATTCTAATTAATAACACCTAACTACATCTTTATACTGGTGATAGAGAACTGTTGATTGGTACTGGCATTAATTCTACTGACTGAGTGTTTGTTCAATGTATTCCGGTCATCCCATCGTAGATTATTCTGCATATGTGAAGAATATACTATCCATGCCCCCATATAAACAAACATTATGCGTCTTTATCTTCTCACTATAGTAGTTGAAGTGCAGCTTCCCATTCTTTGCTGGTCAGTACAGCATGTCTATCTGTCACTCTGTGCCTAGCCAATCTGTATAGAGCACCATTATAGGATATAGCATCAATAAGTGCTGATCATGATCCTTGTTTGTTTTTGTTTCTTTTGCATTGGACCTTCTCACGTTCTCTTCTCTTAATCTCTCTTCTGTTTACATATCAATCCATGTGTTTTCAGAACAGTTTTGCATATGCAACGTATGTGTGATTTCAACCACTAAGTGTGGGAGACAGTTTCTTCAGGGAATTTTCATGCACACGACATTATGTAGTATTTCAACTACCAAGTGTGGACCTTTCCAGTTTCTTCAAGAAACTTTTGTGTACGCAAATTATTATTTTTCAACTACCAAGTGTGGGGCTTTCTGGTTTCTTCAGGATATTTCCGTGTGTACCATTTTTCATTTACCAAGTGTGGGCCTTTTTGGCTTCTTCAGGAAATTTTTATGCACGCACATACGTACCATGCTTAATTAGCAATACTGGGCCTCACTCAGGCTTGCCCCAATTATAAATGCAGCGAAACAGAATCCTCTCTGTTTACCTCAATACGATCCTTGTGTATGATGCATGCCTCTGTCTCACCTATTCATGTGATCTAGCTACAGTGTGTTCAGTTAGTCTGTCTTTAATACTCTGTGATCAGGAGTTATCACCGAGTCTGAGAGAAGGTGTCCCACTTTCACTGCATTATTAAAAATGCAAATAAATAAGCTTACCTCTATTGTAGATGGAGACTGAATGAAGTGAATTTTATGCCTGATTCCAATACTATGGGAATGGTCATACTCATCAACTATAACCAAGAATCAGTTACTTCTTTTTATATGCTATACTTTCTTTCCTTCTTTCTATGCAGTCATTTCTTTCTTCTGGGTAAAGCTATATGATTCACCCCTTTATAATAATTATACCGCTATAGCTCAGTGGATCCGGAGCTAACCTGGATAATCAGGTGAGAGTTCATTGTGAGGGGATAGTGAGGTATTTGAAGTGTTAGAATGCCCAAAGTACAACTTGCAATCAATAAATATGTTGATGAACATACAGAGAGTGTTTCCAGTTCCACTTACTATGTTATGAGTGCATACACATTTTAAAACTATAATGCCAATGTTGCCGATTAGCTATAATAGTGAGTTTAGAGTATAATATAAACTTTATTTGTTTTCACTCTTCTGTCATCATTAATCACTGTACTACATTAGCTACTCAAAGATAATATTGACATACTTTTGGGTTTGCTGCATGGATGCATGTGCATGCATTTGTTTGGGATGCATCTCTTAATAAGTGGATGTGTGACAAGCTCTATATAATTATGTACAATATGTTGTAGTTTTGGCTTTCTGAATAATCTACCATGGCAAGAAATACTCAAAATGTTTGTACCAAATGTACCTGTATTGACTGCTATCATGTCTTTGTGAAGCTATGCATACATTCATGCTTATTGATAATTATATGCATCATTTATATGACATATTGATGCATAAATGCCTTAAAGCTCTGAATCATCTACAGTAGTAATATACACTGTAAACACTGTTGTATATTTCATACTGACATGACCATGAGGGAGACGTTTCAACACTTATGCAGTCCATAATAGTTTGTCTCTGAGCTCTCTTTTTCTTTATTTTAACAAATACATTCTCTGTTGGTGTCCACTATATAGTAGGGCTGAAATAAATACTGTAAATACTCGAGTACTTGCTAAGGATTTTGGTACTCGGATAGTAAAATTGGTACTCGAGTACTTGTTAAGATCACATGTCCCAGCTCACATGATACATTTTGCCATTAGGGAGTGACATTTTAATGAAGGCTATCTAGTTTGATTGTCATAATTTCTTGTCAGGAACACTAACATCAGTACTTTAATACAGTGTGTGTATCATTGTTGTTACTTGAAAATACTAAAAACCATGATCATTTCAGTCCTACTATATAGTACACAGTAATGGAAATTTTTCACAATAACACATTATTATGTTGTCCCTAGCAACCTGTATTTTATGTTACTAGAAGGCGTGAAGAGGTGAATATATCTAAAGTAATCAGTCCAAAATTAAAAAGGATAGCATAATTGTAGGTCACGAAATACATATTATAACACTTGTTAAATTCACAGTTTACCATATTACTATATGTATTTGATTATTAGTGGTACATTCTGGTATCATCGCACACAAAATTTATGGGAAATCATAATCCTTTTGAAACTTGAAGAGATTACTTTAGACATTCACAAAGTGATATTCAGGTTGAAGTTCATTCAATTTGTCTGTTAAGTCTAATAATTGGACACTATAATTAATAAAGTCATACTGTAATAATTTATGTATCTCTATGCAGCTAATAGTACTTTTTTCCGATGGGCAAACGTAGAAAGAGAAACTGCAGTCATCTATCAGATACAGTGGCATTGCAACAACCAGTAAAGAGGTTAAAATCCTCTAGTAAATATGACAGTGATGATGTCACAATACTGCATAGCAACTGTGAATATGAAGAACAATACCATCAATACGTCTACCAAAATATTTTACCTAATATGCAAGAGCTAAAAATAAAGCATCACATTTCACCACATGTCAAGCCATTGCCAAGAAATGGAAAATATAAAAATTGGCATCAATATTTGTCTTTACAATTTAATCTCTTACGAGAAGATTTTATTGCTCCATTGAGAAGAGGAATTTGGAATTGCACAAGTATTGGTGGTACCAAAGATCAAACTGACGTAAAAGTGTACCATCAAGCCAGATTTACACGAATGGAATTTAAAAGTGTTGGAATATTACTTTGTGTCTCCTTTGAGGTAACAAAAAAAATATCATTGATAAATGGGTCTCTACTTTGTTTCTCCTCTGATAACTTTAAAACCATTTTGTTTGCAACAGTAGCTCATCGAGATGAAAAGTCTGTGAATGAAGGAGAGATACTAGTAAAGATTGAGTCAGATATCGATCATCTAAGTGTATTAGGAATGGACAAAGATGGCTGGATCCTTGAGCAGAAAGTGTACACAATGATTAAATTGGTTCCTCATTTTGAAACTTATGACAGTGTTCTTAAGTCACTAAGAAATGCTAATCCCAAAACTATGCCTTTTACAAAATATCTTATTAATTACAACTATAATAGCAGAATGCTAAACCCTACATATTTGAGAAGAAACACTGTTTTCAATATGAAAATGCTGCTAAATCCAAAAACAAAGCACCCATACTATTTTGATATAACTAGTTCAAATTCTTGGCCTTGTTTCAGTGAGACTAGTACTGTTCTTAATGAAGCACAATATGAAGCAGTTTGTCGAGCACTTACACAAGAGGTGTCACTTATCCAGGGACCTCCTGGCACTGGAAAAACTCATGTTGGACACAAAATCATAGAAATATTGCTAAGCAATGTGAGGCATCAAAGAAATTCTCCAATACTAGTGGTCTGTTACACCAATCAAGCACTGGATCACCTACTAGAAAAAACTGTGACATTTAAAAAAAAACAAGCAAGCAAAATGGATTCATTTTACCATGGTGGCTTAAAAGAGTACCTTTCATTCAATCCACGTCAAATTGTCCGACTTGGCAGAGGTAGCAATCCAACAGCTATGAAATATTCATTGCATTACTTAGAAAAAGTTGATAAAGTTACAACAAGAAAGAAGGGACAAAACATTGATAAGGAAAGAGAGCGTTTGAGTGGATTGATAGGACAGATAGTATACTTGAATAAAAAAGTTCAACATGAGTTAAAGTTTCTTTGTGATAATACACCATCTATTAAACAGCTGTCAGAATTTATTGACCCAGTTCATCTTAAACAGCTTCAAACTATTTGCAGCACTCCTGAACACTGCATTGCAGTTTGGTTGAAAAAGCAGCTAAATTTTAACAAAATTCAATGTTCACAGAGTAAGAAAGTTAGTACCTTTTCACTATCAAAGTTTCACCATAAAAGAGACATTAACCTTTGTCAAGCACAAGTGCAGGTAATTTACACAGAATCTGAAGTTAAATCTATTACTGACATTACTATTCTTTCAAGAAATGATAGAGAGAAGCTGCTTTATTACTGGGTCAACTTATATCATCAAAACCATTATAACAAGCTACACAGCTTGATTGATCAATACAAATACATTAATAGAATTTACTGGGATCTGTATAACAAGAAAACTATTGAATTGTTGCAGCAGGCACATGTAATATTTGCGACTACCACAGGCATAGCCAAGAATAAACACTTAATAGAACAAGTGCAGCCAAAGGTTGTCATTGTAGAAGAAGCAGCAGAAGTGTTGGAGTCTCACATTGCTTCTTGTCTTACAGCTGAAACTGAACAGCTAATTCTCATCGGAGACCATAAGCAACTAGAACCCAAACCACATGAAAATATTCTTGCAGGAAAATATGGATTAAGCATTTCACTTTTTCAAAGATTAATTAAAGCTAAATTTCCTTCTGTTACCCTTCAATGTCAACGCAGAATGAGACCAGAGATTGCTAACTTAATTCGTCCACATATATACTCAAAATTAGAAGATGATGATTCTGTTTCAGATTATGAAGACATTAAAGGTGTTACCTCCAATATTTATTTTTTTGATCATGAATATCATGAGGGTCAACATGAAAATTCTACATCCTATTATAATAGAAAAGAGGCACATCTTATTGCTGCACTATGTGAGTACTTCCTAAAACAAGACTATAACCCCAGTAAAATTACCATAATTGCTGCTTATAAAACTCAAGTAGAGGAGTTGATAACTCTAATACCCACTGCAATCAATGGTTTGAATGACAGGGGTAGTAATAAAGAAAATGATGTAATAACACCTGAGGGTATAGTGGTTACCACAGTTGATAATTTTCAAGGAAAAGAAAATGATATTATTATTCTATCTTTGGTCCGAAACAATAAAGATGATGTATTAGGTTTCTTGAATAAGGAAAATCGTACTTGTGTGGCACTGTCACGAGCTAAGAAAGGGCTCTATTGTTTTGGCAACTTCAGATTACTGTTTAATAATTCTCCTTTGTGGAAGAAGATTTTGCTTTATTTAGAAGAAAAGAAGCAAGTGGGTTCAACACTTCAATTATGTTGTGCTACCCATCCTGAATCAATTACAACTATTACAAAATATACAGACTTTAAAAAACTTCCACCAGATGGAGGTTGCTGGTTACAATGTAACACTAAACTTTCTTGTGGGCACAAATGTACAAGGAGCTGTCATATTAAAGATCAAAAGCACAACAATTATCAATGTAAACAACCATGTTTAAGGAAGTGCCTGCAATGTGGTAGTCCATGTAAGCAAAAATGCTTCATGGAATGCAAAATATGTGAGACTCCGGTTAACAAGAAACTACCCTTGTGCGGCCATATCCAACTTGTGCCATGCTGGATGAAACCAGGTGAATTTAAATGCCAAAGGAAATGTAATAAAATTTGTACCAATGGTCACCCATGTCCACTCAAGTGTTCTGATGAATGTGGTGACTGTATGGAAACATCTGTTGAAATTCGTAGTTGTGGTCATGAAGTTACACTATATTGTAGCAAAAACTATGTAATGCCTACGACTTGCTCTAAACCATGTGAGAAAAAGTGTACAACTAATAAAACTCCTCACAAGTGTAACAAACTTTGTTCTGAAATTTGTGGAAATTGTGAGTCACTTGTTGAAGTGATGCTACCTTGGTGTGGTCACAGACAAGAGGTGCCATGTTACATGCAACATAGACTGAAACATTTTACTAATAAAATTTTTTGCAATGCAGAAGTTACAAAAGTAGTTCCAAGCTGTGGTCATAAAGTCACAATGCCATGTGGTAAAGATGCTGCAGCTTTTGACTGCTGTACACTAGTTTCTCATAAACTACCATGTGGCCACAGTAAAGGCATAGAGTGCTACAGATTACAAGGCATATCAAAACAGAAGAAAATGTGGCTGTTAGCTTCAGAAAAATGCCATGTAGAAATTAAAAAGGTATTTTCCATATGCAATCATGTTGTTGACTTGCCATGCAGTGATAAAGACCTTAAGGAGTGTCCTGTTACTTGTGATGCTGTCTTACTCTGTGGCCACCGATGTTGTGGAACTTGTCATGAATGTCACCAAGGAAGGCTACACAAGCCTTGCATGTTCCATGCTAACAAACTTCTGTGTGGTCATCAAACAACAGTTAGTTGTGGTAGCTCCATTTCACAACCTTATCCAAAATGTTCTTACCGATGTGAAAGATATTGTCCACACACACAATGCTCCCATAAATGCCAAGATGCTTGCAAGCCATGCCATAAACCCTGCACATGGAGATGCCGACATTACAAATGTACAAGAAAATGTTTTGAAAGTTGTAATCGTCAGCGATGTTATCACCCATGTCCACATGTTAACAAGTGTGGTCATCAGTGCATTGGAGTCTGTGGGGAACCATGTCCTAATGTGTGTAACATTTGTGATGAGGAGAAATTTTCACAGTTATACATGTCTTTGAACAAATTCAAAACAAAATACAATACCAAATACATTCAATTGGACTGTGGCCACTTGTTTAAAGTGACAGAACTTGATCCATGGATTGATGCTCGCTCAAAACGATTCCAATTGGTTTCTTGTCCAAAGTGTGACACAATAATACATTTTTATCATAGGTATGGCAATGCCATTAGAAGAGCACACGAGAACACTAATGAAATACTTTGTGAGATCAATAACACTGCAACAGTGAGTGTTAACTTGGCAAAAATAGAGAAGCTTAATAGCTTGCTTAGTAAACGTCTATGCATTGATGAGTTTGAAAGCATATCATCATCAACTAAATATGTTTTTGATACATTTTATTCTTTAACATGTTTAAACGAATGTTCAACAGGTAACTCTTTAATTCAAGATTCTTTAGCTACTCTACTAAGATATCTTGGAGAAAACGCTGAATCATTATCACTACAAACCATTCAAGATGTAACATGTGAACAAAGACGCATAGCACTCTGGATCATGACCTGCCAATTAAATAGTAAAACACTTGATCATGCAGACATATCCACTATTGAGCAGATTGAAAGTTTCATAACAAAGTTAGACTATGTACAACACACTAACCGACTGTTTCCTCAGAGAGCAAAAATCCTTTACACAAAATTATCAAATATAGCCAAGAAGCATAAGGTGGAACTGCTGGATAAGGACTACATACTAACTCCAATGTTGCCAGTAATGTACACTGGAAAATGGAGGCAATGTTGTGAAGGCCATTTCTATTGTATACCTCAACCACCACCAGATATCTGGTGTGAGTTTTTGACTGCTCAAAGATGTCCTATTTGCTGGGAGCAATATGAAGATGACGGTGATTCTGAAGACCTGATGGACACTGATGGAGAAAGTGATTGAAACATTTATATAAATCACATACATTTTATTAAAGGGATGTGTATAAGGTTTTGTGTACTTTTAAGAGTTAACACTTGTAAGAGTTTTGTATGCGTTTATTTACTGTATAGCATAACAGCATTTTCTGTACATGCACTTTTAGTATTTATCATTCATACTAACTGTATTGATGTATTACATTTGTATTGCTGCCATACAAATAAAGCAAAATAGTGAGCTAAAGTGTGTTTCTATGCAGCATAAGAATATAAACAATGTAATATGAAAAGCAACCACCAAGTTCAGAAAGTGACAAATGAATTATATTTGTGTGTTTGTGTTACTAGTGTACATCAGGCAATGTGATGTGGTAGTCCACAGCATGAAAATTAGTAAGACCAGGCACATGTACACATAACTACTTTAATAGCCATTTGCATACTTAGCAAAATCATTTCTTAATAACAAGAATGGTTAGCTATACATTACACGCTACTACATACCACATGTAGCTATATACTTGTACAGTTTCAGTACAAAAATTGTTGTAGCATGAGATCAGTAAGTTACTGTGCATGACAATTATGACAGATGGTATGATTGCAGTTCACCACTTGCCAATGAAGACAGTGATCATCCTAAGGATGTGAGGAACCCCTCTGATCCCTAAGCCTAAAATTGTGAGACAGTACTTACTATAGGTTAAGCTTGTTTTAAAAATAATGCCTCAGAATTTCCCAGGTTAAACTTGCTTTAAAAATTGTACCACTGTTTTAATTATGTTCAAGATACTCTCATATTCGGTCTATTAAACTTTCTACTATCGAAATTCATACATAGCTAGTGATAAATAATAAATTTCCAAGAATCTAATTCTACACAATTTTTGATAAGCTTAATAATTGCTTTCAAAATAGCACACATGCATAACTGTCAAAAATTTCTGAAAATCTCAGAAAATGTGGCTAACCAAGATAGCTGTCAAAATAGCATGCACAATCAACAGATACTACTACATTTAATCTCAGCCCAGCCAACTAACTATTCAACTGTTAAAGTTACAGCCTGTAGTGCTACTAAAATGAACTTGGAAAGCTAGTGTTTATAATTTAATTGGCAGTGGATACTGAACCGAAAGTCGGTTTAATCAGTCGTACTGCCTATTGAACCAACAGTAAAACTTAGACAAAAAAGGACACTAAACAGAAAAAAAACCCACAAAACTCAGCCAGGGCTTGAACCCTGGACTACTGGAACTTTAGGCAAGTGTGCTAACCACCCACCTCCCTCTTATAAATATTACTCAAGTAGTAGTCTCTGTACATAGTAAGAAGAACGGAACCTAAAGTTAAAGAAGAAACCAAAGCTGAATCCAACCCTAACCCTATAACGTTAATATTACTTTTAGTGGCTTCTAAATGAATGCTCGGGGCAACTTCTAGACATGAAAATAAAAACCTTTCAGTTCAGTAACCACTTCCATATAATTTACCCAGTCACCCAAAATCCCTATAGAATTAGCATTAGTACTAATTTCAGGAAAACGACACAGCCTGCTCAAATATATACAAATCAAAATAATGAAAATCAATCTAAAAGCTTCTTTAATGATATTAATGAATTAGCATTTATGATATAATCTGGTAAACTATTCCAATCATTAATTCATGTAACACCTGATACATTAAAATAGCTTTGATTTCCTTCTAGAGATGGTAATCTGAGGTGTGATAAGTGCTCAGTATAATATGGTAGCTCTCTCCTGTACTTTCTCTTAGACTAGCATTTTCTGTCAATTTCTGATCAGTGATATAATGCAGACCCCAGACATACTCAAAAATAGGATGAATAAGAGTCTTGTATAAACTGGCAGAGATCAACATCAAAGCATTCAAAATGCTTACTAATTATTATAATAAGTCCCTGAATATAGCTGGCTTTAGCAGCTACAGCTGCAGCATGTTGATGAAATTTGACATTACGGTCAATCACAACTCCCAGATCTTTCTCAGCAGTGGCAGTATAATACAAAAGGGTTCATCACTAATGAAATAAAAGTGAGGTGAATCACTTGATATATCCCAATTCTCATACATTTGCTATTGTCAATTAATATTCAAGCTAGTTCTTTGGCCATTCAAAAAAGTTGTCAATATCAGCTTGAAGTTGAACAATATCCAATATCCAAGTCACAAGTAATACTTCAAAACAATTTAGTGTCATCAACAGAATGAAAAAAATTAAGCTCTTAACTCTCTAAGAGGTCCCAAAACTCACCATTACGGGATGCCACTAATCACATCACATCAGTCAGACTTATCATTTATTATTTCTGCTGGGACCTGACAAATAATTTTCAATCCATTTTAATAGATTACCTCCAATACTATAAGTTTGGAGTTTTAATAGAAGCCTACATGCTGTACTGAGTTGAAAGCTATCTGAAAACCAAAATAGATCACATTGATAGATGCCAGGACAAAGAGGATCGTGAATAGGAGCTTGCAAATGGGTTAAATAGCTACATGCAACATTCCAGTACCACAGTGTACAAGAAGCTAGCTTTCATGTTGGCAAACAAGTGGGATATGATTCATATGAATTATTATAGTCGATGTTTGTTTTGGTTAAGATGTATATACGTAGGCTTTGCTTCACTCTGTTAAGGTGTCATCAATTTTCTGTACGTTGTCCTCTAACAGCTATAGCACCAATCTGACCTATTCTGAGGGCAGGCTTAATTATTCTTGAATAAAATGGATGTTATACGTGCTTCACTCACCAAGCTTTGTGGATGATAACATGCCAGCAAAACTACTTTATTATACTTCTGTGCAGGAAAACACTTTCAATAAAAGGCTTAAAAGGCTTATCTGCCCTTCTTCACTGTTTTTTCCTCGGCTAGCAGGACCTGCATAGTAATTAATCAATAGAAAGGTGTTTTAAACAAAAATAACAATGGAACATACCTAAAGTGCCCAATACCTCAGGATCATTCTGGCATTGTTGTAACAAATCTATGACATATAATGTTCACACTGTATACTCAGCAGATGGTTTGCTATTCTCATTACAATTATATCCTGTTTAGAATCTTTTCCAGTAATATATATACTAGGTATCGAAAGTGGTATAACACTAGTTCTAGTCAAGTACAGCAGGAATTGCCAGGAAAGCAGGTACTTAGAGCTATTAAAATGCATCCCAGTAATCCCAGAAGTCAAAGGTAACACTGTTTTAAATACATTTTGCATTTTCATAGCTGACAAGTACAAGTAGGCTGGTGATCAACCTCAATAGTTTCTTTAAAGTATAGCTTGTGTTACCACAAACTATCAGACAAATACCACTACCTTGGAAAGGTGCTCTCAAGCAGTGGTGTAGTAAATGATGCAACATAGCTTTGTGGAAAAATCCTAGTGACATGCTATCACAACTATTTTTTTGGTTGAGGCCAAAGTAATTAATTAGTGATTATGTATGAAGTAGTTTCTACCAAAAATTTATAAACTAATTACATGGGTAAAATGTAGGAATATTCGGTGCTTTTGTCCAGAGTGTCCACATTTCTTCACGCAAAATTTGCCATTAAGCTGCCAGACAAGTAATTTAATACATGAAATGGTACACAGCACAATAAATAACATGAATGTCTACGCACTATGGAAAAGTAAATTTAACACATGTTACTATCAAAATCATAAAAGATGTAAAAAGATAATCCACTTTGTGAGCACGAGCACCAGAACCCATAATGCGATCAATGCTTAAAGTATGGTATGTGACCTTTAAGAAAACAGTATCATTCGTAAGATAGTCACTTTCACGTAAGTATTTGACAGTCATAAAGTTATCGTCACCACAGACTGCTTTATCAGACATCATCATCATACTGGTATTTTCTTTACCATGCACTCCAAAACTCTTCACAAAATGATTACTGTCACAGATTTGATTGAGAACATATACGTTAATCTCTCCATACAATCTAGCTTCACAAATTGACATCACCCAAACAGATATATGCCATCCATCAACTTTGACGTGCACAAATAATGCATTTGAACAGTCTTTTGCAAAGGCAAAGAAATAAGTACTGTTCCACTCCATCATCTTCGTAAAGTTGGTCATCTTTAAAATAACTGGTGCTATCATACCACCATGTGATGATGATTCACTTAAATTATTAAGTGTTACAAGCCAAACTGGTTGTTGACATTGTGGTGGAGGAAAAGGAGGCAAGGCTGTTGCAATATCTGATCCACTTTTTATGTAATCAACTATGATAGGATTTCTTGTCTCATAAATTACTCTAATTATGATAATAATAATAAGAATTGCTACAATCAAGATGCAAAACCACAGCTTCCTTCTACAAACACATCGTTGCCTTCTATTGCCATGATAGTCTCTTCGGAGTGGGGTAAAGATATCTATATATAAGATTTGTATAAATTAACATGTACAATTGTGAATACACAATGGTGTATCATGTGGCCAAGCAAGCCAATGAAGGAGCATGACAGATAAGTGTGTATTATACAAGAATTTAAAAAAAAAGTATTTGTAGCTTAGTCTTGCCAGTAATGAAATGTACCACTTTTACAGTGGAAAACTTTTCTGTACATTGGGGAAATTATATCTTGACAAGAAGGATATACCTACGTGTTTTGGGATAGACCTACTAGACAGTGTTACTGACTGTATTATTTTGTTATGAAACTTACTGTAAGTTGCCTTGTTGTTTTGCAGAATTATATCTTAGATCTAGCCATAATTTACGAGCATTAACTGTGTGACTTATTAATTGCCTTTAATACTGTAGCTATTGGCTTCAACATAAGAATGTGGTTAAATCTGCCAATGCTGCAAATGATCAAAGACTCTAATAGAGCAGATACATAAATTACTTGCATAACCAAATTTCGCTCACTGTAAATCAAGAAAAAATAATATTTTTGCACAAAAATTTTTATCATAGAAAAATAAAGCAAATTACTATACAGTACTATGCATTAAGATGGAGATGTTCTCAAATATACAGCTAAACCGACTATTTGCTGCAAGGACCACCTATAACATAACAATTCACATCTATTCACTATAAAATTTTGAACTGTATGCTCTTCCTGTAGTATAAGTAGGTCACCTACAGAGGCGGATTTAGGAGGGGGGTGAGGGCTAAGGGGGCTGTAGGCTAGCCCATCCCTTTCCTTTCTAAGTTAGTACTTGGCCAATAAAACCCTAAATCTTCTATGTGTATCAAAAGCAGACTAGCTTATTTCAGGAACTATGCATCACTACCAACACAAATAATGTCTATGTAACTATACCAGGAGAGTATAGCTTCCTTTTCCTCAAGAGTTCTTCAAGAAAAGGTTTTGATTGTGGGTTACATCTTTAGTTACAAAAGTTTTAATTGTGACTTTTGTTTTATTCAGATAATTAGCAGTGTTTTCCACTATGGGTATAAGAGGTGATTAGTGTATGATTCAAAAACTGTTAGTTGGTTTAATTGGTCAGAGTTATTAGCTTCAGTATAAGGCCACTCCAAATAAATTCTCTGGTCCACCGCCCACATCTAGTTACTGTCAGCTCTAAATATTCCATTATTCCATATTCTTCCATTATTTTCAGGTTATTGTTGCATACTGACAGGCTCAATTGAAACCATGTCAGCTCACATGTCAGCAATGCTATCAAGTCGGCACAAACTCCACGTTTGTGCTATTTTTGCAACTTGAAAAGGAAGGAACCAGCTTAAGCACGCTTTTATGTAGTTTTTAATGGTTGTGCCAGGCAAATAATGACTTGAAAAGTTACCAATCTTATAATGAAATATATGGAAATGGACCGCCTGCCCACATGCAAAAAATATACTTGAGTCCAGGACGGGAAATAGACAATTTATTTGGAGTGGCCTAATATTGTAGTTACCAACTCAGCCATTTAGCAAACTGTAGTCTTTTGGTATTTTACAAGTTTATAAGGCAGCTATAGCACTTTTGTCTATGAATGTAAAATCTGTATCAGTTACCTTCTGATATGACCCCATGCTGTGGGTTATGGTGCTGGCATTTGTAGCTAACTATAGATCAGTCTTCATAACCTGGCAGATCTAGAAATAAGTTGACTATCACAACAGCAAATTCAGAAATCCCATAATGTAAATTTGCTAAGGATTTCCAGTAGATTAGCTAATAGCTACTAGTACCCTTCACTGCATTCTGCTTTTCAGTACACTTTATTGGTGTTAAGGCTAACACTAGGCTATAAGAGCATGCATACTAATAATTGTGACGTTCAACACCACTACTACTTAGCTATACATGTTTCTGCCTCTGTTTAGCTATACATGTTTCTTCCACACATTATCCCACAAAGGCTTGTGTTCCCCTATTGTATGGCTTTGTTTGATCATTGGAGTATTTAGAAACAGCATCCTTCATGCAGACTGCAAAATCATCACAGTCAAACTTGTGAAGTTTGTAGTCATAGTCACCCATTGTTGATGAATCCCAGATGGTCTTTAGAAGATGGTAGTCTAGCATTCCATAAAGAGAGTCTGCCTTGAATCTGTTGATGCTGAGGCTGGGATAAGTATTTTCCACAATTCTTCCAACTTCATGATGTGTGAAATAATCTAATCCAACCTTCCAGTGGGATCCAACAACATTATTTTTATCAGTAAGATAGACAGTTGAGGCTATTGAAGAGGAGCTGATGCATTATGGTATATAGCTAGCTATATCTAAATGCTTGGTAGCTACAAATGAAAAGATTATCAAGCATGCATGATAGCTACTCATGCATATTGCAATCAGTCTTGATTTAATGGAAAAGTAAAAGTGTTTTGATAAACTGAAATTTTATTATTTTCCACTGAAAAACTGCTAAAAACACTCTCAGATTCACCTTTAGAGGGCCTAATTTTCAAAAATTTTCCTGGGGGGTATGCCCCCAGACCCCCTAGACTGGCATGACTATTGTAGTCATTATTCCCAATAGCTAATTTTGACCATGGATACTACATGAATCTTACCATTAGGGCCTTGTGAGAAGGCTTGGTATCTTCTAATATCTGGCTATTTACCCATGTCCCTGTCCAGCTTAGCCCCCCCCTCTCAAAAAATCCTAGATCCACCCCTCATCTACAATACTTTCTGGTTTATGCTATAGTGTATTTTCAACACAGCAATTTAAAACTTTCAATTGCTAATAGCTGGGTCCAAACTTGGTATACAAAATGTAAATACATACCCATTTGTAATACTAAATGGATAAGCACTAATTCTAAAACAGATCAACTGCACCACCCAGGTAAAAAAAAAAACTTGCAAGATTTAACAAGCCTGTGCAAGATCTTGCAAGGTCACATTTAATCTTGCAAGATTGGTGCAAGGAAAAGACCTTTTACCTGCACCCCATAATCTTGCAAGACTTGGCAAGATTTGTGCAAGAATTTGATGCAAGATTCTTACAAGTTTTTTTTACCTGGGAAATCTCACCTTGACCACCATTGAGTCCGCTGTGTCCATGTATTTCACCTGTAGGGTCTGCAGATCATACACAGTAACACAACTGGACAACACTGCCTTACCATTTTCTAATTTCTTTTTTATTTCATTAGCCAATACAGGTAGTGCCACACTCTCCGTTCATAATGCACTGAGTAGTTTGGACCAACTAGCATCAACATCTCCTTCAAGCCAATGCTCAAACATTGCAGTACAACAGTGCTCAGCAATATTTTGATGGTTATATTTAATAATACCAAGCATCTTAGTATCACCCAAAAGTTGTACTCCAAGGTCATACCATTTAGTGGCTGCTTCCAGTCGGACATGATTATTTAGCTGACTTAGTTTGGGTCTAGCCCAGTTAGGACCTGCAAGTATATAGAGACTTGTATTATGCTAGCATGCATTAAATACTAGAGTGGCTATGTACAGTGCATGTATTTCAAAGGGATCATCAAATATTTTCAGCATTTTCACAGTACAGAGAGTACGTAAAGAGGGAGGGGGGATTCACCTGTACACTTTTAGAAAATGTTGGTGGAAGCTGAGTTGCAGCTGAAGTCTGAATAATCACTTTTGGGGATATCAATGTAAACAAGTAGTGTACACAAGGCTCCTAATAATCAACATTCTGTCAATGCCAAGGTTGTGAGGATAAAGTAAGCAGATGCACTGAGAAAAACCAACACAGGTTGTTCAGATATGGTAGTGTCAACATTTTTATAGTATGATTTTGGGTAGGAGGGAAGGGGTAAGTTAAAAGATTACTTGCTGAGGAGGTTGAAAATTATGGATGATCCTTGCTTGACTGCTATACAGTGTGCATTAAACTTTAAAATAACTTTTAGAACTTTGCGTGGGCGAGATCAAAGGAAAAAGTGTACTTTAAATTTCATAAAGTACACTCTCAGCCGGCCAACTGCTTCATCGACCACAAAGAGTGCTTTATTCGTTCAATAAAGCACTCTTTGTGGGCAATAAAGCACAGTCGCCCACGTGCCTTAGTGTAGGCTAATAGCCTACGGGGCTCGCGCCAGTACGACTAATCACCCAAGCTGGTGAAGGCTGATAGCCTCGCCACGCTGAGTGATCAATCACCCCAGCCAATACGAATTCCACCACTGGATTGCTTTTATAGACATACCTAAATGCTTCGATGATGGGTGGGAGAAGATAACGTTGCTGTTACGTTTGTTAATGTAAACGGACAGTAAACGGACAAGTCCTGGAGATATCACGGAAATACCTCACCATGTGACTCGCAATAGAATCGATTGTGGGTTGCGAGCAAAACCTGCCAAAAGACGCAATGAACGTCTACTATGCCAAACTATGGTGAAATACGCGTGAGCTACTTTGTTAAACTAGTTTGTGTGCGTTCAGGCTGCTAATAATTCGTGCAACGTTTGTTAATTACGAGTCCTAGTGTATGGTGAAGCTACACGACTAGAAAGTTCCATAAATCATTTAAAGTATAGCCTTGCTCATGCTATATGAAAAATAAAGTACGAGGCGCGCGGCCGAGATGCTAATAAAGCACGAGGCGAAGCCGAGTGCTTTATTAGCATCGAGGCCAAGCGCCGAGTACTTTATTTTTCATATAGCACTCGCGGCTATGCTTTAACATATAAATAAGTGTCTTGTACAAGGATAGCAAAGTGACTATCACTGGTGGCTATCCTGACTATGTGGTTTAACTCAGGACAATTAATAATTGTAGCATATATGTGACCCAGTCTCGGAAAACCAGTCTTATCACCTATTTTAAAATGCTGGTTTTAAGTATTTAGTGTGTTGTAGCTCGGCAATGGTTGAAGCTACATGTACCAAATTTTCACATTTTTTATACCAATAGTTTACCTTCCAGAGCATCCACTGTGCAAGTAGCCAACAGCTAAGTTTCCTGCCATTTTTAAACTGAGGTTGACTGTATCAGGTGGGCTCCAAGAGGTGGGGCCCCGGAAGGAAGGCAAGAGACTGTTTAAAATATTGAAAAGGAAGGCGTAGGGATAAATTAGGCCAAGTTATGGGCCATTCAGGTCTCAAAACTGGCTTAAATGAAAGGAAATTCACAGAAGAGGTTTATATTCAACATCACGGAGCTGTACAGCCACATACAGCCATCCCTACGTTGACCAGAGCTCTATTACACCCCCCACACCTCACATACGGATTGCCACCGGGTTTGGAAAAAGCAGCCAGCAAAAGCAGACTCAAATCTAGCTGATTTTGAAATTAGATAGTTTATTCATGTAGCTTTGTGTTCTTGGTGAAAATTGAATCTGCTGACATGGGCGATAAGACCAGATCCAGTCACACACATAATTGCTTGCTTTCTGCCTACATTTTGAAGAGCTGCATCAAGTTAATTTAAAGTCACTTGTGATAGTCACATTTGGTAGGAAATCTTGAAAATGCTTTTATAGATGCAGAGTAAATTTCCTTCACAACAACTTGGCAGTATTGGTTTGGCATAGCCAAGTACATAAATATCTTGAGAACAAACCCTTCCAACACAATTCTATGAATTATTTAACTGAATTTTCTACTAAATGTCTGCCAATGGCCAAGTGATGTCTTCAGCCAAGCATAACTCAACTATGGTTAAGGAATAAGGATAAAGGCTTCAGTAGTTGATTTCTTCACTGTTTGACGTTGCTTTCTCCCAAGATGTACCTTTTTGTCAACTGTAGCAGCTAAAATGCATGCATTATGAACTTTATCCTCCTCCTTTATGTCCCATTTCTTTCTTGCTTGTATAGCTGGCTATCACGAGAACCATCCATAATTTCATAGTGACTAGATTAATTGCTGAGGTGCTTCTCATACTGTTCTTCAGTTATAACACTGTATAACAGGTGGCTAGAATATACCTGAAATCGAAGCAGAATGACCACTTCACCTATCAGTTAATGGTAGTCAGGGTGTGTTTTTAGCCACAATGATCATGTATAGTGACTGTACTGATTGCATAGGTGATTATCGTACTATTCTTTGTTTGTAGGCAATCCACATGGGTTTGCTTCCCACTCACAATTGATTGCGCTACTTGATAAACACATCCACGCAAAAACAGCCAAGCTGTATAAAAGGGTGCAGCCTTCAGAAAGCCTGAGTGAAAAAAGTTGTGAAATCAAAGGTGGCGGCCATGAAATGGCTGCATTGAAAGATAATAAATTTTAAATAATAGTTTTTTGTGCATTAATAAAATGTATCATCATCAACATCATTACATGGCTGCCACCTTTGATTTCTTTTTTCACCCAGGCTTTTTGAAGGCCACACCCTTTATATACAGCTTGTCTGTTTTGCGTGAATTTCACTTCTTTTGTATTTCAAATATATGTTCTATTAGAGTATTTCGGCCCCACGATTTACAATTCTTTGATTTTTGCCCTATAATTACTGTAGCTGTCTGCAATGCGATTTCTTATAAACCACAAAAGGTATCAGCTATGATGGTTAATATACTCATACCGATTTTTAAGTTATTCCCATAAGTGGTTTACCCTGTAGGCATGACAAAAAGTCATAATTTTTAATGCAAATAATTGTCTATAGCTCTATGTCAGATTTGCACCAAACCTGGTACAGCAATACATTCTTAAAGTGTACCAAAGCTCAAGGAAATCGAACTATGCATTTGCATTTTACAGTGGTCCCTTGATTATCCGGCCATTGATTATCTGAATTTTCGATTATCCGAAAAATTTGAAAATGACTGTTCTATTAGAGAATTTTGTCTAAAGTGTGTGTTCTATTAGAGTATTTGTACAGAGCTCTGTATAGGATTCTATTATCCAAACTTTTCGATTATCTGAACACTCTCAGGGCCAAATGAGTTCGAATAATCGAGGGACCACTGTATAATGGATTTTGTAAAGTATGCAGAAAGAATAATCTAAGCCCCCTCCCCCAAATAAAGAAAAAAAAATTTTGCCGATTTTTGAAAGCTCATAGTCTTGGCCGGAAAACTGGTCTTATCGCCCATGTCAGCAGATTTGGTTTTTTACTTAGGACACAAAGTTACATGAATAAACTATCTAATTTCACATTCAAAATCAGCTAGACTTGAGTGGTCTGGTTTTGCTGGCTGCTTTTCCCAAGCCCAGTGGCAATCCGTATGTGCGGTGTGGGACCTTAATGGAGCTCTGGTCAGCCTGGGGATGGCTGTATGTGATTGTACAGCTCTGTGGTGTTCAATAAGTACCTCTGCTGTGAATTTCCTTTCATTTTAGCTAATTTTGAGACCTGAATAGCCCAAAACTTGGCTTAATTCATCCCCACACCTTCCTTTTCAATTTTTGAACACAATCTTATCCGCCTTCCAAGCCCCCCCCCTCACCCCTTTTGGACTTCGCCTGATACAGTCAACCTTGGTTTAAAAACTATCTAAAATGGAAACTTAGTTGTTAGCTACTTGCACACTGGATGCTCTGGAAAGTAAGGAATTGGTGTAAAACATGTAAAAATTTGGTATACATAGTTTCAACCATTGGTGAGCTACAACACACTAAATACTTAAAACCGGCATTTCTCGATACTTTTAAATAGGCGATAAGACCGGTTTTCCCAGACTGGGTCACATATTTCACGATTGCGTTAGGCAATCTTATGTGAAGTGCTGAAGGCGGAGGGCGTCTGCAGTATAAAAATGATTCCAATTTGAGAAGAGAGCACGGATGCATTAAAATCGCATTTTGTTTCTTCCTGTAAATATACTTACGGTGTGGTGTGCCGGCTTTCTTAACCGCACGACACTACCATGTGTTTTGATTCCATGGTATTCCCAGGACTCGTCCATTCATATCAAAAATTGTTACAGTAACAATGTTACCTGCTGCTAATCACAAGCAACAGTCTTTATATAGATATGACTGTACATGTCTCATATAGAAGGTGAAGGTCCAAGGGTGCCCACACCCTCACCTGTGAGACATAGTACAGCGCAGCATCCTGCAGGTTACTAGTAGTGCTGCCACAATATAAAAAACCTTATGTCATAATATGAGCGTATATCACAATATAGAACTAACTGTATAACAATTGCAAGACAAACATATAGATATGTTTAACGAAGAGATATGGTCATAAAAATGCACCGCATGTGCAAACTACCAGCCATTTTCGTAGGGCAAAAGAAATGCAATGTTAACTGGAAAATATCAATCAAGCAACGATAAAAACGGGTAGTTTGAGGACTAAAACCATTAATAAACTCAGGCATGTTGAAATAAGATGTTAAAGTAAGTTTTTAGGAGGTAATTTAAATTTCGAGTTCATAAATCAGCTGTACAGAAAAGTCACCTCTTATTCTTTTTCAGCAAACCCCAAGTATTGATAAAGCATGACTACAAGGTTTGTATTTCAGGTAGTGATTACTTGATGCAGTATTACAGTGCTCAGAAACACTTTGAAAACCTTTGCCCCTACATTGATTTCCGATCTTTTTGCCCTAAACAAATCCGGATTGCACAACATAAAAATGATGCAATATAGTGCCACGCCTTTTGTTAAACCCGTCTATACATACTCCTCATTGTGAGTTAACTTTAGTTGAATGTATACCACAAGTAAAAGTTACTCACAGCAAACACGTTTTAAGTATATTTTACTACTACTATATAGTTGAGACAAGTGGCTGGTACTACATAGAAACCTTAAAACCTCACAGTTTACTTTGAGGTTGGCTTATGACCACTACTAAACCATCAACATGAGGCATCAACACATAACATTAAATGCCAAATACCGTATAGCGGAAACTTTTGGAGGGAGAAAACTTTGGCGAATTTGGCGAGTATGCATTGAATTGCCAAAATTTTACTCGCCATTTTTCTAAACACTGAAAGTATAGTAAACACTGTTCTTCATCGGTGAGTGAATATTGTTACAGCAGTGAGTGGTTAGTCTTCCGCAAGTATCCCATTGAATACAGTATGGTTTTTAGACTAGGTAATAGCTCAGGCAGATGGGCAATTCAGCTGCCCATGCATATGCCTCACCACGCATGTTCCAGTCTTGATTACTGACTTAGCGAGCATGTTGTTTTTGTTATAGCTAGCTATTTACATAAGAGCACGTAGATTTGAAACTGCAGTACTTCATCCGTAGACATCGCAAAGCTTCTTCGCCAATGCTGTCAGATTAAACTTGCATGGGCAAAGTAATGTGATGGATTTGCCAAAATATTATTTGCCAATTTCTGTCAATGATCAATTCACCAAACTTTTCTCCCACCAAAATTTCCGCTATACGGTACCATATATCAGGCCTCCTCCACATCATTATACTAAGCGACGCAACCATTAATATAACTGATTGGCTATATCATATCACATCACCACCTTGTTACATCAAAACTATTGATGTATCAATATACCGTGGCAGCACTAGTTACTAGTCCTGCCAGGAAGATTTGCCTGTGCTGAGTGTCCCAGCGCTGGTGGGTAGGTGTGACCATACCAGCGGCAGTCAAAGGCCTTGCTTACTCTACTTTGCTTTGAGTGTGTATGTGTGATGGGGCATGTGATTAATCGTGTGGTCAAGAAAGCTGGTGTGTCAATAAGCAAGGCACACAGTAGTGTGTCATGTGGCCAAGAATGCCAGTGCGCCATACCATGAATATATTTCCAGAAAGAAACAATGCAATTGTTACACATGCGTAAGTCCATGCTCCTTTTTCGAATTAGAATCATTTTTATACTGCAAACGTCCTCCACCTTCAGCACCCCACATACCAAATTTGAGCAAGATTGCCTAATGCAATCGTGACAAACGAGCCTTCAAAATCTGGCATAATTTCTTTAGTTTTTTCATTTTCTTTTTGTTAAGGGGGCTCAGGGGGGCTTAGATTATTCTTTTAGCACACTTTGCAAAAACCAAATGCATAGCTCAATTTTCTTGAGCTTTAATTTGGTACACTTTAAGATCGTATTGCATCACAATTACGTACCAAGCTTGGTGTGAATCTGATTAATAGTCGTAGAGCTTTGGACAATTATTTGCATTAAAAATAAAAAAGGCTGACTAGTCATGCCTACAGGGTAAACCACTTATGGGAATAACTTGAAAATTGGTATGTGTATACTGCTCAAACCTTTGTGGTTTAAAATAAGTCACATTGACAGCTGTAGAGTTATAAGTCAAAAATCAAGCAACTGCAAGATGCTCTATTAGAGTACCTTGAATTATTGCTATTTGAGCTAGGCTCTCAATGACAGCTATAGATAATTTTAGGGGGGCTAAGCCCCTCCATAACCTTTTTGACAGGAGCTACAGCCCTCCTTGCCCCCTGTCTCCGCTGCCCTCGACTGTATATTAGGGTTTAGGCTATTCTGGCCTAAAATATCACTCAAAAACCAACCTCACAATACCCTCATGGCATCTTGGGAGCATTGGTTAGGTATAAACCAAGCCCAAAAGTAACCCAAAATGCTTCCTAAGAAATTTAAATATATACTTAGTGGAATTTTTCTACTAACTGACAGACTAATGCCTTCAGACAAGCGTAACTCAATAACGGCTAAGGATACAATCTTGATTTTTCCCAAGACATGTCATTTAGCATACCACAGTACACAATGCACACATCATGGACTTACCTTTGTCACCCTTTGTGTCCCATTTCTTTTTGCTGATAGTCCAAGGTGTCGATTTGCAGCATCTCGATGGCTTCCTTACATTTGTAAATGGAAGTTTCCCATATTTTCCATGGTTACTACATTAAACGCAGAGTCACTTCTCGTATTCTTCTTCATGTAATAGGCTGAATATATATAGTTAAAAGCAAAAAGCAATGGCCACTTCCACTTTCGAGTTAGTAATTGATAGTTGGAGCATGCAAATCATCCATATTTTTGTGGTGACTACAGAGACGCTTCCCCTATTGTCCTTCACTTGTAGTGCTGTGAACATTGTTGAAAGCAGAGTGTAATGGCTATACTTCATGCTCAAGTCAGTAATTGATAGTACGAAACATTAGCTCTGGCGTCATTCTTTCTTTTGATGTGGTATGAGCAGGTTCACCAGTCATAATAATGTTACAAAAGGTAAACAAACAAGTATAAGGAAAAATTAGGAATTTTATGTTTGGCATGGATCATAATATAGGAAAGAAGGGAGGTTGCCTACACCTGCAGATATACTAGTGGACATATTTAATCCCTAATTCAGTCATGTATATAGACTGAAGTTGGGATTAAAAGTCCACTAGTATATCTGCAGGTGTAGGTAATCTAATTTGTTTCCCTACTTTATGATCCCTAATCGAATTTAGCAGTTCAGTTACCTGAAAGAGACTGCATTAAGGCTAAACGCACACACAGATGTTACAGCTGTGTGGCTTGGCACCAGGCTACCAGATCCCCAATATCTGGGTAGACTGGAGTAATGTGAGTTAAGTTTCTTGTTCAAGGAAACAACACAAAAGTGGTGTAACTGGGAATCAAACTTGGAGCCTTTCAATTACTGGTCTGATGCTCCATCCACTTGACTACGCTGCCTCTTCACACTTAAAAAAAATTTTTTTTATAAAATACAGACAAAAATACACATAGCGGTCACTTAAGGCCTGGCCTCACTAACTGCCTGGAAAAATATACCACTGGCAGTCAACTGTGGTTTGCCGGAAGAAGAATGTGCATCTCTCAAACACATGATCATGAATCAGCAAAATGGAAAAACTTAAGTTGTATCGAAGCCAACAAATGGTTAGATTGTAAGTCTGATGCAATTTATCTGATAACAAAGAAGCCAATCGTTTGTAGAAGATTGTGGCGATTGGTCCCATGCCACCAGCAACAGAATAACAAGAGGTGTGAAAGTACCGTGCTCAACATTTCAGACACGTTCATCATATTCTCTCTTCTTCTCATTCTTGTTGTTACGGTAGCAACTAGACAAAGACTGATTGAAGTGACTATTAATGAGATTGAATACCCTCACATCAACAAATGCAAGCTCATGAGAAGTATTCTAAAACCCTTTGGCAGATATATCCAATCTGGCATGATAATCGGCATTGGAAGTACGATGGGACAAAGTTTCTCCAGAAAGTGGTTGGAGCTGTGGTTCAACCTGAACGTTTGAACAAACTTGAGATAGAAGGTCAGCAGTACATCGCATAGTTTGTCATGTCGTATAGTGGGGAAACCACCAAAGGAACAGCTTAAAGAATGTTCAATGGTGAAAGGTTTCCCACAGATACAATTAGTAGGAAGATTAGCTGTTCTCCACCCATAATGGACTTGTGCAAAGCATAGCCATGTTTCTGAATGGGGAGAGCAGAGAGCCACCTTCTTCATGAGCTATGTCTACACATTTCCTCAAGGAGATAGTCAACTGTTTATAAGTATCATCAAATTTATCACTCACGCCATTATGATTAGAACAATGTACATCCTATTTTAGTACCAAAATGTCATCATGAGCTTCTAAACTAAGACCAAAGATTTGTGAGTTAAGATGGACACCAAAGGGGTAGTAACTTTAACAGAATTTAAATTGCCTTGAATTACGGCTGGTCTCGTATAAACGCCTGGTCCCGTTTAGTTGTCGGGGGTATACAGCATCATAACAAAAATAAACGCCGGGTCTTGAATAAACGCAAGGTCTCAAATAAATGTCTAGTACTAGTGCAGTCATTATTAAATTTTTAACAATTCCAGGCAGTGTTATAAATGATGAAGTAAAGAATGTTTTGTAGCAGAGGCAGATCCAGGAACTGGCAAGGGGAGGGGAGGGGCACAAACAGGCTAAGTTGTAGGTGGTTGGGGAAAGCCAGTTCTCTTGTTAGTTGCTGCATTTTTGAAGCAGCAAATAATCACCTCTTAGTAGTGTCTCACTGTTGACTTTTGACATTTTGGCTTTTGCAGATGATTGTGGAGTCTTAAATGCTGTGTAAAAGGCTATGAATCTGTTAAACAACAGCAATACAATAATTATTTTAGAGGCACTTAGTACGTACAAAGGTGCTGGGACAATTTCACAGCTAATTTGGCTTTGGTTTGCTTTGATTTCAAAATCAATGCTACTAAAACGTGCATATCGTTTTCATGAGTTAATGGATCTAGTCCTGACATAAAGTTTAGTATTTTAATCAGAAGTATGGTTCCTCCAAAAGGTGAGGGGGGGCATTTGCCCCAAATATCTCATCCTGGATCCGCCATTGTATAGAGTTCCTTTTAAACTGGAATCGGTGAAATGTGCTGAGGGAAACATCAAGGAGACTCCAGGAGAGTACAATACCAAGGTATGAAGTTGACTCATGAAAACTGATCAGGTATATAGCTAAATGCCAGTCTTGTATAGTCACTGGTCTCGTTTAGTATCTGGGGTAAAAAGTTGCTTGAAAGAAATAAATGCCTGGGCTGTAATTCGAGACAATACAGTAATTATAGTCAGCAACCTTAGATGGTTCTGATAATCCCAAGCCTCCTTCTTTTGAATAGGCAAACTCAGTATTTGCCAGAGCACATTGTTACCATACAACACACACCCACACACACACACACACGCACACACACATACACACCACATACACACATACAGATGACGCATGCATGCACCCACCATTTTCTAAGAGTAAGGGTGGAAGATACCACTTCAGTACGACACCAATACTGAAGTACTTGATATTGAGCATTGTAGTCATACAGCGTTGAAGATTTCTCTGGTGGATTGAATAAAGCTCACATAACAGTAAAACACAATGTTCACATCCATAACCGACATGGTCACTGAAAACTTAGCAGCAAAATGGACAAGGTAAACAAAATATCACGTGACAACCAGGTATCAAAATTTCCGAGTCGACACTTTGGACATTATTCTGGTATCGGTATAGATATTTTATTATTTGTATCGCCCACTCACATCTAAAAACCCTCAGCTTTGCCCACTCAGGTTCAAAATCATGAAATCCTTGTGTTGGGTCCACTTATACTATCTAATGGTCATTGAGATTGGTTGTTTAGGCCATTTTATGATGGAGACACAATTGCCCAAGTAGCCAATGCTTGTGAAGTAGCAAAGAAGACCACAAGATCCCTGTTTCAGCAGGCTGTTTGCATTGCTGTCCCCTGCTCATACAGAATTTTTAATTCTAGAGCCTCCCCAGACTGGAATCTATTGGTTTGCCTAAACTGAACTCTTCTGCATGCTATAATTATTATTTTGTATTGTAATTTAATAGTGTAAGTCTTGCCAGGGCTCCTGTATTGTTCATCCAGTGCTTGGTACCCCTGAGTGTAGACTCCTGAGAGTAGGCTTGCTCCAAAATTTGCCTATTATGCTTTTTGGCATTTCCCCAATTTTCTGCCTATTATGCTTGTTTTTATGCTTTTCAGAAATGCATTATGCTTTTATTTCTAAACAAGAGAAGTTCTTCATACGATAGAACGTGAATGAAAAGTGTCACTTCAACTTCAACATACAAAAATTAGCAATAGTGGGATGTGCTTCAGAATTTGTAGGCATTTTAGAGCAAGGGATCTTGGGGCAGATCTATAGCCCCTTAGAAGCTATAGACATTTTATTGTCTCTAGCATCTTTGTAGTTTTGTATTATTGATAAAAATAATATTATGATAGATCTTCTGAGTTTTAGCAATTGGTATTCAACTGCTCAGTACAATCTAATCCAAAACAGCCAAGCTGTAAAAATAGGGTGCGGACCTCAGAAAGGCTATGGTGAAAAAAGATGTGAAATCTAAGGTGGCGGCCAAGAAATAGCTGTGATGGTAGGTTAATGGTAAAAATTTTAATAACAACAATTCAGGTGAATTTGGTGCCGCTTGGTCTTGGCACGAAATTCACCTGAATTGTCGTTATTAAAATTTTTACCATTAACCTTATACCATCACAGCCATTTCTTGGTCGCCACCTTGGATTTCACATCTTTTTTCACCATAGCCTTTCTGAGGGCCGCACTCTTTTTTTACAGCTTGGCTGTTTTGGATTAAGATTTCACTTTCTTTTTGTATTTGTATACCCCAAAGCCGGCCATAGGCTTTTTAACCTATCATTTTTTTCTTTACCACAGGAAGAAAAAAAGATGAAGCAAGGTGATTTCTTTGTAGCTGAACTCTCTACAAGGTGATCCTTCTAGCTGATCTCTCTACCAGATGTAGCTGAACTCTCTACAGGGTGATTTGTTTGTAGCTGAACTCTCTACAAGGTAACTTCTTCTAGCTGATCTTTCTACAGGGCGATTTGTTTGTAGCTGAATTCTCTACAGAGCGATTTGTTTGCAGCTGAACTCTCTACATGGTAGTTTCTTTGTAGCTGAACTCTCTACAATGTAACTTCTTCTAGCTGAACTCTTTACAAGGTGACTTTTTCTAGCTAATCTCTCTACAGGATGACTTGTTTCTAACTGAACTCTCTACAGGGTGATCTGTTCATAGTGGAATTTTCTACTGGGTGATTTGTTTGCAGCTGAATTCTCTACATGGTGGTTTCTTTGTAACTGAACTCTCTACAAGGTAACTTCTTCTAGCTGATCTCTCTACAGGGCAATTTGTTTGTAGCTGAAGTAAAATTTCCATCTGAAAAGTTCAACAAATTAAACTTCGTAGAATTTATCTCTGGACGCACAAGATCAGCAGGATACAAACTCAGGCACACGATAGTATCTAAAAACAGTGTAATGAATTCCTACTTCTACCGTAAACCCAGATTGTGGAACAGCTTACCATTAACTGAGTATCCCAAACCCTCCAAACTGTCAAATTCAAGAATTATTGTTGGAATCATTTCATTAACAATTTTGACAGTAATAATCTATGTACTTTTTATTTCCGTTGCCCCTGTTCCAAATGTTTAAACATTCCAGCTCTTACAAACTATATAATTGTTTAACTTGTACTCTTTATAGCTACCGCTTGTATTATTATTTGTAGTTATATAGCTTATTGTAATTTGTAAGTAATTAATTATGGCTATCAGTGCAAGACACTGGTAGACCTTCAGTTCTGTAATTTAACCGTTTAAGCTCTTAATATTGTTTAATTTTGTTTATTGATCTGTACTGTTCTGTAAAGTATTAATAAAAAATAAAAATTCTCTACAGGGTGATTTGTTTGAGCTGAACTCTCTACATGATGGTATCTTTGTAGCTGAATTCTCTATTAGGCACCTTCTTCTAGCTGATCTGACTACAGGGTGACTTGTTTGTAGCTGAATTCCCTACAGAATAACTCGCAATGTAATATAATTGAGTTAATTATAAACGCAGCTGAATGCTCTATTAGAGTGACTGTTCTATTAGAGTATCTCAATCTCACATTTGCTACACGTAGTTGCCTTTCGAATCATAACTCAGTAGTTTGTAATCCGATTCTTCTGTACTACTGCAAGGACTTTCTATGATGATTATTCCAGCTACATACTGATTTTCAGCTCGTTGCTCTAAGCAGTTTGCCTGGTAGACACAAAAACTAATAGTTTTTTTATTCATAAAAATTGATCGTGTAAGGGGGCATCTCCAAACTGATTTTGGTGCGCTTAACGTCATAATGACACTAACTTCAGACCCCTCCTCCTTAACGTCACACTATGAAAACAATCCAGCATAATTCAAACACAAATACTGACTGTATTTATTCCGTCTATGTTTTGTTGTTGGAACCAATAGTCCACAAATTCTACCTCGGCTCAAACAAAAATAGACCACAGCACTCAACAGTGAATAACATTAGAGTCATTTGTAGATTTGAGGTTCGTTTTGTCTCGTTATAGGGAGTTTTATAAAATAGTTGTTCCAATACTGAATAAAGACGGGGTTAGAATATGTAGTATTGGAACACTATTTTTGCTGTGAATGCATTGGCAATAGAAGCACAAAACGTTATATTCTTTACCTGAAAACATAGTCTACAAACAGTATAGCTGTTTAATCACGTCACTTTCTCTGTTCTATAGCTGTTTACACTACAACTGCTTCAATAAAAATTAATAGCGTCATGGGCTAAACCCCCTTCCCCCATTATGACATTAAGCGTACCAAAATAAGTTTGGAGATACTCCCTAATTTTGACACAGGTTGGGTTTTGTGTCATATCTCCATGGTCTTTATCCCGATTCCTTTCAAACCACAAAAAGGCACTCTTATGATGGTTGCTCCATCTACATATCAATTTTCAACTGATTCTTCCAAGGGATTTACCCTGTAGGCGTGACAGACCTTCGACCTTATTTTATGCAAATAATCGGTCATAACTCCGTGAATGATCATCGGATTCCTACCAAAGTTGGTATGGAGATCCGCCTTAATGAGCCCTTTAAGTGTGCCAAATTACAGCCCGATCCGAGCACGCATTCATGTTTTATGGTGAATTTTGCAAAGTGTGCGAAATGAAGAAGAAAAAACGAAGAAATTAAAATGAACTTTTGTTCGCTCGTATCTCGGAAATGGCTGGAGTGATTGTCTTAAAATTTGGTATGTAGACTCCCCTGACTGGCCGGCACTTCTCTAGCAAATTTGGTTCCAATCGGATTAGGGATCACGGAGCTACATAGGCGTGACAATTGCGTTTTCTTTTTTCCTGTTAATATACTCACAGTATAACGCGCTGGCTTCTTGGGCCGCACGACACACTGCTGTGTGTCTTGATATTATGCAACTTGCATTTGCACCACCATGCCAAGAACTTATTAACCCCCTGGGATAAACACTTAATGGTTCTCATTCTCTCTGCTGCATGCGATGACTGTTCTATTACAGTGTTTGACTGTTCTATTAGAGAATCTTGATCTTTTTGAAATATTTTCCTGGTTTGATATTAACCTCAGTCTCACTGCAGACCTGCAGATACTTAACTATTTTCAATGTCCAGACATTCACTAGCTATACTGACTCATCACTAATCTTATTATCATCAGAGCTAGCTTCTCTTGTAGCTATATTGTCTTCCAATTAAACTTTCAATAATCATAATCATCATATCACATTTTATTCAAAATCAGACGATGAGACACATTAGATATAGCTATAAATTGCTTTGCCATGCCTTGGTACTAGTTGGCACATGACTACACGTGTCCTGTAAAACTCAAACCCACAATGAAAAGCACTGACTGTTTCCATCGAGTGTAAACTTGTGAGTGAGAAGACTGTAGTGCATTTTACTACTCATTGTCAGGAATTGTTTCACCATTCAAATCACTTGACTTTGTGACTGTAATAGCAGAAGTTATACCTATGGTGGCAGAAATTTGCCCATTATGGTCCTAATTATGCACTTGTCAATTTCATGCCCCACCCCTGGGTGTCTCCACCCCCCAACTGGGGATTTGACATTGCTTCTTGTCCCAACCCCTGGGGCAATTGACAGTTGTCCAATTCACTGACCGATTTTCAGTATTTGCATTTCTAAACAATAAAGTCGCAGTCGCTACTAGCTACAGGTGTATATCAGGTTAATTACTAGTCAATTGCATTCATGAAATATGCTCTTAGTCATCCTTGAGGTGTTGTCAAATCCCCTACTGGGGGGGGACATTGTGGGGATTTGACAACCAATTTTGCCCCAGTAGTGGGGAATTTGACACCCTGGGGTGGGGGTGGGGCATAAAATTGACAAGTGCATTATGCCAGCATTATGCTTTATGCTTTTCATCCCCCATTATGCCAAAAATTATGCCGGCATAATCGATGCAAGCCTACCTGAGAGAGAAACCATCATTATTAAATAAAACAATGAACAATACAAAATAAACAAAGTGTGGTGTGTCCTCGGACTCACGAGACCACATATGGCAATTGGCAAATGCGAAAAATGGGCGTGGCAAAGGAATTACAATTTTTAAAAATCAATAGTGTTGCTTGTCCATTCTGGACAGTCTCTCGCCAGAAATATCTTCCTGGATGCTGATACTTAAGTTGTATTTTGTCTTAACAAAACAAGACGTTTCTCTCCTATAACATAAATGATGCGACTTACTTGTTTTGTCACTGGTTATCATTGAAGAATCAGCGAGTTCAACTGATCATTTAACGGCGTATAATGCTGAGCTACTATTGTGTTGGCAATATACCCGGTAGACAGGGCCTGACCGTGCTTGAAACCTTACGAATCTCTTGCAGCCCACTCCCCAGGCTAGCTCACTACTCAATGCTGAGATCATCAATTTACGAGGAAATTCAATGCTGACATCAGCAATTCACGCAGAAATTTTCGCGAAATAAATATTCGCAATTTTTCTGCTAACATATTTTTTTGTTGAACCTTTCTGGCAAAGACTCACTGTGAAGAGTAGTCCACAGTTTATACTTAAAATTATAGCTGTTTTGTTTTAGCCTTTTTATGGTCATAATTAGATATCACCTGTCCTTCAGTCTATAGCTAGATAGCTAGCTACTAGTGTAAAAAAAATTTAGACATGGGAATAGAGATCACTGAAAAAAGTAAAGAAACAAGAGTCAAACAAGCCAGCATGTTAAACACACAGAGATCTCTATTTGGACTCAATGGATATGGTAGAAACTAATGGAAAAAACTGTAGTTTCTCCATAAATCAGGAGCAGAGAATAACAGTTGCATGCTGGTGGTGCTTGATATTACACAGTACTAAACATGTATGGTATATCAAGTTAGTCAGCATGTAAAATAGCTGTACTAGTTAAGTAGTCAGCTAATATTATAAGTCCAAAGCAAAGATTATTCCATATGCATGTCCAAACTGAGTCAGTATATTTTGGCCACAATAAGCAGTCTCATGACATAGCAATCAAGGACATAGTAGTGAAATAAACCCGAAACAAAGATTACTGGTATATTCTCTATGCATCTCCAAACTGAGGCAGTATTTTGGCCACAAAAGGAGTGATTGAGACATTCTCTACTTCACAAACCACATTGTTGGTACTCGTGACTGTTCTATTAGAGTAAATTGATCTGTGACCAGGTCCTGTACTCCTACATACACTGTTGGGATAGTTTGAGATAGCTCTCACTTTTACACCTGTGCTACAGAAAAATTTGTTCTATCAGTTAGACTCTTTCATGACTTTTACATTGTATTTTTTTAACAAGGTATACTATTTCTGAAAAAAGTTTAACAAGATATACCCTCAATTCAACAGTCATCCATCTACTCCAGTATCAAGCACACTAGTAGGGTTGGTATGCCCTGAGTATTCCGGTATGTTATTGACCCAACTTTCAGTTCAGTAACCACTACCTAGATTATATTATACCTATGTAATTTGTTTTGAAAAGTCTCTTGAAAAATCTTGCACAAGGCTTTGATGTACATCTATACTGTTTTTTTTCTGGTATAACACTCTGGTATAATTTTATACCTCTATACCAGGTAACAATCAAGTGTTCAACCCTTAAATTAATAAGTGCCAGTGAGAATTTATGCAGTTGGTTGCCACATTTAGTATGGACACCAAACAAGATTTCACTAGTTATATGTCATTTTCTACCCTCTGAGACACACATAGCTACAATAATCTTTAGTAGTCAGCTGGATTACATCCGGATTACATCCACACTGGTTGGTATAACATTAATAAATTATTTAACAATTACAAGATGGTATAGAGCAGCTGAAATACAATTAGTATCACATGTCATGATGGATCATCTTGATTGGTATCAGGAGCTTGATTATCATCTCCATCTTGATCTCGTTGTGATCTTAATTGTTGCACTATTCTCTGAAATGACTCAGTCAAAAAGTCAACAGCTTGACCTACAGGAGCTCCAGCCCCTTGATCATCTCCTTCATCATTCTGTTGAAGATACTTTCTTGAATTTACCGTATCCAGGCTAATTACATATTTAAAACTATACAGACAATCAACACAACTTATTAGACAAATATAACTGTTCCAATAGACAGCCAATTATGCAAATTGTCTATGAGATGTGCTTACATATATACAAGTGAACAATTGCCACTTACTGTACCAATACGATCACTATAACGACATGTTAAAATAGTAAAATCAACATGCTACTTGTTTCACAATAAAAAGGCAGATTAGGCTGCAGTTACTCCATTCTTACCTCAACATTGTAAGAAGGTAGCAATGATCTTAAGAATAAAGAAAGGTAGCTCTCATTGTTATTGACCATACGATTTGCCCTAAAAATTTAGTACATTTAATTAATGAGACACATCATACTTCACACAACAATTACACACACACACACTAGACAGACACACACACACTACACACACTACACACACTACGCACACTACACACACTACACACACACACTACACAAACACACACCTGGCTGGTTTCACATAAGCTGCTTTATTATCAAGTGGAGGGAGAGGATCATACATCATTATGACCTCACTGCTTATGTCCTACAAAATAATTGTACACTTGTTACAGCAAAATAAGAACTAAACATAAATCTGTGAATGATCACATCATGCATGCTGTAGTAAACGTCTGGCCTTCAGCCAAGTAACACAATACAGTGGTCAACACACCCTGAACATATTAAACAGTACTAAAACTCCGTCTTTCAAAATAATTCTAGAAACACCTTATGTGACAAAAATCATCTTTACGGGATAATACTAGTCCTTCTAACATCAAATACAGCGTATTAAAAACAAGACAACAGATTTAGAAATCATTGAAATGCAAAATATTTGTCTGCCAGTTTGCATGCCCACCTGCCTGACCACAGTCACAAGGCTGGAGGCCAAACAAAGAAGCACACAGCCACTATATTACACCACAGTAACAGACTTAACAGTGGCATGTGTCTTTGGGGTTCTGACGAGTGTGTGCCCTCTATGTCTCGTCTTTCCTTTTATCTTCAATCAGGTTGGTCATCCTTTCTTCATGCAATGAAACCATACCAAGGCCTTAATTTTCCCTATCAACACTTTACATATTTAACTTATGCTTGGTAGATACCTGTAAGACCATGCCTATCATGATCAATAATGATCGAGCACCAAGACCACACCTTATAACAATGATCTATTTACTTGATAACAATGACCACACTCCTTATCTAAATGTATCCATTCATAATGCCAGCACAGTGAAATATGAAATGGTGACACACTAGGTGAAAGGCTGTCAAGATACACTAACACAGCAGTCACCCTAATAGAACAGTCACACAACAGAACACTCAACAGTAAAGCTGTATATGCTGCAACAAAAAAAACTTAATTAAAAATGAAGTAGGGATTTAAAAGATAAAAAGCTAGTGAGAGAAGAGATGAATGATGGTATTACAGCATAGCTCTGTGGCCTGCTTCGGCACTGAACTATAACATTCCAGTGTAGGGATTTTCCCACAGAGCTACATATGCCGTAAAACGCTGTACCATCATTCATCTCTTATTTCATTACTTTTTATTGCTTGGATCCATGCTTCATTTTTAAATTAACAGTTTTTAATATACTAGTACACTATACCAATTCACACACAAGGGAAACAAAACAACATTGGCGTACTCACCTTTGGTAATGTAGCCTTGACTTGGTCCAAATCTGTACCCAAAAAATGAAGAGAAGTAGATATAATTATTGTACTAATACATTACACTACACACCTGAAAGAATCACATGTCTATAAATGTTCCTGGGTGTTCCTCTATAACGTGATTGTCTACTACAGAGAAGACAAAGAGCCAGTGTAACAAGTACTACTACTTGATATGACGTTTGTATTACTGTTTAGTGCAGTCTACAACTAGCACATCACCAGCATCAACTCTTGTGATGACAGTGTTACAGTTTGCCTCCAGCCATGTTAATACCTACAAGTATAACACAACACACATACACGTCAATAATGCACTACCATGGCTCCTCAGTTATAAACCCAATACAGTATACCTCAGCATGAAAATGAATCAATTAGAGTATATGTTAAAGAACTACTGTACTGTACCTCTAAATAGGCCTACGTACTTATCCACTTTATTTAAGGTACACCATGTAGGAATTCAATATTCTATTAAAAATCACATCAACTCTGTATCGTGTTCTTTTTTTTTACAATGATTCCACACATGACCACAGTCAAATGGACATATGAATAAATAACGGTCCCCAAGGGTTTGGATATCTGAGGTTTGACTGTACTTGTACAAATCAATACAGTACTATACCTACCTCAGGAACTTTCCACAGTGAAAAGTTTCTTTCAACGAATAGTTTAACCAGCAAGTTAAGTGCATCAGGATTTCTGTAACAGTGATATGTTGATTGATGCTGTACATGCAATGGTGAAGATTACAAACATACACAGCAGCCATACTGTTGTCACTATAAAAGTGTACCATATTGCTTTAAAATCATACTCTTTTAAAATACCTAATATGTACATGTATATATATTTTTTTCAAATAAGCTCTCAAGCAAACAAACACAAACTCATGGTGGGAATTCACCAGACTTTATTTGCCAATTAGCAAACTTTAATCTGCCAACCTTCTTCACATGCCAATTCACCAAAGTCATTTATACACTATAATGATGGTGGCAACTAAACAAGGATGAGTTACCCTTTACATGGCCAACAACAATAACACAACACGTCACCTTGACTCAGGAGATTGGAAGAACTGATGCTTTACAATACATGGTGGCATAATCACTCCACACTTGTCCAATAAGGGGATCAAAACCTAACAATACAGTTGTGTAATCTGATGGTATATACTGTATGAGACAAACACAGTTGCTTACCGATGGAAACATGATCAGAGCCTCTTGTAACTAGAATGAAATACAAAAAAACCATTAGACATCAACACCACTGCCACACAGTAGACAAGTATGGCACTCAATAATAACTATAATGTCAATACTGCAGAGCCATCAAAGCATCCAGTTGGTTATTTTTACTCAATATTAATAACATAATGTCCACCATCTTATAATACCCTGTACAGAGGTTTACTTTATTTGGTAAACTTTAAAGACAACACCTTGGCCTTGAATGGATACAGTACAAGAAAAGATCACAATAGGAAAGTAATTAGTAACAACAGACAAGGAAGAAATCATGTGTATACTGAGCTACAGAGTTGAGGTAGTTACTTAGAAAAGCACTAGTTACATTAGTCATGTAACTTACCTTTTTAAAGGTGACAAAGTACTTTAGTTACTAATGACTTTCATAGACTCGTTTGTTAACTATTGTAACACATATTTTCATCATTATTATGCTCGGGTATGCCTTAGCAAGGAAAGAAGAGAAATGTACTCCTAGAAAAAATTCTGTGGCCATTTCAGTTTAGTTTAAACTATAGTTCTGTCTATTACCCAAGCTGAATCATGAAGAAAAATATACAGAAAATGTGTCTACTTAATGTGACGTTGGTTAACATTAAGGAACACTCCACATACCTTGTTGTCAGCCGCACTGCATGGTACCACCACTCCATCGTCAAATCCTTTCTCATCTTGAGCTTCATTGAACAATGCCAGCGGCAGTGAAAAGGCAAAGTTGGGTAGTTGAGATAAATTGCGTTGTGTCTGTATAAACATAAACCATAGAAAAGCATCAATGAAGAATGTAGAGTAAGAAACATACCAGACATGTACATATACATACAATCAGCTGAAAGGTAATTGGGGACAGGTACTGTACCTATTTCAAATGCTTACTGTATGTACTTACATATATATAACAATATAAGGTGATAAAGTTTCAAAGACAAAAGGATACTGACTTCCCTTATTATTGTATTTGTCTCTCATCATACATCATTCAAGTGGAATGATACAGTATGATTAAATTGGTTGTTCACATGGAAGGGTACGTAATTGCAGCACTTATTTTCAGAGTTGTACCAATTACAGTCGTATCTCTCCACAAGCACAAAGCATTAATTCATGAACTATGGTATAGCATGTTTAATGCTCTAATAGAGTATTATTATATGTACATGAGACTGCTCCTTTGTAGTACATACACTTAACCACCTGATCCATACCTCCCATTCATCACATAGTCTTGTCAGGAACTTGTGTTCACTAGCTCTCAGTGCAAAATAGTCAATCATCAACAACACACATAAAGGATCATTATCAGGATCCAAACTGTGTGAATAAAATGAGCAAAAAACCATTCATAATTCACAGATCACACTTAAGATACCTCATCAGTTGCTATACTACAAAAAAAAGCATAGACTAACAACCTACCCTAACAACAGTTTGCACAACTCCAGGGCAGTTCTGTGACAACCTGTGGAATACACATGAATTCATGTACACAGAAATTGACATACAGTATGGTCATACCTCTACTATCCACAAAGTTCAAATGTTTGAACAGTGTAATGAAAAGTGCCCTAAAATGCAAACACACAACATTTATATATGTACATACACATCTAAGGAATAATTTCAAGTGTGGTGATAAGCTGATTTGTAATTTTTTTTAAATAGCTATGATGCTCACATTTTGAGTCCCCTCTCCACCACTCACACGCACACACCCTTTCCCAAGTTTCCCCCTGCTTTTACAACACTGAAAGATGTACATATGAATCATTCTCTTCAAAACTATTTTACTTCTGTATGGCATAGCAACCAGAACACTGCTATTTTTATATATGTTGAATACTCTACCTGTTTTCTTGTAGTGAGTAGTCCAGTCTGCAGTTAGCTTGTGTGAAGTTGAACAGCGTGTGAAAGTTACACTCAAAACAGTACACAGCTCTCTCTGTAACACACAGATCATAATCAGATGTTTTTAATGACCGTATGTAGGACAACAGCATGCTATTTAAGAGTTAAACTCTAAACCTCTGACACAAATCCAATCCTATCATCATATGTGACCTAATTTTAGAACCGTCGATATCCGCACATTTTTCAAAATTCATTTTATTTGTTCTTTGTTGTCTATAGGGACAGAGGAATGGACTGGCTAAGTTTCAGCTTCATAAGTTGAGCAGTGTGGGAAATACAGCACTAGACAGCCGGATGAGCAAATAAATCAGTATGTACAGAAGCCAACGAGAAAATAATCTACAGGCGCTTACATAAACCATCATAACTTACTGATACAATGGCGTACGGAGTTGAATCTTGGCTCATTGTGTTCGCCATGAATTTGTGAATCCACCAAGGTATAGATTTTGCCCAAGGGATATTTCTGTGTTCGAGAAGGAAGGCGAATTCACTGAAAACGATCATTGGTAAATTCTTTCATCACTGCAACGCAAACAAATGTCTGTAACTCAGAAACCCTTCCATGTATGGAGATGAAACAAAGATTTTGGAACTCCCCATGAACAGACCAATACGATGATACCCAGGATTTATCCATTGGAGTGTTAATTCACTGACCAGTGAGGCGATAAAAACTTGCATAATTTATTGTGACTTTCCCATTGTTTTTAAATGCGTTCTACTACAAAAGTAGTACTGTGCATAGATCGACGGTTTTCCAAAATTCGGTCACATATCTTACATACAGTTATGACTTATATTAGTGTACAAATTCCAGTCAAGCTGGAAGTACACTGCAGTGACTGCACAAAATCCTAGGGCCACATAAGAGATGGACATCTACACAATATGGAGATAACACTATTATAGTCTTGCAACAAATGATTGTGTGGAGTCAAATGGCTTCCTTTTCCATGTAACAGATGGATTTCTAGTAATTGTTCAGTTCCTTATTAGTTTAACCACATGGTGATAAATGCTTGAGAATTTTCGAAGACTTATATACAGTGTACATGTACATAATCAACTGAACCAGTGAATCACCGAAGACTGAACAATGGACAGTGCTCCTTGAATACTCAAAGAAAGGTTCACTTGTTGCAGTTGAAATTCCAAGTGGCATTCTGCTTATTGGTTCCTCAGATCATAGATTATAATATAATCCCTACCAGGGATTAGAAACCAAGAGGCAATCAACACCAATCAACAGCTTCTGTCAGCATTGTAGGTGTGAAGGAAAATCCACTTAGTAAACTATGATTGAGTGCAGTGAAGAAATTGTATAGTAGAGCCTCGAGACTCTCAACGATGGATGATGACTGCATTCAGGAGTTATATAAAGTGGTATATTGTATATTCAAAATACTGACACTTTTCAGACTGCTCTAACCTGCATGAGGCTGAGTGCAGCTACTTCAGATCAATTATAATTCTCTCACTGTCAAGCCTAACTCCTTTCCCGCCAAGACAATTTCCGAATGGAATTCTTTACCCCAGATTGACATAGAGACATTTAAGTCATACTTACTTGCTGTACTTAACTACCATAATTGTGCATTAATGTAATACCCCTATATGTAGCCTGGATCAGACCCTCCTAATGTTCAACAAGTGTTACTTATGAGGCCTTTCATTCTGGAGCACACTTTAATATCCTTCCTTGTAAAGCAGTTTTACAATAAGAAAAAAGTGAAAAATCTTTAGTTCCTAGGTACGTATTAATTACAATGGGTCACAAGCTGGATCATGGATTACTTTTGTCTTTGTAATAGCCCAACATCTTAGCAGCTACTGACATTCCTTTCGTGGCTAGCCAGCCTACATTACATGGACAGGAAGTCATTAACAGGAAGTCATTAACTTCCACACAATTATTTGTTACACGGTGTATAGTATATACAGTGTCATCTCCTTAATACTTAATACTACATACCTATTAGTTCAGCAGCCATTTGTAGGTCTTCACTCATCTTGCACACTTCACTGAGTTGCATTAGTGAGTCAATGTGATATGGGTACATGTTGAGCACACTCTGTAGGCAGTGGATGAAAAGATAACATTTAAGAACTAGCCGACAATAATGATAGCCACACACCAAGTAGATATCAGTATGTATGACTAAATGTTCACATAATAAATACGTACCAATTTCTATAAGTGACAAGTAACATACAATATTACCTGCAACTGTAATACACACGTACCATATAGTGGAATTTTTTTGAGGGGGTTTCATGGATTGTACCATTCAAAACTACAAGAGGGAAATATTTGCTTCCTCAGGATCTTTTATGCATTTATAATTATTACTAAAACAATACTACGACTGTCACTTATCCTTATACAATTCTTGATCAACTGGTGCAGTCCACTTAGAAAGCAGGTGTTTGTATTTGTGCATAAAATTGAAAAAATTTCAGTCCTGAAACATATGAAATGGCTTCAGTTTCTGGGGGCCCCCAGACCCCTAGCTCCATATATGTACCTACTACCCTAGTGCTCCCTTCTTGCCAAACCCTGGATCTGCCCCTGCAATATACACATTATACAATGATCTGGTTCTTGTAATGTAAATGTTATGTACAATCACAAAACTCTTCCGCACTGTGTAGTGTTCTTGTAATGTAAATGTTATGTACAATCACAAAACTCTTCCGCACTGTGTAGTATCAGCACAGTGTTGTATACTCCTGTACTACCATTAATAACTTTCTGCAATTACACAAAGATAGTAATGATGCGCGCTGTATTCAGAGATCATACGAGACTAGAAAGACATGAAGAATGCTCAGAAAAATGATAGTAACAATTAGAGATGCAACAATATATCGATACATCGCGTATCGTATCATTTTAAGACAATATCGCTGTATCGATACAAAGTCAAACCATATTGATATATCGTGTATCGTGATATATCATGTATTGTGATATATCGACATATCGTGGTTGGTTAACATAGCTGACAATCAAATTATTGTACATTGTGGTTAAACTGAGTAGTATGTAATGCTTCGCAAAGAAAAATTAGCTCACTTATTTCTCTTAAAAAACAAAAAAACATTAAAAAACAACAATAGACCATTGCTTAGACTCAACTTTGTATCGCACAATATATCGCTGTATTGTGATACACCAGAGGCAATATATCGATACGTCTACACACTGTATCGTTGCAACTCTAGTAACAATTGATTGTCACAAAAAGGTTACAGTTGAATATCACAAACACTATTCAATGCTGCTGCTCTCATTTATGCTACACCCATTTCCTACACTTCCAACCTCCTCTAGTTACAGTATCTCCCTTGTTTCCAATTCCTACAAGCTTATTGTGTTCCTAATTTCACCTTACACTTGTATACAAATGGAGTTGACTATAAAATTCTTGATAATACAACTAAAAAAAACTCATCCCTGGTGGGACTCGAACCCACAACCTTTGAATTAGAAGTCCAATGCGCTAATCCATTGCGCCACAGGGACTTGTTACATCAGGCTACCTAATCGGTGTTATATGATGTGTGATAGTGCATGCCACCAGAAACTATATATCGATAATCGATATAATAGCTACAAAAACTACTGATACTGATACTTTATAGTGTTGGGTTGCATCTGAACACAAAAGGTTTTCAGTATGGACACTACAATAAATATTAAAACATTATGACAAAAAGCTAAAAAGGTAACGTTTTTGTACAAAGAAAAAAAACTCGTGGAAAAGGTGTGATGAAAAGTAGTGTTCAACAGTACTGAATTTGAATACACTGTATTAGTAACAGGAAATTATTATGGTATAATTGGGGCGAGCCTAAGCGAGCCCCACACTAGGGAGCCAGCAGGACACGTTTACAATAAATTACGATATAAAGCAGACACCTTACACATGCTTCCAGACCATTCTCTGCAGAGTCCATACAAGTGCGTGTAATCGTCCACTACTGCTTAGCCATATTTGGTATGTGTAATGGTTCATATCACGAGAGTTATCGGTGTAGATTACTGTTATGCCATGTAACTATTGAATGGATATGGAGGAACGTCTTCGACGTAGGAGGAAACAGTACAGACTCAGAAGGGATGCAGAAACTCCTGAAGAGGCAGAAAGGAGAAGGCATAGAAACCGTGAATATATGTGGCATCGAAGAGCTGCAATGACCTGAAAAGAGGTGGTTAAAGTACAATACTCTCAGATCAAAGACTTGACCTTATCAACACCTATCATACCATCAATGAAGCTTTGCAGATGTGTCATAGTGATTTTGCACAGGCTATATTGATTCTTATAGACACTCTCCTCCATAAAATAAAATATTATGAACACTTTATGCAATTCCAGAATTCCTTACATTGTTTCAGTAGTTTTCACTGCCATCTATACTTCAAAAATATACACTCAGGCTCGCCCCATGATGCTGTTAGCACCTGTCTAGTATGGTATAATAGTTAGCTTGATACAATGACTATTGCAGCTTGTTACAATGATTATTGCATCATTTCTTGGAATGAAGTGGTATGCATCCCAAACACCAAAGAATGTAGTTCAGTACAAGTAGGCAGGTGGTTGTAATGTGGCAACCTCAGTGTTTGTTTAGGGTGTGGCTTGCAAAGCCATAAACAAATTGAGTAATTAAACACCAAAGGCTGGGTTAAAACACTGGTATTTTGATACTGGTTATCAAAGGTTGTCTAACTGGTTGTATTAATAAATGGTATTACTGGTATATTGCCAAGCACTTCTGAGCAAAGAAAATGGTGAATAGAAACCCTGACCACCGTAAACAGGTAGCATCTTTAGCCTTATGCTTTACCCACAGTGCTACAAGATCACGCATAGCAAACAATGAGTAATTACTGTATAGTACTTAAGTGAAATATTTGCTAAAAGGTCAACTTTCACTGATATAGATATCACGATATCGGTACCAATACTGATATTTATATCAGTGCTCCTCTACCAGAAACATAACAATTCTAAAGATTGTATGAAACCTATGTACACATCCACAAGGTACAATGGTGGCATCTGGTACCCTTAGGCTATGGAAATCAATTATACAAAGTTACTTTCAAACTCATCTCACTAGTATTTAGATACCAAAAAGCCCATAATCTTGTGTAGCATAACTAAAATAATATACAATCTTGCAATATTCTAACAGAACAGCCAACTACAATAAAACAAGCAACTTCTCCAATAGAACAATCAACCCTAATGTGACAATCATATTGGCAGTTCAACAGATGGGAATTACTGGGTTCAGACACAGTAACTACAACAAGGTTCAATTGTAGTTTGTTAGCAGTTCACAACCATGCCGCTACGATATCCTACAATACACTATGATATCCTACAATACACTATGATATCCTACAATACACTATGATATCCTACAATACACTTACTGCAATGTTGTGGTGATCCAGTGAGTCCACTGCCTCCCAAAATAGACACTGAACATGTTGGTAGGCCAGTGAGTGCTCTATCTTAAAATATTGACAACTAAATGAATGAACATGGACATGATAAGGTTAGTGAACATATTTTATAGACATAAACATGTGTGTTTAGTGACACATACACATTTACAACTTTCAGGTACATCCACTGTACATACACATGCAACTTACTGTCCTTTACTTTCAGCTAAATGCATAGATAATCCTGAAACAACACAATGTGGTAATAATCTCTCTCTTTCACACACACCACACACACACACACTACACACACACACACTACACACACACACACTACACACCTAATTTATCTAATCGAGGCCAGGATTCTCGTGGTGTCACCATCCTATGGGTAGTAATAATCAATGCAATATCACACAAACAACAGTCACTTACACTGACGCTCTGTGGTAGTGTTTCTGATGGCCCCTCTGTTTGCTGTATACCAGACATGTACATGTTCAATAGTAAGGTAACAGACATGTTTACCTTTGAGCAAGCTTTACCACTTTTGAACCAAATATCCGTTTCATCTCATTGTCAGCATTCAAAAATCTGGCAATTCAAGTACCATAATAATTACGCTAATAATACAGTGTAAATACAAAGGACAGCATTGCAATCAGCCACACTATAGTAGACCGTGTTAATTTTCAAGCTACATATGTACTGTACATATTAAATACATAACCACCATATCACATATCACATATAGTACTGTACCTCCTGTCCACTGTGAGTAGTGCAATTTTATTGACAAGTACATGAGTCCCATCCTTTGCTGAAATACAAGTAGGTAGATATGTATACAGTAGAGTACAGTCACACACATACCATTTGCTATTTTATCTCCCACTCCACCAACAGCACCATCAATATCATCATAATCCTGTGTGTGTGGGTCAACAACAATGTGTGTTACAAGTGTAGATATTCACACTGAATTGTACTGCAAGTTTTAAAGTATATAGCTACTGCAGGGTAGTAAAAACGCCAACTATAAAACTACATGAGTTACACATAATTCTGGACCTACTTTATATGTTTTGAATTAGAATGTAGTAATTCAAGTACATGATTTGACGTTTTTAAAAATAAAATTCCCTTCGCCATGGGCACCATTTGCAACCTATGTACTCATGCTAATGTAGGGCATTGTTTGAATACAGTATAGTAACAATAATGACACACTCACTACAATGATAATAAACATGCTCACGTATAGTCGTTGCCATAGTTTTATTATTTTCAAATTTCACTCACATGCATTACAAAAGAAAGCCTACTTCACGATCAAATGTTGGACTCTTGGGGCATAGTTCTGCATCAAATGTGCACTAAATTTCTGCCAAAACCCCCTCTTATTCCCAAGGAGGGGGAGGTGGGGAATAATATTGATAGGTACTTGAGCAAACTAATACTCAAGACAGTTTGGGAAATAATGTTCTCTGTATTTAAATACTGGAAGTATATTGCTAAACAGATAGCCACTTGATACTAAAATAGTTACTTAGAAAATATCAGCAGTACTAAACTAGTACTAAACTAGTACTCAAATATTTGCTGTAGCTCTGCATTATCTGAAAGGCATTAATATGTAAATTTTTACCATATTCAGTTTTGGCTCATCAGTACGAGGTTTCTTCTTTTTCTTCTTCTTTTTCTTAGACTTGTTAGTGGTTGAAGTGTCGGCCATTGCAGTAACTTCATCATCATCATCCTCTACCATATCATCCCTGTCATCCTCAACATCCAACTGTAGGAAGAGAAATCATATCAAAACAAATAAGCTATAAAATCAACATCACGGCATATGTACCAACACACTGTATCTTTGCTTACCCATTACAGTCTGCCACCACATGAATTTGATTAAATGCCAGGCGTTGGTTGGACCAATCCAAAATAGATGCCCGGTCTCAAATAAAGGCCCTATTCATTTACAGGCCAGGTCAAAAATGCTGGGAAGGAAATAAATAAAAGCCTGGGCTTTTATACAAGGAAATACGGTACTATAAGACAAGAGGAAAGTTTGGTTAATTTGGGGAACGTGCAGCAATCCAATCATTCCATATAAGTAGTTACATAATATTAAACTTTTCTTACTAAAATTTGTGATCATGGTAAACTTTCTAACAAAAGAATAATACTATGACCGTCAGTACTGTAGACAATTAGCATGCAAGTACTGATGTACTGTGTAGTAGGGTAAGGATGGAGGCAGGAACTCAGCAAAATTTAGTGATAGAATTGGCAAGGTACATATGCCAAACTAAAAAAATAGGGTCTGGTGCATATACCCAAATTGCCCGAAACCCAAGGAGTTGAGGACAAACTGACAACAAAGTGTTTACCTTGGTATCTTTAAAATTCTAATACTGTGTCCATAAAAGCTTTTATATCGCACCATTTCCCTGTACACCAAACTGCTACTACATATTGTGCAATACATAAATCTCTACCATTCATATAATAAAAGTGAGCAGGTAAATAAATAATAAATATCGGACGGCACCTACAAGATAATGGTATTAAGAGATACGGAGGTAGCATAGAGGTCAAACAATTAACACGCATCAAATAAGTGTATCACAACTTTTAGGTATCTTTCAACATTAATGTACACAAGGCATGACTAATTTCTGCTGCCTTCAGAGAAAAGCGATGTCCACAACACATTTTGATTGTGTAAGGGACAGTACTAGGTCAAACATCTGGCTTACTGGGCAATAAATTAAGGCCATACATCACGCTTCTTTATCTTTGGTTTTAGTCTACCTACCTGGGAAAATAAATTGACGGCCTTTTGCTTTTTCTTACTCTTCGGTTTACTGTCACTCGCCAAGTCGACGTCATCTACCAAATCATCTTCACCATTCGGAGTGATCGCCTCAGGGATATAAATAATGTCCTGGTCTCTTTTTAATCTCCTTATCGCCCTGGATGACATGACGCATTATTTTGGTAGTCATTAATTAGAATAGTGTGCACTAATAAGAAAGTTGCCAAGTCAACATTAAAATTGTTACGTCTACATTTTACGATATTGAGATTTTCCCGGTGTTTCCAGAGACCTTAGGACATTCGTGCGTACGTGAGTGATAAAGTAAAGTTAAAACAAACTCTGCAGAAACTATAGAAAGTACTAGTTGTTTTCTGTGGTGTAGCGTGGTTATGTGTTCCCAAAGCTTCTGAGCTTAAGACTTTGTTCTCGTGATGTTGTAAAATAGTTTAATTACAGAGTTTGTAGGCTTGTTAACTATTTTACTAGCCATATTTAGACGTGCCTTTATATGGTTGTATTTAACAAATTCTCACTAACAATTTTCACCCAGAGTTTTTTTTAAATTGTGCATGCTACCTGTTATAAATGGCAACAATTCCAATGTAAGTATTTTGATAATCGATGAAGAAAATTAATGTTGAGATTTCTTAAGTTTGTCAATGAAATAAACTCAAAGGTAAGCTAATTAAACTGCATTCTTGAGTCCTTATACAATCTCAAAGAAATGGTCTTCAATCTGTTCCTGCTGGTATTAGACTCAGAGAAAGCACTCTGTCAACAGTAGTATCTCTTAGTCGAATCACTCACAGGCTAGTGGTGTGAACTCAGATATAAAGTCAATGGTAATGTGGCTAGTATAGCAAACTCATCAAATTTAGTGTGGCATTTATCAGTTAACTAGTGACTTCAAATTAGCTATTCTGCCTATTCATAATTTAAAGCACAACCAATATCAAAAATATTTAGCCAGTTAGGCTTATGGGTCATTCCATGTCAAATCAACAAGGAATTTAGGGTCACCTCTCGGATTTTGACGAAACTTGGTGTGTTTGTAGTACCTATGGTGCTTATCACTCATGAAAATTTTTAGCTCCATATATTCCATAGTTTCTGATTTATGACCACAAATATTTTGAATATTTCATGAAAACTTGGTCCATCTTTAGTTACAAAATCAACTGCAACTTTGTACTGTGTAAATATTTTTAAACACAATTTTCAGTGATGGAAGACTGTTGATTGACCTTTCCAGTGATCCCTAGATTATGGGATATCTACTTAATTATGGTTCAAAAGTACTTCATTGAAAACTTTAATCCCTTATATTTTGAAAAGTGCTGTTTGAAATTTTTCGAATTCTTATGTGAATAATGATTGGGTCATAGTCTATGTTTGATAAAATTTTTGTGGTGGGACCACAATGGGCTCAAGAGATATAATGAATTATGTTGTGGTATGCGGTGGAATTTCTAGTCTATTATTGCTGTATTGGAGTGTACACCTCCAATAACCACTTACAACAAGGCCATGCGAAGTTTGTCTAACAGAGTGAAGGTGTCTAGGTGCATTGCAACCTGTATTAATGACCACCTGTAATGAAAGACCATCTATAAGCTGTAGCTAATTTATACTTTAATTGGATATTAATGTATAGCACCAAAGCATCAACCCTTTCTAGCAAATCCAAAAATGGTCCTTATTAGACAGGTTGACTATAAATGAGATTATCATGCGTCCATAAACACATTAATGTTGTACCATCTCTTCAGTTATACCTTATTTATTAAGTAAAATCTCGCCGTAGTGCACTCACATACATATCCCCACTCTACACTATTCAAGTTACGTACATGGCTGCATAGGTACAACAGACCTCCTCAAAAAGGATATCTGGGCACCTTAATAGCCTCATGATCTTACTTTATAATTGTACATACATTTTGGACCCAAGACAAGTCTGTGGTTTCTCAAAAATGAACACTTCATCAATGGTCCAGGGAATAGAATAGTTACACTATATATAGTAGATGCATTGCTTGTACCAAGAGTTTTTATATTATTAACACTTGCTTGCACCTCAATGTGTGATTTATAGTACTGTAATTACTAAAAAGTATTTTGGGTTGACGCTTTGAAGATCAGTACAGGCAAATGTTAAGTATGTGGTCAGCACGTCCTATGTGAGTATGTGCATGAGTTTATGACTTGATCTTCAAAGTGGTCATGAATGTGAAGTAATGTAGTAATTAATTTCAGATATTGAGGTACAATTAACGCATGATGGTAAAAACCCTCCATTGCTAGGAACATAATAAAGTGCTCATATTACAGAAGCCACACAAGTATCTTGGTATAAATGTATGTGCACCACTAGAGTGGGAGTACAGTGTATAAACAGGTGTCAATGGTTATCAAGGTATCCAGGTATCCCTTCTGAGGAGTTCTGTTGTATGTATCTATGTAGCCACATATGCAACTTAAATATGGCTAAGTCCACTATATTGGTATTCAACTTAATAAAGAAGGTATTTGTGAAGAGATGGTACATTTACATGATGTTCATGGACACATGGTGGTCAGATCTGTAATTTATAGTCAACCTGTCTAATAAGGACCATTTTTGGATTTGCTAGAAAGGGTTGATGCTTTGGTGCTATACATTAAAGAAGTATAACTTAACTGCAGCACATAGATGGCCTTTCATTACAGGTGGTCATTAATACAGGTTGCAATGCACCTAGACACCTTCACTCTGTAAGACAAACTTGGCATGGCCTTGTTGCGAGTGGTTATTGGAGGTGTACACTCCAATACAGCAATAATAGACTAGAAATTCCACCGCATACCACAACATAATTCATTATATCTCTTGAGCCCATTGTGGTCCCACCACAAAAATTTTATCAAACATAGACTATTATCCAATCATTATTCACAAAAGAATTCAAAAAATTTCAAGCAGCATTTTTCAAAATATAAGGGATTAAAGTTTTCAATGAAGTACTTTTGAACCATAATTAAGTAGATATCCCATAATTTGGGGATCACTGGAAAGGTCAATCAACAGTCTTCCATCACTGAAAATTGTGTTTACAAATATTTACACAGTGCAAGGTTGCAATTGATTTTGTAACAAGAGATGGACCAAATTTTCATGAAATATTCAAAATATTTGTGGTCATAAATCAGAAACTATGGAATATATGGAGCTAAAAATTTGCGTGAGTGATAAGCACCATAGGTACTATAAACACACCAAGTTTCGTCAAAATCCAAGAGGTGACCCTAAATTCCTTGTTGATTTGACACGGAATGACCCTTATGTTATGTAATATACAGTATTTGTTTCCCCTACAGTTAGTTAAGTAAGGTGATGATGGAAGAGTTAGCTCTTAAACCATTGAAGAGGCACCGGAACAAGAAACAGCTTAGCATGTTGATCGATGATGACTGGGATGAAGTACAAACATTGATCAGTGATGAAGACGATGATCAAGTTAACAGTAAAAGTGCCTACCAGAGAAGATGGAGATATCAGAGTTGTCCTAAACGAATATTTGAATGGACATTTAATGGTGGCTGGAAAATTACAGCAGCAAAGTAAGCAATGTGGTTACTGTACGGTGTAACTGTCAAGTGTTGCAAGCATATATAATTCCCACATCTTATGTACAGCAGTACACTGCAGTAGTGTATTTGACAAGTTTGTTTTAATGTTGTAGTGTATTAACTGCAATATGGCATCTAGTCAGAAAACAGCAAGAACCAGAAAGTCGTACTGTCAAAATTGGACAACCAGTAAGTGTGGATGGAATAGATATCTCTATGTAAGTAATAATTTGTTTGTGTGTCACTTAACAGGATGGTAAGAAAAAATATCCACCAAATGTTACAAGAAATCAGAAATATTCTTTACTGTCATTTTTACCATTGGTAAGGGAACAAGTTATATGTGACCAGATCTGTGAAAACCTGACACAATTGCACATTTTTCGAATTTCAGTTTATCAAATATTTATAATCTACTTAGCCAAGTGTACCCTCTGACAAAGTTTCGGCCTCATTATACCAATAACTTTCAGAGTTACAGCCCTACAAAGTAGCACCAACAGAAAGATGAATTTGTACAGAAAGTATAGAATCATCATTGTGCCAGTGGATAAGAAGACTGAAAGTATCTCAGTTTATGGCTGGCTTTGAGGTATTTAAAACTAAACTGCAGAAAAGGGTCCAGGGAAATAAATTACAGGTGCTTACTAAAACAGTTATAACTTACAAAGGAAATAGTGTACAGAGCTGAAATTTGCGCCATCATGTTCACCATGAATAAGGGAATCGATTACTGGGTAAGTTTGTTCTTTTATCACCTTTCTTCACTGTTTACAAAGGCAAAAATAATGAAGAAAGATCGATTGTGTACAATCGCTTTGACGTGGCTTAAACAAATGCCCATAACTTGCGTGTCCTTGGGTCTACTACAACGAAACAAAGATTTCTAACTCCTCTTGAGTAGGCGAATAAGATGATATCCAGGTTTTTATTGTTAGTCACAAAGAACAAGGCGTTCAAAGAATTTATGGATTTTTAAATAATATGCAAAATATTTCACCCATTGTATTCAATGCTTTATACTGCAAATTTAGGCTTGGGCAATTGTGTCAGATTTTCACAGATCCGGTCACATATGTACTGTATGTATAAAGTTTGTAAATGTTATCGATCATATTATGTATGTGTATAGGATTATGAGTTGATTGTTCTATTAGAGTATTTTGCTGTGTGTTCTATTAGAGTATTTCAGCACTATGCATTAATATTTGTGTTTGTACTTGGTACTAGGGTTGGGAGGTATTTAGGTATTAGTAGTTAATGAAGGTATTTTTCAGATACCGAAGTGGTTTTCTAAAAATACCGAATACCGAATTTGATGTAGTAATTATTTTTTGGTGGTTTAGTGGTGACCATACGTACATGAAGTCAAGCCCCATACAACCATGTTTACGCTGTGGACAAGCACGGAGCTACATGAGTCATGTTGAAGTATTCACAATGGTTTTTACTTTTTGGGATACTTCAAAACTTACTTTGTAGTACAATATTATTGTTGTTTCATTTGTTTCTTTTAAAACAATGTGAATATAAGTGCAAATCCATGTTTAAAAGGTATTTAGTGATACCGAGGTATTTTCCCTAATACCGTACCGTTCTTCAAAAATGCAATACCGCCCATCTCTACTTGGTACTAAAACTGCAGTTTTATGATTGTGTGTTGTATGTGAGTTACACACTGCACTCTTTTAAAGGTTTTGTTTGAGCAGTTCAAGTTCTTCCTCAACTTTTATTTCCTGATGATAGCCATAACACAGTTCATCCCATCCCTCAGGATTGGAGCACTCTACACCTACTGGGCCCCACTGGTCAGTATGGTGTACTATATAATGCTGGTGTATTGTATATGTGATGTATTGCTATGTAGTGTAGAATGTTAGTTATAAGCAAAAATTTGCTGAAATTCTTTTCATGGGTCACAATGTGTCAATACTAGATGTATATTATAGTTAATATTTAAGAATTTGAAGTTCTATATGTAATCATTTTTTCTTAATGAGTTTGCTCATGATTGTTGAATAGTCAGTAATCAGAGTTCCAGTGCTCGGTAGTCGACACTAACACAAAACAACTTTAGTTCACTTCATAGCACAAACAAGCATACCATATGTTAACTTGCATGATGCCATTCCCACTCTGGTCATTTTGCACTATTCATATTATGAAATTGTTGTGTAAGGTACAATATTGTACGTAGTGAACGCACGTAATATGTTATTTCAGGGGTTTGTTCTGCTAGTGACTATGTCAAGAGAAGCTTATGATGATATGAAACGATATTTCCGTGATCGTGATGCTAACAGTCAAAAGTATACCAAATTGACAGCTAATGGTAAGGCTACTATATAGTGACATTAAATAAAATAACTATGTATGAGTGTGTGTATTATGCTAGTTTTGTAGTAAATGGTACCCAACAATGAAATAGTTGACAAGAAAAAAAGTCTGCTGGTGTTGATTTGTTAAATTTTGATTGTTCAATTAGAGTATTTCTCAGTAGTAGAATAATTGGCTGTATTTATTTATCAATCACGATATTGTATGTGTATCATATTTCAACTAGGTGCAATATTGCCATCAACTCCAGTATTTTACCACTCCTGTGCAACAAAACTTGTAGTGTCTGTCTTTGTGTTTTGTTTTCTGGCAGTATTATATGAAAAATGTTGATTTGGGGGACAATGAAAATACTGACTTGATGGCAACATCACACTGAACAAACTGCCCAATCCAAAGATAATTTTTGTTGTAGAATGTCTTCTTTGTAGCACATGTAAATATAGTAGGGATCTGTGTGTGATATTACAGTGGAACCTATATGTGTTCTATTAGAGTAGTTGAAAATTCATAAACTTTTATTGTTTTACAAGCAATTTCAATACATGACATGGTACTTAAGAGTTGTAAACTTTTCAGTCATTGGTAGTCCCCAGGGGATTGAGGTTCCACTGTATTTGAAAATTTTTTCTGAATAGAAGTTACAGTATCTTTAATGTGTAAGGAAAAACAAATTACCTAAAGAATTCTGGAAGTATGTTGAGCTAGAGTGCAATGTTTTAAATGTTTCTTGCCGATCTTGTATTATGTTGAGAAGTAAACAAGTATCTTCACCCATTCAATCCATTGTACCAGATAGTAAAGAATCATTCCTTAACCCATTGCCAGCAGTATTCCTGGCGACTACAGGCCAAATCACCAAATTGCATCATGTTACCCTCAGAACTACTTGGTGACAATACATCTATACTTGCTATGAAATAAGGAGCTCGACTGTGTTGTTGTTTACACAATACTAACCGCAATGAAGTTATTGCTCAGCCCAAACAAACAACGGAATCCCAACTAACTGTCTACAAAGGAGCCTTACACTCCATAGAAGTATTCTATTTAGTTAACTTACAGTGTGATCTATTTCACAGCTGGTTTCTTTGTGATCTATTCCATTTCTGGCGTTGCACATGCCTATACGTATCTACTTGTGTCACATCTGGGAAAAAACACTCAAGGGTCATCTCCCCCATCTCCCATCGATGTATAGTAATGTCTTCTTGGTAGTACAATAGATTTCAACTCAAAGAATGGTTTAACTCGTCTATTTCAGTTACTCACTATTACATAACATTCACGCACTAGTCCAGGAAAGATCCAGTTATCCTAGAAACAGGACCATCTGTTGTAGCACTAGCGCATCTCACTATTAAACACACTAAACATTTTGTGGCGAAGCTACAGTAGATTTTATTTCCTACGTGATTTATAGCACCATGCAGCTACAGTGGTTATAATGGGTTCATTAAAGGGATCAATTCATACAGCTGGTTCCCCAGTGTACATGTGTATGTGGGTGGTAGGCTTAGTGTACATTCCTTCTTAATGTCACACATGTTTGGTTAATACTATTTGTGATAATTTCTGTATGTAATAATGCTACAGGGGTCTGTTGAAATGTTAATCAGATAATCGTATTCCACATTAATTGTATTTCAACCTTGTCACTTTGTCACTTAGAAACAGCCCAGATGGCCCTGGGAATATATAGTTACTGCCTCACCCACACACGTTTTACTGTATTGTGGGAATCTGTTTACGTCATTGTGGATTAGTTACAGTTGTAGATGCCACATGTTTGTGAAACAATCCCATGACGAACTTTTGGTAATTATAGCATTAAAAACCTTTGGCCCCAGAAATATATTCACAAAACATGCATGTTGATGCACTTTTAGTTTCAGTACTGTATTGTCTTAACCCATTATAGAAGCATCTTTTTCTTCTTCGCGATTTTGATGACTTGTTTTAGCATTCATAACTTCACCAACCACTGTTTTACTGGATAGGGATGGACGGTATTGACTTTTCTGCCATACGGTTATTATCATGAGCCAATAATACATGTGTCACGATTATCACGATTATTGTCCACTTAACCACTGTAACAAAAACACTAAAATATTCAACTAAATGACAAAATATTTAAGATGAATGGTCTTGATTATCGTGATTATTACACGATAATTGCTGATTTCGGTTATCACTAATTAGCAAAAATTGTACGATGTCAATTATTGCCAACAAAATAATCACGATTATCACGATAATTGTATAATTGCCCATCCCTATTACTGTACATGGTGTGGCAAATCCGTTAAACTTTGTTTCAAGTCCGTGCACTAAAGTATGTGGAACTTATGGCTGTTTATGTTTTGAAATAGAATTACGCCTTTTTGTCTTTACCGCTATCCCTTCACCCCAGCGTTAAATCATTCAAAAACCTATTCATCAAGGATTCTGTTAACATCTCTGTACATTGTAGTTTGCGGAAGTTACAGAGATTTGTTCGTGTCCATACCACAAAGCCATTATAGTGGCGTTTGGGGTTAAATGGTTAAAGGTTGTTTTATTTTAAAAGGCAACTCTGTAGTGTTACCTGTTTAGATTTACACTTCATCACTACATAGTTTTTTACCACTTCTTCAGCTTTCATGTACCTATGAGATAATAATAGGTGATCCAATTTGTACACTTTGGTATCCTTGGTGTAGGAAGAAAAGGTTAAGTAAACCCATGTACAGTACCTGCATACCATGTGTGAGAATTCCTTCTCTTAGTTACTACTAATGTGTATCATGTTGTATTAGGTACAGTGGTCATTGCTAGTTCTGATATTAAGGTGTCTGATGTCATCACTGTGATGAAGGTATGAAGTGAACATGTTGTAATCCAGTTTAACACTAGAGTAGCTACCAATGGACTTGTAATACATGTGGTGTACTGTGTATGTAGATATATATCTATTTTGTTAAATGCCTTACTATTTATAGTATGATGTGTACCACAAATGCGTATGCGTGTATACAACATGTACTTATGCATGTATGAATATAAATATTAAAAGCCAACAAACCCTCGTGTATGTCTACCCAAGTGTTTATTGAGCATGTTATACCAGGTGTGTAATTACAAATCCTTGAAAACTACGTATGCATCAACACAGCATGGAGATTTTGTAGTTTATTATGCACACAGTTTACCCCCTAACTTAATTAGCATAAATATAATAAGCAATAATAGCCATCACCACATGCCCCTCATTTGTGACATCACGTAATACAATGTATGTAAACATGTTGAGAATGAAACACAAAGACAAGATTGTATGACCACTGCCACTGTGTGATCGGTACATATTCCATGAAATAACAAGTAAATTTCTAAAATCATATGGTGGTCTTCTAAAATCATACTCACGGCTTTGAAGTGACCAAATTTAATGGAATACATTAGCCATCTGGTTCTCCTTGACTTCACTACAAACAGTGAATCTTGATATCTTGTATCTTGTATACATACGTTTACGTATAAGCGTGTGGTTTGTAGCCACTGATTTGTACTACACACATGTGTACTTGTTGTGTAGCCATTAAGTACATGAACATGTATGCAGTATACGTATGTCATGAGATGTCTCCACATCCATAGGACCAGAAAGTACCTGCAGATATGATACTGCTAAGAACCACTGAGAAAAATGGTAATTATGTTTCTAAACTATATTCACACAACATTATAAAACCTGCTATCATCTGTCAGTACCATGTAATGGCCATGAGCTGTGTATTTGTTATTCATTGAGTATAAACTATTAAAGAGATCAATTCAAAAGTAGTTTGATTGTTTATATATTATTACAAACTTATTAAGTGGTAGCGATTGACATTACAAATAATATAATAACATTATTTAATGGGTATTCATACTGTAATTAATCCGTATGATCAGTCATAAGGTTTCCATTCTAGTAGTAGTAGTACATACGACAATTCTTCTATACCACTGAAGATTATCATATAATCTATTATATGTTGTAGGGTCTTGTTTTGTACGTACTGATCAGCTGGATGGAGAGACAGACTGGAAACTAAGAATGGCTGTACCATCATGTCAACAGCTACAATCAGACCAGGTCAGTGTAAGGGACACTGTATTACATGGAGGTAAAATTAATTTTAATTTATAAGAAATAGTTGACCAGTGTACTTACATACATCGTACATATGTACATGATGGTTGTCAACATCTCTTGCTGTGTAGTGTGATCTTAAGAAAAAGAATTTTCTAGGAAATCGCTACTTTACGACAACCATAAAAGTTAATACATAACTGATTTAAGCACACTGTGGTAAATATGCACATGACCCCTAACATGAGTGGCACTTGTTTATAACCTTTGTATAATGCTCATGCACACAGCATATGCTATATTCATACGTGCATACCCACATGCGCACTTTTAACATTGTTTATTCATAGGGGAAGTTAAGCACCACAAGCCAATCACCAGATCAACCCATGCAGACAGTCCACTTAAACTGTTTATGTACTTAAAGTTGTTGGGATGTCCACTGGTTACCTGCCATATATGGGCTGTTTATCTGATGGCTACTTGAAAATTACCAAATCCATGTTTTACCATAAGCAATAGTATTATTTGATCTAGTATACAATCAAGAGATGATAACATCTCATAATAATCATTGAGGTATGCAGTGTGTAATACTTAGTCGACTTAGTGGCTCCAGGAGAATGCAAACATTTGTAGTGCCACTTGTCTGGTTGCCATGAGCAACTAATATGAACTACTTATCCCTATCATTATCCTGGGTGTGTATGTAGCACTATGTCAATTGATGTAATCCAGTGTTCTCTTCACTTCACTGGAATTTGTGATGGTGTCAATTGTCTTGTGCCACTTTATAATAATGGCCAGCCCAATTCTTCACTATATTTATGAAGCCTATTGTATGACTCTGCCATTTTCTGTCAAAGTTTCAGACCTTTCTTCTGTTGTTGTCTATATATATACTGATCCTGGCAAGTGTGTAGTTCTTGATGTGAGGTATGTTACTGATTGATAACTAAGTTTTTTAGCCCTAAAAGTAATGGTATATACCACCTTTGGGTACAGTGTTGGGCCACTACTTTTAAAAAGTAATATATTACTTATTACTCGTTACTGCCACTGTGATGAAGTGCATTACAGTTATATATTACTTCAGTTTAAAAGTAACTAATATTACACAATGTATAAAGATACTTTGTTAGGTAATAATATTACAGTAACAAGTAGTAATGCACTACTTTAGTAACGCACTACTTATGTGAAGTAACTATCCATCAGGTATTACTAGCTTTGGAAATGTAACGTGTTATATTACTTCGTTACTGCATTAAGTAATAGTATTACATAACGCGTTACAAAAGTACGTTACGCCCAACACTGTTTGGGTATGTATGTAAAAATTTGTATATAGGTGCACTTGACCAGATCTGAAATATTCCAACAATCACGTAAGCCTAAATCTATAGTGAATAGGTGAAATACTTGCGTATTATTTTTAAAAATCCATAATCCATGCTTTGTTCTTAGTAGAAAAAAGGGTCTAACGTGATCAATCTTTCTTTACTAATTTTGGCTTTGTATGTAGTAAAGAAAATGATACAAGGAAAAACTTACCCAGTAGTCAATTCCCCTATTCATGGTGAACACAATGGTGACTTCATGTCATTATAAGTTACAACTGTTTAGTAAGTGCCGGTATTTTTTCCCTATACTTGTTGTACAAATTTATCTTTCTGTTGTTGCTACTTTGTACTGTAACTCCCAAAGTTTATTGACGTATGAGGATGAAACTTTGCCAGAGCAAACACATGGTAAGTAGGAATTAGAAAACTGCACTACTGTGTCGAATTTTTGCAGATCTGGTCACATTTTGTTTTTGTTATGGTGTCAAATGCTAAAACTCTTGTCAAATGTAACTATAAAACTCAATGAAGTTTTTACAGTGCAATGACACTTAGCGTATCAATGACAGAATCATCTTATCTCCTCAAAAGAGTTTAATGCAGACACTACCTTGTGTGTTGGTTGTATAAAAGACAGAAGATACAGATGTCCTACAATAGCTATATGCAGGTCATTGAGATTCCTAATAGTGACAGATAGTGATTACAGTGTCCATGGTAACTAAGTAGTGTGCCATGACTGCACCACCAGCTGTTGTTGTACCACAATGGGATTCAGTGTATTGTAGAACTGGATTCCTTTCAATATTAACTATATGGTTGCCTTTTGAAGTAATTGTAATGGCTAGGTCTAAGTGTGCGTATAGCTGGCTATAGAGAAAATCATGCACTTTTTTAAACCAGCCAAAATATAACTTATAGTATGCAAGTCACCTAAACATTTAGACCATTGGTTATCAATAATTGTAAATTGTCACGTATATTGAAACATGTACCTACTACAGTAAATGGGTTCACATTATTCATAGCAACAGTGGTACATACAGTACATAACATAGTTACATACTGCATAGCCGAGGGATGAAACTTTGGCGAATTTTGCAAGTCATGATAGCTTCATGAGAAATATGTATAGCTACATATTAACAAAAATATTCACAAACACTTTTTAAGTTTTTTTCATGAATTAAAAAATATGAATATCATATTTCACGAAAGTTTAGTCCCTTGAAGATATCCAGCTATACTAGCTGTATACACAGATTATGTTTTATCCTAAAATACATAAACAGTCTACCTCATGAAATTTATACAAGCAGTAAATTATGATTTATGGTATCAATATTTGTTGTGATCTAATACTAATACCATGCATACCTAATACCCAGTCTAATTTATATTTTTTAATTCTGTGTACAAATATTTATATAGAGATGTTTACATATGTTTGAAATTTTTATGATAAAATTGATGTATTTGTGTTGTGTGTAAAAATGCTATGAAGTAAGTTAGTTCCTCTAGTGATTAGAAATTATGTAGGATAAAATCAAGAGCACTATTATTAACTCTTGATAAAATGCATTTGTAAATTTGTAGTCTATTATTACATCAAGTTGAGGATCTGTTAGACTAAGTATAGGTTGAAGAATGTTAACAATATTGTGGTCCATACCATTGTCATGAATGTGATTAAGAACTTCATTAACAGAAGTCAATGTGGCATGCTAATTGCTGCACTTGCTTATCCTATATTTAGTAGCTGACAATCCACATTTTTGGAATTCAAAGTTGGCCGTAGTGCTTATCATAACGTATATTAACCTCCTTGTGTTAAGCCAATTCAATGAATTCAACAGTTCAAAACTGTGATCAATGTTTAAAACTGTTTACCACTTGTCTGTTACAGCCATCTGCCTAATAGGGGCAAGTATTTTGACCTACATTTTCAATACTGGTTGTTATTGCCTAAAGAATCAACATTTAGGTGTTCTATTTGATGTGAAGCACATGTCATCCAGTTTACCTCATACCATATGTCTACCTTCTCCACTTTGCCCACACAGTAGAATCCATTAGTAATGGGAGGTCATTGTTTAGACTTGGCAGCTAATGCTAATAATGTTTTATTCTGATGAACACCACACCAATAATAACATTTAGACCCTTTGTTCCTGGGAGTTCCCTACTAATGGAAACTTAAATCCTATTAATGTTTCTTATTATCATGTATCAGAGTTGGTATCTATAAAAGGTATCAATTCATCTTTTATCTTGTAGCACATGTCTTGCTATCCCATTGTTGCTAATTGTATATGTAATTATAGTTATAATGCTGAGCTGTTTGGACAAAGATTGTTGTAACTCAATTGTCACCTTGTGTTAATACTGATTAACGAGTTCTTAACACTCTGCAACTGACATTAAATTTGCAATAAACTGTTCAAGATGGACAGCAAATGCCTAAGGTTGTTTGTGTGTGAAAAGCAGATGGCTATAGTAGGCAAGGTGCTGAATCGCTTTGTCAAAAATATGTTTTGGGAAATTTAATACTTGACCAAATTTCTCATTTTTGCAAAATGAGCTTGTGATGTTTTGTGTACCCCACAATCAATGGTTGTTAACTTGTTAGTGTTATACTATAATATTTGAACATGATGCAGCTCCTGGTATTATTATTTAGTTCATATTTTAATTTTGTATCTTTAAAGTAATCATGTACGTATATTTGTGCTTCACTTTGATCTCTAATGAGCTAATGCAATTTAAGGTAAATTGTTTCTTTGAATATCAATTATTAAGCACTAGTCAACACAAGCCACACGAGTGGTAGATGCATGTGATAGTATTATTTCTCCATGTGTAATGTGCATAATGTGGCAGGCTTGAATTGAATGCATGCAACTGTAGAACCCATAACTCTGAATTGACATGATGGCACACAGAACTGATTGCATGGGACAGTGAGGATTTGAATGTCTTCTATTCTTGATACATTACGTTATCTCAAACAGCTTGTGTACTGTAATACCATGTAGCAGGATTTTTTTGAGATGTTTGCGGATTGGCAGCTATCCACGAAAATTTCCCCCTTCAAAATCTGCAAAAATGGCATCCACAAAAAATTTTCCCCTCGAAAAAATGTGATTTTCGTGGATTTCATGGTTGCTTGGCTGTCCACAAAATTTTCTTCCTCGAAAATTAACGATTATCAGGGTTAGTTCTATGTTTTCTATAATATGTACAAGTTGAGCTGAATCCTGAAAAACAGCTAAAAATTAAAAGTGGATTTTTTCTCAACAGAGTTAACATTTCAGCCTACCAGATGATCAGTGGTAACAGCAAAGGTGTCAACAACAAACATGTACGGTTTGGCTCCATTACAACTGAGTTCAGGAAAGGGCTGTATTGAACACTGTACTTATATGGCTTCCCCATAGGAAATGTATTGTGACAATTTTGATTGGCCGTAAATATTATGTCAGACATTTGAATAAAAAGATATTGAAATATTTTTAGCAGGTCAAGCAGTACTACAAATGAGCCAAATTTCAAGATCGTGTGTAATTGCATCCATGAGTTATTAAATGTTTTTGAGGATTCAGCTCAACGCATACATACTATATATAATAGATAACTTTAGTGAAAAACTAGTATCCTTAAAATAAAACCACAAAAATCTTGAAATTTATCGATCTACAAAAATTACATCCTTTGAAAATTTGTACGAAGCTTAGATCCTTGCTAAACTTAAATCATTACAATGAAAACTCTTATAGGTCTGAATCAATTTGAAAAAACCTCCACAATGTTGGTTCCATCTCGTATCATTACCTCTGTTACAAAATACAGGAACTGTGTACCAGAAGAGACAGTAACTTTTTTTGATCATTCTTCTCAACTGTTACTAGCACAGTACTTAAAGTTAAATTTCTTCTTCTATGAACATTTGTATCACATCAAAAATATTCTGCCCAAGTATTTCATAGTATAACTACTCTTGTGAATTTTTACCATTTTGCCTGGTGTTCAAGTAACATTTCACCCTAGCTATTAAACTATACTATATAGTGTACAAAGCTGGTACATACTAGACGTATTGCAGGATCAACTTCTGATCTCAATGTTGTACTCTCCTTTATGTTTTGCTCAAATTCTGGTTAAAAGTATGGCCATGATTTGCTTTTTGCTTTATCTTTCGTCCCATTGTTTGCATAGCACAAAATTAAAGTGCACTAGGCATTCATTTGAAACTCAGCGTGTATTCAAAACCAGCTTGAGGCAATATGATAATCATTTAATATGCATATGTGCATAGCTATGGATTAGTAACATCATGCATTACTCCATAAACACATTCTTCAGTATTGTCGAGACATGTCAGTGTTGGCTTCTTTGTTGTAACTGAGTTACTAATGGAAATTCAGAAGGAAATACAATAATAACAATGAACATTACATGGTTGTGATGTAATTATTTTTATTATTTTAGAATGACTTCAATGGTGATGTCACTGTACGTATATGTATGTACAATACACACATGTAATTTTTTATAAGTGATTTAATGTGTATAAAACAAGAATCTTATTTCTCAGGACCTGCTCAAAACTTCTTCAACAATATGGGCAGAGAAACCACACAAAGACATTTACAGTTTCACTGGGAAATTTTCATGTGTAAGTGTTTTAACACAAATCAATTACTGGTACTTGACAGGATTTATATCCATTATTTAGACATTACCTGGCGGTGAACAGAAGGAAGAACCCCTCGGTGTAGAGAACACATTATGGGCTAACACCATAGTTGCATCAGGTACACAGCATGTAATCCTAATAAGGCAGTATATTATTCTTAGAGATACCTACCACAAAGGTGCTTGATGACAGGATATTGTTTGTGTGAATATCTTTATAATGGTTTTATGCATTGTTGAGGTTGCATGTGTGGGTCTTCAGTGTTCTAAGTGGATGGTGATCTGTTAAATACCAACGTGGAGATTTTTAATGGTGTCAAGTTACTATGCACATGTGATTACGTCTCCATGTGGGCACACAGGTACTGCAGTTGGAATGGTCATCTATACTGGTAATGAGACTCGTAGTGTCATGAACACTTCCTCACCAAAGTCTAAAGTAAATACAGCTATAAATTGCTTTCTGTTTTGTACATAATAAATTCACAGATTGGTTTGGTTGATCAGGAGATTAACAATCTTACTAAACTCTTGTTCGTTGGTACATTAGTGCTGAGTGCTATCCTAACTTTTATTAACATTCGCAAGGTAAGTGACCACAGGTTTAAACATGCCCTTAAATTCTTAACTAGGGATTTTCTGAAGAATGGCAGGTTACTCTAATAAGATTTATACTGCTGTTCTCCTACATCATTCCAATAAGGTATACAATTACTGTTTAGTCGGTTCTAAGAACTAAAATAATGTTGTTTGTTTAGTTTGCGGGTGAATCTTGATATGGGAAAGCTGGTTTACACATGGGTGATAATGCGGGACAAAGGCATACCAGACACAGTTGTTCGAAACAGCACAATACCTGAAGAACTTGGACGTGTCGAATACCTGATGACGGATAAAACTGGAACACTTACACAAAATGAAATGGTGTTCAAAAAGCTATGTTTAGGCCAACAAACATATACTGATGATAATATGGATGAACTTCGTAGCTTCTTGTCTCAGATCTATCCACCTAGTGCTACTACTCCACAGTATAGTAAAGAAAGCCAAGTAAGTTATGTTGTATAGAACTGTATTTTTGTGAGTATCTAATACTTTTATGGCTTTAGAAAGTCCTGTTGAACCATTTTAGCAATGTTATGGAATGACAACAAGGATGTTTACTATGTACTGCTGAAATATAAAATTACTGATTAGGTTTAATAAATGAAGGAGTAGTGTTAACACAGAATAGCTATTGCTTTTAATTTAGCTGTTCAAAAGTTACAGAGAGGCTGTGCCAAGTAAAATATGTATCCTTCCCCATATAACGCTAAGCTGTGTGATGTTTTACGTAGATGAAGCAAAATTTACAAGAGAAGATACATGGTTCAGTTCTAGCCCTGGCTGTATGTCATAATGTTACACCAGTGATGGAAGAGGAGCAGTCATCTTTAAAGTGTGAAGATGATGAGGAAATAGTACTGTATGATAATACTACAGCTCAGTCACCTAAACCCATCAGATACCAAGCCTCCAGTCCTGATGAAGTAAGTATAGGATTATAGTGAGCTATTTTTAACAATGATAATATCATAAATGGGCTATTATGCATGCTCATATATACAGTCAAGATAGGTACTTATACAGCTGCTATAATGCATGACGCACTATTGTGCAAAACCCCTGAAGCAATTGCATAACCATTATATGTGTACACTGTTGTGGGCATACTATTATTAGGAACTTGATTCATGGCAGGTGAGTATCATACAGAATTATGCATGCATGTATAGTTCACCGATGACGTGATCTGTGAAGGCTCGTTAATTTAAAGCAAGAAGCTTCTAGTCTAAATCTGAGGGACCTGCTGATTGCTAGTAAAACAAATAACTAAGATCTAATTGAAAATCTTCACTTGAAATCTTCAACATTTTGAAAATCTCATGTCTAGTTTTGTCAAGTTTGTCAATCCCTCATCTGAATCAGTGGAGTATTGCTAGATCTATGGTTGAAAAGAATTTATTGCTATCATTTTTGTGCAGTGAGAGTTCATCAAAAAGACCAACAAATATCGTCATAACTTTTGAATAAAGCATTTGTGGAACAATTCACACATTTCTCACCCGGGAAAGCCTAGTGGCACCTTGCTTTTTACACCTATAAACGAGGTATGCAGCAGTTAAAGTGGTAGCAGACAAATTTGCACAAATCCGCACAAGACAACTTCCGTAACCCTCAACGCTCCATGGGTTAATAAAGCCTTACTGTGGTTATAACCACTCTGGGCTGGTTTGAGTTACTATATTTTGACCACTAGAGTAATGGTCATGGGTATGTGGTAGGTATATTTACATTTAGGAATGCTTTAATGGTGACATTTAGAACTCAGAAAAATGTAATACCATCAATGAATGCTCTTACTGCTTGACTACTAATGAATAGCTAGTACAGTGTATTGTTATGTTGGTAAACATCACATATACAAAAGTGGTAGTTACATGTAACTCGAGTGTCCTCAATTTACTGACACGTAAGAAAGACATTATATTATACATAGACGTCATGGTGTACAGACTGGTAGTTAACTCCAGCATCCTCTATATCAGGGAAATTAATGTATAAACTCAGCTGGCAGGAAATTATCTCATTGTAAATGTTTGTAAACCTCTAATTTGTACAGAACAGTAATTAACTCCAGCCTGTAAATTATCATACTGTATGGTAGGGACCACAAAGGTTTGGGTATGGCACATGAAAACAACATCACACAAAAACCGGCCTCTGACAACGATGAGGCAGTATTGGTTAGGCCTAAACAAGCCTTCAGATCAACCCGAAACGCTTTCAACAAGTTATTTTGAAATTTAAACAGAATTTTCTACTGACTGACTGACTGACTGACTGATGCCTTCAGACAAGCGTAACTTGATAACAGCGAAAACTACAGGTTTGATTTTTTCACTGTCTGATGTTGCTTCAGCCCGAGAGGTGCCTTTTGGCATACCGCAGTACGTACAATGCATTCTTCATGGTCTTACCAGTGTCCTCCTTTTTGTCCCATTCATCTTCACTAACAGCGAAAAGTGTTGATTTGGCGTGTGATGGTTTCCCTTCATAACAGAAATTGTCCGTATTTTTCATAGTGGCTACTTTGATTGCAGAGGTGCTTTTCGAACCGTTCTTGATTCATAATGCAGTGTAACAGGTTGAACATAGCTGACAATGAAGCGTAATGTGTACTCCACTTTTCAGATGATATTTGATAGCTGGGACAGGCGGGACCGTTTCCGTATGCTAAATACACAGTTATGTAGCAAAGACTTTACTCAATCATTTTATCTCTCCAATCAATTTATAAACCTGGACCTATATGATTGACTCCATAGTTACTGTACCTTGAAATCCATTAAATTTATATGCTTCTGAAAGCAGTATATATATAGACCGCTACACGTACAATGATATTCAGTGGTGTTATTGCTCAAGGCAAGAGTGAAACTCAATCAGGACCCTAAATGACTAGACATAATTGTGTTTTATTTCGTTTATTCATGTGTAGAAGTAGCAAGTAATTTATTGACTTAAAACGTATTGTTTACTCTTTGTCTCCTTTCATCTTTATGGCTTATAGCCAATGAAAGGATTCTTCGATTGACATTATAATAAAGCTCCCTCCACAATATCACCTGGTATCATAGCATTAATACTTATCACATTAGGACACAAGGAGACTATACTACTGTGTCATGTCTCAATTTTTCTAAAAATTATAAACTTTTGTGGAACGAAGCAGCAGTTATTGATTTAACTATATAAAATAGAGATTTTAATTTTTTCAGATACACAGCTACCAAATAACACAATATTAAATTTCTTCATGAAATGTTTGAAGTACGTACTATAGCTATAACACTGATACTTAAATCATACTAGCAGTGGTGAACTACCATGCATACTGTAAAGAATTGATACATATATTTATATTGTATACATATACCCATTACACCCCCTGTAAGTTTGTATGTGGAGCATTGAGTCAGTACTGTTGACCCATTTGACCCACTGAACCAAATAGTAATCCAGATGGGACCCGGATCTGACCCACATGTGACCCGGTTTAATTAAAATAGAGGTGTGCCCCAAGAGCTAGATTAAAAGTCCACAAGTTCCACTAGTTAGCTTTACATTTTTTTACACTATAGAAAAGATTGTCTACAAAAAGTGAGTAGCTATGTATTATCAAATGGGTGTGGCTCCACGTACATATCATCAAATGGGTGTGGTTCCACGTACGTATTATCAAGTGCGTGTGGCTCCACGTAAGTTTACATGCAGCTACAGAATTTCCAGAAGTTGGTTACCTACATTTCAAGTAGCAACACGGATCTGGTGATGCCATACATGCCCACAGAGCACAAGTGATACAATTCCGATAAGTAGGCGTGGCTCTATATACCCTGCACAGACTTCCTGAATGGTGGGTGTGGCTCCACGTAAGTTTCTTGAGTGTTTACAACTGCATTTCCACCAATACAATCAAGATTGTTAACTTATAGTCACATGTGATCTCATCTGGGGGCCAGATATTCAGTGAAGTGGATAAGACCCACTTGACCTGGACAAAATGTGACCCAAATGACCCGGATAATCCGGATGACCCGGCCCACTTACAACGCTGATGTGAAGAGTTTTATTATGTTGAAATACATACAAGTGCTTGCTATAAGGTATTCACTTTATCCAAGCAATTGTCAATGTAAAAATAATAAAAAAATTATGCAACAGATCAGTTTGTAGCTAACAAAAGGTTCCAGAAGCAGTCCAGTAACTCATTCCTGGATTTTATGTGATTTCCCCAGTCCCTTTATTGTCTCCTTGTGTCACTGTAGTGATGATTACAAGGTCTATCTACCCATATATAGCTAGCTTGCAAATAATCCAATCCATCAAGGTTAGCAAATAAATGATACGAGGTGGTTGGATTTTTAATTTTCCAAGTAAATTCATAGCTCACAAGTCTAAACTTTGTAATTGCTTGAACAAAAACCATGTGCAAGTACTTAAAAGGTAATACGTTGTATATATTTGTAAAACCTAAGCAAATTGAAGCTTACCATATATAGTAGGAGCCAAGTAACATAGCTATAAATGTGGTATAAACAGTGTGTACAATATTTAGTGATAAAAACCAACTTCATACAGGCATAAAATGGTAGCTAATGCTCTATATAGTTTTCTGGAGTAAAAAATGCTTTTATATATTTTGGATATTTTGCATGTACATGACATGATGCTGTATATATGATAATAGGCACTATGTTTGCCAACAATCCTAGAGTTTATTAAGTTAAACTTATTATACATATTTAGTACTTAAGATACATCCCCACTGGTGACAGTTTGTCTACTAGAGTTTAACATAATGGAGCCAGGCTGTCCTGCCTTGAATGGCATTATTGGTGTGCTACCATGGCAATGCTTGCATGTGACTATACATGGCATTTTGTACACTGAAATTTTAGTGGGTCTTCTTGTCTCATTAATTGAGGTTGCGTTGGTGAAATGGACCGAAAGTGTTGGGATGGCACTGGTTCACCGAGAACTCAACAGTATGCAGATCAAGATTCAAAATGGGCATATTCTCTCATACTCCATACTACAAATTTTTCCGTTCAAGTCTGAAACAAAAAGGATGGGAATCATTCTTCAAGTATGTGTGTGTGTTTTATTATGGTTTCACTACTGCTTTTAATAACACCTCACTGAGTTCGTGATTACCTACCCATTTTAGGATAATGTTTCCAAGGAAATAGTGTTCTTTATGAAAGGAGCAGACACAGTTATGAGCGAGATTGTTCGTCATAATGAATGGTTGGAAGAAGAAGTAAGATAACATGTTACAGCACATTCCGCACCTCAGACTATACTCCTGTGTTTACACACCACCTGTACTGTTTTAGTCTAGAAATGTTCTGAGGTTTATTTTATTACATTATGGTATGACAATGTTGTCAATGTGGTTGAAATTTCATACGCCAAAAATATTTCTTTAATATTTTTCCAGCTAAATTTATGTATATGCCACAGTTAAATGTGTTATGGTACAAGGGTGTTAATTCTGTGTTATACTGACCTCACACTTCCTTGTAGAAACCCTTAAGCAATTGGATTATGTTATCTAATAAGTTTGTTGTGTATGTTAGTGGAATAGCAGGTATCAGAGTTCTTGTTGCTTTGGTCACCACATATATAGTGTGACACGATGGCTAGGGAAGGGCTACGCACCCTAGTAACTGGAGCTAAAACTCTTACCTTAGAAGAATATGAAGAATTTGAGGTGTGTGTACTTCTATCCAAGGTTTTGTGAAAAATGACGTCTCTTTTTTTTGTATAGAAGAGGTACCAACAAGCAAAGCTTAGCATGACTGACAGACAAGCTAAAGTAGATATGATTGTCCAGTCACTAGAAAGAGACTTAGAGTTGTTATGTATAACAGGTGTTGAAGATCAGTTACAAGTGAGGACTTTATAAAATGCCGATTTCTAGACATATGAATATATTATCTGCATAGGTGGATGTAAGACCAACTTTGGAACTACTTAGAAATGCTGGAATAAAAGTACACACAGTTAATGTTCAGAGCACATCTATGTCAGTATACTAACAATTCTGTTAATTTTTATTGTTAGATTTGGATGTTAACTGGGGACAAATTAGAAACAGCTACCAGCATTGCCATCAGTTCTAGACTGGTGTCACGAGCTCAAACTATCTACACTTTCAAACAGGTTGTGTGTGGGTTTCCTTGTAGATCTGATTCCATTATGTACATGCACATGTAACCTCTTCAGGTTTCTAATCGCAGAGAAGTCCAAAGTGAACTACATAATTTAAGAAAGAAATCTAACTGTGCTTTGATAATTTCTGGCAAGGATTTAGAAGTAAACCCCACCCTGATTTTGTTATATATATATGCATTATATGAGCCACAGGTTTCCCTCACCTATGCCGAAACTGAATTGATAGAACTGGCCTGTAAGTGTCCAGTAGTAGTATGTTGTAGATGTACTCCAACACACAAAGAGAAAGTTGTACAGTTGATGAAGACATATACCAAGAAGCCTACATGTGCAGTAGGTATGGTGGTTTGTATCAATAGAAGATGTATGACATGTTGGTTACCAAGGTGATGGAGGTAATGATGTTAGCATGATACAAGCTGCAGATGTTGGCATAGGAATAGTTGGAAAGGTATGAAATTGTGTGTAGGCTGGATAACAATATAACAAACTCATTGTGACCAGACAAAATTTGGTTCTTTTTATAGTTTTTATAGTTGTCCATGTTTTAGAGGTGATGTTGAATTGAATTATACACTTGGTAGCTTCAAATTTGTCTTTTTATAGGAATCTTTATTCTTTATCCTTCATTTAATGTGTCATTTATTTTATATTTGCTGTCAACAAAATTCTATATTGTTGGTAGATGTTAGTGGTATTGAGCATATGGAGCCAGAGCCAGGTTTATGCCTTTCCTTACATTGTTTATACTGTCAAGTTTAGAATTTAGTCATTTTAAGCACCATTAGCCATATTCTAAGAATACTAAATTGAATTTAAATTCTATAGTCATGACATTTTAGTGGAAGTTTACTGGACCATGAATTTTCTGTTTTAGCTTGTAGTTGGTTGTGCAATGCATTATTTCATTGGAAATCTATTCTTGCATTTAGGTAGCTTTGAATAAATGTCCTGAATTAAAAACAGTATGCTAAAATCATAAATCTTTCTTCTTTGACTTAAGAGTGTAGTGTACTTGTATGGTTTGTATTCCATTCAGGAGGGCAATCAAGCGTCTTTGGCTGCAGACTTTTCTATTACTCAGTTTAGTCATCTAGGACGTCTACTAATGTGGCATGGAAGAAACAGGTCTGATAATTTTCTCAACGCTTATACTGTATTGACATAGCTTACTATAGTTACAAGAGGTCAGCTTCCCTTAGTCAATTTGTCATGCACAGAGGTTTAATAATTTCTACAATGCAGGTGCGTACCAATATATTTTATACGTATGAGCACTTTAAATTAATTTATTTTAAGGCCATTTTCTCTATTTTCAATAAGATAGCTGCTGATTCTCTATACCAAGGAATTCTTATGATTGGGTAAGAACAAGTGTGGTACTAGTGTATTCTGTATGTTATTGTGTATGTGTGTAGTTATACCACACTGTACACAATGGCTCCTGTGTTTTCACTTGTTTGGGATGAAGATGTTTCAGTAAAGACAGCACTAACTTTTCCAGAACTGTATAAAGATCTTATGAAAGTACATAAGCGTCCTCTTGTATCCCGTTATTATGATCTCGCCACAGGGGAAGTCACTGTCTTTCAAAAGCTTCTTGTTGTGGGTCATGATCAGTGTATACCAAGGTATGGGGAATAACACACAACAACATACATGTGTTTGCATTGCTGGTCAACCATTGTTTGATGTTACTCAAACTTTTTTACCTACCACAATTTAGTTTGCACTGCAGTGCCTATTGACTACATGAGACACAAGTCTCATGACATTATGTTTTGTTGAAGATGCTCTTGTCAATATAGTGTAATATGTCTGCTATGGCTTACCTATTTGTGTTGTGACTAACCACCCTTGTGTTTCATGTGGCGACATTGAATGAAGGAATTAGGTCAACCGATTGGAAGTTGACCTGCATGTAATTGCTTTTGACTGGGTATTTTTAGGTGCAGCCATCATGGGTGGATCCTATTTGTTGTTTAAATCTCATGATGAACACATTGTCTCAACATTCACTGCCCTGCTCTTAACTGAATTTGTGATGGTGGCACTCACAATCCACACTTGGCATTGGATTATGCTTCTAGCAGAATTGTTTAGTGTTATTGTTTATTTTGGATCTTTATTTCTTCTTGACAACTTCTTCGGTAAGTATAAAGGTGCTTGTGTCTTAAAACTAAACATTCTCTTTCGTACAGATGTTGACATTGATGTACAGTTCTTGTTTTCTTTCAACTTTGTTTGGAAAACACTCCTTCTCACGTCATGTAGTTGTGTGCCTTTAGTGATCATGGCTGTATACAGAAGATGTTATGCTCCTCCTGCGTATACCAAATTGATGCCAAGGAACTCAATGCTTAGAAATTGTCTATGTACATGTTGTATTGAGGATCACTAGCAGACAATTATACTATATATTGATTGTATATATGTAATGCCAAGTGTTATTCACTTAAAATCATGTAGTTTTTAATCCAGATATGCAAGCTACAAATTGTAGAGCAGCATTGATGGCTTTGATTCTTAAACCAGTTACAAAATGTCTCATAATTTTTTTACAGATTTGATACGTGAAATGTAGTGTATCTGGTAACTACATTGCATGGTTCTGCTGCATTATTTTACTTGGACAATGACATGTAGTGTCCTATTTCAATTGCTGCCAAATATTTTTGATATTTAACCAGGTTTTTTTGAAGTATCGTAATTTGCAAGGTATGTTGGTGTAGTTACAAACACTTTGATTTGTATTTAGTCATTATTTTCTGATAATTATAAACATACTCTTGTAAGTGTTTAATTTTTAATATTTGTGAAATATTTCTGATAGTGTCAATTACACAATATGATACAAATTGGCTATTACAAACTAGTACAAATTTTGTGAAACAACACTCACAAACTACAAGTGCATACAAAGTGAGCTTGTTACAAATATTATAAGATCATACATATATACATAATTGTGACAATTAAGAGTTTAAAAATGTTTTTAATGTTTTATGATTCATGGTGAAGAAGGGTTAGAGAAACAGCTATCTTTTTGATGTTCTTCCCAGTGGAGGAATTGGTTCACACTTGGTATCTGTAAGTTAACAAGCATGTAAATACTGTTAAGTTGTGAGAAGGTTGTACTCCGTACCTGTTAAACATGAGTACTTGATGTTTGACCAGATGACGTTGGCTTGTGAGAACGCAAACACGCCTAGTTTACCACCTGTAAATGTCGTGTCACACACACATCCACTGTCTATGATCTGTGTTGATCCAGCAAAGAACTTCAATCTAAAAATATTTTTGTTGAATCAAGTGGACTCCACGTATTACGCTCTTACCTCATGCAGCCATTATCAGCACGATATTTCAAGTTCCATCTGTATGCTCTCTTGTATTCCCATCCAACAAAGTTAGGATCACGCCAGATCGTCCTCACTTCATTTCTGGTATTTCCAGTTTTCCATAAAGCATTCCGCAGCATTGTACCTGGTCCAGACCGTGAATTTACCACCTGCAAAATTGTAAGTCAATATGGATGCTTTATTATGTAACTACAAAAACTACCTTGATTTGAATTCCAGACATGGCTCTAGATACAAATGGCCTGCGCTCACTGTAAGTCTGGTTTTGTTTTTTCCATGCGACCACAATGAATCGTCTGTTACTCTGATAGTTGAAAACAAAGCCTGCATAATCATCATCTTCCTCATCATTGACAAAGAAAGTTCCATTGAAGTTCAAATCCATTAATTTATCTTGTCCTAAAAACCAAACGAACATTTATGCAGTAATGGATGTTTAGTGTACAGAAAAAGCCAGCTACTTACCGATAAGCAGTGCTGGCTGATTATCAACTGCTTGAGTGATTTCTGATCCATTATCAGTCACTTTCCACTGAGCATGCAGTTCAAATTTGGCAGCTTCGTTGTTGGATAATGGAATGGTCTTGAAATTATTGAAGTTTGACTTCCTGATCTGCTTGTTGCAGGGACAGGCATCTTTAGCATCCGCAACACCATCAGCATCACAGTCGCTCTCACAAGCATCTCCAGTTCCATCATCTGAAAGAAGTATGCAATTGCTTGTCCATGTTATTTTTTTATCTGATCTACTACTCACCATCTTCATCCTCTTGGAGAGGATTGTGCACTTTGGGACAATTATCGTCTTTGTCTTTGATTTTGTCATTGTCATCATCATTATCACATGCATCACCTACATAACAAAACAAAGTCATACATGTTGCTCTAGAGCATTACAATTTGTAACATACCTCTGCCATCCTCATCAGTGTCAAGTTGGCCGGCATTAGCAAGGGAGCGACAGTTATCAAAGGATGTTTCACCACCATCTGGTCTACCATCTTGTATACCATCTTTGTCCTCATCTATGTCAGTATCACAAGCATCACCAACATCATCTTCATCGCTGTCTCGCTGTAAAAAGAGTAACACATTATAGTATGTGCACTTTTGTGTGGAATGTGGCACATACTTGATCACTATTCCTGATAAGTATACAGTTATCACAAGCATCTCCTATGCCATCCCCAGCACCATATCTATTATCAGAGTCTTTTTGGTCAGGGTTGTAAGCAAATGGGCAATTGTCACCAGTCCGAGCCAAAGCTACAAATATGCATAATCATTAATTTGAGAGTTTCATGAAGTATGAGGACTCTTACCATCACTGTCAAGATCGTTATCACAGAAATCACCTGCGCCATCATTGTCATTATCTTCCTGTTCAGGATTAGGTACTGAAGGACAGTTGTCACAGTCATTTCCAACACCATCATTGTCTTCATCCTTCTGCTCCAGATTTTTAACAAACTTGCAGTTGTCCTGTGTGGCATATTCAACATGTCAAGCCACTTTTATCCCATACCACTTACAATTCCGTCAACTACTCCATCATTGTCAGCATCATCATCACAAGCATCTCCATATGTATCTTTATCAGCATTTTCTTGACCACTATTAGGTGTCTCTGGACAGTTATCCTGACAGTTTTAGGGTAACTCATGTAAAGGCAAACAGATTCACTGACCTCCTTATCAATGACTCCATCTAAGTCACCATCAGGAAGACAGATAATACCATCACCCTCAAATCCAATAGGACACTACAGTGGAATTGTCACATCAACAACTTGTTAGAGGAAACCTCAACTATCTTACTTCACAAACATAATCTCCATTGCCTCTACTGACACACCAATCATTGCTACCACAATGGTGAAATTTACTTCCAAGTTGACATGCATTATCAACAATACAAGTTTTAAAACCATCTCCTTTATAATACTGTTTGCATTCACAGAGGTAGCTTCCCTGGATTGGTGTATATATTGTAATTCTATCATTGAGTCAGTGGGTACCCTTACATTTGTATTGGAACATTCTGCATGACGATGACATGGTCGTCTTTTCACTTCACATTCATTAATATCAGCACATATCTAAACAGCATAATAAACATAATACATGCTAAAATTTGCAATAAATTGTTCACACCTGTTTGTTGGTTATAGCAGCAGCTAAATCATTGCCTTTACTTCTTGGACCTTCATATCCATCAGGACATCTGCCACATTTCCATCCAAAGTTAAGGTCTTTACATTCCACACCATCAGCACAAGGATTAGCCAACTCACACTAAAGGAAAATCCATGAAATGTATAGGAATATCATGATGGTACTCACTTCATTAACTGGTTCACAGTATGTTCCATTACCAGACAAACCAACTGGACAAGGGCCGCAAGTATGCAAGTGCATGGAATCAAGTTCATTCAAACAGGCAACACCACGATAACATGGATTAGGTCGGCAAGCATCTATAAACAACATTGTATAACTAAACATCCTGTAGCATAAACACGTTTTTATCTTACCAATACAGGCATCTGGGTTACATCCGTCATGTGTAACATTAGGTCCTTCACACCATTTGCCACCATACAATGGAGGTGTACAATCTCTTGTTCGTGACCTAACACCTCCACCACATGTTACTGAACATACAGTCCATTCTGACCACCGACTCCATACTCCATCAACTAATGGGGATCACATAATATACACTGAAGACAATTAAACTAACATTAGCAACTAACCAGGACAATTTTGTGTGTTACATTCTTCATAATCAATGAATTTATCACTCTCGCAAGGTTTACCACCACGTTTTGGTGGGATGCACTCCCTTCTCCTAAATCTAGTCCCTCCAGCACAGCTAGCATTGCATGCACTCCATTCACTCCATTCAGTTAAGCGACCATCAACTAGGAGAGAGTAAATAGGAATACATGAAGCAGACTGTAGATACATTGCATTATGACATACCAGGACATCTCCTACGATTACAGGTTTGATTCTCAGTACTTTCACCTTCACACCATTTACCATTGTACAAAGGAGGTGTACAGTTTCTTGACCGAACTCGAACACCACCACCGCAAGTCACTGAACACTCTGACCAATCACTCCAATCTAACCAAACTCCATCAACTGCAAAACAATGTCAATTTAATTCAGGTAACTAAGTAGGGCACATTTTTTATGAACTTACTGGGACAGTGATGGGTATTGCATGCACCAATATCACTGTAGTTTCCAGTGCAGTTAACACCTTCAAATTTGGGTGGTATACATTCTCTTGTTCTAGTATGAGTCCCATTGCCACAAGATTTGCTGCAATCATTCCACTCACTCCACTCTTTCCACCTTCCGTCAACTAGAAATGCAACAATTTATATTCTGGTAATCATTTTTGCATTGTGTTCTTACTAGGACAATGGTGAGAGTTGCACACTTCAACATCTGTATCACTTCCAATACAGTCGTTACCATCATGTTTAGGTGGTATGCAAGTTCTATTTCTACTGCGAGTTCCATTGCCACAACTTTTACTACATTCACTCCATTCATCCCAATCTGTCCAAACACCGTCAACTAGTTTGTTTTACACAAGTTGAGTCCAATAAATATTAATACTGTGTTACTTACTGGGACAGGGATGAGTATTGCACAAAGCAGTTTCTGTATCATTACCAACACAATCTATGCCTCCGAATTTGGGTGGAATACAAGTTCTGTTTCTATTCTGAATTCCAGCTCCACATGATTTGCTACAGTCATCCCATTCACTCCATTCTGTCCACACTCCATCAACTACAAGACCACAAATACATTATGATGTCAGACTACTCATGTAGGTGATAATTCTCAAGCCATGTAAGTTTAACCAGAAAAGACATATTATCTACACAAAAGGTGCTTCTCTTCATTATAAGATTTCTACTTGAAAGTACTTTAGTCAAACATACCAGGACAAGGATGCTCGTTGCAGCTCTCTGACTCATTTGATGGTCCTTCACAATCATTTCCACCATACATTGGTGGATTACATTCTCTGTGTCTTGTTCTTGAGCCATTTCCACAGGACAAACTACAGTCACTCCATTCTTGCCACTCTCTCCACACTCCATCCACTAGTGACCACAAAACTGATGATAAGAGCTACCACGCTCACAAAAACTACAGAAGCCACATATTATTGCCCTATTTTGCACATGAAAAGCATTCTTTACAAAGTGGTACTTGTGAATTTTGAAATCATAAACCTAAGATTGCATTAGTAAGATAATGGGCTTGCTTACCAGGACATGGCCTTTCGTTGCAGCTTCGATTTGCATACAAGAGTCCTTGACAGTCCTTGCCACCATGTTGAGGTGGTATACAATCTCTTGTACGATACTGATTGCCATTTCCACAAGTTGCAGAGCAACTGGACCAGTCCGTCCAATTTGTCAAGCTTCCATCAACTATAATTGACAATAATCGCATCACTTAATCAATTAACTCATAGTGTGTTGATTAACATGGAACAGGTGCAAATTAACTGTCAATTAAGTTTCATCACTATGTGCACAAGTATGACAAGAATGTATTAACATTTAGCAGTATATTAATAGACATTGTATGTGGTTGGAAGTAAATTTATATCAAGGCCATTTTATACATGACATTTGGTTATCACTAGATCAAAAAGAACCACTTAATGTGGTATTCCTTACTTGGGCAATGATGGGTATTACAAGGCCTGCTGTCCAGTTCATCACCCTCACAATCATAGCCCCCATGTTGAGGTTTCGGGTTGTCACAAGTCCTGAATCTGAACTGAATACCTCCACCACAAGACTGGTTGCATGTCCCAAATGGAGACCACTCCGACCAGTTACCATTAACTGAAAATGTATACATGAAAGTCTGTAAGTACTAAAACATGGTTCAATCCAATTATATATAGCTACTCATTAAGTACCAGAAACCATATATTCAAAAACTACCAAGCTATACTTACTTGGACAAGGATGGCTATTACATGATTCTTCATCAAGAGTATGGCCAGTACAATTGATAGTTACATCCATCGATTCCTCAAAAGTGTTATTACAAAATCTGGTTCTGAATCTTGTACCATTACCACACTCTTCAGAACAGCTGCCCCATTCTGACCATGGTGACCAGTTTATGGTGATGGGCTCTATACAGATAAAATAAGTAGCTAGCTACAATGACACTAAGTAGTTTTCTTGATAGCTATAGCAAATTATGAAAAGGAGCAATCATTTACCTCTTGCACACTGAGGACAACACTGGCCAGGAATCAAAACCTTTTTACGATCTCCGCAGGTCACGTTCTTGGGACAATCCACGTATTCTTCCAGTGCTATTCCTCTCTGCAAAATCATACAGGAGAGTTTCTATAGCTTCTTGCTCATTAGCATGCAAACTTGCATGCATTTGTGCACCTGCTAACGAATGCCTGCATGTACTACTTACGTTGCAAATATATCTAACACAAGGATCCTTTTCAGTCCAGCTTTCTCCATGTCTGAACACCCCATACTGCAAAGCGTCACAGTAAGGGCAAGAGAACCCTAGATCCTACAGTAAGCAGAAATTGCACATTAAATCAGACACCAACCGTGCAACTAGCTAGACGTTTATTGGCCATCTACTCTCGTGTGTATGGCTAATACACGTCTGTATCTCGTTACAAAACTGCTCAGCTATACATCCAGCTATATAACACGAGGCTGCTTACGCTTTGTGCCATGGCTACATCCAGGACAAGTAGTAAAATAGCCGACAAATAATATGCTACCCTCATGACTCGTCAGTAGCTAACACGAGGAACTGCAAAGATAAGTTAAAATGTGCGAGGCAATGCAGAGAAGTGGCTTTATACGCTAGACAGGGGTCAACGCTGTATGGCTTCTGTAAACAGATTGCTCAATCATATTTACATGACAATTACTTTGATGTTGTTACGTCATGATTTCTGACGCGTATATATCGCGTAAACGTGATATCACATCGAAGCAGCATTTTGTTGCTAACCACGAACAATTAATTCTTACAATAGACATGTAAAAGGAATCCTAAAAGTTACTATTCATCTGTTGTATGAAATACAATAGCGAAAAGGTACCTTTTCACACACAAAATTTGACCCATTTTTTAACTTTGAAGCTTCATAACTTCTTTATAATTGCATATCAAACTTTTGATGAATGCAGCTAAAGTATCTGACTACATTTTGGTACTAAGATCAGTATAAAGAGTCAAGTGTGTTTGCTGGCATGTAAAATGTGGGGGGAAAGGCAAATCCAGTCACATTATAGCTATAGGGTTTATCATGAATGTTGAAAGTAGCATGGCTATACTATATAATATTGGAGTGTTGATATTTATAGCTAGCTGGTCATTGCATGCATGCATGTAGCTAAGCATCACACGTCACACTTATATATACTTGACCATTGCATCAGTGTCACCTAAATATATACAGCATAGCTATAGAGCATTCAACGTATTATCCTACCATCCAACCATCCCAATACACTCCTAACTCCCTGGATAGTGCATGTGCTATACTGAAATGATTTATTAATTCACCTTCACTGAATGATTATAGCTACTATAGACACTTATTTGTGTGGTGAGCCACATAATTCAATAGAGACCACTTTCAAATTAATTTTAACTAGTAGTGGTATATACTTTTACACTTTATTTACTGTAACTATATATGTATGTTGACATACAGAAACTGAAGAAATTACAGGGGTGCTTGCATACATGCACTATAGACCGTGTGCTCAAAATAGCTATCTCTGGAGCCATATATAGCAGTGAACTAGATGTGTGAAAATCTGTCTGCTAAGGATTTGCTTACACTTGTCATGTATACTTTTAGTATAACTGCTTGTATTATATAGTTGTACTGGTGATGTATTTACAAGAAAAAAGTGTACAAAATTCAGCTACATATACATACCTATAGCATATGTAAGGGGTGACACATCTAGCTATATGTATACACACAGAGTTACACTATCATGTACACAGAGAGTTACACTATCGTGTACACACAGAGTTACACTATCATGCATATTGTTCATTTTAACGCAGCAGTGATAGTGATCAGTAATAAGTATAGTGAGCTAGACACAACCATCAGTGACACTACAAAATAGTAATTTGATGATTTCGTACAATGTTGCTTCCTGTGTTAGGATGACCTCATACCATTATAATTTTACCATCAACATAGCTATACCTTGACCAGGAAAAATGTAGGTACTAATTATTTTTTCTGTTAATGTTCATCTTATATACAAGCTTTTGGCGCTTTCCTTTATTAACCAGGAGATGTGTGTGTTAGGTTAAAGCTACATGATTAAACAAAGTTGGTATGTAAATATAGGAAAGGTTTTCCACATTATGCATAAGATGTAGCTTATTAATGATGTAATGTCCTTGAAATAATTTATTACAATAAAACTTGATCGTCTGTATATAGCATGTAAAAAAATGTTCAAGCAGCATCTGGTAAATAACACTGTTCTACTTAGCAAAAGATTTTGGAAATACGAAAGTTCCAACAGATCTAACAGTTTTCCACCAAGACAATCCCATATTCTACTTTTATGTAGCTACCAACTCGAATGAATGAATTAGCTAACTATGTATTCATGTTGCTATAGTTATTTATTACTCACTTAATTTATTTCATTGTCATTATTATAGCCCAATAAAGAAATTCACTGAGTTGTACACATCATACTTACACCTTATAATGTCTATACACTTCCAATAATCCAACATAATCATAATTAGTTATTGTCTTGTTTTAACTTCATCTTCTGTAGCCACTGCTACTATCAAGTTTATTATCAAACTAGCTATATCATCAATGCAGCAAAGATAATTATTTGAGTAACTGGTATAAAAACATCTGAAATAATATCTGATACTATTTACAGCTATACCTCAGTACCAATTGCAAATAATCACTACAGGTGAAATAATATCAGCCACATGGAGCCATTGTTATTATAACGGTAACATCATGGTACCACATATTAGTATCCATGATAATAATAAATACATGATGAAGTTACTGAGCTGTTCACATATGCATGTTATTGTAAGTGTGGGAAACTGCAGGCTTGCATGTATATATCACTGTAAAACGGATGGCAACTTATTTCGTAATGATGATAATTTTACATAGTGGTATACATGCACTGGTGAGTTGTGACTATATACCAACAGCACCTTTTTACGATCATTCTTCTACCATTGAAAAACTCACTTGGCTGCCACCTCATGATCAGTCATAGTAGACTATTCAGAGCAATGATACATAGAAGACCCCACACTCATAAAATTAAAAGAAAGAAGCTAAGGTGATCAATAATATCACATTATAATATACGAGCACTAAAGGGATACGCATGTATGGCAATCAAATCACATGATCAAGGCTAACAATGAAATCACAGTGTAACATGTCTCGTCTCTGTAATTGTATACATGAGGAGTGGAGATGCATGGTTGTTATATTAGAAGCATTTGCCACATTTAGAAAACTCTATGATACATGAAGTTCATAATACTGATAAGAGTATAACCAACTCACTTATTACTGCACCAAATGATACATAAATAGATTATAGAATTTGATAATTTCCAGTTTGCAAGTTTTTCATAGTGAAGACTTGAACATACAAACAAACACAGGAATAGTCATGCTGGTGATTGGTGATGTAAGACAAGGTATACCATACTGCAGCTGTTCACTGAAGTTACATAAAAGATTATGAATACCGGATAGGTACATGTAGCAAATGAATAATGAAGTAAATTATATTAGTACTTCTAGCAGGTATGCATGGCTATGTGTCTTTCAAGGCAGTCAGTTATCTTTATAATAGCAGACTCAACCACTACAATTTTATTGGTCTGAATTATGGCCAAGTATGTATTTGTAGGGGAAAAGTTTGGTTCAATGGTAAACACGTACAATACAATTTCTACTAATTAGCAGAGCAGCATAGTGCATAATATGGTCATTTTGTGAACTTTGTGAGAAAAGCATCAAACTTGGCATGTATAGACTGTGCTCCCAATGAAATTTATTTTTGGATATAGTGCCATTGCATATTTGACCTTTGGTGACCTCTATGGCCACTTTGCATTGAAAATTCATCATTTTGTCTTAATCTCCCTGAGGCATTGTTACACCAACAAACATGGTTTCAAACTAAAGATCTTGTTGAAAGGGAAAATTAGGTTTTCATTTGGTGTCAATAAGTAATTTATTCCTAAGTTATGATCATTTGTATTAGCCATGACATTCTATAAGGCTACCTGTTCATTGGTAATTTACACCCCAAGGGCAATTAAATTCAAAGAATTTTATGACTAATAAAAGCGATCATAACTTTGGAATGGCCTGAGCGGAACATACAGCTATTGACTTCAAACAAAAGTCAAGCTCTTTCTTAGATTAACATCTTTAATTTGGACGATGTTTAAACTAACACCTTCTTACCATCACTGTCAATGTCTCTGTATCAGTGCAAACTTGTTTGCTAGTTAAAGCAGAGACCAGGTCCTTTCCTTTTATTCTTGCACCATCATATTCATCAGGACATTTGCCACATCTTCATCCAAATTTAAGATCAATACATTCCATACCATCAGCACAAGGATTAGCAAACTGACAGTAAATTCAAAGATAATAAATTATGAGGAACAACATCACAATGCTACTTACTTCATTAACTTGTTTACAGTGTATCCATTCACCAGTCATTCCAGTTGGACATGGACCACAATGATGCAAATGTAAGGAATTAGGATCATTTAAACAGGTGACACCAGGATAACCGCCATCAGCAAGCATCTATAAACAATGTCAAATGATTAAACACTGATATAAATTCAGCTGGCCATCCTGTATCTTACCAATGCAAGAATCTGGGTTGCATATTTCTTGTATAATGCTAGATCCTTCACACTTCTTGCCACCATACATTGGAGGTGTACAATTCCTTGTTTGTGACCTAACTCCTCCACCACATGTTACTGAACACTCTGACCATTCTGACCACTCAGTCCATACTCCATCAACTAATGGTGATCACATGTATACAATGAGAGACCATCAAAACTAACAATCACTGAACTAACCAGGACAATTTTGGGTGTTGCATTCTTCAGTTTCAAAGTCATCACCTTTGCATTGTTTACCATTTTGATCACGAACAACATCTACTCCTCGATTTAATTCCTCCAGCACAACTAGCACTACAAGTACTCCAATCACTCCATGGCTTCCAGTAACCATCAACTAAACAAACAACGGGGGTGTATGCATAAACAACCAGCACTTTTAATTAATATAGTATTAATGACATACCAGGACATCTTCTACTATATTGTAGGTTTGATTTTCAAGACTGTGTCCTTCACACCATTTACCATTGCACTGAGGAGGTGTACATACTCTTGACCAAACTTGAATACCACCTCCACAAGTGACTGGACATTCTGACCATTCACTCCAATCTGACCATACTCCATCAACTAGTTGTACAAAAAATGTTAATACTTATGAATGAGTTATAGCAGATCATGTGCTTACTGGGACAGTGATGAGAATTACATACACCAGTTTCTGTGTCAACTCCTTCACAGTCAGCACCTCCAAATTTTGGTGGTACACATGTTCGAGTTCTAGTATGAGTCCCATTGCCACAAGATTTGCTACAGCCACCCCACACACTCCATTCTGTCCACACACCATCAACTATAGGAAGATCACAGGTATTAATACTTTAAATGTTCCTATATACGTACGTGTTGCAGTAAGTCAATAACTACAGCCATGCAGTATTATCTTATCATGGCATGTGCCTTAACAATAATTTGTGGTGGAATTCCTTACTTGGACACTGGTGGGTATAGCAAGGTCTGCTGTCCACTGCTTCACCCTCACAATCACTGCCACCATGTTGAGGTGGTGGGTTGGTACAAGTTCTGAATCTTGATTCAACATCTCCACCACAAGACTGATTACATGTGCCATAGGGAGACCACTCTGACCAGCTACCATTGACTGAAAAGTACATATACAATATAAATTTATACACCTAAAAATCATCCACTGCGTATTCTTAGCTACAAGCTTATACAATGCAATTTACCTTTTCACAAGGATGGGTTTTGCATGGTTCTTCATCAAGAGAACGTCCAACACAATCGATAGTTACATCCACTGAGTTCTTCAACTTACAAGATATTGTTCTAAACCTTCTACCATGCAGTACCACATTCTTCAGCACAGCTGCAGCTACCCCATTCTGACCATGGTGACCAAGTAATGATGATAGTCTCCATAGCTGTATAAATGAAATAAATAAATCAGCTTAATTTAACACGTGTCTAATATAGTAGCTACTACAGGTGTATAACATGCAGTACTTTACTCAATCTTTTTACCTGATTCACACTGAGGGCAACACTGACCTAGAATTATTATCTTTTTACCATTTCCACAGGATAGTTCCTTGCAATCCACATATTCTTCTAATGCTATACCTTGCTGCATGAGAGAAAACCAACATGACTTTAGCTAGCTTAAAATTTTCTCACTACCCCTGAATCAAGAACGGAAATCTATCGAAACTCCTTTTTCCCCCAAGACGACCATTGAATGGAATTCCTTACCCTATCCTGATCTTCATGAGATTGACACAGACACATTTAGGTCGTACTTATTTACTTAATAATGTAATTGTACATTAGCGTGTTACCCCTAAGGGTTTTGCTAATCAATAAATAAATAAATAAGCTATATTATTATAGCTATGTATGTATAGCTACCCCAATGATGAAATTGCATCATATAATGGCTGGCTACGCCCCTGCACAGATAATCTCTAATTTAACATAATATTCCTTGTACCAAGAGTTCATAACTTGAATTGCTTGTACCTGTATATAGCTATAGCTATACTTTTAATTAAAATGTAAAATGAAGCCTATATATTACGTATCAGGGATAAAACCAGAGCAATCTGCATGAATGATGACATAGGCTTATTATTAATGTTTACAGCACGTAAGTACTAAAAGCCATTGGCAAGTCCTGCCAAGGGCTAAATTACACTAGAATAAATAGATTAACTACAAAACTTAAATTGCACTAACAAAATTAGGTTAATTACAGAACTGATTAGTTTCTTATAGGAAAAGTGGGAAGGGTTAATGTTATGATAGTTTGTCATACAGTGGAGGTTTTGTCATTCTTACACAGCAGCTACAGGGATAGAGGTAGTGGAAGGTACGTACATTGTTGTCGTCAAACTCTTGTAAGAAGTGATTCCACATATAGATGTATAACTTAATTGTGTTTAATTGATTCTGTTTTAGTTAAATTCACTATAGGTAGAGAGTTCCACAGGCAGGGTATACGGTGAAAATAGAAGTGCTGAGTTAAGTTAGTGGTGGAGCACCTGTGGTGAACCAATTTTGCGGATGAACCAAATCTAGTGTTCAAAGAGCTAAACTGTAAATAGTTTTTAATATTGAAATGTGATGTTGGCGGGTGACTTGTACAACTTGATGAAAACTATTTAAGATATCATTTATTTCATATATTATTATATACATCAAACGTAGCATCTTAAGGGTCAGCAAGCGAGACTTGTATGTTGAATAAAAGTCATTAAGAATAAATTTAGTTGCTCACCTCTTTATTCTTTCAAGTGTTTATATGTTTGATTAATGAGGGCTCCAAATTTGGGAACAGTACAAGGGCGGATTTAGGGGGAGTGCTTGGGGTGCTGAAGCACCCCCCCTCCAAAATTTTACAATGAGCAAGCTAGGAAGCTTTTAGAAGCTGTAGTACAGGTGCAGCTACATTTTATACACATGTATGGGCAATGAAAAGATGGAAAGAGCAAGGGGAATAGCTAATCTTATCCAAGAATTATTAAAAGGGGTTCATTATTATACTTTTGGAGTAAGTCTTACCTTAGAAGTTGCTAAATCCGAAATACTCTAATAGAACAGTCAACTACTCTAATAGAACATCCAACATTAAAACTATAAGAAGTTACCAGAGTGTAAGCTGAAATTAAACCTATTCTTCTAGACCTGTGCACTGCTACCCTCACCATTGTACCAAACATCCTGCCATATACCAATCACTTCAGATAAAAGATTTATGCCTTTAATGTACTATAAATTGTATAAAACATCATTAATTGAAAATCTATTCTGAAAATAACCTTTTCTGTCAAATAGTTTAAGTTTTTTAGGCTCTGCTACAAACTTGATTCTTGGGTTGAAATTCTTCGAAATTCTCTTGCAAGTAAAACACTATAGTCTTATATAATAGTGAATTTCTTAGCTTTTATAAAGTTCACAAGGCTGCAACATCTGAGAACTGTTCGTTTTTGTTTACTTTGCTTGATCAAATGCCATGCATGCTACATTTGTATAAATCTAGTAGCTTCTGGAGTTTGCACTATCAAATCCCTTGAAGCTCAACTTTAAGCTTAAATGATACTGCAGCATTTATGTTGTCATGATCATTGCGTGCTAAAAAGGGAAGAGTTGTGGAGTTGTATTTGTAGACTAGTTGCAAAACAATTATAATGATGGATGGATCCATCATTTTAAAAGTTAGATTGAAATAGTAACCTGCACTTCAGAACAGTGGCTACACATGCATGGAGTAGATCCAATTCTGTGTTTTAAATATTCTCCTTGGCCTTATATTCAATTAACTATACACTCTTTATTCTCTTTGACAATCCACTATTATATATTTTCTTAAAATCCAATAACAAGATACAGTGTATAGTTCTGTTGTTTAATTAAAATTGCTTCCAACTGAATTCATTAAAATTACTTCCAACTGAACTCATTTATCTTGTACCTTTATTTGGTTAAAAATAGTTTCTAGATTCAATCTTGTGATAGCCATTTTCCAAAAATTTCCAGGGGGTCCAGGAGTATATATGCCACCAGATCTAGAGCCCCTCTAGCTGGAGAATTATATACATGCAGCTGAGTGCACATGCACTCCATATACACTGGTGAGTCAGTCTATACTTGCCCTCTCCACTCCCACTTACCCTCTCTACTGTTTGGACAGCTAGTGTAGTTTGAGCCATGAGACTGTAAATTATGCTATACTTCAAAACACTAAATTTGATCATGTGCAGCTGCTGATACCCATATGTTTCCACTACTAGTTCTTTAAGATGTTAGTCTGAGATTGAATTTTAGCTACATGGCTGCACCCTTTAGTTATATTGACAGGCTGTAGGAGAATAATGGTATCACATAAACAAAGTGACATCATTTTTCACTCACAATTACTACCAAATTCAATCTCAATAGGCCAAATTTGCAAAATTTTCCTGTGGGGGCATGCCACCAGACCCCCCTAGATAGAGCATGCTCTGCATGCTGAGTGTGCTTCTCACACTAGTTGTATCAACTATCTTGCTACGTATATAAATGTCCATGTTAGCACCCCCCCTTCTAAAATCCTAGATCTGCCCCTGCAGTATAAAAGTTGAGACTTCACAAGACTGATGTATAACTTTCTTCTAGCAACTAACTGAGAAGCTTCTTCATATGAGACCCAACATCTTGTAAGCTTTACCTGATATTAATTTATAATATCCCAGGATATAGATCCTGTGTCACTAGTACTTCAAGATCTTTAACACACTCTGCCGTAGCAATGGGTTTGCTATCCATTGTGTAGATGTTGGAGGTGTCAAGTGTATTTCTGGACCAAAATTGAATGTGAACTAACTTCGCAAAGTTAAAACTAAGGTCATTATTTAGCTATAGACCAATGAAAAGCATTGTTTAGATCTTCCGTAAAGAGATCTATTACAGATATAGTTGTATGTCTGAACTGATTGTGTGTTTAAAACACTTGGTGTCGTCTGCAAAAATAAATGGTTGAGAGGACATTAGGCAGTTGGGAAGATTGTTGATGAAAAGGACAAAAAATAGTGGTCTGAGAATGCTGCCCTGTGGGTCACCAGACAGAACAGGAAGAGACTCCGAGCAGCTGTCGTTTATACGAACATATTAGTGTCGGTTGGTTAAGTAAGCCTTAACCAATTAAGCAGTTTTTCAGCAATTCCATATGACCTTACGTAGTTTGAGCAATAACTTATACTTAGTTTGATTAAAACATGCAGAGACATGTATGCATCATATAATAGATCCTGGTGTATAGATCAGATAATAAGTCTATATCATATAGTTTTGGGCACAACATTGTACAAAAGACTGGAACACCCAAACTCCACTGCATTATTAGCCCTGCATAATAGAGTATAGATTGTAGATGTTGTATACTGGATCAGGAAAAACAAACAAGTGTTATATACAGGCATACATGCATTATCATAGAGTTTGGCATGCTTGCCAATAGTGTGTTAATACATAGAAAAAAACTCCCAACTGCCTGCATGGCCCTACAGATACGTAGCAACACACGTTCCTAATCAGTGGGCATGGTTGTTTTTTGAATAGCTCTCTACACCTGCAATTACATCTAGTTTGTTAAATTACTATCAGGACACATGCTCCAATCCGGACACCAAGATCTGGCCTGCTGTTTTATTTTTACAGAATAAGGTGAAACGAAAACCAGACCAGCCAACTGAGGGACTTACATCTATGTTAAATGCTGGTCATAGCAATCTATTAATTGTAACAATAGAAGTTGATTGCACAAAATACCAACACCTATGCACACTGACATTCTAAAAACCACTTAACTTGTATAAGCAAACAGCCTGTATGCATGTAGTCCTGCAAGTACTCAGTATATGCATTTAAATGAATGCCATCCAGGCATGTCTATGCATGCATGTGACACAGGTAAGTTTACCATCTAACCTTAAAACCGGAGCAGCGGAACCTATGAGGAATCGAAATAGAAGTACTGTATGATACCATTCAAAACCAGCCATTGTCATAGTATGGTAATGCCGACGCCATGCACATTTGTCCATCCACTAAGAAAGTAGGCCTTGAAGGTCCCCAGCTGTCAGATCAATATGTTTCACTCAAATTAAAGGAAGCGCCGTACCATTGCAGTAGACAATTCTAAATTTCTAATGCATGGCCGGCTGAACTGACTTCATAGCAAAGTAACACTGAAAAATTATTTGGTATAACAAACAATCATAATAGCTAAATTTTATAGTAAGCAGTTCAAAACAAAATAATAGTTATAACAAATCACAGTATACACTAGAGTGATGTAATATTATAACATGCATAATGTGCGCATGAAATATTTTACACTAGCTAGATGCATGTTCTCTGACTAACTATAGTGTTATTGTTTGTCTAGATATCTGTATTCAAATTGCAAATCAAAATTATGGGTGCCAACTTACATAACCATTGACGTATGTAGAGACTCAATAGAGACATACAACTTGCTTTACTATATAGCTTAAAAAGATCACCAACATCTTAGAATCAGTTTACTCTCCTTAAAGGTTTTGTTGTATTATGATTCTAGCTTTCTCACAGGGCAAGGAAGACTTTATTGGGGAAGTTGTCCATATACCTGGAAATTACTTCACTCATTTCAACAGAATGTATATTAATGATATATATATATATACAGCTATACATGCATGCATGTGTGTGTGTGTGTGTGTGTGTGTGTGTGTGTGTGTGTGTGTGTGTGTGTGTGTGTGTGTGTGTGTGTGTGTGTGTGTGTGTGTGTGTGTGTGTGTGTGTGTGTGCTTCCTTTGCTTTATGTATATTATGTGTGTGTGCGTGTGCATGCGTGCGTGTGTGTGTGTGTGTGTGTGTGTGTGTGTGTGTGTGTGTGTGTGTGTGTGTGTGTGTGTACAGCCAGGATATAATGGCTGAAGAATCAAGCTAGTCCGTCCGATCAATATCAGGGCACTAAACAAGAACAAGACTACATGCACTGATGCATGCTATATTTATTTATTTATTTATTTATTACTGTGTAGGACTCCATCAAGGAGTATAACACACAGATACAAAAACAAAATCAAAGTAAATTCAGATGATTTAACAAAATGTCCTTAAAACAGTTTATAGATGGCTGATTGACCACATCTTCTGGCAAAGTGATCCATAATTTAATAGTGGATGGTAAAAAGGAAAATAAGTACGAGTTGATTCTTGCTTGTGGGATTCTGAAACATTGTGAATGACCTCTGGTAACTGATGACATTGATGTTAGTGAGATAGATGGAACTTCCATTTGACAATTGATTATCTTATAAAACAAGACTAGTTTGCAAAATGTACGTCGTGATTCTAGAGAGGGCCAATTAAGTGATGTGAGCATGTTAGTAACACTACTTCTCCAGGAGTAATTGTTCATTGTATACCTTGCAGCACTACGTTGAATCTTTTCTATGGCAAAAATATCAGATTGAAGGTGAGGAGCCCATATAGGTGAAGCATATTCTAGTATGGGTCTGACAAGGGACTTATACCAATGAGATCTTACAGAAATTGGAAAATGATTGACATTCCTCCTCAGAAAAGCTAAGGCTGAATTGGCCTTATGACAGATGTTATGAATATGATTTTTCCAATTAAGATGTTCATCAAATGTTATTCCTAGATATTTTGCCTTGGATACCTTTTGAACTAGGTGATCAAATAAGTAATAGTTATGTTCAATAATATGATGTTTATTTGAAATTGTAAGATGTACACATTTAGCTGGGTTAAATTCCATTTGCCATCTCCTGGCCCATGCTTGTAAAGTATATAAATCCTGTTGAAGATGCTTAGAGTCATTGGGAAAATGAATGATGTTGTAAATTAAGATATCATCTGCATAAAGTCTAACAGTACACTGGAGATATTGTGTAATATCATTTATAAATATTAAGAACAATAAGGGTGCCAAAACTGTGCCTTGTGGCACACCGGAAGTATATGCATGCATGCCTATATATATCGCATTCTAAATACAATTATGTGTACAGTAGCAATAACCATAGATAATATAGCTAGTTAGCTACCCCCCATCTATATGCTACCTGATAACTCTGTATATACTATGTGTATATCAGTGCTCACAGTGTGTTGGCATAGTCTAGTAACTGTTGATTGCAATCAAGTTTATAATATTTAGGCTATATAGCTATATTTTGTTCAAACTGAGAGCTAGTATAGCTATTTAGCTACAAAGTTAAGAGTGGCTGAAGCTTAGTAGCGTACAAGAAAGCTCACCGCGTTGTGGTTAACTGCAGTAGCTACATAAAATATTAAAATTTACTGACGTTATAACGTCCGTTGAGATTCTGCGAATGGGACTGTTTACATTGCCGCGGTTAGCAGCGACACGCATAATTAATTTTGTAACGTAAAACCGGTATACGTAAGAAACTTGTGACCTCAGAATACCGCATAGCTGGAATTGTTAGCAATTGCAGAAGCCATTTGGCGCCATAGTTAGGTACACTATAAAAGCAGCTCTTGCTACACACAGCTCATAAACCTTTTGCAACTTCTGCAAATGTGCAATCGAATCATGAGCAACCTGTTAGCTTATCTGTCGATTTTGCTGCTGGTGAACATCGCCATCGCACAAAGCGTAAGTAGCTCGATGTGCAGTTGTCGTTGATGGTTCAGCTAACCAGCCGCTGTGGTTCTTGTTTTAGTTAACCTGTAACTATACAATGTACTGAGTATTGGCACACGCGTAGCTATAGCTTTATGCATGGCTAGCTATATTCATTCTTGTAATTGTAGGACCTCGCCTTTCAATGTCCATATTGTGATGCATTGGAGTATGGCGTGTTCAGACACGGTGAAACTTGGACTGAAAAAGACCCTTGTGTTAAATTCCTTTGCAACGTAAGTTACAGTAAATTTAGTGGTCACTCTAGCTGCAGTAGCATGCAGCTATAACTACGCATACAATTTGAACAGCAGCTATAATAGCAATTTTCTTCTTGCAGCATGGAGCAGCACTGAAAGAAGACGTGAGTTGTGAGGAATTGTCCTGTGAAAACGGTACAAAGATAATGATTCCAGGCCAGTGTTGTCCTCAGTGTGAATCAGGTACGCTAGTTTCGGTAAAGTAAATTATGTAGATAATCTATATAGATATATATAGCTATACTGTCATCATGCATGTATGAGTAAAGTGATATGACTATTATATTTCAGCAATGGAGACTATCATCATTACTTGGTCACCATGGTCAGAATGGGGTAGCTGTAGTGAAGAATGTGATACTGGTAGAAGGGTCAGAACAAGATCTTGTGACAGTGATAAGTCAAAGGACTCAATGGATGTAATTTTCGATTGTGTTGGACATTCTCTTGATGAAGAACCATGTAACACCCATCCTTGTGCTGGTGAGTAGGTAATATGCATCATATAAGCTTATAGCTAAGAATGTGCAGTGGATGATTTTGAGGTGTATTAATTTAGTAATAATTATACTTTTCAGTTAATGGTAGCTGGTCAGAGTGGTCTCCCTATGGCACATGTAGTCAGTCTTGTGGTGAAGGTGTTGAATTCAGATTCAGAACTTGTACCAACCCACCACCTCAACATGGTGGCAGTGATTGTGAGGGTGAAGCAGTGGACAGCAGGCCTTGTAATACCTACCAGTGTCCAAGTAAGGAATTCCACAACACATTACTGCAGCAATGCTAAGGCACATGCCATGATAAGATAATACTGGCTGTAGCTATTGACTTATTGCAACATGTAGCAATATGAAGTATTACATACCTGTGGTCTTGCTACTATAGTTGATGGTGTGTGGACAGAATGGAGTGTGTGGGATGACTGTAGCAAATCTTGTGGCAATGGGACTCATACTAGAACTCGAACATGTGTACCACCCAAATTTGGAGGTGCTGACTGTGAAGGAGTTGACACAGAAACTGGTGTATGCAATTCTCATCACTGTCCCAGTAAGCACATGGAACTAACTCATAAGTATTTAATTGAACATAATTTTTTACAATTAGTTGATGGAGTATGGTCAGATTGGAGTGAATGGTCAGAGTGTCCAGTCACTTGTGGAGGTGGTATTCAAGTTCAGTCAAGAGTATGTACACCTCCTCAATACAATGGTAAATGGTGTGAAGGTCACAGTCTTGAAAATCGAACCTGCAATAGTAGAAGATGCCCTGGTATGTCATTAATACTATAATAAAAGTACATTTATACACCCCCAATTCTTTTGTTTAGTTGATGGTTACTGGAAACCATGGAGTGATTGGAGTACTTGTAGTGCTAGTTGTGCTGGAGGAATTAGATCAAGGAGTAGACGTTGTACGAGACCAAAATTTGGTGGTAAACAATGTCAAGGTGATGACTTTGAAACTGAAGAGTGCAACACCCAAAATTGTCCTGGTTAGTTCAGTGATTGTTAGTTTTGATGGTCTCTCATTGTATACATGTGATCACCATTAGTTGATGGAGTATGGACTGAGTGGTCAGAATGGTCTGAGTGTTCAGTAACATGTGGTGGAGGAGTTAGGTCACAAACAAGGAATTGTACACCTCCAATGTATGGTGGCAAGCAATGTGAAGGATCTAGCATTATACAAGAAACATGCAACCCAGATTCCTGCATTGGTAAGATACAGGACGCATGGCCAACTGAATTTATAGTGTTTAATCATTTGACATTATTTATAGATGCTTGCCGACCTAATCCATGTTATCATGGTGTCACCTGTTTGAATGATCCTAATTCCTTACACTTGCATCGTTGTGATCCATGTCCAGTTGGAATGACTGGTAATGGGACACACTGTGAACCAGTTAATGAAGTAAGTAGCATTGTGATGTTCTTCCTCACAATTCGTTATCTTTGAATTTAGTGTCAGTTGGCTAATCCTTGTGCTGATGGTGTGGAATGTATTGATCTTAAACTTGGATGGAAATGTGGCAAATGTCCTGATGGATACAATGGTGCAAGAATAAGAGGAAATGATTTGGTGTCTGCTTCAACTACCACACAAGTTTGCACTGACATTAATGAATGTCAAAAGAGAAAATACCCTTGCCATGATGATGCAGATTGCACTAATACTATTGTAAGTGTGATTACTGAACTAATGCATGATACATAATTAATTATACTGTTATTCATTTAGGGTGGTTATAGTTGTACATGCAAGCAATACTACAGAGGAGATGGCAAGAACTGCACTGTTGACAATGCATGCCAACTTGGCCTTCACAATTGTGACAGTGATGACTGGTGTGTCAACAGAGGCAATGGAGAATTTAGTTGTGAAGTAAGTTTGATAATAACATGTGTGCAACACTATTATGGATAATGTCTTATTGCAGTGTCCGATTGGATTTGAGGGTAATGGTATTGTTTGCCTTCCTGATAGTGATTTAGATGGAATAGTTGATGAAAAGGTTAGAAAACTATTAACCATTGTATGCATTCCATTAAGACTGTTCAAACTTGCAGGATAATTGTCCTGATACACCTAATGGTGGTCAAGAAAATGCAGATGATGATATGGATGGAGATGCTTGTGATAATGATGCTGACAATGACGAAATCCAAGATGAAAATGTAAGTGATTTTATCTTCATTAATTTCAGTGCGTCATTAGAATACTTTTGTCTTGAAACACAGGACAACTGCAAATTTATTAAGAACATAGATCAAAAAGATACGGATAATGATGGAATAGGAAATGAATGTGATAACTGTCCGACTACACAAAATCCAGATCAGAAAGACAGTGACAATGATGGTGAAGGTGATTTCTGTGATAGAGACATTGACAATGATGGTAAGAAGACTCAACTCTACATGTGATTGTTGCATCCAGCCATGTGTGTATTTATAGGTTTGATTGCAAGTTGGGACAACTGTCCATTTGACTACAACCCTGACCAGACAGACACAGATAGCAAATTTGGTGCTGGAGATGGTGCAGGAGATGCTTGTGATAACTGTGTACATGTCAGGAATAGTGATCAAGTATGTAACACACTCCACATTAGTGTACATGTTGTGATTACAATATTGTACCACTTGTAGAGAGACAAAGATGAAGACACTATTGGTGATGCTTGTGATACTGACATTGATGAAGACAATGATGGGGTACAAGATGGTAGACCAGATGGTGGTGTAAGATTTTTTGATAACTGTCGCTCCCTTGCTAATGCTGACCAACTTGACACTGATGGGGATGGATCAGGTATGCTACACAACACAATGTATTTAAGGTGTGTACTTTAACATGTTGTTCTGTTAGGTGATGCATGTGATAATGATGATGATGATGATGGCATTAAAGACCATGTTGATAACTGTCCTAAAGTATACAATCCTCTGCAACAAGATACCAATGGTGAGCTTTGTAACCTAACTGAAAGAATATGGAGTTGTGATTGTTATTGTATGTTGCAGTTGATGGAACTGGTGATGCTTGTGAAAATGATTTTGATGCTGATGGCATCGTGGATACTGAAGATGCTTGCCCTTACAACAAGGAGATCAAAATAGCAAACTTCAACAGTTACAAGACTGTTAAACTGTCCAACAACCAAGCAGCCAGGACTGAGAAACATGCTCAGTGGAAGGTGACTGGAAATGGATCAGAAATTACCCAATTAGTTGATAATCAACCAGAAATTCTTATTGGTAAGTTACATTATTGCAGCATATTTATGATCATCATCCTTTACTGTACAATGTCTGTACTCCAATAGGTGAAGATAGTTTCATGGATTTGGATTTCAATGGGACATTCTTTGTAAATGATGACGAAGATGATGATTATGCAGGCTTTGTTTTCAACTATCAGAGTAACAAGCGTTTTATGGTGGTTGTGTGGAAAAAGCAAAATGAGATTTACAGTGAGCGTAGCCCATTTGTATCTAGAGCCTTGTCTGGAATTCAAATCAAGGTATTGTTGTTGTTGTTGTTATGTACAAAATACATTGCTTATTTACTTTCCACAATTTGGTAGGTGGTAGATTCACAATCTGGACCTGGTACAATGTTGAGGAATGCTTTATGGAAATCACGAGATACCAGAAATGAAGTGAAGACAATTTGGCATGATTCTAACCTTGTTGGATGGGAATACAAGAAAGCATATAGATGGAACTTGAAATACAGTTCTGATAATGGCTGTATGAGGTAAGACTCAGAATCTGATATGATATGAACTCCACTTGAATTTATATTCTATCCTCAGGTTAAAGTTCTTTTCTGGATCAACACAAATCGTAGACAGTGGCTGTGTGTGTGACACAACAATCACAGGTGGAAAACTAGGTGTATTCTCATTCTCACAGGCCAATGTTATTTGGTCGAATATGAAGTATTCTTGTTTAACAGGTGAGAAAAGTAATCCTATTGCAATGTAACATATTCACAACTTGTTATCTTACAGACAATAAGTGTGAGACTCCATTGGGAAGAACATCAAGAAGATAACTGCTCATTAAATTAATCCTACTTTACATGAACTATAGAAGTTGACAATTAAGACTATAAGTCTTAATACACTCATGTATATAATGTTTAATATGTCATCACATGTATTGTATGTATGTATGCGTGTATCAAAATTGTACCATTTCATCATATATAACTTATTATTGTATTGAATATTAACATCACAACCAGCAAAGATTTGATGTTTAAAATTCCGACTCACTGTTTCCAGCCTTTCCTAGTGGGATAGTATTAACTAACAAGATGTATGACTACTACATTGCCAAATCAAGCTTTACCGGCTATATACTGCAGGATAATTAAATGGATTTGCTTACATGCATAACCACTTTTAAGTCAGTAACAGTAACTGATTCTCACTGTGTCTTATATTTTCAAATTTTATCTCCTATATAACTATAGATGAAAGCCTTGTAAATTTTTATACAGAACATTCCGTAGCTATATACTTGATGTTCAAGGGGGTCAATCGATTTCCTTTGAAATAAGGACTAACCTCAGCTAGTGCTACACTGTATACAACAATGCAGACAGTTCATGGTGTCCGTTGAATGAGCATTTGGTAACTCACCCAGGTCCAATTAAGTGCCATCATGGAGCACCCTGAGACAAGAAGCATAGTACTGCGTATTATATATCTACAGATATCTTTGGAACAATGTGAATGCATCCTACATGTTTTTCAACCTCCTATAGCTAAACAGTATACATGAGAAACAATAGAAAGTCTTCTGCTGAAATCTGTGCTTTCAGAAATATATTTTTGTCATGTCATAAACAAGTTTCTGTAAGTACCATACAATGCAACAAAAGTAGAATTATTATGGTATTATATGCGTAAGTAAGTTGTATAACTATAATAATTATGCATTTGCATGTACGTATGATTATGTATATACATGATGTGTGATGCCACTATATGTCTAATATTATATCACAGTCAGATTTTACACTTATCAGCCAGAGAGATATACAGCCATAAATTGCTCTGTGCTACACTTAAGTGCAAATATAGTTGCGTCAAACACTTTGATATTAATAAAATGTTTGTCCACCTTCATATGGAAGAAGTGTATTGCAATATAATATGATATGAGTGTATGTACTACAAATCAAAGAATCAAGGAATCTATGTTCATATGCAAATAAATATTCATAGTTTATTATTTGATCCATGCAGCAGTAACTAATTTTTATGAAAATGGTCATTTATATGAGCATAATATGATAGCACATGATGATTCACACAGAAATGTACATATCATCTAAAGCGAATGTTATTGTCCTTAGCAAAATACAAAAAGGTAAAGTTTAATAGCAGTTAAAGCAGCAAGTAGCACAGCAAAGGAAATGTCTTTGCCACAAGTTATCAGATAAATATTGCCATAGTCAAGTCAGTTTGTATGGCCTTGGAATTGATAGAAGATGGAAGGCAACAATCATGCTAACGACACTCAGTCTGATGTGTCAGAGTGGTTCCTCGCTCATAGGTGTTGCAGTTATGGTAGTGATCAGTGGGTGTATATTTGTCAAATGTGAGACCAAATATTCCAGACAGATGTACACCAGGTGCAGGTGGTATCCCATTACAAGCTGTACACAGATCTAACACCTTCTTGGCATCAAATAGAATAGCTCTAGTCCAGTGGTAATCTATGTTATGATTAAAATAACCTTTATAAGCAAACACCATTGTTCCTTTGTGATAGGCTACTACCATTTGTTCAGGGGGTTGAAAGAAGCTTTGTTAGGTACACTACACCATTCCTCATAACTGGCATCTTTGACACAAGGTTGATAATAATCAGAATAGTAGAACATCTTAGTATAAAGTGGATTGTACTTCATATAAGTGTGTTGCCAAACAAGAGTCCATCCTCCTCCATCAGTTGTCATGTCACAATAGATCTGCGTGAAAATTGAGCTACTTGAACATCTTATACAAGTAATACAATGCTAATATACCATATTTACTTGATTAAGCACCACAATGTTTATTACCTTAAAGTTAGCTCTAAACATTGATGCAGCGACTATTTGAAATGACCACCACTAATGCTCAAAAATGATGTTGCAGCCCCTATTTTCAAAATCAATCATTGTACCACTCGAATGCGGCTACTAAGGTGCAGCATTTAACCAAGTAAATACAGTAACTTGATTAGTTCCTTTGGCTTGCAAATTATTAGAAGTTGAAAATTATTAAATGAGATCCATTTGCTAAAAGGTAATGAAATAAGTGATATGATTGTATATGTGGGGAAATCCCTTTTTGGCTTGTCGATATATATATAATCTGTTCAATACTAAGGTAGAGAATTTCTACATATGATATATATACATAGCATAAAATGACATTTCATATTTTACTACTATTTTTAGCACATGGATCCGTACATCATTTTTTAAAATTAAAAAGTAGGTTTTCTCTTTGCTATGCTATAACTACATACTCTATATTATAAAAATATAACTAGACCTGTGAGCTGTAACAGTTCTACCAGAACGCTTAGTCTATGACAATTCACCTAACTGTTTTGTTAGGGTAACTGCTTTTTTAGACCTTCTGATCTTGCTTTTGCAAAACTTGGATCTCAGATTAAAGGGGCAGTATGCCAAGCCATTGCAGAAACAACCGGACTGACTCAATTACCAGAAAGCGCATGTTTCAATTATCAGATGGGTGTTATACTAATAAAAACAGTGGGATTCCATAGTACAAAGAAGTGGCATGGTTGACAAAAGAGTGTGTTATGTTTTTTAAAGGTTGTAATTCTACTGATAAAGGAATGGACAAAGGTTAACAGGTCATGTAAATTCAATACTGTAGATTTGGGGTTGTTGTAGAAGTGAGTTCAGCCTACACCATCATCAATGGCACTTTGCCTTTGTCACATTGAATTCCCATGGCAGTCTACTGTTAATTTCTATTTCAATGTTAATCACCAAACAATAAGCCAAGTCATAATCAAGGCCAGTGGTCACTGAAACTTCCACAGAAAAATACAGTACAACTTGGATTTTAACTGGCATAACCTAAGATGGCTGTAATGAAGGCAAATATTGGTGAGAATGCAGTCCAGAATAGTGTACTGCCATCTAACCAACCGCTGAGAAGCGTATGGAACCTAATACTCATCTCAACGACTGGAGTTCAAGCATGTCATCATGCTTAGCATCTGGAAACCAACAAGAGATTAAAAACAGATCTAGAACCAAGAGAAAGACTTAAAATTGGTTGGGAGCTGGTTGTTCCACTATTAATTACTGTAGATCCCTTATGTGATCATTGTGTGTTTAATTATCAAGCAATTTATGTGTGTATTTTTACAAAAAAAATCTTACCTGATACATTACGTGATCTGATGTGCTGAAATTTTGCATGGATGTTGATTAGACCTTCATAAATATACAGTGCGAGGCCATGACCAGTCATTGGACTATTGTCTGATAATTGAAACACACAAGCATACGGATTTCCGGTGATTGAGCCATGGTTTCGATAAATGATTACTTCAATTTTACACATTTTCAGCTGCTACTGGTTAGGGGAAGCACCTTTTGACACCACACTTGGTACACAGGAAGACAAATTCAAGCGGAATACTTCTGCCAAAAATTGTGCACCAGGAATGTTCTGTTGAGAAGGGACGTGCGTGGGAATAAATGTTCTGTTAATTGATTACAAGTACTGAAACCATACAAGTGTGACAAGCATTTTACGCAATGAACAGCAAATCTCACTTCCTTACAGCCTGTTACAATAACTTGGAATCATTTTATTGCGGAATTACATGTATATACAGGTTATACAGGTCAGCGTTGAAACCGGGTCACTACTGCTGACCCGGATGACCCACTGACCCGGATGTGACCCGGATTAAATTAAGCCGAGGCGCGCGATAAGAGCTATGTTTCGGGTATTCTCGAGCGAGCGAGACTACGTTTTGAGCGTTCGATTCGTGTTGAGTAAACGAGTAGTTATGTGATAACTAAGCCGGTAAGTTTGTAATTTAAAATCAGTCAGTGGGTTTGGTTCCACGTAGCTACTGTGAGTTTACAGACAGCAATTGGGTGTGGCTTCATACATACTTAGTATTGCAATTTCCCAATATATTAAAATGGGTGTGGCTCACAAAAGCACTTATCCTGCTGCAAGACTAGACCTAGACTATATACAACTCATACATTAATCGATTAGTGGGCGTGGCTCCACGTAAGCTTGCAGACAGAAACGGACACAGTTTCATGCTACAGACTGCACTTACTAATAAATGAGTATGTTTGTAACGCGATAAGTGGGCGTGGCTCACGAAAGAGCTAAGTGACTAGCGTTTATAGGTTCCACGTCGTTAAACGATCATTTCGTTTCTCACGTGATCCAATCCGGGTCAGACCCGGATAATTTGTAAACCGGGTCAGACCCGGATGACCCGGAGAAAATGTGACCCGGATGACCCGACCCGGTTTCAACGCTGATACAGGTTATACAAGTCAAGTAGAAGATTTTGAATGGCCTAAATGCTCAAAGGTAATGCAACAGCATGGAGTGCTTGGAAATGTAGCCACAAGAACAGTAGCACTAGCCCATAGCAGACCATTAATAAACTGAACAGGTTTGTTTCCTACAAGTTCTTGTGTGATACTTACAAGTAGGTACCAACTGCTAGAGCCTGGCTGAAGTGGCTGTTTGCGATTCGCATGAGGTGGAACTTTACAGAGCGGTTCTTTTTGCTACCAAACAATGATGTGAACTGCAAAGGAGATACCTTACAAGTAAAACACTATAAATTTATACCATTACCATTGCTTTAGTGTGCAATTATCCTATTAGAAGACCACTACAAGTTTGCCATTTTGTGGCATGATGCAATAAAACACAACAAGTTATTATATCATAAACATACGGGATGTAAAATTAGCACTTGTACTGTCCCTTTAAGCTATCCCACGTGATAAACTGCTGTGGGGTGTTTGCTACAACCTGATTGTATTAATGAAGCTATCCATTTCTCCTCAAATAATTCTGTGCTGTCTAACTATATAGGCACCATGCAGTAAGGTTTGTGTTAATACAAAAAGTTAACACCTTGATGCTTCTTGCATGAAGAAAAGAACAACAGGAGATGAAAAGTAAAGGAAAAACAGAGTGTGGACAATTGTTAGAGTATCAAAAGGTACATGCCACAAGTTAATTTGTTTTAGGTTGAATAAAATTAAGATTGTGCAATATGGCAGACAAGCACACAAGCAAGCAGAGAGAGCAGAGACAGAGAAGAAGATAATTGATTCATTATTCCCTTTAACAACAATCATAAAATCGGTGTGTGGTATTGGCTTTAGTTATTGGTTAGGATGAACACTTATACATATAGCAAGCATGAGGTACTGGATTCAAATCCCAATGTTTTTCACTCTTTCATTCATATTCTGCTATGAGTACCTCTTTTCTCTCTGCTTCTAAATGGTGCAACATTTTTACTGTTATGCACCAAGACACTACCGAGATACACGGTAGTTTGTTATGCAACCCAAAAAGCTGGCACACCACACTGTGAGTATATTGACAGGAAGAAAGAAAACATGTGTTTCACACATTTGTAGCTCCATGCTAGGCTTGAGTACTTATTCTGTAATCCATTTACGTTGGAATTTAATACAATTTTTAAAGTAAATAATGTAAATACAGGACACAGAGAATATGTCACATAATCCTAATGCTTTTGTTCTTTTTTTGTGCAATAAACTAATAAAATATGACAAAAGTTAGTGCAGCATCACAAAGTTCAGCAGTGGCAATTTCAACATTACATTTATCGAACAAAAATTGCCATAGTCATATCAGTGTTATATTTGGTGCTACTGATGGAAGATGGAATGTGACAATCATGCCAACGACACTCAGCCGGACTTGTCAGTGTAGATCCTCGATGATAAGTATTGCAGTTATAATAGTGGTTGGTGGGAGATGCTTTATCAAATGTGAGACCAAATATTCCAGTCACAGGTACACTAGGAGCAGTTGGTACTCCGTTATTGACTAAACATCTATCTATCACCTTCTTGGCATCAAGTAGAATAGCTCCAGTCCAGTGGTAATCTATGTTACGATTAAAATAACCTTTATAAGCAAACACTATTGTTCCTTTGTGATATGCTACTATCATTTGTTCAGTGGGATTGAAAGAAGCTTTGTTAGGTACATTACACCATCCCTCATAACTGGCATCTTTGACACAAGGTTGATAATAATCAGAATAGTAGAACATCTTAGTATAAAGTGGACTGTACTTCATATAAGTGTGTTGCCAAACAAGAGTCCATCCTCCACCATCAGTTGTCATGTCACAATAGATCTGGGTAAGATAACACAAGTACAGTATATGTATGCAAGTATCAAAAGTGAATAATTTGCCATTTTTTATAATTTCTGTTGTATAATATGTTTGCCATAATATGGGAAAGCAAACCATAATCACACTCACCACAAAAGGATTATAGTAACAAATATAATATATGATCCAAATAAAAATAGCCAAGCTGTCAAAAAGGTTGCAGGGTTCAGTTAGCTAAAAGCCACATTCTGTTTTCACAGCTTGGTGGTTTTGTGTGGATTTCACTTCTTTTATAAGTCCAGCCTATGAATTATCCACAGACACAATGATGACAAGAGTTATAATTGTATTGTATTGCAAGTTATATATCATTATTTGTTAATGCTACTGTAATACTCTAATAGAGCACATAGTGAAGTCTTCTTATACAATGCAAATAGCCTGTGAAATAATGAACTATTAAGAATTTCCTTATATAAAGTAAGGGAATTGCCTGTGATAGCAGTGCCTTAGTGATTAAGGATATGGGTGTTAGGTGTGGGGTCCCTGGTTGAATCCTGGCAAACATTTAGTGCTCTTTTACCCCATAGTGGCTGTTCTATTAGAGTATCTCAATCACAGGACTTGGATTTCACATTGTACTCTGTAACTGCTACTCCAGTTGCCTTTTTAAATCATTGAAAGGCACTGCTATGATGTTTAGCTCATGTACACATTTTTGAGTTATTCCCATATGTAATTTATCCTGTACCTGTGGCAAAACTTAATTTGTTTACATGAATAAATGTTTTTAAGAAAAATATTTTAAAAAATGAAAGTTTAACCACCCATACCTTGGGAATGGCTGGAGCAAATTCAATCAAGTTTGGTGTGTGGCATGCTTTGTCTGGCAGACAGCTACAATGCAAAATGGTGTGCTTCTCAGAAGGTACCATGCATGGAGCTAAAATCATATTTTTTTCTTCCTGCCAATATATGCGCATGTGGCATGCTGGCTTTCTTTGGCACTACTGTGTCTACAACTGACAACTACAATTTTTGCATCACTAAAGCTAAAAACAAAAAACTTTTCCCAAATCAGAGAGGTAGTCTTCGTTGATCTGACATTATGTCAGATCAAAGTCAAAGTTGATCTGACATTGTATGGCAATTATGCTTAGTAGCATGCATAAGCATGTCAAGTTGGGGTATACCCCCTGAAAACTTTTAGGATTTTCAAAGCTTGGATGTGAGTATTTTGACATCCAAAACTCCTTCAGAAGCCATCCACTGTTACATTGTGTAACCACATACGTGCATAATAAATCTGCAATAATAACATTATGATGATTCAGGGGCGGCTACAGGGGGGATCAAAGGGGGCTCTTGACCCCCCTCCAAAAATTTTTAGCATACCAAGATCGAGATACTCTAATAGAGCAGTCACTCTAATAAAGCAGCGACAGTACTAGAACAGTGTGTAGTGAGCTATTTAAGGATTTTTATGTACTTTATCAGCTATAAATGCGTGGTTAGTGAGGTGGGCAGCTATTTTCAGCTGGCTGTGACCTTTTTTTTTTTGGTTTCACCTTATGAAAACAGAGACAATGTAGTGCCTCAGTTCATTTTTGAACCCCCTTTCCATAAGTCTGGATCCGCCCCTGATGATTGGATATGAAATTGTCCAATGTGATGTTTGACATGTATATCATACACTATGATAGTAGTGTATAGTAGGGACCACAAAGGAGTAGGCATGGCCCACGAAATAACATCACCCAAAAACAGCCTCAATTTTCCCAGACGACAATGAGGCAGTATTGGTTAAGTAAAACTCAGCCCAAACAAGCTTTCAGATCAACCCAAAATGCTTTCAACAAGTTGCTATGGAATTTAAAAATAATTTATTTAACGGAATTTTCTACTGACTGACTGAGTAACTGACTGTGATGCCTTCAGACAAATGCAACTTGATAACGGCTAAGGCTACGGGCTTGATTTTTTCACTGTTTGACATCGTTTTGGCCCAAGAGGTGCCTTTTGGCATACCACAGTACACACAATGCATTCTTCATGGACTTACCAGTGTTCTCTTTTGTGTCCCATTCATCTTTGCTGGCAGCAAAAAGTGTCGATTTGGCGATAGCACGTGATGGCTTCCCTTCATAACGGAAATCATCCTTATTTTTAATAGTGGCTGTTTTGATTGCAGAGGTGCTTTTCGAACAGTTCTTGATTTGTACTGTTGCATAATGGGTTGAACATACGTGATAACAACAAGTAATGGATGCTTCCCTTTTCAGACGATAATTGATATAACTGGGACGTGCGGCTCCATTTCTTTCAGTGCGTGTGGATTGCAGAGGTGCTTTCCGAACAATTCTTGATTCGAAATGCTGTGTAACAGGTTGAATCTAGCTGACAAAGAAGTGTAATAGATACTTCACTTTTCAGGACATAGCTGGGGCATGCGGCGTATATATTCAGATGCAGTATGCGTGGGTTCTCCACAGTCATAATAATATTTTCAAAAAAAGTTAACAAATAAGTACACAGAAAGTTTTGGAGTTTTCAACTATAGTAGGGACCATAGCACATTGATAAAAAGTATTGAAACAAGCTGGAATAGTGCACGATATTAAATCACAGTAAAACAATAAGAAGTGTTACTTATATCCCTACTGTGCTCAAGAAATGCACAGTAGGGATATAACATTTCTTATTGTTTTACTGTGATTTAATATAGTGCACTACTCCAGCTTGTTTCAGTACTTGTTATCGGTGTGTTATGGTCCCTACTCTAGCTGAAAATTCCAAATTTTTCTGTGTACTTGTATGACATATCTATATCAATTATAGTTAGTTATGGTTTAAGCAACAGCAGGACATTTAAAACCCCATTTAGAAGCCACTAAACAGTGTGTGAACGTGTGGTAAAATGGTGCAGATTGCACTTCATTGAAAGGTGCAGGCTCAATTCCCCAAGTCAGACAACTTTTTTTCCCCGCTTTTTGAACCTTTTAGGTACACCTTTTTGAAAGCTGTTTGACTGCTCTAATAGAGTTTCTGACTGTTCTATTAGAGTATATCGATTTTTTAGCAGAAATCAGTCAGCCATCCTTGACCGGTTCAGTAGGTAATTGAGCGGTCTTCGAGCTTAAATGTCTGATGGCTGACCGTTATAATCCACTCTGCAAATGTATCACTACTAGTAGAAAAAGTTTGAGCTATGGGTTACTCTATGGGAATGAAAAACAATTATAGAACTTTCTGTTGGCAACACTAACAAAACAATGGCTTAATTATCCATAAAGTACAGTAGAAGTGTGAAGTGTACCTTACAGACCACCAACTGTGCTTGTACTTTACGAAACTTCAAAGTTTAATAAAGCACAGTCTAAGCAGTTCATTGTCAACAGCCACCATGAAAGCTGAGCCGAACAGTGCCATGTTTACACTTTTTGAAATGAGCTAATAAATAGAAAATTGTACAAGTTAGTATAGATCACTACTATAAAAGTGTTTAAACAGAGGTGTTCATCACCTCAAGTGCAAACTTATTTCCTACTTAACATCAGCTTGTTTCCAAGAGTAGCTACATTTATGAGTAATTGATGATGAGTAAAGAGATTGGAGTAGGGATGGCTCTAGGGAGTTTCTGAGGTTTCCAGGAACCAGTCATGTTTAGATTGAGATACTCTAATAGAGCAGTCACGGTGTTCTAAGCAGCAGTGCAGCAAGCTACGTAGGTATACTTAAGGATTTTTATGTACTTTATCAGTGATACTAATATCAGTGGAGGGAAGTTATTCTCAGCATGCAGTTTTAAGTTACCTTTTTTGGTCTTCACCCTCTTGATCAGAAACCAGTCACCAAAAATCCTAGAACCACCCTTGTTGAGGATATAGCTGAATGATGGATAATAGCATATTATGAAGAGTAAAGGTTCTACTAAGACCTATGCTAACTCTAATATCACCAAAAAGTGGTACAGTTTTGTATCTGCTCCACTTTACTGCTCTAGTACACAATCCACCTTACTTGTCTGTCCAAAACCCAGTACACTCCACTCTGAGGTGGTCTAGCACAATCAGTTGACAATGCCTCTTGTACTTCTTTACAACTTTTAGCACTAAGTGCTCTAGATTTCCCTGTGGATGCCACCAACCTATATACAATACAAAATTTTGCTCACGTTAGATATTCACTAAAATATTAACTACTTACTCAAATGGAGTCCATTTTGCATTTTTGCATACCCAAATCATCAAAGGATCAACTGAACTATAAAAACTTTCTGCTCCATTGTCTTTGGTACAAATTTTAGTTGGAGAAGATGAACGCTATAGTACAAAAAGTACATAGCAATTAATTTTCTATGCCCCTACATTAGATATGCAATAGTCAAAATTGTATATAACATCAATTATAAACTTCAAAATATAATCACTGCTGATAGCTGTACATCACAATAATTACCTAATGTAAACAGTAATGTATGTAATGTACAGAAACATGTAATGTACTGGTCTTATTAGTTTACTGCAATCTGAAGTGTGAGTTTAAGTTTTGTCAGCAGCTGTAACCATGCAGCTACAAAGGGCTTTGCATTACAGATACATAGTTGGGTGTGTGGAACCATAAGTAATGTAAAAATTGTAAAATTCTGAATTTAAATTTTGTAGTAGCCATTATTGAAGTGTGACTGCAAAAAAAAAAGCATGCTGGTATCTCTGAAAGTGGAATAGCATTACACAGCAAAGCACAAAGAAAGAGGATCAAGACACATGGTAGTGTGTCGTGCGGCCAAGAAAGCCGGCGACCACACTGTGAGTATATTGACAGGAAGAAAGAATACAGCTTTTTCGTGCATGCATAGCTCCATGGCCCCTTTTCCAAAGCACACCATTTTTGCTTTATAGCTGTCCCCCAAGTAGGGTACACCACATAGCAAATTTGATTAAATTCACAACAGCCATTTGCGAGATATGGGCGTTCAAAGTTTCAGTTAAATTTCTTCGTTTTTTTCTTCTTACGCAGTAGGTACGGGGGGCTACAGGGGCTTCAATTTATTTTTGCACACTTTGCAAAAATTGCTATAAAATGCAAATGTGTAACTCGATTGCCTCAATCTTTGGCACAAATGAAGAGCGTGTAACGGTGGATTCACATACCACGTTTGCTGTAATATGAGGAATATTTAAGGAGTTATGAATGTTTATTCATGCAAAAAAGATCAAACTTTTGTCACAGCTACAGGGTAAACTAAGTACAGAAATAACTTGAAAATTAGTGTGTAGATAGGCTGATAATCATGGCAGTGCCTTTTGATATTTTGAATAGCAATAGAGTTACAGCGATAAAGTTATACAGCAAAAACCAAGCATGTGTAAAATCGCGGGATCAAGATACTCTAATAGAGCAGTCACTGCGGGGTAAAAAGTGTGCAAAAAATGTAAAAAAAAACTTACCAGAGTTCGAACCAGGGACCTCCATAACTAACACCTGCATCCTTAAACACTGAACCACTGCTACCTTGGCTGATCACCTCACTTAATTTCTGCTTTATAAATGAAATTTCTAGTTGAAATCTGTTTATAATCAAAGTTTGTAATTTCATAGATCTACCAATAAAAGTTCTAGATTGTTCTAGAACATTCTATGTATGTTCTATTGGAAGTCCTCAAAAAAATGTTCACTCTATTAGAGTATTACAATAACATATTTCAAATATTGAATTAAATCATGCAATGAAATACATTTATAAGTCTGTCTTCAATAATCATCATTGTATCTACATAGAAAAGAAGAAATGTGAGTAAAAACAAACCTCAAAGTCAGCCATAGGCTGGTTTTGGGGCCTTATAAAGTACAAAAAGAAGAGAAATCCACACAAAAACAGCCAAGCTGTGGTGCGGCCTTAAAAATCCTGGGTGAAAAAAGTTGTGAAATTAAAGGTGGCAGCCAAGAAATGGCTGCAATGATGTTAATGCTAAAAATTTTTAATAATGGCTGTGAGCATTGTTAAAATTTATTAGCATTAACATCATTGCAGCTATTTCTTGGTCACCACCTTTGATTTCACAACTTTTTTTCACCCAGGCTTTTAAGGCCGCACCATTTTTTCACAGCTTGGCTGTTTTTGTGTGGATAAGAATAGCAGCGTTGATTTCCTTCCTTTTGAGCTTCCACACAAAATGATATTTTAAGTCTATCAGAATATTCTACTAAATAAATTGTTGCCTTCATCATTCTTTCCTTTGAGTTACTATTGCAAACAAGTTAACGAACCAGTGAAAGTAAAATTTTTAATTTTAGGAAATACTATTAAAAGTGCTGAAACAAGGGAGATATCACCTGATGCACACATTTAATCCCTATGTAAGACAACTGTGAGCTGTGAGGAAAAGAAGACTTTTTACATTTGAGTAGGGATCACAGAAAGAAAACAAAGAAAAGAGGGAAGTCATCTACATGCACCTGCAGCCTTGCTACCTGACATTCAATTCCTATTTCAGCCTGTCAATAGTATAGCTATGACTATAGTCATGATCAGTGGTGTAGCTAGCTATTTGGACTGCAGTTGTCTTGACTGTCATTTCACCTTAAGTGAATTAAAATTATGTAAATATGCAATGCTCAACTAATGCCCCAGTATCATGTGATCAGCCAGATGTGAGCCATGCATCATCACTGTCAAATCAAGGGAATAACACTATTTTAAGTCAAGAGAATAACACTATTTCATGCTTATGTGCTGAGTGAGGTCTACTTGAGTAAAGACTAAGTGATCAATTACGTTCATTTACTGCCAGCTCTGCATGACCAAGATCATTAATAGTGACCTGATATGGTAGCTACAAATAAAAGCTGCTAGCGATTGAAGATTGGATCAAGAATGAACCCTCAAGAGTTATGATAAAGTGTGAATAAACAGCAATCAGTATCTGATCATGCAAAAGAGCTATATAAGTAGTACAGTGTCAATAAGCTGCAGAAATAACAGCGCAGCAGTATATTTAACTAGTTATAGGCACAGCTGTCTACTTTAACAACAAACGTATAAAGAGTCTACAATCATATCTCATAATAATTGCATGTGCTTGCATGGTGAGAAGGTGTCACTGAAAGTCTATCTATTCCACTGGTCACAATGCAATACAAGTATTACAGAGTACATACTGTATATATACAAAGAAGGTAAATTTAATTAAGTGCGTGGAAGTCAATAAATATTTTCATTGCTCAGTATTAGTGCAGGGTATTTACTTAAAAATGCCTAGGCTTGCATTGGGAGAGCACTACTTTATCTATCATCGTCATTGTATCTATAGATACAAATAGTTTGTGTAAAAACAATCTTCAAAAGCCAGTTTATGCATGGTTGGCAGCTTTTTGGGATATTTAAAATACAAAATTAAGTGAAATCTATGCAAAAGCAGCCATGGCCACAATCTTTAATTTCAAAACTCTTTTAAACCAGATTTTGAAGACTGCACCCCTTTATACAGTTTAGCTACTTTTGTATGGATTGTTTACAACACCTTTAACAGTATAGCTTAGACAACTGAGAAGATGACATGGTCAGACAAATCTATACAAAAAGGAATGAGTAATATATCAGAACTTCAGTGCTGGTCACTGTAAAGTGCTAATAATAATAAATAATAATATATGTACACAGCATGTAATTAATGTAATTATGTATGAAATCATCCTGAACCTTAGAGTCAGTCATCTGTCAACAACTTGATCACAGCATGCCACTAATTTTTGTAAATTTTCTGTTTGCTTTCCACAGTATTAAGCCCATCATCCTCTAGGTTATAAACCAAAAAGTACCGGTTCAATGTGTGTATAGGATTCACTAAATCTGTTATAGCAGTCACCTGCAATTCTGTTGTCTGAAGCTATATGCTCCCATAGTCTTAAGAATAGCTATACATTACAATCACAAAAACACCTAGCTACAAAAGCAAAGAAATTTTAACAATATGTGTAGAAGAATTTTAGCCTGTGACAGTGTTCGATAATCTCATCATGATTTGTACATGCTTGAAGATTTTCAGTCAGATTTGCACTAAACAGAAGTTCAGTGCCTTACCTAAAGGAACGTCAACACGAACATGGCTGCGTATTGGTATAGCTAGCTATTGAACACCAATAATTCACAAAATTAGCTACTAAACTAATCAAATGTGTAACTCACTTTAGTAACAGTTGACAAGAAAGTATTATCAGTTGTTGAGGCCACTGTAGTGCTGCAGTGTTTGAAAGAAACATTAATGTATATAGCTACAAAAATGGAAATCCGGCTTAGAAATAGCTAACTTACCTTAATAGTACTATCAACATGAAACTGAGTTGTGGGAAGTAATCCATGGTGCAAGATGTTGATCTTATCGAAATCGTCACTTGGACCGTGTGAGTTGGCCGTGGTCACAGTGTCAATGTTGTCACGTGCCAATCATCTCAAACATTTTAATAGTCTGGCGGCACTCCCCTTTCCTCTAATTCGCAGAGTACGTGACATGTACGTTGATCACGTGAGTTAAATTCGTTTATTGCACACTGATTTTTACATCTGCTGGATCAACTCTAATAGCAGTCAGTTGTTCCAACCAACCCAATTTTGTGTAGAAATTAATTAGAAAAGAATTGATCACGTGACACCCAGAAATTAATGTTCTAAATGTTGTTGAATGATTGAGATACTCTATTATTTTATTCAGCAGGACCCTCCAGGGGGTATAATGCTGTTGTGCAGTACAATTACAATCAAATATTACATGATTTAATTATAATTATTACATGATTAGTGCTAATTTTTGTTTAGGCCATCATTATTAAATTCCTTGTTTCCCATCACCACCTGCATCGATTTTTAGGTACCCGCACCATAGGCTGGTTTTTGGGCCTTATAAAGTACAAAAAGAAGTGAAATCCACACCAAAAACAGCCAAGCTGTGAAAAAATGGTGCGGCCTTTAAAAGCCTGGGTGAAAAAAGTTATGAAATCAAAGGTGGTGATTGCCCAAGAAATGGCTACAGTGATGTTGATGCTAAAAAAAAAATTAATAATGACTGTGTGCATTGTTGGTATACGGAAAATTAACATCTCAATAATTATGGTTTCGTTAGATGAAGAAGGCAAGCAGCCTGATTGAAGATAAAAGAAATGACAAGGAGCAGAGGATCTACACTCGTCGGAACCCCAAAAGACACACCCCACTGGTGAGTTTATTAGGCCACTCCAAGAAAATTCATTGTTTCCCATTTCATTGATCTCAAAACTGTGTTTGGGCAGGTGGTTCATTATTCATTATTCATTATAGCTATGCTACAAATTTTTAAATTCATGACCTACACAACAGCTAAAAAAGGCATGAAATACAGTATCATAAAGTATTAAGCTTCATGGGTTATGTCTCTGAATAAGGTTATTGCTAGAAATAGTGCCTGTGTACAACTGCTACACATTCACGTGATAAATAATGAATAAATTGTTCAGTTTACAGCATAATGAATAACACCATGTGGAAGAGAATTTGTTTGCGGGCGGGAAATTTGAAACAATGAATTTTCTTGGAGTGGCCTTGTTGTGGCACAAAATGGTGGCTGTGTGCTACCTTGTTTGGCCTCTAAGCTTGCAACTGTGGTAGCTGCTGCAGCTGGTGAGTTAGCCCAGGACCAGAGACATCAAGATGCTGTAGAGGAGGTGGGGTGTGACTTTGTCCCACTTGTTGTAGAAACTTTTGGTGTTTGGTCACCATTTTGTACTTCAAACCTTTCATCCCATTGCCGGCGTTGACCGCACCATAGCCAGAAGTAGTGTGTCAACCAAACAGGCTCGTAAACATTTATATTACAACAACTTTCAGTTTCTTTATGAATAATGCCTGTATGATTTTACAGTACTGGGCTTTGCAGTGTGAGGACACTGAGTTTCCTTTCCCCAAACCTCTGTTATGATTGTGCTTGTAGTTTAGTTGTAGAGTAGTTTGCATTGTAGTTGTAGTTAATTTTGTGTTTGCTAATACTTCATTTTTCATTAAAAAACTGTGGTCAGTGAGTGAGTGAGTGAAGTGAGGCAGACCAAATTTCAAAGTTTGGCAATTTTTAAAAAAAATTCTGTATCTGGTTACTGGTAAGTGTTTTCTTGTTTTTAATGCTGTATTTCATGTTAGATGGACTAATATTATTCCGTAAAGATGATTTTTGTAGTGTGAGATGTCTCTAGGATGGTTTTGAAGGCGGCATTTTAGGAAGAGTGCGTAATTTTGGGGGATCCCTACTGGAACAGTACTACCGTACTGTTTGATAAGTCCAGTGAGTTGGTCGTTGCAGTGACAAACTGTCATCTGTGACATGACGGAAGCAATAAGCATGGGTGACAGAAGTAAGAACAGGACAAAAATTCAGAAGAGGTCCCCCACATCATGAATCCAACAATTTACACAACAGGCCAATAGAGCTGGAATTACGAGAGTCCAGTGACAAAAGAGTGGTACCACACAACCTCTCAGCCATCTTCTGATTTAAGTAGATGAGTGGCATCTACTTAAATTAGACTCAATTCTCTTCTAGTTTGACATCTCTATTACTTTTGCAGCGATCTCAATTTCCTGTATTTATTTTTATAAAGAAGCACTTTATATTAGTTTGTTTGTTTGTAATATACATCAGTCAGAGAGCCTCCATTAAGAATGTTATTTGAGTTGCCTAAAGGTTTGCATGCAAGTGTACCATATAGATACATGTAAATATGCATGTATACATGCATATACTATTGTATCTTATTCTTTTTAGTGCATTGATATTTTTATGATCCATTTAGGAATTAAATAAATTTTAAGGAGCAAATAATATGAATACAGGACACTGAAAAATATTTCACTTAATCTTAATGTTAAATGTTCTTTCATGCAATAAACTAATAAAATTAATAATGACAAAAGTTAGTGCAGCACCAAAAAAGTTCAGCAGTGATAATTTCAACGTTACATTTATCGGACAAAAATTGCCATAGTCATATCAGTGTCGCTTCTCCTGTTACTGATGGAAGATGGAATCTGACAGTTGTACCAATGACACTCGGTCTGATGTGTCAGTGTAGATCTTTTATGATAAGTATTGCAGTTGTCATAGTGGATGGTGGGTAAATATTTGTCAAATGTGAGACCAAGTATTCCAGTCCCATGTATGCTAGATGCAGGTGGTATCCCATTACAAGTTGTACACAAATCTAACACCTACTTGGCATCAAGTAGAATAGCTCCAGTCCAGTGGTAATCTATGTTATGATTAAAGTAACCTTTATAAGTAAACACTATTGTTCCTTTGTGATACGCTGCTATAATTTGTTCAGTGGGATTGAAAGAAGCTTTGTTAGGTACATTACACCATTCCTCATAACTGGCATCTTTGACACAAGGTTGATAATAATCAGAATAGTAGAACATCTTAGTATAAAGTGGATTGTACTTCATATAAGTGTGTGGCCAAACAAGAGTCCATCCTCCACCGTCAGTTGTCATCTCATAATAGATCTGTGTGAAAATTTAAATTAGCCAAGCTATGGAAACCCCTGGTAAAAATTGTGAAATCAAAAGTGAAGGCCATTAAAATTATTAAAGTAAGTTTAAGGTGGCAGCAAAGAAATGGAATAAAGTTAATGCCAATTAATTTGAAAAACATAGCTGTATCATTGCTTTTCACAGCTTAACTGTTTCTGTATCTGGTCCCTGTAGTGAAAATCTAGAAAAGGACACATTGTTAGGAGTCAACCTAAAAATGCAGGATGTAAGCTTATAGCTGTTAATTAACTCTATTGAGTAGCACATTAACCACTCCACTAGAGTATCTTATCAAAATTCCAGTAGTTGAATAGTGGTCTGGCCAAAACTGAACCAGCCAAACCAGTTCCTATGCCCTTGGGTCACCATAACATTTGTATTTCAAAAAGTTCCAGAGCTGGCCTATGGCTGGCTTCGAGGTTTAATTTCATTTTTATCAATCTTTAACCTGTTATTACAGAGAGGCTGTATCGTACATTGTTTTGTTGAATATATTTAAAATTGCAGTACATTTTGCACTTTAATACAACACACGTGTAACATTCTAGAACTATGTAGATGAATCAATTTATTTGACATAGATTGAGGCTAGAACTTTTATTTACGTGGTAAATCGTAGCTTAAAGCTTAGGGTAACTAGATTCCTGGTTAAATCCAGATCAACTTTTACACACATACATACTTTAAAAGCTTCTGCATGACTGTTTTGAGAATCACAGTTGTACTCTCATTACACATGCTCAGTTTAAATGTAGTTACGTGTAACTACTTTAATTCCTTTTAGACCACTGAAAGGCATTCAAATGACAGTTAATTATATAATTATTATTATCTACATACTAATTCTCTACTTGTACCTGTAAGTAGTTTATCCTAGCTGTGCAAGTGTGACAAAAGATCAATTCTTGTTCACAAAATCATTCATAGCTCCTTTTACAAGTGTAAGAAAAAATTCAAGTATTAAAAAGTTATGAAAAAAGGGAGGTCATCTACACCTGCAGTTATACTAGCTGACATTTAATTCCTACATCAGTCATACTGTAGCTATACTGTTGATCAACAGAAGTAAGAATTATAAGTCAACTAGTATAGGTGTAGATGACCTCCCTTGTTTCATTGCTTTTATCTATGACTCCTACTCAATTTAATGTAAAATTTCTAATTTTTTCTTACACTGAATAAAGAATTAAGAAGTGCTTCTGCAATCAATCCAGTCACACAGAAATAAAGCAATGAAGCCATGCTGTTAGTTATCACCAATCAACACCTATGCGGTAGTGAATAAAGAAATGAGACACAAAGGAGGACAAATGATACGTCATGTCTTGGGCCAAAGTAATGTTGAACAGTGAAGAAATTAAGCCTGCAACCTTACCCACAGTCGAGTTATGCTTGGCTGTCAGGAAGTTGGTCGGTCAGTCAGTCAGTCAGTTAGCAGAAAAATAAAATTTCATAGAAACTTGTTGGAAGGGTTTGGTGTCCCCTCTCATAAAAGTTAGCACACAGCAAGTAGGTACAAAGGAATGCTGCTAGATTTGTGTTTGGAAATTACTTGAGACATTCAAGTGTTACAACCATGCTACACAAACTTCACTGGTGAACAATGGAAAAGAGAAGAGATGAGCTAACTCTAACAAAATTATCAATCATCAAGTAGACATCCCTTACGATCACATCCTTCAAATCACTCCTAACTCCACCCGTAGTAGTAGTAGTAGTAAGAAACATTTACACTTACCGTCCAGAATTAATTCCTATCTGAACTCTTTTTTCCCCAGAGCTATTAGATTGCAGAATTCTTTTCCTGATCATGTTGTAGAAACTGACAATGTATAACTTTAAATCTTACCTAAGTTTAGCTGCTAGCTAATCATGTACTCATTTTTGAGGTCTTGTGCATCAAAGCTGGTTCCAGTAGCTTTTATTTGTGTGGTACAAATTTCACATTTTCTTCACACACACACACACACACACACACACACACACACACACACACACACACACACACACACACACACACACACACACACACACACACACACACACACACACACACACACACACACACACACACACACACACACACACACACACAGATCCAATTAAAAGTATCTAGTTGAAAATAGAAAACCTAAGATCTAACTACTGAATTCTGTTTAAATTTCATTAGTTCTGTGTTAATTTTCTCTTTAAACTGCTCTATACAGTATCTCAACCCACAAACCTTTTTTTTATTGTGAGTGACTATGTATTCAACTTAACTTGTTGTCATTCTCCTTTTGTGAAACAATTGAAGTTTCCTGTTAGGTACACTGCCTTTGTACTGCAAAAACTTGATAGTTTGATGTTTCTGCTACAAGCCTGCAATCTCAAAAATTCTCAGCAGTTCCTGGAACCTCAGGAAACCCCCTTCCATGCCCCTGGGTATACACTTGTGTTAACTGTGTGATCCATATTACCTGTCTGTCCAAAACCCAGTACACTCTACTCTGAGGTGGTATACAGTTAGTTGACAATACCTCTTGTATTTCTTTACAACTTTTAGCACTATATTCTCTTGATCTCCCTGTGAATGGCACCAATCTACAAAATAAAATTTGTTAAAAGATATTCATATAATGGCTTACTCAAATGGAGTCCATTTTGCATTTTTACATATCCAAATCATCAAAGGATCAACTGGACTATAAAGACTTTCTGCTTCATTGTCTCTGGTACAAGTTTTAGTTGGAGATGATGAATGCTATATGGTACAAAATACATATGTACCAGTTGTTATATACAAATGCTATATATACATGCCAATATTCATAATTACATGTAAAATCAATTGAGAATATCTATATAATTTAAATGTTGTACTAACATAAAGCAATTTTAACCTGCCGTGTAAGTATAACTAAAAATGCATGGACGTACCCAACCAGGAGGTTTCCATGGATTCAGGAAATCTCTTATGCACTGCTTTAAAACATTTAAAAATTGAGACTTCAAGTTTTCAAAATCAAAAAATTGTCATGAAAAACAGGATTCACCATAAACCTTAACTCACATGGTCATTTAATTTAATTAGTATTTAACAATAATTTGAGTGAACAAGTTCATGATACTTCAATAAAGTATTCAGGCAATATCACCTGTTTAAACAAGCACACACAAAGAAAAATTATGAAAGCAGTAAAACCGCAAGGGGTGTTGTCTATACCTGCAGATACACTAGTGGACGTTTAATCCCTATAATATATACTTCAGTATAATATATATATATATATATATATATAGACATAAATTATGGACTAAGTGTCCACTATAGAGTAATATATCTGCAGGTCCTTTATTTCATTAATCTCTAGCAAAATTTGGAATTCCTACTTTTCCTTGCGCTTGTTTGTTTATACTTGACTGGGGAGCTTACGCATACAGCATCAAAAGTTAGAGTGACATTAGACATGCCATAAAATGTATTTTGCACCTGAATATGCGCCCCACCATCAATTACTTTGAAGTGAAGTGGCCATTATGCTTTGTTTTCAGCTATGTTCAGCCAGTTACACAGCATTACACCCAAAGAACAGAATAAGAAAAATCTCTATGATCAATCCAGTATCTACAAAACAGCCACAGGGAAGCCATAACGCATACACCTCTGTGAATCAACACCATTTGCACTATCAATGAAAAGAAATAGGACACAAAGGAGAGCAAAGGTAAATCCATGATGCATGCATTGTATATACTGTGGTATGCCAAAAGATACTTGCCATGCTGAAGCGACATCTAATAATGAAAAAATTAAGCGTGCATGTGGCCTTATGAGTTACACTTGTCTTAAGACATATTAGTATCTGAAGACATTATAAATTAGTTGGTTAGTTAGTTAGTCAGTCAGTCAGTCAGTCAGTCAGTCAGTCATTCAGTCAGTCAATCAGTCAGTCAGTCAGTCAGTCAGTCAGCAGAAAATTTCACTATTTTTAAAATTTTGTAACAACTTGTTTTGGGTTGCACTGTGTACTGAAGACACTATTGGGCTTGGTACCATGAAAGTATTGTGAGGCTGGTTTCTCAGTGGTCAGTTTTTGTATGAATGTGCAAACCTCCTGATGATCTCCAAAAATTATACAGCCGGTATGATAGAACAATCACTTATGGTACTGATATAGTTCAAAAACTTTGGTTTGATTACTAAGAAATCATACTCACTGTAATTTTCACATCATACTTGCTACAGTCAAACTTGATGTAGATGTACTGTTTTCCATATGTGTACTATTTGACAGACTAAACTTATGTGACTCAAAACTTCATGTGCTTTGCTTCTCAGTAAGAGTATTTGGGGCTCTTACTTTTTCATCATGAAGTTTATAGCCTAACATGTCTATTACCCTTCACGCAGAAGAATTTTACAGAAATCAAGTGTATAGGAATTTTATACCTTGGTTATAGATTGTCACACAATGTGCAAATTTATTCTCTATATTAGCCCATATATGATTGACAATCAACTAGTATACTGTAAGTAGAGATTAAATTCAGATGATGACCTTCCTACATAGCATGTAAAATTCCTGGTAAATACAGTATGATAGTTCTGAGCTGTATGGTAGGGATTATGAAAATTTGGGGTTTTCCTGCCCAAAACATATCTCCCAAAACTAGCTTTACTTTCACAACAGCTTAGCAGTATTGGTTAGGCATAATTAAACCCTTTAGAACAACACCAAACTTAATAATAACTTTCTTTCTGCTAACTGACCTATCGATAGATGTCTCCAGCCAAGCACACCTCAACTATGGTGAATGTTATGGGCTTGACCATGATTTCTTCATTGTTCAATGTTGCTCTGTGCCTTAATTTGCACCAACCACAGCAGCTACCTTGCATGCATCATGGACTTACCTTTGTCTTCCTTTGTGTCCTATTCTTTTTCCACTACCTTGTAAGTATTGACTTATGGTAACATGTCATTGCTTCAGTGCTGGCTATCACAAGAGTCATCTGTAATGTCTGCAGTGACCAGATTGATTGCAGAGGCCATTTCTCATATTGTGTTATGATTGTAACACTGTAAAGCAGGTGTGACCTAACATAGCTGAATACAAAGTGGAATGAGTTTTTAGTAATTGATAGTTAGGGCATGTATTCAGTCATGTAATGGCTCAAGAGTAATGATTATCCATGCAAAAACAGTCAAACTGTGCTAAAAGGTGCATCTTCAAAAGCCTGGATGAAAAAAGTTCTGAAATTAAAGGTGTGGATTATCATTATTGCAGCCATTTTTTGGCTTCCACCTTTGATTTCACTTTTTTCACCCAGGCTTTTAAAAGCCGCACCTTTTTGCACAGTTTGGCTTTATTGTGTGGATTTCACTACTTTTTGTACTTTGTAAAGCTCAAAACCCAACCTATGGCTTTGGGGTTGATTTTACCCACATTTCTTCCTAGCTATCTACTATCTATACACATAATGATGATCATTGAATACAGAAGTCATAATTGTATTGTATATTGCATGTTTTATTTGACTACTTGTTTATAATTATTATTGTAATATTATGATAAATCACATACTTTTGAGGACTTCTAACACAATGAACATAGAAGTTCTCAAATTTCCACTGGTAGCTAAATGTAAACAAGAACAAGAAATTTCAAGGGGAAATTTAGTGAGGTAATCAGTCATGATAGCAGTGGCTCAGTGGTTAAGGATCTGAGTGTTAGGTGTGGAAGTCCCTGGTTTGAACCCTGGTAGGTTTTTTCCAACATTTTTTCATTTTACCCAGCAGTGATTGTTCTATTAGAGTAATTCGACCTCACAATTTTACTTTTTTTTCCTATGTAACTCCATAGCTGTCCCTTAAAAGCAATTCTAGTATAATGATTGGCCTATTTACACATCAATCTTCAAGTTTTTTTCCATATACAGTTTCACCCTGTAGTCATGATGAAAGTTTGACTTTTATGCAAATAAATACGTATTCATAACACTGTGTATATTTATCAGATTCATACCAAACTTAGTGTGCAAATTCACCTTTGTACACTCTTCATCTGTATCAAATTTCAAGGCATGCAATTGAGTTGCACGTTTGTGTTTTGCAACAGTTTAAAATTTTTATAAAGCATGTGGAAAGAAAAATCATGGCCCCTATAGGGTCCTTAAGAAGAAAAAATTGAAACTTTGGCCACCCATATATCATGAATGGCTTGATACAATTTTTCTGTGTGGCCTACCATACTTAGCACACAGCTATAATGCAAACATAGTGTATTTTGGAGAATGGACCATGGAGCTATGCATGTACATTTTCTTTCTTCCATTCAACAATATAATACAATGTGGTGCACCAGCTTTCTTAGCCACATAATACATAATTGTTATTATCTAAAGAAGGAAATGATAGATCTTGTAGATTTGAGCAGGCATCACAGAAATGAAAAAAGTATAAAATTGAAAACTAGGAAGGCTATCTACATCTGCATGCAGCTATACTAGTGGAGATTTAATCCCTAATTCAGCCATTACATTAATATGACTGAAGTAGGAGTAAAAATAATCTAATCCAAAACAGCCAAGCTGTAAAAAAAGTGTGCGGCCCTCAGAAAGGCTATGGTGAAAAAAGATGTGAAATCCAAGGTGGCGGCCAAGAAATGGCTGTGATGGTAGGTTAATGGTAAAAATTTTAATAATGACAATTTAGGTAAATTTTGTGAAGCGGCACAAAAATTCACTTGAATTGTCGTTATTAAAATTTTTACCATTAACCTACCATCACAGCCATTTCTTGGCCGCCACCTTGGATTTCACATCTTTTTTCACCATAGCCTTTCTGAGGGCCGCACACTTTTTTTACAGCTTGGCTGTTTTGGATTAGATTTCATTTCTTTTTGTATTTGTATACCAGCTTTGGGACTTTTTTAACCTACGTTTTTTTCTTTACTACAGGAAGAAGAAAAGATGAAGTAGATGTACTTTAAATATTTTATCAGAAAATGTACAAAATATATATATAGTATAATACATATTTGACCGCATTTGCGAAAAGGGGTCTTCCACACACATCCAATTTGCCAACTTTGACAATTGATAACTTCGGATTGGAAAGAGCTATTGCCTTGATATTTGGGCAGTGGTGAGCACCACTATAGCTGAATACATGGTGAAATTTTCAGGTTAATATGTTACTTGAACACTGAGTTATGGTCTCCAACGTTTACGGAATTGGATGTGTGTGGAAGACCCCTTTTCGCAAATCCGGTCACATATATTGATTACAGAAATCTCCATGGTGGTTTCTTTGTAACTGGACACTCTACAAGGTGACTTCTTCTAATTGCTCTCTCTACAGGGTGAATTGTTTGTAGCTGAACTATCTACAAGGTAACTTCTTCTAGCTGATCTCTCTACAGGGTGATGTGTTTGTAGCTGAATTTTGTATAGGTGATTTGTTTGCAGCTGAGCTCTTTACAGAATGGTTTCTTTGTAGCTGAACTCTCTAAAAGGTAACTTCTTCTAACTGATCTTTCTACAGGGCAATTTGTTTCTGGCAGAATTTTCTACAGGGTGATTTCTTTGCAGCTGAACTCTCTACATGGTGGTTTCTTTGTAGCTGAACTCTCCACAAGGTAATTTCTTCTAGCTGATCTCTCTACAGGGAGATTTGTTCGTAGTTGAATTCTGTACAGGTGATTTGTTTGCAGCTGAACTCTTTACAAAATGGTTTCTTTGTAGCTGAACTTTCTCCAAGGTAACTTCTTCTAACTGATCTTTCTACAGGGTGATTTGTTTGTAACTGAACTATCTACAAGGTAATTTCTTCTTGCTGATCTCTCTACAGGGTGATTTGTTTGTAGCTGAATTCTGTACAAGTGATTTGTTTGCAGCTGAGCTCTTTACAGAATGGTTTCTTTGTAGCTGAACTCTCTACAGGGTGATTTGTTTGTAGCTGAAATCCCTACAAGGTAACTTCTTCTAGCTGATCTCTCTACAGGGTGATTTGTTTGTATCTGAACTCTCTACAGGTGGTTTCTTTGTAGCTGAACTCTCTACAATGTGACTTCTTCTAGCTGAACTCTCTACAAGGTGACTTGTTTCTAGCTGATCTCTCTACAGGGTGACTTGTTTGTAGCTGAATTCTCTACAGGTGATTTGTTTGTAGCTGAACTCTCTACATGGTGGTTTCGTTGTAGCTGAACTCTCTACAAGGTAACTTATTCTAGCTGATCTTTTTACACTGCATATTTGTTTGTAGCTGAGTTCTCTACAGGGTGATTTGTTTGCAGCTGAACTCTCTACATGGAAGTTTCATTGTAGCTGAACTCTCTACAATGTGACTTCTTCTAGCTGAACTCTCTACAGGGTGACTTGTTTCTAGCTGAACTCTCTACAGGTGATTTGTTTGCAGCTGAACTCTCTACATGGTGGTTTCTTTGTAGCTGAACTCTCTACAAGGTAACTTCTTCTAGCTGATCTTTCTACAGGGTGATTTGTTTGTAGCTGAATTCTCTACAGGGTGATTTATTTGCAGCTTAACTCTCTACAAGGTGACTTCTTCTAGCTGAACTCTCTACAGAGTGATTGATTTTTTTTGCAGCTGAACTCTCTACATGGTGGTTTCTTTGTAACTGAACTCTCTACAGGGTGATTTGTTTGTAGCTGAACTCTCTACAGGGTGATCTGTTCATAGCTGAACTCCCTATAAGGTAACTTCTTCTAGCTGATCTCTCTACAGGGTGATTTGTTTGCAGCTGAACTCTACATGGTAGTTTCTTTGTAGCTCTACAATGTGACTTCTTCTAGCTGAACTCTCTATAAGGTGACTTGTTTCTAGCTGATCTCTCTACAGGGTGACTTGTTTCTAGCTGAACTCTCTACAGGTGATTTGTTTGCAGCTGAACTCTCTACATGGTTTATTTCTTTGTAACTGAACTCCCTGCAAGGTGACTTCTTCTAGCTGATCTCTCTACAGGGAGATTTGTTTGTAGCTTAACTCTCTACAGGTGATTTGTTTGCAGCTGAACTCTCTACATGATGGTTTCTTTGTAGCTGAACTCTCTACAAGGTAATTTCTTCTAGCTGATCTCTCTACAGGCCGATTTGTTTGTAGCTGAACTCTCTACATGATGGTTTCTTTGTAGCTGAACTCTCTACAAGGTAATTTCTTCTATAGCTGATCTTTCTACAGGGTGATTTGTTTGTAGTTGAACTCTCTACATGATAGATTCTTTGTAGCTGAACTCTCTACAAGGTGATTTCTTCTATAGCTGATCTTTCTACAGGGTGATTTGTTTGTACCTGAACTATCTACATGATGGTTTCTTTGTAGCTGAACTCTCTACAAGGTAACTTCTTCTAGCTGATCTCTCTACAGGACAATTTGTTTGTACCTGAACTCTCACATGATTGTTTCTTTGAAGCTGAACTCTCTACAAGGTGATTTCTTCTAGCTGATCTTTCTACAGGGTGATTTGTTTGTAGCAGAACTCTCTACAAGGAAACTTCTTCTAGCTGATCTCTCTACAGGGAGATTTATTTGTAGCTGAACTCTCTATACATGATTTGTTTGCAGCTGAATTCTCTACATGATGGTTTCTTTGTAGCTGAACTCTTTACAAGGTAACTTCTTCTAGCTGATCTCTTTACAGGGTGAATTGTTTGTAGCTGAACGATCTACAAGGTAACTTCTTCTTACTTATCTCTCTACAGGGTGATTTGTTTGTAGCTGAACTTTCTACAAGGAAACCTCTTTTAACTGAGCTCTGTACAGGGTGAATTGTTTGTAGCTGAACTATCTACAAGGTAACTTCTTCTAGCTGATCTCTCTACAGGATGATTTGTTTGTAGCTGAACTATCTACAAGGTAACTTCTTCTAGCTGATCTCTCTACAGGGTGATTTGTTTGTAGCTGAATTCTGTATAGGTGATTTGTTTGCAGCTGAGCTCTTTACAGAATGGTTTCTTTGTAGCTAAACTCTCTACAAGGTAACTTCTTCTAGCTGATGTATCTACAGGGTCACTAGTTTGTAGCTGAATTCTCTACATGGTGGTTTCTTTGTAACTGAACTATCTACAAGGTGACATCTTCTAGCTGATCTTTCAACAGGGTGATTTGTTTGTAACTGAACTCTCTACAAGAAAACTTCTTCTAACTGATGTCTGAACAGGGTGAATTGTTTGTAGCTGAACTCTCTACAGGGTGATTTGTTTGTAGCTGATCTCTATACAGGTTACTTATTTCTAACTGATCTCTTGAATTCTGTTCAGGGTGACTGCTCTATTAGGATGACTGCTCTATTAGAGTATCTCGATCTCGCACTTGCTACACCAAGTTGGATTTCGTGTTATAACTCTGTGGCTTTAAGTCTGATTTTTCTACACCATTGAAGAGCCTTTCTAAGATGATAACTCCATCTGTACAGCAATTTCCAAAGCATTACCCCAAGTGGTTTATCTGGTAGGCGTGGCAAGCATAATAATAATAATAATAATAAAATTAAAAAATTAAAAATTAGCTAACCTCGATTGCGTAATTGTTACACACTGTTGATTTTTTCGCTGTATCTTCCTGGTTTTTAGCTCGATTACTTTCAAACCACAAAAGGTTTGAGGTTCAATAGTTAACCTATTCACCCACCGATTTTCAGCTTCTTCCCATACGCGGTTTACCCTGTAGGCGTGACAACATATTGGTGTTATTTTTCGTGCATAATCGCTCATAACTCTTTGCCTGTTTATGGTATTCCAGCCAAAGTTGGTACCGAGATGCGCCTTTATACTCCCCTTCTGTGTGCCAACTTTCAAGGCAATCGGATAACGCGTTCGCGTTTTATAGCAGTTTTTGTAAGTGTGCGAAAAGAGGAAGAAAAATAAGAAGAAAAAAAAAACGAAGAAACTAAGCCAATTTTTGAAGTCGCATATCTCAGGAATGCCTGAAGCGATTTCGCTCAAATTTGGAATGTGGAGTGCTGAAGGTGGAGGGAATCTACACAGCAAAATTTGTCTTGTTTCATCAAGGCAGCACAGAGCTACGGAGGTGCGAAAATTGCGTTTTCTTTCTTCCTGTCAATATACTCACGGGGTTGCGCGCTGGCTTCTTGGGCCGCACGACACACTACCGTGTGTCTTGATGTCCACTATAGTATATATACGTAGCTATGACCTCCTCCCTTGTTTCAGTGTTTTTTTTTTTTTTTAAATTTCTATCAAGAATTTGGTCCAGTATATTAGACTGGAACTGAATTCATCTATAATACATTATTTTGAAGCACATTACACTGAGCATGTTTCTTTTCACTGGCAAATGCCACAAACAGCAACACTGCCAGGCCAACATCTTCAAACATGAAAAATGAATTAGTATTGAAAACTAGACATGGTCATTTTTGGCACATGTGCTTACAATTCTAATACCCTGTGTAAAGCTGTGGTCAGACTACATGAGACTATCATGAAGCTACTGTACCAAACAGCTTGAAGAGAACAGAACTCCATAAAGTATTTGAACACACTACAAGCACTAAATCAGGAGCAGTGGAGCAGGCCAAAGAGTGAGGGGGCCAGGCCAGCTGTAAGTTGAAGACCAAAAAAAAAAAAAAAAAGGTCACAGCCTCTTGAAAATAGCTGCTCTCCACCAATTATATCTCCTTAATTTTATAACTATGTATACGTAGCTAAGTAACTTGCTACACTGCTTCTCTGAATACCGTGACTGCTCTATTAGAGTATCCGGATCCTGACTGTTCCATTAGAGTATCTGGATCTTTTCTTGCAAACAGTGTCCCATAAAAGTGGGGGGGGATGGCTCCCCTGGCCCCCCATCTCCACTGCCTATGTTTAAAATATCTACTCCTATATAGTCACTCATAGTTTGAACAATAAAAAACTAAGTGTACATCCTTTAAATCACAGCAAAAATAGTGTTCCAATACTACCTATTCTAACCCCGTCTTTATTCAGTATTGGAACAACTATTTTTAAAAACTCCCTATAACGAGACAAAATGAACCTCAAATCTATAAACGACTCTAATGTTATTCACTATTGAATGCTGTGGTCTGTTGAATTTTTGGACTATTGGTTCCAACACCAAAACATAGACGGAATAAATACAGTCAGTATTTGTGTATGAATTATGCTGTGAATGTTGCTATTACAGATGACAAGTAGTGGGCCAAGGTCAATGTTTGCATACATACAACAATCTAGCAGCAATACCAGGTAGAAATAATACTGTGAAGTGGGCCCTAGGTTCAAATATAGCCATTATCAACAATCACCTGTATGGCTTACTACATGTACCACATGTACCACATGCCATTGTCTATTTTGTTGTGTACACTGATAACACAGGGATCAGTTGGAGGACCAATGAACATGCATCAGTACATACTCTGTGCAGTGATAGTACACAACTGATGTATAAATTTTTAGCAAGGTGTAAATAACAAGACAAACTTTTTTGTGAAAGACTTGTCCATAATTTAACTGTCAAAAAAAAATCATTTTTGTCCATAAGCTCATAATTGCTAATTCAATTATAAACTTTTGCTCTTTTGACATAATCCAAAATTTCACTCATTTCAGAGCTATATAGTTCCCTATGAAATTTCAGGTCATTAGGCCTAAGAGTCCTTGCTTCCCATCACCTTAAAAGTGATCATCCAGTAAGGAAAGGTGGTTATTTTTCATTAATAACTAAATTTTCAGTATTATGGTACAATTACAAATCAAGGTAATATATGGAAGAGATAAAATAATATTGGCTCCTCCTGATTTTTGGTAGCTGTGATGGGAACAAGATTCAGCCTAACAATGTACTTCAGCATTATGACACTGTGCAGCCCAAGAAATTTTGACACTAACTATTCCATTATCTCAATGTTTACTGATTGTATGGGACTAATAAACTACACAACTATACATAGAGGAAGGCTGGCTAGGTGGGTTGAAGATCCACTTCAATGTTAGGGGAGGGAGCTTGAACCGTTTTTACAGCAGGAATAACAACCAAAATACTCTAATAAAACATTCAGTTAACTCTATAATGATCCAGGTTAACTTTACATATAATTATCAAGTGCCTAATTAACTCACTTTGGCAACAGTTGACAAACTGTCAGCAGTCACTCCACTACTACAGTGATCAGGGGCGAATCCAGACTTTTTAAAAGGGGGGTTCCACTTTGGAATTGCAACTTCAGCCTAGCTGTAGGTTGAAGACCAAAAAAAGGGGTCATCACCTACTGACAATAGCTGCCCCTCACCATAGATGCCCTCTCCAATTATATTTCCTTATTTATAACTAGATACATAGCTTGCTACACTGCTCCTCAAAAGACTACTGTGACTGCTCTATTAGAGTATTTCAAGTAAGAGCAGCTCTCTCAAAAGAGAACCCCCCCTGGATCTGCCCCTGGTGATTGAAAGAAAAATCAATGCAAAGATGTATGTCCTCATAATACCTTAATAGTATAATCACCATTATATATATAGAAACAGAGTTAGGGGTAACTAGTTACTTTTGTAACTAAGTTACGTAACTAATTACTTTTAAAGTAACTAGTAATATAACTAGTTACTTGCTTTGTAACTAGTAACTTGTAACTAGGAGTAATTGTCTGAAAAGTAACTAAGTTACAATAGTAACTAATTACAATAATTACATTGTAACTATAATTAATTATACTTTAAAAGCAAGAGCACTTCAATTTTTGTGCCATATATGCTACAGCCACATTAAGTAGACAGATTCTGTGTACTGTTCTCTATGATTCAGCTTGAGTAACAGACATAGCAATGGTTAAAACTGACCTGAAAAAGCCACAGAATTGTTATTTTAAGTGCACATATTTATTACATCCCTTAATGATGCATATCTGAGCAAAATTCATGTTACAAAAGCTAAAAACAAGTCATAATTTATACTACGAAAGTAACTAGTAACTAGAGTACTTAGTTACCTTTTGAAAAGTAGCTGTAACTAAGTTACATGGGATAAAAGTAATGTGTAACTAGTAACTAGTTACATTTCTGAAGTAACTACCCCAACTCTGTATAGAATATAGGACGCTGGAAGTAATTCATGCTGCAAGATCTTGGCAAACGTCAAGCTGCCTCTTCATCTTGCCATAAAATTATCTTGACCATATATACTTCTATATTTCTATACAGTGCTACTGTGCAGATGCTCTGGCAATGACTGTTCTTTGTTTGAAGGGAGGAATTCTTCTCATCCGAATTTGCCATTGCAACTGGGATCTGATAAAGAAGACTCATCAATACCTTAATTGTGTCCATCTATCTAGATGATGCATATGTGTGTATTATTAGTACTGTGAGTACATGATCTCCTGGTTTTTGACTATCAAGCAATCTATCATTTCCATTCGACTCCTCGTCTGGTTTTACTAACAGTTGAATTGTCTAGTCATTATCAACATTTAATGACATTAACATCATCACAGCCATTTCTTGGCTAGCACTATGTCAGCTATTTAACGGCTGTAACCTTTTCCAAAAGCTAAACAGTTGAGTCATTTCCATAGGTACAATAGGTATCACATACAATAGTTTATGCAAACAAAGTTGAAGTTCTTGGCATAATGAACTGTACTAGAGATTAGCATAGCAACTAGATAAAAGAGCAGGAGAACTGCTACCTTCGTCAAACTGATCTCCTAGAGTGAATTGCAAGAAAAGTACATGTATGTTCTACCTAAGTAAAGTAAACAAACCTGCAATTGTGTATATTTATTGCCATGCTTGCCTGGGAAGGAACTCCTCTGAGTTATATTTTTGTAGCAAGGGAGACACTTTGTTTCTTTTGTACATTGCAGATTTTGTTCGCTGCTGCATCAGTCTCTTTGATGAATGGTCATGATCTGATGGTGGCCTCTCACGTTCCTGATACATACACAAATACCAATATAATATACTATCACTGCATGCACACTTTCACATACTGTTTTGAGTAGTGCATCGTATCTCCTTATTTCTTCAGATTCACTTATAGTTTCCTGTAGCTCTCTCCCAGAACCTGCAATGATCATTAATTCTCATATAGTAAGATAGTAGACACTGTATGAAAACAGCAAGCAACACTGCTGTGTTCACAGGGCAGGCAACTTATAGCTAGTGTCTGCTATTTTAGATTGACTTACCAGTCAAGTAAGATTGTAGTGGTGAGGACAACTGTTGAGACATACTCGAACGTTGTGCATGTTGCAGTGATACTCTATCCACAACACTTTGGATCTGTTATACAACAAATAACAGTTATATTACTACCTAATAGTCTACATACAGAGTCTTCTGAAGTGTCATATTGCGCAACAACACTGCTCATTACAGAATGAAGAGACATATGCTCATCAATTCTAAGAGGCCTACATGAAAACAATAATCATACTGTGAATTTGCTGCTGCTGTGTATGCTTACATTACTTCACCGGTCACTTCAGGTATATACTGTTGATCACTTTCCTGATCAGTTACAGGTTGTTCTGGTTGTACTCTGAAGTTCTATTCATAAAGTAAACTACATATAACATGCGTTTACCTCCAAGTCAGACTTACACGTCTGCGCCTCTTTCGATACAATATCACTACCAGTATAAGTATTAGCACTGTTACAGGAATAATTCCTAATATACTAACTGCTATTAACCCATTTCCATTATTAGATGTAATAGGACTAGAACATGAACCATGACTCACCACCTAAATTAGAATGCTATCATTATATAGACCATGCACTTTGGTGCATACCTCATAACCAAAGACTGCTGACAGATTTCCTTGTCTTAAAGCATCAAGAGAGCTTTTAATACACTCAGAAGCTACTGGAGATAGTGTACCATTACCAAGTACAACAAACATAACCTGTGTACTATTCATATCAACTTTTTGAAGGTTTACATCTTCAATCTAAAATTTTGAACACAATATTATGTACCAATAGTTTATCAAAACTTACATAGAACAGATTGCTGCTTGGATTACATTGCTTGTCTTGTAACTGAAGAAAACCTGCATTAACTGCAAGAGCAAGCTTACTTACTAAGGAATTGTCTCCAGTTAACGCAAAGAGTTCTTTCCTCAGTTTCACAATGAAACAGTATTGAAAATTTATACTTTTGGTACTTGGTATGACATCTGTTGGACTAACTGTCATTGAATGTGCTGGGCTTTTAGAGACAACTATTGTAGTAGACAAGTAGATAGAAGATGTTGTTGTGTGTATTGTTTCCACACTAAAGGCTGAGCTTGTTGAATGCTGTGCAATAGAAGAGGAGCCACTAAAAGATGTCACACCTGTACTGGAATTTAATTGGTTTACCATAGAATATGAAGATGGTAGGGACACAAGTGATGTTGAGACGTTGTTGTCAGCACTTAACAGCTCTGTTGATACAGTAGTTAAGACACTAGTGCTTGTAAACTGCTGCAATGTAGAATTTACTGAAGAAATCGACATCAATAATACTGCAGTAGGCACATCACTGGCTGAAATTTCGGTAGAAGGTGAAGAGGAACTTGTTACTGTTGTAGTATATATGAGCACTGTTGTAGAATGAACAAGTGATGAGGTTGAGTTTAGTAATTGTAATGGGGTGGTGACATGCAAGGTACTGGCACTACTGGAATCAATCATTGCTGATGACAATGAAATGTTGAGTAGAGATGACATTCTAGAGACAGGCATAGCTACAATACTACTGGGTGGGTCGGCACTACTCAAAACACTATTGCTTGATAATGTGGTGGGTGGCACTAAAGTACTTAAATCAACCGACCCTCTTGTTGGTGCATGCAATTTGGTTGTAACATTCTGAAAGCTAGTTGTGAGTGTTTCAAGTACAAAACTTGTTGAATTAATTAATGGCCGTGTTGACATATCCATTGCACTAGAAGCGGTAGCATTTCCACTAGTCTGACTCATTTGACTGGCTGGTGCTGAAAAGCTTTGCAATACAACTGATGTTCCTGATGACGGTGATTCACTATCCAATACTGAAGGACTATTTGTGGTTACACTAGCAATAGAAGACAATGTAGTTAGTGAGGAAGTTACTGTACTAGCCATAGTGGCTGATGAACTAGTCATCATCGCAGGCAAATTGTTTGCACTAGAGTAACTATGTGAGGATGAAATGTCTGTTGTTACAGCAGTGAACATAGTATTAGAATAATTAGATGATATGGAATTTAGCAAAGTGGTAACAGTGTATTCTGGTGATGATATTAGACCACCAGTTGTAACCAAATCCGTAACTACACCAATAGTGGTTATGTCAGTTAACACTTGTGAAATTGTAGTCACCACTGAAGGATGGGAATTAGATGACACTGGTGAAACAGATTGTTCAAATATTTCAGATGTAACAGGTGAAAAAGCACTGACAGTTGTAACTGCTGCTGAGGAAATATTTACACTTGCAGTACTTTGAATAAAGCTGGTAGTTACTTTACTAGACAATTGTGTTGATAATTCAGTATACAGTATGGTATTAGATCTGCCATGTGTAGAAGATGATGATGCAGATGATACTGATGTAAGTTGTGGCAATACAGAAGAGGGAATATCCTGTATAACATAACTTGACAAACTGATTGTTCTAGACAGGCTGGCAATGTCAAGTGACGATAATTCTGGCACACCAGTAAAAGTTACAACTGTGGTACCACGGCTTGGCTGATCAGTTACTAATGATGACAAGTTAAGTGTTGTAAAACTTGGAGCAGTCTTAATCTTTGTTGTACTTATATTGGTAGCTTCTAGCTCTGTAGTCAATGAAGGTAGTGTTGTACTGGATAATGTGACTGTAGAAACACTTGTAACTTGTAATGGACCAGGTAATTGTACAGTGGATGTTGTATATTTATGAAGTACAGTAGTTGTGGGCTCTGGTAGTGATTCTAAACTACTCACAGTCATCAAATATGTAGTTGCGCTGTTTGTATTGGAGACATAATCAGGTGTGGTCATCACCTCTGGCTGAGACACAGGAGAAGCTAATATAGATGATGATTGAGTATGTGTAGTGATGATGGTTTCTAGATGAAGTGATGCAGCTGATTCATTTGCTGTTATTACAATGGTCTCTAAAAACAACGCTGTGTCAGAGTTAGTCACACTACTATTGAAAAACGTAAGTGATGTACTTTCTGTTCTACTTAGTGAATGTGTAACTGGAGTAACTACTGTAAAGTGAGAAGTTGGTGAGTCACCAGTGAATAACTTTACAGTAGATGTTGGTGTACTAGATGTTAGTATAGAGTCAATCGGTTCACTTACAATGATGGAAGTATATGTGATAAAATCCATCACTAATGTGATGGATGTTACTGGTGAAGTTGTTATGGACATTTCTACTGACAATGGAGTTGTTAGAATGGTAGGAGATGATGATATAAAAACACTAACAGAATCATTTACTGCTGGAATCAGAGTAGATGGTGATGATGTGTTGATGGTGGTTGTTATATTAGAAGGTCTTATTAGTTCATCAGTTGATGAAGTTGGTGTTGGTATGATAACAGCTATAGTAGAACTAACTTCATAATCACTTGAAACTGGTGATGATGATATTTTATATACAGGATTTCTGGCTGAGGTACTATCATACATTACAACAGGACTGGTACTCAATGGAACTATTGGTAGCACTGATCCAGTGGTATAGATACTGTCAGTTTCATTTAATACTGACTGAAAACTTATCAAATTCATTGATGTACTTGTTTCTGGTGTAGCCAGAATTGCTGCAGACCCATCCTGTACCAATGAGTAAGTGTCCTGAGCTACACTAGTGAAGGATTGTGATAATGATAACAGATTGTCTGTTGTCACACCTCCTATTACACTACTAGTAGTTGTTGACAATTGGTATGTAGTAGGTACTGAGCTGGTTGAAGATGATTCAACATGTGAAAGCGACGTGACAACAACAGATTTCACTATGTAGTCAAGTGATGACAGATCAGGTAGACCAGTAGAAGCTACAACTGTGATACCACTGCTTGACTGATCAGTTGATAGTGATGGAGGTTTTGGTATTGTAGAACTTGAAGCAATCATTATGCCTGTAACACTTATACTAATGTCTGCTAAGTCTGAAGGTAATGATGATGAAATAATAGAGGCTGTTGGAACTTGTAATGATTCACGTAATATTACTGTGGATGTATAATCAGCTGATGAAGTCAATGAAGGCCTAACAAGTTGTGATGTTGTATCTGGTAGGATCGGTGAAGTAACAATATTTAATGCAGTGATAATACTTGTACTAATCATTGCTGGAGATGATGAACTAGAGAGTGGAAAAGATGATGTCTTTGATATAGACAAAGTTTCAGTATTAACATTACTTAACATTGCAGTGGATAGTACTACAGGAGATAAATCAGTTACCATTCCTGGTATGAGAGATGGATCTACAATGAAAGCAATGGTTGATGCTCTAGTACTACTAATAGGCTGAACAAGTGAAGATGGCAGATTTACAGAAAGACTTGATGTAACAATTTCAGAAGTAAATTCAACAACCATGGAAACTAACCCAAATATTACTGTATCTTCATGAGGCACAGTAGCACTGGTTTCTGGCAAACTACTCACTGTCGTCAAGCCTGTAGCTACACTGGAGACGTAATGAAGTGTGGTTGTCACCTCTGACTGAGATAGTGGAGATGCTAATATAGACAATGGAGGCGATGAATGAGTATATACAGTGGTGATGGTTTCTAAATGAAGTGACCCAGTTGATTTGCTTGTTACACTGGTCTCCATTAGTGATGTTGTACTAGTGGGTACAGAATTAATCATGCTACTGTTGTGAAAAGTAAGAGATGAGCTTATGACAATAGTAGTTGGAGTAGTCATAGTCACTTCTGCTCTACTACTGTTCATGACACTTAATAAATGTGTAACTGGAGTAACTACTATAAAGCGAGAAGTTGGTGAGTTTAGTGTATCAACAGTAAATGACCTTATAGTAGATGTTGGTGTAGTAGACGTTAGTATAGAGTCAAGTGATGATGTAGTTGGTTCACTTACAATGATGGAAGCATATGTGATAAAATCCATCACTGATGTGATGGATGTTACTGGTAAAGTTGTTATGGACATTTCTACTGACAATGGAGTTGTTATAATGGTAGGAGATGATAGTATAGAAACACTAACAGAATCGTTTACTACTGGTATCACAGTAGATAGCGATGATGTGATGATGGTGGTTGTTGTATTAGAAGATCTTATTAGTTCATCAGTTGTTGAAGTTGGTGTTGGTAGGATAACAGCTATAGTAGAACCAATTTCATATTCACTTGGAACTGGTGATGATATTTGATATACAGGATTTCTGGTTGAGGTACTATCATACATTACAACAAAACTGGTACTCAATGGAACTATTGGTAGTACTGTTCCAGTGGAATAGATACTGTCAGTTTCACTCAATACTGACTGAAAATTTGTCATACTTGTTTCTGGTGTAGTTGAAACTGCTGTAGACCCATCCTCCAAGTTGAATGATGTGATTTGTACCAATGAGTAAGTGTCCTGAGCTACACTAGTGAAGGATTGTGATAATGATAACAGACTTCCTGTTGTCACACCTCCTATTACACTACTGGTAGTTGTTGACAATTGGTGTGTAGTAGGCACTGAGCTGGTTGAAGATGATTCGACATCTGAAAGTGACATGACAATGACAGATGTCACTATGTAGTCAAGTGATGACAGATCAGGTAGACTAGTAGAAGCTAAAACTGTGATGCCACTGCTTGACCGATCAGTTGACAATGGTGGGGTTTTCTGTATTATAGTACTTGGAGCAGAAGTGACAAAACTTGGAGAAGATGATGTCATTGACATAGACACAGCTTCAACATCAACACTACTTAACATCACAGAGGATAGTACCACAGATAAATCAGGTACTATTCCTGATATGTGGGATGGATTTACAAGAAAAGTGATGCTTGGCGTTCTAGACTGAAAAAGTGAAGATGGCAAATTTACAGAAAGAGTTGGTGCAATTGTTTCAGAAATAAATTCAGCAGCCATGGAAACTGAATTAATCACTGTTGTTATATCTTCGTGAAGCACAGTAGCACTGATTTCTGGTAAACTACTCTCTGGAATCAAGCCTGTAGCTACATTGGAGACATAATGAGGTGTGGTTGCTACCTCTGACTGAGACTCAGGAAAAGCTACAATAGATGAAGAAGACGATGAATCAGTATGTGCAGTAGTAATGGCTTCTAAATAAAGTGATGCAATTGATTCACTTGTTACACTGGCCTCTAACAGTGACGTTGTGTTAGTGGGGACAGAGTTAATCATGCTACTATCGTGAATAGTAAGTGATGGGCTTATAGCAATAGTGGTTGGTGTAGTTATAGTCACTTCTGTTCTACTACTGCTTGTGACACTTAATAAATGTGTAACTGGAGTAACTAACGTAAAGTGAGAAGTTGGTGAGTTTAGCGTATCAACAGTAAATGACCTTATAGTAGATGTTGGTGTAGTAGACATTAGTATAGAGTCAAGTGATGATGTAGCTGGTTCACTTACAATGATGGAAATAGATGTGATAAAATCCATCACTGATATGATTGATGTTACTGGTGACGTTGTTGTGGACATTTCTACTGACAATGTAGTTGTTATAATGGTAGGAGACGATAGTATAGAAACGTTAACAGAATCATTTACTACTGGTATCACAGTAGATGGTGATGATGTGATGATGATGGTTGTTGTATTAGAAGATCTTATTAGTTCATCAGTTGATGAAGTTGGTGTTGGTACAATAACAGCTGTAGTAGAACTAATTTCATATTCACTTGGAACTGGTGATGATATTTGATATACAGGATTTCTGGCTGAGGTACTATCATACATTACAACAGGACTGGTACTCAATGGAACTATTGGTAGCACTGCTCCAGTGGAATAGATACTGTTAGTTTCACTCAATACTGACTGCAAAATTGTCAAATTCATTGATATGCTTGTTTCTGGTGTAGTCAAAACTGCTGTAGAATCATCCTCCAAGTTAAATGATGTGGTTTGTAACAATGTATAACTATCCTGAGCTACAGTAGTGAAGGATTGTGATAATGATAACAGATTGTCTGTTGTCACACCTCCTATTACACTACTAGTAGTTGTTGACAATTGGTATGTAATAGGTACTGAGCTGGTTGAAGATGATTCAACATGTGAAAGTGACGTGACAACAACAGATGTCACTATGTAGTCAAGTGATGACAGATTAGGTATATTGATAGAAGCTACAACTGTGATACCACTACTTGACTGATTAGTTGACAGTGATGGTGTTTTTGGTATTGTAGTACTTGGAGCAATCTTTATGCCTGTAGCACTTACATTTCTGTCTGCTAACTCTGAAGTTAATGACAATGAGGCAGTTGGAACTTGTAATGAATCACGTAACGTTAGTATAGATGTATAATCAATTAACAAAGTTGATGATGGTTGAACAAGTTGGGATGTTATATCTGGTAGGATCACTGAGGTAACATTATCCAAAGCAGTGACAATACTTGTACTAATCATTACTGGAGGTAATAAAGTGAAGGTTGGAGATGATGTCTTTGATGTAGACAAAGCTACGATGCTAGTTAATGCACCAATATTAACATTACTTATCATCTCAGAGGATGATGCTACAGATGAATCAGTTACTATTCCCAATACTGTGGATGGATGTACTATAAAAGTGATGGTTGATGCTTTGGTACTACTACTACTGCTACTAGGCTGAAAAGATGAAGATGGCAGATTAACAGAAACAGTTGATGCAATTATTTCAGAAACAAAATCAACTGCCATGGAAACTGAACTAATTTCCATCCCAAATGTTGCCATATCTTCATGAGGGGCAGTAGCACTTGTTATTGCACTGGTCTGCAATAGCGATGCTGTACTAGTGGGTACAGAGTTAATCATGCTACTGTTGTGAAAAGAAAGTGATGGGTTTATAGCAATAGTGGTTGGTGTAACTATAGTCACTTCTGTTCTACTACTGCTTGTGACACTTAATAAATGTGCAACTGGAGTAACTAACGTAAAGTGAGAAGTTGGTGAGTTTAGTGTATCAACAGTAAATGACCTTATAGTAGATGTTGGTGTAGTAGACGTTAGTATAGAGTCAAGTGATGATGTAGTTGGTTCACTTACAATGATGGAAGCATATGTGATAAAATCCATCACTGATGTGATGGATGTTACTGGTAAAGTTGTTATGGACATTTCTACTGACAATGGAGTTGTTATAATGGTAGGAGATGATAGTATAGAAACACTAACAGAATCGTTTACTACTGGTATCACAGTAGATAGCGATGATGTGATGATGGTGGTTGTTGTATTAGAAGATCTTATTAGTTCATCAGTTGTTGAAGTTGGTGTTGGTAGGATAACAGCTATAGTAGAACCAATTTCATATTCACTTGGAACTGGTGATGATATTTGATATACAGGATTTCTGGCTGAGGTAATATCATACATTACAACAGAACTGGTAGTCAATGGAACTATTGGTAGTACTGTTCCAGTGGAATAGATACTGTCAGTTTCACTCAATATTGACTGAAAATTTGTCAAATTCATTGATAGACTTGTTTCTGGTGTAGTCAAAACTGCTGTAGAGTCATCCTCCAAGTTAAAAGATGTGGTTTGTAACAATGTGTAACTGTCCTGAGCTACAGTAGTGAAGGATTGTGATAATGATAACAGATTGTCTGTTATCACACCTCCTATTACACTACTAGTAGTTGTTGACAATTGGTGTGTAGTTGGTACTGAGCTGGTTGAAGATGATTCAACATCTGAAAGTGACATGACAATGACAGATGTCACTATGTAGTCAAGTGATGACAGATCAGGTAGACTAGTAGAAGCTACAACTGTGATACCACTGCTTGACCGATCAGTTGACAATGGTGGGGTTTTCTGTATTATAGTACTTGGAGCAGAAGTGGCAAAACTTGGAGAAGATGATGTCATTGACATAGACACAGTTTCAACATCAACACTACTTAACATTACAGAGGATAGTACCACAGATAAATCAGGTACTATTCCTGATATGTGGGATGGATTTACAAGAAAAGTGATGCTTGACATTCTAGACTGAACAAGTGAAGATGGCAAATTTACAGAAAGAGTTGGTGCAATTGTTTCAGAAATAAATTCAGCAGCCATGGAAACTGAATTAATCACTGTTGTTATATCTTCGTGAAGCACAGTAGCACTGATTTCTGGTAAACTGCTCTCTGGAATCAAGCCTGTAGCTACATTGGAGAAATAATGAGGTGCGGTTGTTACCTCTGACTGAGACTCAGGAAAAGCTACAATAGATGAAGAAGACGATGAATCAGTATGTGCAGTAGTAACGGCTTCTAAATAAAGCGATGCAATTGATTCACTTGTTACACTGGCCTCTAATAGTGATGTTGTGTTAGTGGGGACAGAGTTAATCATGCTACCATCGTGAATAGTAAGTGATGGGTTTATGACAGTAGTGGTTGGTGTAATTATAGTCACTTCTGTTCTACTACTGCTTGTGACACTTAATAAATGTGTAACTGGAGTAACTACTGTAAAGTGAGAAGTTGGTGAGTTTAGTGTATCAACAGTAAATGACATTACAGTAGATGTTGGTGTACTAGATGTTAGTATAGAGTCAAGTGTTGATGTAGCCGGTTCACTTACAATGATGGAAGTAGATGTGATAAAATCCATCACTGATGATGTGATCGATGCTACTGGCGCATTAATAGTGGACATTTCTACTGACAATGGAGTTGTTATAATGGTAGGAGATGATAGTATAGAATCACTAACAGAATCATCTACTACTGGTATCACAGTAGATGGCGATGATGTGATGATGGTGGTTGTTGTATTAGAAGATCTTATTAGTTCATCAGTTGATGAAGTTGGTTTCAGTGTGATAACAGCTGTAGTAGAACTAATTTCATATTCACTTGGAACTGGTGATGATATTTGATATACAGGATTTCTGGCTGAGGTACTATCATACGTTACAACAGGCAATGGAACTATTGGTAGCACTGTTCCAGTGGAATAGATACTGTTAGTTTCACTCAATACTGACTGAAAAATTGTCAAATTCATTGATATACTTGTTTCTGGTGTAGTCGAAACTGCTGTAGAGTCATCCTCCAAGTTAAATGATGTGGTTTGTAACAATGTGTAACTGTCCTGAGCTATGCTAGTGAAAGATCGTGATAATGACAACAGACTGTCTGTTGTCACACCTCCTATTACACTACTAGTAGTTGTTGACAATTGGTATGTAGTAGGTACTGAGCTGGTTGAAGACGATTCAACATAAAGTGATGCGACAACAACAGATGTCACTATGTAGTCAAGTGATGACAGATCAGGTAGACTGGTAGAAGTTACAACTGTGATACCACTGCTTGACTGATTAGTTGACAGTGATGGTGTTTTTGGTATTGTAGTACTTGGAGCAATCCTTATGCCTGTAGCACTTAAATTTCTGTCTGCTAACTCTGAAGTTAATGACAATGAGGCAGTAGACACAGTTGGAACTTGTAATGAATCACGTAACATTAGTGTGGATACATAATCAATTAACAAAGTTGATGATGGTTGAACAAGTTGGGATGTTATATCTGGTAGGATCACTGAGGTAACATTATCCAAAGCAGTGACAATACTTGTACTAATCATTACTGGAGGTAATGAAGTGAAGGTTGGAGATGATGTCTTTGATGTAGACAAAGCTACGATGCTAGTTAATACACCAATATTAACATTACTTATCATCTCAGAGGATGATGCTACAGATGAATCAGTTACTATTCCCAGTACGGTGGATGGATGTACGATAAAAATGATGGTTGATGCTCTGGTACTACTACTGCTACTAGGCTGAAAAGGTGAAGATAGTAGATTAACAGAAACAGTTGATGCAATTATTTCAGAAACTGCCATGGAAACTGAACTAATCTCCATCCCAAATGTTGCCATATCTTCATGAAGTGCAGTAGCACTTGTTATTGTACTGGTCTCCAATAGCAATGTTGTACTAGTGGGTACAGAGTTAATCATGCTACTGTTGCGAAAAGAAAGTGACGGATTTATAGCAATAGTGGTTGGTGTAGCTATAGTCACTTCTGTTCTACTACTGCCTGTGACACTTAATAAATGTGTAACTGGAGTAACTAACGTAAAGTGAGAAGTTGGTGAGTTTAGTGTATCAACAGTAAATGACCTTATAGTAGATGTTGGTGTAGTAGACATTAGTATAGAGTCAAGTGATGATGTAGCTGGTTCACTTATAATGATGGAAGCATATGTGAAAAAATCCATCACTGATGTGATGGATGTTACTGGTGACGTTGTTGTGGACATTTCTACTGACAATGGAGTTGTTATAATGGTAGGAGAAGATAGTATAGAAACATTAACAGAATCATCTACTACTGGTATCACAGTAGATGGTGATGATGTGATGATGATGGTTGTTGTATTAGAAGATCTTATTAGTTCATTGGCTGATGAAGTTGGTGTTGGTGCAATAACAGCTGTAGTAGAACTAAGTTCTGGAACTGGTGATGATATTTGAAATACAGGATCTCTGGTTGATGCACTATCATACATTACAACAGAATTGGTGCCTAGTGAAACTATTCTGGACATTGTTGACAACACTGGTGATGATATTATTTGTGATATCGTACTGATAACATGATTACTGGATGACAATAATGATGTAGCTGATTCAAGTATGCTATTGGTACTAGGCAATGAGTTGGTTGAAGTTGATTCAACATATGACAGTGATGTTGTAACAGTTGTCAAAAATGTTGACTGTTCGGGTACACTAGTATAAATTAAAACTGTTCTACTACTGAGTGGATGATGATCAGATATTAGTGATAATGATTCCAGTATTGTGGTACTAGCTGGAGCAATCCTTATCCCTGTAGCATTTAAATTTGTGACTGCTGATTCTGTGTTCAATGGAGACAATGATGATGAGTTTGTAAAAACAGTTGGAACTTGTATTGAATCAAATAAAGTGGATATATAATCAGTTGATATGGTTGATAATGGTTGAAAAAGTTGTGATGTTGTGTCTATTAGGATCAGTGAAGTAACACCATTCAATGCAGTGACAATACTTGTACTAATCACTGATGAACTTGAGTTTGGAGAAGATGTTGTTTGTGTAGACAAAGTTATGACACTACTTAATGCACCAATATTAACACTACTTAACATTGCAGTGGATAGTACTACAGCAGATGAATCATTTACTACTCCTGGTGTGAGGGGTGAGTCTGCGCTAATAGTGATTGTTGGTGCTCCAGTAATAGGCTGAACAAGTGACGATGGCACATTTACGGAGATAGTTGATGTAATAATTGTTTCAGAATTAAAATGAACAGAAACTGAGTTAATCTCCGTCTCAAATGTTGTTATATCTTCATGAGGCAGAGTAGCTGTGGGTTCTGGCATTAATTCAAAATTACTTTCTGTCACCATACTGGTAATTACACTGCTCATACTTGAGACATAATAAGATACACTTGTCACCTCCAACTGAGATATTGGAGCTAATATAGACAATGAAGATGATGATTGAGTGTCTGTGCCTAAATGAAGTGATGCAGTTTCACTTGCTGTTATTATACTGGTCTCTAGTAGAAGTAATACTGTGCTAGTGAGTACAGAGTTAATCATGCTACTACTGAAAAAAGTAAGTGACGGGCTTATGACAATAGTGGGTGGTGTAGTTATAGTCACTTCTGTTCTACTACTGCTTGTGACATTTGAAAAATGCGTAACTGGAGTAACTGCTGTAAGGTGATAAGTTGGTGAGTTTAGCATATCAACAGTAAATGACCTTATAGTAGATGTCGGTATACTAGACAATGGTATAGAGTCAAGTGATGATGTAGCTGGTTCACTTACAATGATGGAAGTAAATGTGATAAAATCCATCACTGATGATATGATGGATGTTACTGGTGAAGTTGTTGTGGACATAATGGTAGGAGATGATAGTATAGAAACACTAACATAATCATTTACTACTGGTATCACAGTAGATGGTGATGATGTGATGATAGTGGTTGTTGTATTAGAAGATCTTATTGCACTTATTAGTTCATCTGTTGATGAAGCTGGTGTTAGTGTCGGTTCAATGACAACTGTAGTAGAACTAACACTTAAAATTGATGATGATATTTGAAAGGTGTTTAGCTGATGTACTGTAAGCAACGAAAGTGACGTCTCTTGTAACTCATTTGAAATATGTGACAATGATGGAGTATTGTCCACTAGGTAAGTACGCTCATGTACTGATTCTTGTGGAAACACAGTTGCAGTTGAAATACTTGTACCAATGCTACTAGATTGACTAAGCATTGACAAAAAGCTCATAGAAGGCACTGGTACAACTGTTCCCGGGTTAAACAGCACAGTGGCAGATCCTGCATGAAATGAAGTGAGTATGCCACTGCTTTGGGTATTCATGATTGGATCTTGTGTTGTTACTGGACTGTTAATATCTGTAGCTACACTCATTGTTTCACTGCCACTGGGGGTAATATGAAATATTTCATGTACAAGTACAGAGCTTGCTAGTGATGATTCAATAGGCAATAATGATGATGGAATAGTACTTCTCAGTATAGACCCATGTGATGATAGTTGAGTTGTGCTTGTAGAAATTACACCCGTAGCACTACTACTGTTAGACTGGTCTAGTGTTGATGATGACAATGTAGCATTTGGAATAATACTTGCATTTGTATCAGTAAGTGATAAGACTGTATCCCATGGAGAAGTAGATGGGACTGGAGAAGATGACAAATGACTACTTGTTGTTACCACTGATGATGATACATGATCAATTGTAATGACTTGTACCAATGGTGATGCTGAGCTCAAAGATACTGATGAAGTAACATTGTGTGTGGTTGGGACAACACTTGTATTGATTATTACTGGAGATGATGGACTGGACAGTAGAGAAGATGTTATCATTGAAGATAATGATTCAATACTTACAGATAAAGTGATATTTGTTGGTGTAATGGTCATTTGTTCATGTACTCTGGTTGAATGTCTTACTCCAGTGGAGGTAGCAATGAATGCAATGCTGCTGCTTGGTAGAGTAAGTGAAGTAGAAGATGTAACAATTTCAGATGTTAATGCAACAGTGGAGTGAATTTGTTCACTAATAAGCATGGAATTAAGTGATGAAATGATACCATCTTCAGATATCATATTAGTTGGTTCTAGTAATAGCACTAAATTGCTTTGATCTATAGCAGTATTGCTCTGAACTGTAATACTTGACACATAAGTAGATGTTATGAAGGTGGTCGTTGTTGGAGTAGATTGCACTGCTATCAGTGACACACTGTTAGTAGTAACGTCCATTGTTCCTGTAAGAGTACAACACATTAGTTACACCTTTATATTACTTATTTTACCATTTGGAGTGTTCTTATGTTAACCCTTACAAAGTACTTTGCAAAAGAATTAGCAGGCAAGGTAAATGTAGAATCAAAAGTATGCTTTTCTGATGCTGAATGGGCATGTCCCTTCAGTGTATATTATTGACCATGGTGACTACATGTCAGAAGATGCTGCCTATGAACCATCTGACTACTGGAAAGTAGCGTACAGGCAATACAGCCTAGGGTATCTTGGGAGAGGCAATCATAAAACCATACCCTCTTGTGTAGTATGGAGAGTGTGTGATCAATACCCATTTAAAACCAGCTACATGCCTACAGTCAGCAGGGGTGAGATTGTATACGCACCCAAGTGAGCAATACAGTTTCAAGTTAAAACAATTACGTTTCTTCTGTGAATGAAGGCTATTAATGGATCGCATAAAAGTACCCTCGAAGGTTACCTTCGAATCCTTTTACACCATTTTGTCATGGTTAAGTTGTAGAGATGAAGGGGAATTTCCTTGTGTCATTACTTTTAGTTTGTTTCATTCCTACTTAATTCCTAATAATTTTAACTCTTTGAACCAAATCAAAAGGAAAAATGGTACCAGACACATTAGAAAAGCAACTCCTGACTATCAATAATATTACTAGCAAAACAAGGTGTCCATTTTACTTCTTTTGCAGTTGTATTTGTGGCTAGAGTTAGATACTATAAAAATATGCTGAAACTGGAAACTAGACCAAACATGTTGACATGTTCACCTCACAATATCACATTCCTCATGTAATCCAGAATAACTGGCAATCACTCTGTGATCTAAACCATTCAGGTAGTCGGTGTGTAGATAGGCTGATCATCGTAGGAGTGCCCTTTGATAATTTGAATAGCAATAGAGTTACAGTGACAAAGTTATAAAGCAAAAACCAAACAAATGTAAAATCGCAGGATCGAGATACTCTAATAGAATAGTCACTTAAAAGGTGTACAAAAAATGTCAAAAAAACTTACCAGAGTTCTAACAGGGACCTCCATACCTAACACCTGCATCCTTAACCACTGAACCACTGCTTCCTTGGTTGATCACCTCACTTAATTTCTGTTTTGTAAATGAAATTTCTAGTTGAAATCTGCTTATAATCAAATGTTTGTAATTTCATATATCTACCAATAGAAGTACTAGATTGTTCTAGAACATTCTATGTATGTTCTATTAGAAGTCCTCAAAAAATGTATACTCTATTAGAGTATAACAATTATAATATCAAATATAAATCATGCAATGAAATACATTTATAAGTCTGCCTTCAATAATCATCATTGTATCTGCATAGAAAAGAAGAAACGTGAGTTAAAGCAAACCTCAAAGTCAGGTTTTGGGGCCTAATAAAGTACAAAAAGAAGTGAAATCCACACAAAAACAGCCAAGCTATGAAAAAATGGTGCAGCCTTAAAAAGCCTGGGTGAAAAAAGTTGTGAGGTGATGACCCATGAGAAGTTTTAAGCTTAACTAAAATTCCATGAGTTTAGAGCTACTGCTTGTGAGACCTTGAGCTTGGTAGTGAAATTGTGAGTCTCATGGTGAATTGGTGAGGGTTGGAAGGCCTGCTATACTCGGTTTTCCCTGTAGCCGTGACAGACGTTTGATCTTTTATATGTGAATAAATGCTCATAACTCCTTGGATATTCCTCAGATTCACAGCAAACTTAGTGCGTGAATCCACTGTTACACACTCTTCATTGGTGCCAAAGATCGAGGCAATCGGGTTACATGTTTACATTTTATAGCAAATTTTGTTATGTGTGCGAAAAGAAATTGAAGCCCCCATACAGCATAAGAACAAAAAAAACAAAAAAAAACCAAGAAATTAAAACGAAACTTAGATCTTGCAAACGGCTGTTGAAAATTCAATCAAATTTGCTGTGTGACGTACCCTACCTGGCAGACAGCTATAATACAAAAATGGTACGTTTTGGAGAAAGGGCCATGGGTTATGCATGCATGAAAAAGCTGTTTCTTTTTCTTCTTCACGGTGTGGTGCACTGGCTTTCTTGGTTGCATGACACACTATATCGTGTGTCTTGATATGCTAATAAAACTCATATACACTGACTAAACACTCTTATTGAACAGTCACTTTTTGTTTTCAGTATTCAGATAATCAAGGATACACTCTGTACAAGTGACACCTCTGCAATCAATCCACTGGCTTTGCATGTAAAAGAACTCCCATCTTGATAGCCACCACAAGAGCAGGCATTAACACACTATGCATGGAGTCATTAGCACAAATCAGCACCTTTGTGCTGGTGCATGCATTACCGGGAACTAAGTACTGTAGTAGTAAGCCTTTTGCCCAAGTAATTTCAGACAGTAAAGCAATCAAGCCTATATAGGCCTGCGTCAGGAATTAGCCATTGCTAGGTAATGCTTGGATAAAGGCACAGTTAGTTAGTTTGTCATTAGAAAATTTGATTCAGTATTAATAAATTCCATATATATAGAAAATAGTTGAAATAATTTCACTCTGAAGGCACATTTGGGCTTGACATATGACCTAATCAATTACTGGCAAGTCATAGTAAGGGAATGGTGAAGGTGGTTTTACATCACTTGCAGGCAGCTTTTTGTGCAGGTAATAATATTGCAGATAATAGTAATAGGGGCGGGAAGTGGGGAGAGGTGGATGGGCTTAATAATGAAGACGAGTGGAATCCAGAGGTCCAATTTAGGCTCTCCATGGACTCTCCTTCCACTTCCAAATGAGGAGAACACAAAATTAATTGTAAGCTCTCCTAGGCTTCCCAGCTCACTACACAACATTCCAACAAATTCATGGCACCAAACCTCTACTCATGACCTTCACAGGGTCTGATATGTAAAAGCTGCTGCAGAAATCAAACTCACCAATTCTGAATAAGATGGAGTGGAATATGATAGTGTATTAGGCCAGCAATCCATTTGTGGTAAAATGTGAATTTGATTTTGTGTGTGTGGAAGCCATGATGCAAAATATATAGTCATAATGAATTATGGAATTTCCAACCAGAGACCTGCTCCACACCTAACACCAGGGTCGTTGTGCTTGTCTGCACAGGTTGCTGGAAGACTTTCAATACACCCGTTGTGTTGCAAAGCATTGATGAAAGTTCTACTTTAAAATAAATGAAACACTTCAATGTGCTATTGTTTAATGTACTGTAATAGTCATACATTTCACTTAAATACTCTAATAGAACAATTGCTTCCATTTAAAATCCTTTGGGGTAGTAACTTTACAACAGTGGGAAGAAGCAGAGTAAGTGACAGTCTAAGAATTTCATGTAGCAGTGGTGATGGCCTTGAGTTGCCATATGAAGACAAGTTAATTCATTGTTGGGTATCTCAGTCAATTGGTTGACACTTTATAGAAAGTTATCAGTGAGTTTCATATAATATATTATATTGTCTCTTCTTTGTGATAAAGGTGATGGGTGGTTCTATATTGTTTAGAAATAAAAGTTTTATATTTTAACTGAATACTGTATTACATTGTAATGCAAATATGAAAGTGAGACTGGCTTTAATTTGGGGCTGATACAGAAATGCACATCTATGTCTAAACAGCTTTATCGTAACAAACTTGCTGAAGTTACCATTGCTAAAGCAGGAGCCAATACACGCCGCAAGACACAAAGGAGTGTAACACTCAGGATATAGCTACGTTTTATCTTTTGTAAAATGCCATTACAGCCACAGAGACAGTAGTAATTTCCTGGGCTGTGCTTGGTTATCAGGTGCTACCACTTAATAAGCAGCCATAGAGTGTTAACACAGCTGAGGTATTTAAAACAATGGTGATTTCATTTCTTGTCCCCTAAAGCAGAGAGAGAGTACTTCTAGTACATTGTTATGGCTTCCTTTTAATACCATGAAGGTGATGCAATAAACCACTGAGCAGCAGTGAATATAGGATGACTGCCCTATATGGACTTGCAGTTTAAGTAATTAGACAGATATGATTGCTATAGAACCACTAGTATCATGCTCCTTCATGCTTTTGACACTTGTAAGCTCCTGGCTAAAGGCATTTCGTGTTTTCTTTTTGTTTTGATATCGCGTAGTTTTCTGACTATATTCAGCATTTAGCTATGACTTTCCGATATGGTGTACATATCCACTCACTGTCTGTATTTGCTTATAGAAAACTTTTAAAGAACAATGTTGTAAGGTGCGGATCTGTCTGATGGCAGTGTTGCATGGTAGGGTTTTCCTTTTTGTGAGATATACAATACTGTTAACATACACAGGGTTACATTTAAAGGATGGGAGGCGCTCACCCCCCTGACAAACTCCCTTCCTCCTTGATTTTTAAGCAAAAGTTTAAAAAAAAGTCTCACAACAGCTGTAGTATTAAATGAAATGCATGATGTGCATGGGACATAGTGTGTTTGAAAGTGCATAACTGGTCTTACCAAGAGTCCTAAATATATTATGTACTCTTCAGTGGTCTTACAAACATTTTCACCATAATAATTATAAGTACCTCATTGACTCAAGTTCACCTAAACTACTACTTTTCTACTCTCTTTTGCATTTTGTCAGGTGCAGTAGCTGAGAACTGTACCTGAGAATGTATCAGGAACAGTAATAACCTTGTGCATGGCCATTCTCAGGTACCTGGCCTGAGAATGCTCCAGAGGCAACCTGAGAGAGTCTAAATTGAGGAGGGCATGTCCCCAGGCCCCCCTAAATGCCATGTGTATAACATGCACGAACATGCCCCTTACGCTCTTGTCCCCTCCCCCTCATTTTCCTACCGCCCCATACTCTCCCCCAACACTTGAGTATAGATGATGAAGACCTGATATATAAAGTTTGTAATTATGCACCTTTTATAGGCTATAGCTTTTCAGTGGAATCAAAAAAACATGTGTTGTATCCTATATCTCATAGTAATTTATTTATTATTTATTAGACAACTATCCCTCTAGGGACCTGGCAAGGAGGCTAACAGTAAGCCTGTGAAGCAGGGAGTCAGAAACCTGTAACTGAAAACTATGCTTAATGCAGAAAAAAATCCCAGGCCAGGCGGTGACTTGATCCACAGACAGCTTGCAGTCTAGGCAAGTGCCTGAGGAGCCACACAGTCAGGGGACCAGGATTTCCTCTGCATTCAGCCAGTACTCAAACATCTTGACCTCTCGTTTTTTCATTAAGGGTTATTTATTAGAGAACTATCCCTCTAGGGACTTGATGAAGTCCTCGGATACATGCAACCACAACTGAAACCAGGCAAAGAGTCAGCTGTGTAGGCACAGCAATGATTATAGAGCACAAAAGAAAAACAGCCACTGGCAAAATAATTATATAATAGCTAAATTTATTGTTTTTATTTTATTTATTATTGTATTACAGCACATAAGTACTGAAAGCCATTGGAAAGTCCTACCAAGGGCTAAAATTGTATGGTGTACAATAATTGGCTTTTAGATTTTGACCAACTTGAGTCAAACTGTAGTATATTATTGTACTCGACTTTGCATACCCACGTAACATAATACTGTCAATTGAATGTGACCAAATAGTCTATGCAGTGAGTAAACATTAGCACCTTTAGCAATGTACTGAGTGGACGGACTAGCTACAGTAGGCAATTACGTCAGTGCATAGCTAGATTATATTATCTATGGTCAGTGACACTTCGAACAATTTCACGTTTGAAGTCCCGACCATATACTGCTGCACACCATCACATGCACTATATATATTATACATTTAATACTAATTCTGACCTTGTACCATCATCAGACAGAAAATACCTTGAAAGTGGACCAGGAGTGACGGCAACTTCAATGGCTGCATTTTTGTCCCCAATCTCACACCTAGCCGCTGAGGTCACATGACTGGACACGCCTTGCCAAATCAATTCGCTGAAGAGTCAGAAAAATTTGGGAGTAGCTTCAATTTCGACTGAGCTAGTATGTTAAATAGCTATTCAGTGAGCACTTCAAGTTGTGGTGAATTTTTGATCTGGAGGATGATCTAACAAAAAGGACGGGGCCGGGCTGCCAATTACTGGCACACTGCCATAAATAATCACTATGCCTATATATGGTGTCCATGCATGACGGGTTTTATTATGATTATGATTAAAGTTCTTGGTAAAGGCACTGAGAACCTGTATATCAGAAGGCCTTATAAAGGCCTAAGATGTTTATATTAACTTCACTAAGTATGTTTGAAAAGTAGGAGAAAGAAGAAAAAATCCATGACTGCATGGACCTGGGTTTTAAAGCGGAGCTAGCTATATAGACGTTGCATGTTACTCTATAAATAGCAGCTATGCTTAGATATTATCTACTATACAAGTGTGATGCACTGTACTTGAAAAGCATAATTTTTTTTTCTTTGTTGAATTTGTTAAACATATAAAGTATACGCATGTAGTTACACGTTGAGCTAATTAAGTCCTGAGAGAAAGCCATCATTAATGATTAAATAACTATAGTATAGATTACAAGGATGTGAATCCTTCAGTGGTCCACAAACAGGACCGGCAGGCGTATTGGATGGCATTACAAGTTCTTGAAATTTGGTCGAGAACTTGGGTCATTTGTAGTACACCACTCGATCCCTTTTTTATTCAAATGTCAGACGAGCATGTGGTAAGATTTATGATCAATCAAAGTTTTCACTACGTGGGGACGCCATAAAGTACATTGTCTGTTACGGCCCTTTTCCCAAACTTGTAATGAAGGTCAATCTAGTACCTACACACATCCACTCTTGACACCTTTGCTGCTGTCACTAATCATCTAGTTGGCTGAAAATTCCTGAAATGCTAGTTCTCTTGAGACAAAATCTACTCGGGACTAACATACATGCATAGCTACCGTAAAGCGGTTCTGTTGTATGGTATACTTCAGCACATTAAGCAACAACAAGTAGCTTGTTTCACTATTAGGTAATAAAGTCTCCATTTGAATGTAGCTATAGCTACGTGATATATGTATGAAGAAATAAGGGCCGGAAATTATATGCACTGTATATTATACTTCTAGTTATGCTGAGCTAAAAGTCATTGGCTGCTATTACTATGCACAAATGGTTCATTTTAAGTAGATATATAGCATCTCATGTAGGCTGTATATAGGACCAGGTGTTTTACAGACCTTCAGCACTTGCATGTGCTATAAAATACCTTAAATAAACTAGTTCCCGTTTAGATCCACATGGGGTACTTTGAGATAATAAGTCACTCTCTAGAGTTTCTAGGATACAAGTACATGAAATTAATCTCCAGGCCATCTGACAGACAAGCATTCGAGCGTAAATTGGATGGCTGCAGGTTCAAGGCTACCATGGCAACGTTGAAACCGGGTCACTATTGCTTACCCGGATGACCCACTGACCCGGATAGCTATCCGAGACCCGGATGTGACCCGGATGTGACCCGATTGACCCTGATTAATTAAAGCCGAGACGTGTTTCGGGTAGTCTCGGGCGAGCGAACGAGTCTACATTTTGAGCGTTCGATTCGTGTTGAGCAACTTCAGCCTAGCTGTAGGTTGAAGACCAAAAAAAATAAATAAATAAATAAAAAATAATAATAATAAAAAAAAAGGTCTTCACCTACTGACAATAGCTACCCCTCACCATAGATACCCTCAGTTTCGTGCTACATACTGCACTTACTAACAAATAGGCGTGGCTGAGCATATGTTGGTAATGCGATAAGTGGGCGTGGCTCACGAAAGAGCTACGCGATAGCGTTTATAAGTTCCACGTCGTCAAACGAACAATTTCGTTTCTCACGTGATCCAATCCGGGTCAGACACGGATAATGTGACCCGGATGACCCGACCCGGTTTCAACGCTGTGTAACCATGGATTTTTCTCCTTTCTGCACCTTTTCAAACATACTTAATATAACATAGGTATAGGACCAGGTGTCCAAGCTTCAGCCCTTAAATGAAAATTACATATAATATGACAGACGTAACAGTGCATGCATGTCCCTATATATGCATACATGCATGCAATAATGGGTACATTGCATAATGCATATGTATAGCTAGAGTACAGTATACTACATATACAGGTGAAGGTTCAGTTTGTCCAACAATATGATGATGTCAGTTGCTGAGCTTAAGCTATGTACATAGCTACATACTATAGATCACACGTGTTGCTTCATGCTGTTCAATAGCCTATATATAATACACACCGTCTTTAGAAGTTCTGTATACTAGCAAATAATATTATTAGGCTCTCATCCCTGCCCACACCGCAGTTTTTCTTACTGCACCAAGGATTTTTTGTACCACTGGTGGCTGAGTGTAGCCATCCAGCACCTTTTAAAGTTGGTAAGTAGCTAGAACAGTCCAAGAAAACTACATTCTAAGTCATTTAAACTAGTTCCGGCAGCTATCAGTCTAGTTAATAATATTTTTTTTTAAATCAGTCCTCCCATGTACACTCAGGCTTGAGCAAGAAACTACCTCTTATATAAGCATGTGGTTCAACAAATAGATTGCTGATAGCTATTTGCTGATGATGTCACGATCTACAAGGAAATCTCATCACCTGATGATGTTAAATTGTTGCAGTTTGATCTCTCAAGTATAGCTCAGTGGGCGAAAAAGTGGCTCTTGCATCTCAATCCAATTAAATGTGATAGCATAGTGATTTCCAACAAGCGTTCCCCAATTTTACCTTCATACCATCTAGATTCTTCTGTTATTCTACACCATCCTGTAATTCGATACCTAGGCATTATAGTTGACACAAAGCTGAACTGGAATGAACACTGTAAATATGTTTCAGCTAAAGCTACTAAAGCACTCAATTTTCTTCGCCACTGCCTGTTCAATGCTCCTTCATCCATTAAATCTACTGCTTACAAATGCATTGTCCGCCCCGTTATGGAATATGCCAGTCCAGTTTGGCATCCTCATACTGCTAAAAACATCAATGCTCTGGAATCTGTTCAGCGTAGAGCTGCCCGTTGGGCTTCCAATAGTAGGTGGATTCCTTCATCTCACTGTTGGAGTAAGTCTTCTGACGAATGCATCCAAGCATTAAAGTGGCCTACCATTCAACAGCGTCACAACTAATTTACTATTTGTTGCATTCATGATAGTCTCTACCACAGGAATTCCTTACCATTTAGTGAACATTTTCAGTTGTCCCAAGCTCCCACAAGGTGTCACCCTCTATCTCTCCGGCCTGTGACATCGTCTATCAATTCGTTTCGTTACTCTTTCTTTGTGAACAGCCCATTTCTGTGGAATACCATACCCCATACCATCCTGCGAATTAAACAGCCACCCTTGTTCCGTTTAGCCCTCCGTCATTTTCTTTTTTGAATCTTCTGTATACTTAATGTTCTTGCTTTGTTAGTATTTATGTTTGTTCTTGTAGTAGTTTTGTTTTACAGGTGTATTTGCTTATGTCATTGTTTTTGTAATTTCTGGTGTGTATGTGCTTTTTGTGGGAAGTACGCCTACAGGCTTGTCCTTTTGTACAACCCGGTCTTTTGACAAAATTGATAATAACATAACATAACATAGCTACTCTAAAAAACCTATGAGACTGTCTTGTTACAGCCTAGTCTTGTTATGGCCTGTCCTTTGAATCATATGACACCCACGCACATGTGCGTGCTTGCATGATTTAGCCAATTGTGGTTCAAGTATCAACCCAAAATAGAAAGGCACTGCTTTTAGTGTATATAGCACTTACGAGTGCTGACTCGGCCACAGTTATTGTGTGGCTTTCCTTTGAGGTTTGTCATCCGGTCTAATAGTGACATAAAGTTGACACCGGACATTAGTCCCGCTTATTGGATTCGTTGCTCCTGAACATTCATGACATTCAAAGCGATGTTAGCCGTGCTAGTAAACCTGGTGGTGATACTGTTACAAGTAAATGGTAAGCCGATCATGTCTCAGTTTGTGTCTGAACAATTACTGTCAGAATGTGGTCAGTACTAACTGTACGTTTGTGTTATGAGTCGGATAGGGTTACTGATGCGTATCAGTTCGTATCATCAACGCTGATCAACGTGTGCACATGCCGTGGCTAGCTACATGAACCGGCACTGTTAGTTACTCCCATCACGATATCTACAGTGGTGTTATGTTGAGTAGTAGATTTTCGAAGCTTGTCCATGGAGACGTACTTAACGCGGCCTGGTGGCTTGTGTTACATTAGTTGTGTAGTGCATTAAGAGAGAATTGAGTCGAATCTGCTAGAGCTGAGCTAGCTAACTATACTAATCCGGGTAGCTATATTGTACACGTAGTAATTTTGTGACAGCCACAGGCTAGGTGGTTTCGGAACTGAAAAGTTAGGAATGAGGTGTACATAATATTATATAGTTTGTTATGTGACGTCTTTACTGCATGCCATATGTATATCAGTAGTATCAAGAGTTATCTAGCTACATTGTAATAGCTGTAAATATTAACTTCATTAAATTACCCAGAATTCAGTTTTCTTAGACTGCTGTAGCTAGCTTAAGGTGCTGGATGGCTGCACTTGGTACGTAAATCCTTGATGTAGGAAATAAAGCAATGTAAGAAAAAAAACGAAGCTGAAGAGAACCACAAGTCCATGACTCTTGAGAGAACTAATAATTAAATTTGTGTGGCCTTACTTAGACAAGGGTATATACTGATATTTGCATGTAGTTCGGTATACATATGTAGAGCTAGTTGGTTACCAACTATATGTTGAAATCTATCTGGTACACTGTTTTTAGTTTCTATCATTAGTCACTTATTAATAAAATGTTAGCCACACAACATAAACAGCCATACACATGTCAATTATCTCTTTGTTTGTGACAAACACAGATTGTCAGGTGTATATATGTGTGTATTTTCATGTGACTGAGAGAAACCTGATACATTTATATTTGTGTTTCAGCTCAAGGTGTGCCTGTGTTTGAGGATTCTTCTCAAGTCTCTGCAATGTAAGATTACATGTTGTGTAACAGTGTTTCTTCTTGTAATAATAGCCATACAATGTTGACATACACTTGTGCAATGCATTCTCATATGATTATGGGAATTGTCATCATAAGAGGATTAGGATGTTATTTCATTCATATAGAAACACAAAGGATATTGTATGTGAATCATACAACACTACTGGATTTTGTCAACGCTACCTTGGAGTGCTGGGTAGTCAAGTGAAATATGCTCGGAACACGTCACGTGCGGACAATATTTCAGAGTATGATGAAAGTGCTGCCCAGTTGCACGAGTTGTTACTTCATAGATTACCAACGCATCAAAAATGCTTAGATATCATAATTCCTTTTCTTTGTCGGTGGGTTTTTTCTAGCTGTGATCCAGCTTATAATATTCCAGTAAGACAGCGTGTCTGCCTTCAAAGCTGTCAGAGGCTTAGTACATTTGAATGCGGTGAAGTATGGGACATAGTATTACAACAAATTGCTATACTTGACTTTGGAATTTTGGATGCTCCAATGTGTAGTATTTTAAGTCCTGCCAATGGCGGTGATGCTCCAGATTGTATTGATGGCATTGCTGGAGGTAATGCTTGTGTGTTGTGTTGTGTGTGTGTTGTGTTGTGTTGTGTGTTGTGTTGTGTGTGTGTGTGGAGTGTGGTCTGTGTCTTTCTGATTAAATCATTGTTTTATTCCTGACCTAATGGTATTACCTAGCACCAAGGATATCTTAGCAACCTCAGATTTTATGCACCTGAGGCATAAACTTAACTGACCCATTATTAAAAGTAATCCCCACAATGATCACAGAATACTAAAGGTTGTTTTTAGAGGTTTATCGTATCTAAACTAGGTTAATCAGATTACTCCATTTGTGGAAAGGTGTTGCTTACTTAACTCCAGAACATGATCTCATAGTTACTAGATTCACGTCATTATGACCTGTTTGATAATTTACATCATGTCCTGTAATGAAAACTTACCAATTCATATATCCTGGCGTCCATTATGATATTCATTAAGGAATTGCTATTGTTAGAAGCACCTGGCTTCTATCTATATTGTATTGCTTTCAAGTGTGTATAAAAGTAGCGTCCTATGTTTTTATTGTATGATTTGAGTGAGAAAGCTATGCAAGATTTTAAAGTCGTTGTTTCTTGGGGGAAGGATTGAAAATATAACTACCAGCATTAAAATTGAAAACTTTAGAATGGAGCTCTCAAGATGAGGTTGTTTGTAATAATCCATACAAGTACTTCCTGCGAAACTTCATTATCTATGTGCACAAAACTTTGATTAAGCGAAAGTTTGGTTAGACAATAAAATAACTTCACAAAATTAAAACTATATTCAACAGATGATTCACCCAATTTTAGTCTTTACATTTGTCCATTTCATTTATGTGAAAAGGTCAATTTGTTGCTATACAGGATCACATAGTAACATTATATCATTACAATTTTGTCCCTTTTCTGATGATATATTCAAAGGAAGGGTGTGTTAAATCTCTATTCTTAGGACTTCTGTGTTCATTTATTATACAAAATATTCACACAGTGTAAGTATGTATGCTCTGTGTATGTGTTACAAATGTATTATATAGTCTTCTATTGTTGTTGTTTTTTTAATGTAGGAGAGATTCCAGAATTTTCACAAACAGGTTAGTTGTATTTGTAATAGTAAAAGTGCTCATACAATTATGTATGTATTTATTATGTAGTTGAATCTCATTTAGGTATGCATATGTGTACAAATATATATAGTGTGTGTGTGGGGGGAGAGGGCAGCATAGCCAAGTGGTTAGGGCATTGGCCTGGTAATCGAATAGTTCCAGGCTTGATTCCCAGCCGGACTGGGCCACTTTAGTGTTGTTGTTTCCTTGAGCAAGAAACTTTACTCACATTGCTCCAGTCAACCCAGCTGTTAAAATGGGGACCTGGTGCCAACTGGGGAAGCAGCCCACCCAGCTGTAACATCAATGGGAATGCTCAACTGTCCATGTCTCACATAGCAGTTGAAGGTCTAGGTGGGACTTCAGGTGCCCAGAATTTCACCTATGAGACATAGTACAGCCTCCTGCGGGTTACTAAACCTGTCCCAGGAGGGCATGCCTGCGCCGACCCATAGCACCTGAGTAGCGCACAGGTGCCCCGGTGCTGGCCACTGGGCAGCATGACTGCATAGCGGCAGCTGAAGGCTTTGTGTGTGTGCGCGCGTGTGTGTGTGTGTGAGAGAGAGAGAGAGATTGGTACCCCTGATGGCTTCAGTTGGATATGGTATTTGCATAGTATTAATTAACTAGACATGTTCTCTCTACATCTGTGTAAAATATGTTGTATCACATCACTAATCCAAATATTGATTTCCACCTCATAAGCTTACTGACACTGTTGGTTCTTATAGTAGTAAATGGTATGGTCATGAAGGGAAAGTGGTCATAAAGTACTGGCATGCACAGTTTCTTGTGCTTGTGTACATTTCTTTTTATTTTATTACCCAATATATAGAACTTAGACCTTACTATTGTCATTCATTCAGTATGACTCCACAGCTTTAAGGACACAGTACATACACACGATTTACACTCAAGCATCTTAAATTTTGGTGCACTTAATTATTTTGTCACATTCAAGTATGCATGCAAATTTATAATTGTAAAAAGTCAATTCAAGGGCTTGCCACCTTCATTCTTTAGGTTGGTATACAAATTGCATTTAGGAGAGTTTTGTTTGGTGCAATGTGATCATGTTTCACTGTATTTGTCATAGATATGTATGAGTAGCAGTGATATACATCTATGTTGTGCTATTAGTGAATTATACTTATTTCCATTCACAGCTGACTGTTTTTCTGGTCAGGGAAGAGGATACAATGGTACTATGAGCACAACCATATCAGAAAAAACCTGTCAAGCCTGGAATGTACAAGCACCACACCAGTTCATCCTACCATCTATACAGTATCCAGAGATAGCTGGAGGTCACAACTACTGTCGTAATCCTGGCTCCAGAGCTCCTAATGGTCCATGGTGTTTCACTACTGACCCAGACACCAGATGGGAATATTGTGACGTACAAAAATGTGGTAAGTCCCTTTATTGTGGACAGTAGAGACACATGATTATCATGCATGTCTGTAATGGTCTGACTTCTGGCTTGTGTAAACTTTGGTAATGAATGTTGTGTCTGGTCCATAATTAGTTGGTAGTGGTATGGTGATCATTGAATGCTTTTCTGTGGTATGGTTTTAAAATGAAATTCAGTGTACTTTACATGACTGTAATACAAAGAAAAAGAGTTCATAATGTGATGGAATTGGTGCTCAATACTGCTCATAAATAGTGTGACCGTCTCACCAACTTGTTAACACAACTTCCAATATTCTTTTTCTCAGCATTATGTAAAATGTCCAAGTGAATGGATCACCAAAGTTTCAGCCTATTGTGGTGAATGGTTTTGGAATTAGTGCTAGTCTATAGGAAGAACAAGAAAATCGATTTGTACAGCAAACAAAGTACAGGCACTTAAGTTCGCAGCCATAACTTCTGTTTGCATTGGCCTACAAACATTGGAATTGACTTAAAATGTTCACCATAGATTTGCAAATCAACCAAGGTATAGTGTTAGCTCTGTAGTCACTTGCGCATATAGGTATGAAGGCGGTTTAGTTACGTTTACCACATCATAAACAAACACATGTGACACGCATACCATTGGGGCTAACAGAAATGCAACAAAGATTTTCATGAACAGGTGAATAAGACGGTGTATAGTTTTAATCAATTTGAGTCTTCCTTCAATAGTAATGGCCTGATAAAAGCTGTGTCTTTTTCTTTGTAGCATGCATAATTTTATGATTTTTTTTTTCAAAATGCATGCTTGTGCGAACAAGTTAGGTTTTGGCTGAGACAGTCACAAGTACTAGTGTGGCATGTAAGTTTTCTTGAGCTGGCAACACATTATTAAGTATAATGAACTCTCCTGGTGGTATATATATGCTGGAGGTTTTCAAATCTCATTACATGTTTGGTTTCTGCTGATCATGTTGCACTACATTCCTTAGGTTGTGTTGATTTCATGTGTTCTATGTTACAATACTGCTCAATGTAATATTTTACTGAGAAGCATGGGAATATGCTACCACTTACACTAGTCTTGTCATGAAAACATAATTGCTAAAATGCATCTTGAAGACTTGTATGTGGTTCTATGAATCAAGTGTAATCCCATTACAGATTATCTGAATACAAATATGGTTTCCTTGTCTACTGATTAACTTACGTACATGCAGTTTCTTTATTTTGGCAACTTCAGCAGTTAGACAATACAATTAAATGGCTGAGATGCAGAAACAGAGTTTTTATATTTGTTAGTGTATCTACAGTTGTACACAACATGCCAAAATAATTCATTGTCAACGTTAAGTCATGTACAGTATGTAAAGACGGTAAATTTGAAACTTGAGACTGTCATTACTGCACAGCTTTTTAATAACACATAGCTTTTGGTTTTCGCTTAACTTGTGTTTTTAAAAAGGAGCCTATTATTTCATAGATTGCAGTAAGCTTGATTGTTTACTGAAGTATTTCAAAGATGTCTTTAATTATGGTGTATGATATTAACATTATTAAATGGAATTTTCTTGACTGATGACTTCAGACAAGCGTAACTCGATAATGTCTAAGGCTACAGGCTTGATTTTTTCACTGTTCGATGTTACTTCAGCGGACACGTTCCTTTTGGCATACCACAGTATGTCCAATGCATTCTTCATAGACTTACCAATTTTCTCCTTTGTATCCATTCGTCTTTGCTGGAAGTGAAAGGTGTCTGTAGCACATGATGGCTTCCCTTTGAAATGAAAATTGTTCATATTTTTCATAGTAGCTACTTTGATTTGCAGGGGTGCTTTTCGAACAGTTCTTGACTTGTAATTCTGTGGAACAGGTTGAACATAGCTGACAACGAACCATAATGGATACTTCACTTTTCAGCAATAATTAATAGCTGGGATGTGCAGCGCCACATCTCTGTTTTTGATGCGGTATGCGTGGGTTCAACAGTTTTAATAATTTTATTTACAAAAAAAGTTAACAAACAAGTACACAAAAAAAATGAAATTTTCAAATAGAGCAGGGCCAGCACATCGATGGTGCATGATATTAAATCACAGTAAAACAATAAGAAGTGTTATATCCCTACTGTGCTCAAGATACCATAACGGAAATGCACAGTAGGGATGTAAAACTTCTTATTGTGCACTACTCCAACTTGTTTCAGTGATGTGCCTCTATAGTCTAGTTGAAATTTCCAAAAATTGCACACGATTATCCAAACTGATCAAAAAAAAAAAACAAGATGTAAGCCTACAGCTGTGGCTAAATGCATTTAAACAGTACATAGCTTTGTTTTCATGTTTGCCTATCAAGTGTTCTCAGATCTACACTTGAATATGTAGTTAACTCAGAGGAGGTCGGCAGTGCTTTAAGCACTACTTTAAAGTATTACCTTAATTGCATATTTCGGCTTGAAATTTCTTGTGACCCTTAAATAGTCGCAATACAAAAACTACCAAACAGTGCAGTCACAGGGGGTTGTTTGATATACAGATTGCACTTATAAGCATATTCCACACATTTTATTTCATCCCAGAATATCAACTTTTGCGTAATGAATTTCTAAAGGTGCTTAATTGCTCCTCTGTAGCTAACTGATTATGTCACAGTGTCTTTTTTATTGTATGCAGACCCAGCTCCAACTTGTGAGTTTTATGTTGGCTCAGTTTGCTATGGAATGGGTGCAATTGGAAATGATTATGTGTATGTTGACAACAGTGATACCAGCCAGCAAGATCTTGATTCCAGATTGATGAGGCTAAACAGTACCCTACAGACCAAGATGTCCCTTGACATACCTCATTACTGTGACGACATGATATTAACATTGATGTGTCATAATTCATTTCAACTGTGTGACCATAACTCAACTACGCCTGTTCCCAGAAGGGTTAGTGACAGGAAATGTATTCATCCATATCTTTTCATTATTATTGCTTTCTATAGATCTGCAGGTCCTATTGTGAAGCAGTAAGCACTGGAGAATGTAGGCCATTGTGGGATGAATTGAATCTTGCATCTGTGTTAGCAGTCATTCAGCTACCAGATTGTAGCACTCTACCATCTCCAGAGGCTGGTGATTCTTTGGAGTGTTTTATTCCATATAATACTGGGAGACGTCCTAATAATCAATCTGGTTAGTAAACTACCCAGACATGTCTGTTTTATTTTTATCTGTTTTATAGAATGTTATCTTCCTAAGGATAAAGGAGTAAATTACAATGGCACTGTTAATGTCACTGTGTCAGGAAAATTGTGCCAAAAGTGGGACTTGACTACACCGCACTTTCACCCCCTGACCTCACGTTATCGACCATATCTTGAGGGACACAATTATTGCCGTAATCCTGAAGGGCGTGGTATACGTCCATGGTGTTATACAACAGACCTGAGTACAAGATGGGAATATTGTGATGTTCAACAATGTAGCACAAGAACACCTTCTGGTGGAGATGACAGTAATGATGATTCCACTATTATTATTGCTATCATAGTACCAATCTTGTTTGTGATTGCCGTATTGTTAACCATCATTGTGTTAGTCATAGTATACAGAATATTCCTTTATAAAAGAAATGAATCTAAAGGAGTTAAACTGGAAAATGGTTCTCCAGCAAGGAAAGGCTCCATTCCTAATGACTATACAGGGGGTACGTCACTCACACCCCTTGATGCTACAATTAAAATTGGTGACTTTAAACTGCCACACTATTCCAGAGCTAACATTACATATATTAGTGATCTCGGACAAGGAAATTTTGGTATGGTATTAAAAGGCCAAGCTAAGGAGATTATTCCTGGTCAAAGTTCTACTATAGTGGCTATCAAGGTTCTGAAGGAAGGCTCAAACACTAATGCTAAAAATGATTTTCTCCATGAAGCTTCGTTTACCAATCAATTTGATCATCCCAATATTCTCAAGCTGTTAGGAGTGTGTTTAGAAGAAGAGCCATTTTGTATGATATTTGAGTATATGGAATTGGGAGATTTGAATAGCTACTTGCGAAGTAAAGCAGTGAGTGTCAGTCAACCTAGTGCCATCTTATCTATTCAACAAACAGTCAATATGGCTGTTGATATTGCTTCTGGGCTAGAATATCTTGCTTCGTGTCACTTTGTCCATCGTGATTTAGCTACAAGAAATTGCCTGATCGATAGTCAGCTTCATGTTAAGATTGCTGACTTTGGACTCTCTAAAGATGTTTACAGTAAAGATTATTACAGGCTGGGTGAAAAGTCATTGCTACCAATTCGGTGGATGCCACCTGAAGCAATTGTCTTCTCCAAGTTCACAACACAGAGCGACATGTGGTCTTTTGGCATTGTTCTATGGGAGTTGTTCTCTTCAGGGGCCCAGCCTTATTATACACTATCTAATGAAGAAGTTGTGGATTATGTTACAAATGAGAAAGTGCTTCGATGTCCAGTGGATTGCCCATCAGAACTGTACGATCTTATGCTTGACTGTTGGGCAACAATTCCTGAAGATCGGCCGACTGCTTCAGATGTTCGTGAAGGTCTCCAGAACTGGAGTCCTGAATTATCAGCTCAGAATGCTGCTGATCATTTACAATATGTACAAATGAATGCTGCCAAAGATGCAGTACCCAAAGTTAATGGCACTTTATCACAGAGCAAAGAAACGATGGTGTGAATTGATTACGTTAGACCTTGTATATAAAGCTATTTCACTCTCTTGTGACATTCAATCACTACATAACCAAAATACAATAGTGTGTGTATATGTTAGGTAAATATTGATGTGTAAATAAAATGGTGTGTGTGACTGTGTTATTTGTAAAGTTATTCCAGTACAATTTAAATAACTGCATGTATATGGATTATTTTGGTATCAATGTTGAAAGTTGGGAGCAAAACTCCAGCACAGTTTTAGTGGGTTGAACATCACATTAACATTCAGTTTTTTATCATGTACTAGCACTTCATTTTCATTTTATGTTTCAATACACTCAGTGTGCAAAAGATGTCTACACTTGTATTGAGCTAAAAAACCTTCCAGTCTCTGGGTTCCTGCATGGTGTTGTACAAATAGCTGTTGTCCAACACTCATTCATGCATCTATACAATAAGCGTCAGATCAGGGCTGGGGGAAGCGTCAAATTATTGGTCAGGCAAAGTTATCAAAATAACTTTGTGATGGTAAATTTTCATGGATAACTTACTGTTATATATTACAGTAAAATGTTAGTCAGGCTCTTACCTGGGCTGCCTAGATACTTCCCCCAGCCCTGCAGATTTGAATGCCATGGAAAGTAGAGAATATGGAGATAGTTAGCTATGTATTATACTTTAGTGACAATATGTGATCATGTGCACGTGCAGTGGATCTATTCACTTACATGATTTTCTTAGTTTGCCCAATGCTGTCTGTATTAATATAAGGGTTCATGTAGAGAGCTGTACATGTATCCACCATTCTGTACCTTATTTTACTTACAATAATACATGATTTACAACAACATTGGTACAGAGGACAAAGAAATACACATGTATCATGTATGTATTGAAGGTCTACAGGTCTATTATGCTCATAATTGCAAACCATAATCAATTACAACTAGTGATGGGTGCATGTCACTCAGTCATGATCAATCATAGCTATAAAAGAAGTATCAATTAACAGTTGCAAGTAGCTCATAATAATTCTTGTAAGCTATATATATATATATATAGGAAACAAATTAAAAGTAATATGTATGAAAGAAATTTGAGAGGGGAAACAATGAATGCTGAACAGTTGCATGAGTCCATTTAGGCTAAATAACTGTACATGTGATTGAAAAAAATTCAAGTTCATCAATACAGTAAATTACAGTGCATTGTACGTAATAACTAAACAGCCTCCGTGCATGCTCATCATCACAACTTACCAATGTATACTTAAATATTATATGTACTAGCTATGAATGCTTATATAATGCAACAAGCTATATATAGTCCATTTTCAATAATGGCATTTTGGCAAAGACCAGACATAGAAATACCAATGCCTAGTGCCCGTCCATATGTCTTCTAGAGCTGTTACCCTCCCATGCCTTACTGATAAACTTGATAAGAATAAGTACGTGCAGTTGTGAGTTGAGCAGCTATCATCTAATGCAGACATTAATTCATCAACACATTTCAACAAAGTTTTTATTTTAAGACTATAGGATTGGAACATACTCCCTCTCAGTATAATTGATTGTGATAACACTGACCAATATAAATTCAGCAATTTTGTAGAACCTATATATGCTTATTGCAGCTATAGCTATGTATATACATGTGGCTCATTCAATGTAATATTGTAGCTTTGTGGACTTTTTTCTTAAGCCAACTCTGCTCAGTAAAATACTAAATGTAGTCTACTATCTGGCTGCATGTGTCATTAAGCCACCTATTGTTAATTTGATCAGGAAGTTTACCTAAACCAATGTGGGTAGATATGCACACAGCTCATTAGTCGGAGTTAGCTGAATGCTCTATATTAGAGCATTTTGATCTTGATCACTATAATCCTGTTGATCTTCCATTGTTGCTGGTTAGCTAGTCACCACTGGAATACCTGTCAAATAACGCTTTAGTCAGTGCCCATGTGCTGTCAAGGGGTGAGCTTAGAAGTGAAAGGGTTAACTTGAAACATCCACCCCCGATATTGATTGGACCAGGGGCTCTTCAGCCCATCCCTTCCTCTTTAGTTAGAGATATGGTCCTTGAATTCATTAAAACATTCTGACCTATAACAGGTAGACTGTTACTGATTGCTGATGGGAAAAATGAGTACTTGTAACAGGTGACTGGCTGGATGAGCTATGCATGGCCTCGGGAAATGTTATTTAGGTGGAGTAGAAGAAATGGTCATTCAACGGACACCATTGTAATTGTAATTGTAATTGTAATATTTAAACAGGGATTCCACTCAGTGAAAAACACTGATTTTCAGTGGAGCCCTGCGAAACAAGCATACATACATACATACACAAATACATATATACATACATACATACATACATAAACATACAACACAAAAGGGTATACAAAGAACAGTACACAAAACTACACAGATACAATCAACTAAATTTATCATGATATAACCGTACAAATTTAGATAAGTTGGTTGCTTCAGTAACAGTTGATGGTAAACTGTTCCATATCATAGCTCCCCTGTAATAAAAACTTCTTTTCCCATAATTGTTGTTTACTCTAGGAACAAAGAGTCTATTAATGTTTCGACCAATATGACCTGTGATATCTCTGGAATAGTGAAATATATTGTGGAGATACGAAGGTAGCTTCTGGTGAATAGATTTAAAGATCTGTATAGCTGTATGAAACTTACGACGTTCCACCAAAGTAAAGGAAAACTTGCTCTGGTACAATGCTGGCAATTTTTTCATAAACTTAGAGTGAGTTCTTTCAATCAGTGCAGTAAACTTAGCGGTGGTGGGGCACCACACAACATCACAGTAATCAAACAATGGTAGGACAAAAGCTGAATAAAGCAAACATAGCACTGCAGGTGTCAAATTTCCATACCGAAAGATTGATGAGAGTCTTGATCTAGCTCTAGAGGCTATATTAGTGATATGTAAGGACCACGATAATGTGGGATCAATTATAACACCCAAATATCGAACCGAGTCAACTTGGCTTAAAGCCATACCCCCAATTGAGACATTAAAACTTTTGCCCGAAATTCTTTGCCGACTTCCAATGAGCATGGCAGTTGACTTCACAACATTAAGACATAAATGAGAACTACTGATCCACCGAGCTACCTTGTCCAAATCAGATTGAACTTGTGCTTCCACAACACCCAAGTCTGAATGGCTATAATGTAACTCAGCATCATCAGCGTACAGGTCCATAGTAGAGTAATCAACGACAGATGGCAAATCATTGATGTATAAAGCAAAAAGCAATGGACCTAAAACAGATCCTTGGGGCACACCAATTGTAACAGTGCCCCAGTCTGATGTGTTACCATTAAACACCAGACATTGTTGTCGATTTAACAGATAGTCACATAACAGGGCATAAGACGCTCCGTGAAAACCATAACACTGCAACTTAGAGCACAGAATCGCATGATCAACAGTATCAAAGGCCTTAGCCAGATCCAAAAACACAGCTCCAGTGTATTCACCTCTATCAATAGCCCTAATCCATTTATCTGTTACATACAGCAGCACATCATGAGTGGAATAACCAGAACGAAATCCTGACTGATGAGGTGTCAGTAGATTGTACTTGTTCAGATGTGAAACCATTTGATCATACAGGATACGCTCAAGTATCTTAGATAAAGTAGGCAACACAGAAATTGGACGAAAGTGAGACATACTAGTACAGTGCTTCACCTTAGGCACTGGGGTCACAATAGCCTGCTTCCACTGATTGGGAACAGTGGAGCTTTCAATACATCGATTAATCAACACAGTAATCACCCTCACCATAAAAGGAGAAGCTTTAACAAACCGAGCAGAGACCCCATCAGCTCCAGTAGCTTTATGAACATTTAGGTTAGTAACAACAGATGACACCGTCCCAACATCAACACAAGAGAACCGCATCTGAGGCACAGACTTATTCTCCAGAAATTTTTCTAGAAACTCACAAGCTGGCACACTACCAGTCACGTTACCATCACATGGACATCGTTATATCAGCCGGACCAGGCTACTAGCTGCAATTGAAACTGCACTACTTTGAAGTACTTGCATTGCTTGTTCTTGCATAAAAATTATAGGAGCATAGCACAACCAGTGTGGATTAGAGAACTGCACTTTTCGAGGCCTTCCGGACCATCAATTAACGGAGGAGTGATGCATATGCCGGACAACAAAGAAATTACTTCCACATTGCAAAGAAACGTTATCTTTTTAGCTAACTACATGTCAGTCTATGTACATCATCAGGGGCGGATCCAGAGTTTCGAAAGAGGGGGGGAACCTTTCTGAAAAACAGTTGAAGACCAAAAAAACTTGCTGAAAACCAGTTGAAGACCAAAAAAAAAAAAAAAAAAAAAAAAAGATCACGACAATAATAGCTAGTTATCCTTACCAACTATATCACGTCTGTTATGTAAAATAAAATCCTATTTGTAGCTTCATAGGTAAGCTACACTGCCTCATGAACATTGTGACTGCTTTATTAGAGTAATTGACTGCTCTATTAGAGTATCTCGATCTTGTATGCAATTTCTTGAAGGGAGTGGGGGGGGGGCATTTGCCCCAAATGCCCCATCCTGGATCCGCCACTGATCATTCTATGTAGTCACCCCCTGTGGTTGGTAACGAGTAGTCAGCCCCTCCCTCCCTCTTTAATGCAGTCTCATAAAGGCGCCAAGTACCTAACCTTCAATGCACGGACCATAGCCAGCTATAAAGTGCACAAATTCCAGTGCATAGCTTTGGTAAATGGTATGTTATGGCATTTGAAGTCATCAATGGCACATTTTAATAAGGTACATGGGTAGTAGTGTCCGGAATTAGATGCAGTCCGTTATTATGTGGTGTCCGGAATTTGAAAACATACTCTACGTTCGGTGGATGTCGAGGTGGATGTAGACAAGTCCATATGAATTATTTCAGTTGTACAGTATCATCAGTTCTTTTTCTGCCATATGTTGTAAGCATATATTCATTATACATTAATTTGTGAAACTGATAATGGTGAAAACTTGCATGATGTTAGACATAGCGAGGATCTGAAACATATCAGTTGACAATATTAAAGTGGCTCAGCTAGTTTACAGCCTGCGTGGATTATTCGAATTCTATAAATCTATGCAAAAACTGAGATGCAAAAACCCAGCGATTCTGATAGTTCTTTTGTAGAATGATGTCAGATTAACGGACATACGTGTCATTTAATAGATTACGTAATCTAATAAAAACTTGCAAGTGGCAAATAAACTCTGCGCGTTAAACCAAACAGTTTTCTTTGGGTGGTGTACTTTGGAGGAGTATTTGAAAGTATGGCGTAATGGAAGCAAGTAACGGTAGTATAGAACAATCCTACAAACTGCCTAACAGTTTGATTGATGCCTGTGTGGTGTACGGCCTGGATGAACAACCTAGCGAGACCCTACAATCACGCTTTTCAAAAAGCAAGGTACGAATTCTCGAAATTTAGCCGCTAGCACGCACTATGGGTTTTTAGTGAGACCATGTTGTACTATACATGCAGTAATGAGATAGTACTCTAGTGTGAAGCACTGAGCAACCAAATGTCATAGTTATAAATCCTAGATAAAAGAAAATTCCTGTGAGAACTAGTAAATATGCTAATGATGTTGTTTGTATTGATACAGGACTTGTGTGCTGACCTTGCTGGTACAGAGGTTGAACCACAAGTGTTGTCGATAATCACAGCCACTCAGTGGGCAAAAACTAAGAGTGAATTTATTGCTGCAGAGAGGTCGATCAGTCTACCAGGAGATATCATCCCTGCATTGCATCACTCATTCTTCCTGGGTATGTTGTAATAGTTTAAACCCCTTGTAAAACATGTATCAAATTTAGATGGGCTCCTGCTAATATGCAGGGAAAAAAAATCCCAGTTATAAAATAGGTCAATACTAAATGGTGCTAGTCAAGAGTTTTCTGTGTGTGATATGGTGATGTTTTCAAAGTGTTAAATGTGTTTCATTGGTTGAATGCCTGTCAGGTTGATTTTGATTAGTCATTTCTGAGATGTTATAACACATGCATACCCAAAGGTCTATGAATAATATTCGAATTAGATTCTGTACATTTTGATTGGTTATTTGTGACTACAGATGTGCCACATGCACTAGTGTACACGTGCATGTTTTGTACACACCCAAAAATAGTTGAGTTTATAATTATCACTTTTCTTCTTCAGATGGAGCAGTGATTGCTGCACCTGACCAAGTACCCATTGCAGTTCTAATATCGACAGAGAAGAAGATAAATGACATATGTGCCTACTGTACTGGCTTCAGTTTCTCTCGTCCATTCACAGTTGTACAGGTGAGTGGCTTAACTATGTTTATCACGGTCCTACCTCTACTAGCAACTTGGGATATTTGACAATTGATTTGTACTAAACTTACAATAGTCCTTAAATTGCTAAATGATACCATCAGACTATATATGTGCATGTGTGAATATCTCTTCTCCATAAATACATAGGCTATATAAGCATTGCTGAACTTTTTAGGTGTAAGCAATGCTATAACTGCTAAACCAGCCGATAGCTAAGTGTTTACACATAACCAAGTTCAGAGTGTAGGATGTGTGCATGGTATTTCTATTGTGTAGACAAGCATTTTGTACACATTTTGCTGTGTTAGTAGGTGTACCAATAGTTACTGTAGATAGTTTGGTATGTGTTTATGTTACAATAGAACAATGATGGGACGTTTGGTTTTAGTCCACAAGCAAATAGTGGTAAGAACATGTGTGTGTGCATGCGTGTGTGTGTGAGTGCGTACCTCTGTGTGTGTGTACATGTTGTGTATGTGTGAGACATAGTTTATGTCATAGTGCACAGGTACATATTCCAGCTTTCATTAGATTGGTGGCTGTATTGGTATGTGCTGTGTATGTGTGTTTATGGTGACGTTAAAAGACAGAAGGAGTACACTGACCATAAACTGCCATATTCTAGCTTGGTTTGTTATATCAAGAGTTCTACTATTACTGTATGAACTTTTGGTTATATATACAAGTGTGAAGTGACCATAACAAGTATGTGTTGTATGTTACATGTACTACACGTGTTTGATACAAAATGGGATATTTAGTCAACTGACTGTGCTACAAAGTAGTTCAGTATTTGGTGGTGATTTGTTAGCTGTTCAGTGTGCATGGTGATGAGTAAAGACAAATCAATCGTACTTAGTTGTCAATTACCTGTGCAAACAAAAGTGATTGTTCTCAACATCTCGATTATATACTCTGTGTTTAGTTTGTATTGTACTGTACATTTGCATATATTGAAGAACGATGGCATGTGATGTCACACCACAGTTTTAATTGGTACTTGTGGCAAGTGCAAGAACTAGCACTTGAAAATGTAAAGTATGTAATTAGCATTGCTGGCTTGGGTTAGCCTGTCTTGCATGTGATGAGAAGCAGCGATTATTTTAGCAGCAAAGTACTCATGTACATTGTGCATGTTTCTTGTATGTATATTGTACCTTACAGTATGTGTGTACTGTATTATTTCAACACTGTGATATGAGCTGTACCCTCTAGGTGACACATCAGTGGAGGAGGAGGATAAGAACATCATTTATCTGCCGACTTGTATAGCACTAGTTTCTCGTAGTCCACTATTCCATGTGCAGAAAGAAATACTGTCATGGTATGGTGTTGTAGTGTGCGTGCGTGTCGTTTTGTATATATGTACTTGTCCCATAGGTTTTTCCAGAAGTTCAGTGATGTAGATAACACACAGTTCTTGAATGCTGTTGAAAGTTTTGCTAGACAACTATTCATGATCCCCGTCCCTCCTCATGGCAGGATTGCCATTGTAAGTATATTACATGTACTTCCTCTGACTGTAAAGCAATTCCATAACTGAACCTTTCAAAGCAACACCCTGGAATATGAGGACCTCAAGACACTTGTCCATGGTCTTATTTCATTAGTGTACATTTGCTGTAGTCAGGGAACCTCTAGTAGGGACACTTAAAAACAAGGTGTCCAGAATAGAATAGTTTCACCGTAACTGAGTTTTGTGTGGTGAATGATGAGTGTACTTTTCTCATAGGAATTTCATTTATTTGGTCATACCACTTGTCTAAACCCTCCAATATCTGGTAAGCCATTTCTTTCAGTAATATTGTTCTCATTATCATTTGTTGTACTACAGAGTTTGGTCATCTTGATACTCGGCTGAATTATCCATTTCTCTCATTGTCAATTGACAACGTGTTTGAAGTAATGAGTGCCTTATTAACTGAACAAAGAATATTGTTCACTTGTACAAGCCATACTGTACTGGCATATAACATTGAGGTTAAAAAACCTTTTGGTTTAAAACTATTTAAAAATTTTTTTCTCTCTTTCTCCAGTGTTTCTTATTGTACATTGCACCATTTGAATGGTGCCACACTTGTATCCCCATTCTACCAGAACATGAGTTTGAAATTTTTAAAAGCAATACTATTTTTATCGTTGGGTGTGGAAAGAAATACCTGAACTCAAATCTAATAGACAATGTAAGTGTACATGTATGTAAGCTTTATGTGTACTGTAGATACACAAGTTTTATCACGTAGGTGATGCTTGCAATTTTATTTCTCTTAGAATGTCTTACAGAGTAAAATTTTGTCATTCACAATCCCTTGTGCACATGTATGATATGGTAAAAATATTTAGAGTCATTTACGACATTTAGAGAATGACTCTAAATAAAGGACACAATTTGTACTGTGTGTTTTTGTTATGTGGACCCACTCATGTGTAGGCCAAGAATCTGGTGATAGTGGATTTAGATGATGATCAAGTTCACTACAGAAACTTTACTGGTGCTAAATTTGGTGGTCAGTGTGTCCCAGCATTGCCCAAACATCGTATTGATGATTTTAAAGAGCAGTAAGATGTACTGTGTATGTACGTGTATGTGTGTGTGAGTGCGTGTGTGTGTGCGCACACGGTGTAAGTACTGTGTGTTAAGGATATAGCACACAAGATTTATATTACACAGTTACTCCAAGCTACCACAACATTACGATCTATCGATGGTGGACAGACTAGTACAAGTCTCACCTAAAGACCGTATTTATGATCGACGACAATTTGAGTACCAAACTGACTTCAAACTATTAGCACGTAAGCAACAACATCCATAGAGACCTGTGTTTTATTTGTTTCTCATTCATTACAGTGTTACAATACTTTATAGCAGTTATGTTTGATGAAGTTATTCATCTACCGGTAACCAGTGGTGCTGTTGTTTCATTTGTTAATATTATGTTCTCTTGCAGGGAAGCAATACAGTTCAGGAGTGTGGTACATACCTCAGTGCTGCACCTTATGAACGAAGATTTTACGACTTAGTTAGTGTAGTGTTTTGTGTCTCCTTTCTCACTGTATTGTCAAGTACAGTACATACAATACATATTGAGGGAATGTACATTATGCTTGGAAGAAATTTACTTCTTTGCATCCATTACCAGCCAGCTGAGAAGTATTTATATGTTTACACAGTGTCATCAACTGCAATATAATTTTACAATAAAATCACAAAAGGCGCTGTATACAGTACACGATCAAATCTATGCATATTATGTACTTCAAGTTTTCCATCATCATGCATGTGTAAAGAAACGCATGATGAACCATGTCTTGTCTTGAGAAAACAGCTTGTAACTATCCCCAGTGTTTCAGACCATCTTCTCCCATTCCTTCCTAATGATAGGCATAATTAACAACTTGAACAACTAACAGTAGAAGTTTCCTTACATTTCCACAACTGTAACTCTCACACAATAGGATCCATTTACCACCCTGTAGGCATGAGGGCTTCAGGGTAAGTGCACTGCATTATAAGAAGTTGTGGTGTAGTTGAAATTGTACATGTTTTGGGTTGGATTTTTGGTGATGTGGTATTGTGTACTTCATTGCTGTTTGTATTTGTGCTTAATTTTATTTAGTTCTGTAATACAAAGATGTTTGCAAAAGCATACACAAGACGACGGAACAAAGCACTTCATGATTCATTTACCAGGCTATGTGATGTACACAGAAGGTATTTGGAATTACAGAGTACAGCGTTTGTTGTATTATGAAATATGTATTGTGTTATCTGTAGGTCACGGCATAAAGGCTTCTCTGTGGATACTGATAATCTTTTTAATGCTTCATCTAGTCCAATTGCCAGACGAAGAAGGTATTAAAGTTGTAACACAATGATATGACCCTTGTACACATGTTGTATACTGGTGAAACTACCCGTGTACACATTTTAAATTTCTATTTTTAATTGTTCCTGGACATAGACCATTTTTGCAGTAGAATTTTCCTCAGGGCCAGACACCTTCTATCCATCTAGCCATCTCTGGAGTACACACATTAATCTTCTTTTCACATCACGTGAACAACTCGTGCATGCTTGTCTGATTTACGTCTTCAAGTCTGAGACTAGCATTATGTTCTGATTTTTGTACAGAGTGCACGAAGAACTGATGAGTTTTAAGAGAAATCATGGATACCAATTTTTGTCATTCCTACTGGAAAAGATCAAACAGTTACAGTAATGCACCAAACATGTAACTGGCTCATGAACAAGTTACTCTGATAGAGCAGTCACGTAGCTAATTTTGAGGTTACAACTTTAATATTTTGTATATTATATATATATAGTGACACGGACTTCTAGCAAATAAAAAAAGAAAGAAACAAGCCCTAAGCCAGCTTTGGGGTTTGCATATATACAGAACGTAGATACCAAAAAAAATTCTAATCCTAAGTTGTGAAAAAAGTGCAGCCTTGGTCAGTGTGAAATAGATGTGATATAACAAAGGTGGCAGCCATTTCCAGTAATATTACTGTCAAGTGAAAAAGATGTTATTGTTACAAATTAACTTCACTGCAGTCATTTCTTGGCTGCCACCTTTGATATCACATCTTTTTCTCTCTGCTATTTTTATAGTTGCACTCTATGGCTGTATGTCATTTGTACTCCTGAATCCAATATGACTTAGCAGGGATCCCAAGTAGCTCTACTTCAAGTGTTCGTGGCTCTTATACTCACAGGTTTGGATCACAGAAACTGCAGCAGTTGGCAAAAGACAATCTTGTTCAGAGTGAGAGACATTTTTCGATGCCTTTAGGAGCTAAAAGATTGGACACCCCAAGAGAGAGAAGTAGTACTGAAGCTGATGACGTGTACTTACCTGGCATTGGAGTTCACCATATCCTTACCTTGCCTTCTCTGTCAGAAACTAAAGGTAGTTGAATGAAACAGAAATCTAGTCTAGTCAAATTTTATTCAATAATTTCCAACATATAGAGAAATATTATGAGGCAATGATGCTAGAATTATCAAGACTTATTGAGGTAGATTTGTCTTTCTGAATATTTTGCCTCTTTACAGTATTTTGTACCATTTCAAGGGAAGCAAAAATCCCATCGAGTCAAGTTTGATAGCTCCTGCTTTGTATCTGAGAGCCTGTGCAAACCTTGCAGCTGGAAGGTGTATCCAGGTAAGGTGAATTGTGTTTTGTATAGTGCATGTGAAAATAGTGATGGATGCACGTGTGTATTCCATATATCATCTCTGATCACTTGTTCTGTGGGCTTACTTTAATGTAGCTTAATTGTTGGTGTGTGTGCGTGTGCGTTTTTTGTGGTGAACTGTGTGTACTGTAGTCTGGATTTTGCTTTGTGTGCGTACATACACATTTTTAGGGTTTTGATGATTTTGAAACTTTGAGCAAACACTCAGTTCAGCTCTTACCTGATATAAGGTGATGTACATGTTATCATAGTGGTTAACACACTGTTTCATGTGCAGGATGATTCGTGAGATAACAGCACTGATGTCGACCAAGGACCGGGCAGTTCTGAAAACTAAACCATACTGGTCTATGTTTTCAACTAAACATCTTGTTAGTTTCAGCTGTATGTAATCATGTGCCACTGTTCATTGTTCCTCGATCTGTATAATTGTGTGTGTGCGTGCATGTATTTGTGTGATTGTGTGTACGTTCTTGTGTGCTATCTGGTAGAGCTACTGTTGAGCACGAAGCAGTTGTATAGCATGCTGAAAAGAATCTTTATTATGTACGTTATACATATATTCTGTGTAGATCAAGCAAAGTTTGCAGAACCGTGCCGATCAACAAATTGCTGAGTTGAGTGTGCTATGCATATATCATTATAATGATTGTGTCACTACCATATAGCCAGAAATTTTTGAGGGACGAAACTTTCACAAAATTGTGTAAATATGATTTTCACTTTTTTTTTTAATCCATGAAAGCTTAGAAAACGTTTCCTTAAGTAATAGCTATCTGTATATAACCTCAAACAGTTCATGATTATATTGTTATTACAGTGGAACCTCTCTATTATGGACATTTTGGGACCCAGAATTTTTGGCCGTTTTTGCTGCAATATAGAGGTTTTCCTCTTTCAGAGGTAAAAAATGTATTAACCGGACCTGTTGGGACCAAAATTTTTGTCCACATTTTGGAGGTTTTTTATATTGTGTCCTTAATTCGGGAAATTTGTTAAGAGAGGTTCTACTGTACTTACGAAATTTGCGAAAGTTTCGTCCCTCTTTATGGTATTTGTGTACGTGGGCCCATTCAATATGTAGCATGGATATTGATTTTGACCTGGTGAACTGATGCTTCCAGGCATCAGAATTCCACTGAGCTGTCTATCTAGATTCAACTATCTTCACATTGGCCAGAGGGCTTAGATGACTCTAGATTTTTCAACAAACACTTTGTAGGTACTACAACTTGCAAAAATCTGCAAAATTTAGAAAGACGTACATGTACATGTACAGTATATAGAGGAACACTTGCAAAATGTACAGGAACACTTGCAAAATGTACAGGAACACTTGCAAAATGTACATCTGTGTACCGATACAAGTCGCACTGCATAACATGTTGAATGTCATGTCTTTCTTAATCTTGTAGTTTGGAGGTTTGTGTTCCTACAAAGTCACTGACAAAGGAGCAGTTTGTGGCCACAATGCAACATAACAGAATTATCAGCGACGCTGACACAGCCATCAGAGTATTTCATGCCCTTAGGCAGGACAAAACAGGTATATTGGGATACATAGATCTCCCAATTATAGAATGATTGTTGATTTCATTTGACTGCATCTTGACCAGGTCGGTTGTAATATTTACCAAGATGACACATGTTTAGTAACTCTGACTGCTCTATTAGAGTATATATTTGAGCTTGACTGCTAAAGCTACCTCCTATTTGTAATTTGTGTTCAATTTGTGTTAGAATGAAACAGAAAATAGGTAGTTTGCGTTAAGAGGATTATATGTCATCTTTTAAAAAATGTGTTTATTCTATTAAATGCGTATCAGCATATCCAGAATAATGTTTCTGTGAAAACTGATTCATAAAATGAATACGTGAAGGCTTTGTATTAGCTGGACATGGAACAATTTAAACATTACTAATCATCTTTCTTTATGTAACCACTGTTGTATTGTCATACAGAAAAATGCAGTATTTTCTATATTATCATAGAGTGAAATTGTAATGTCCACACAGGGAAGGTGGAGCCTGAAGAGTTGGAGGTGTTTTATGATGCTTGGAAAAGTGTCTTGAATGTAAACAAACATGCTCAAATGTTGGCAGGCTTCAAAGGTGTAGAGGTTAGCAACACTTAAGTCCATCATTAAAGTGTTATGATGTATACACAGAGTATCCTTGTGTACTACAATGACTCTAAGGTGATTACTAGTGAAGGAGATGGCCACCTTATTCTGACCTCCTACAGGTAAGTATATATGTATGTACCTATTCAAAGGTACCAGGCCTGCACAGATTGTAGCACAGTGAAAATCCATCAGCTCCCCCTGAATACTGTTTGTTCTAACACAAATGGCCTGAAAAGACCAACTTCACAATTTTTGGCACCAGTGAGTGTTACCTGCTTGTTTCATTTCAGTGTAAAGGTGTCTGGCCAATGTCAGTGTTTTTTCAATGCTATGTGTTTACAAGTAATTAGTTAATCACTCCAGATGTTGTTTACAACAACTTGTCAGCTGATGATAACAACAGCAGCTGAACTAGTATCATGACAACAGCTATATAAGAGTTCTCGAAAATCATTAAAAATGGTGTGGTGATGTTGGTGCAATAAAAGTCTATTAGTCCAATTTTTCAGATTCTCAGTGAGAGCAATTGTGCAAGAAATAAATGGCTTTTTCTTGCTAGATTTTTACAAGAGATCTTAATCTTTTAAGGCTGGTATGCGGGATTGTTAATTCATTCGTCCTCTTTTATCTTTACTATAGCAACTCCCAGTATGTGCGGTGTCCTTTCACTGTTTACCCTATAAAGAATGTACTGTATACTTAGCACAGCTTCATGTACTCCACTGAAGATTGTAAGCGTATGTACGTACAGGCTGTACATAAACAAAATAATTACCATACTGGTGCAATTATGTACTGTAATGAATTGAGACATACTGCTATCTGTATTTGTGCTTTCAGAATGTAGATACCCTCAGTTGAGTACTTGCTATATACTTGAAGTATTGGTTAAAATGTTAGTGTAGCCCAGCTCTACATGAAGTATGTTTATCTGTACAATTGTGTTGGCCTTTCTGGTTGTCCATTCTTGTTCCTGGAAAATTGTGCATCTGTTTGTGTGCATAACTGAATGCTCAAGACAGCTTGTGTTTGTCTGCATGACTGTCAATGGTCGAATTCTCCTTATTTCATTCCCATGGTGTGTGAATCAATAATTTAAAGAATGACAGCTATTTGTTGACAGCTATTTGTTGACAGCTATTTGTTGACAGCTATTTGTTGACAGCTACTGTAGTAAACACCTTGGTGGGTGATAGCTAACAACAACAGTGTTACATAACTGCATCAAAGTTTATGTGACAATGTTATTCTATGTGATCATAATCCAACTGTTCTCAACAGATTAATAAGGTTCCCAGCAAGAGTTCATAATATATATACTGAGGAGAGTATCCTACTCTCATATACCCCTGTAGAAGGGTGTATCATGAAGTTATGACGTAACAACAAGATGTTGTGGTTTGTGACGTAGGAGCAGCCGTAAAAGTGCAAGAATTGTTAGCACACTGGAAGCGGTCTTAACCCATGAAGGATTGTAGTTCGGTGAGAAACGCTTAGAGCTGGGGTTAAATTGGGTGCTAGTGACGTTGTTAGGCACGCATTCAATCGATACCATGTTCAACTAATAACATCATTAATTATACAAAGAAAAACGGGCGAACTCAGAAGTGCTACGTCATAACTTCACGATACGCCCTTCTACAGGGGTATATGAGAGTAGGATACTCTCCTCAGTATATATATATTATGATTTATGAACTCTTGTTCCAAGATTTTACTACAGAAAAAAACTAAACAGCTTTAACAGTATAGAGATGTAGGGATCAGAGTTGTTGAGTTACTGTATTACATGATCCCATACATGTGTCCCTTTATAGTGGCGTGTGTGTGTTGTAGGTTGTTGGTAAAAGTGGCCTCATCTGTCAATATGATATGTGATCTAAAACTTCCTGAATGGAAGTTGGTGAAGTGTAATGCTTCAGTGGAAAAACGTCTACGCCCAGCTGTATCTTTTGAGAGTACAAGTGAGTAGTATGGGTTATCCAAGTGTCCACTCCACTGTACCTGTTCCTAGAATTTTATCTTGCATTTTTGAAATCACAACTGTATGTGTAGTGCCTGTATTCATACATGTAATGATAAGTACATAGTGTGATGTATGTTATGTTGTTGTTTACTTGTGTAGATTCGGAAACTTCTTCATCACCTTATGCTGTATTTGGTGATACATCAACCAGAGATTTTTGGTATAGACTGATTAAGGAGCTACGAGCAAGCCTACAGCTTGTAATTAGTAAGATATATATGTCCATTCCACTATCAGTCTGTTTATTAGATACAGTTTTTATTATATGGCATGCGTTTTTGAGATAATGTGATTTTCTCCAAATGACCAATTTTAATTCCTTGCCAGAGTTTGTATGTATGCTGTACATGTGGGATGAATTTTTAACTCAGCACTGACCCTATACTGTTGTGTATAAACACATGTGTGGGCTGTGCACTTGATGTGTATGTGGTGTTGTGGTGTTATACACGCTTAGTATTATACCCAGTCGTGTGCTCATGAACGTTGTTTGTGTTGCAGTAAAAAGAAATGTGGACATCATGCAACAAGCAGAAACTAACATCATGTTGTTTAATGCAATATTTCATAGTCCACTACAGTGTAGATCTGCTATACTGAAAGATCCTTCAGTAAGTGGTGTGTGTGCGTGTGTGTGTGCGTGTGTGTGTGTGTGCGTGCGTGCGTGCGTGCGTGCGTGCGTGCGTGCGTGCGTGCGTGCGTGCGTGCGTGCGTGCGTGCATGTGGGTGTGTGTGTGTGCTCTGGTAAGAATACTGTTATATTTGAAAGGCTTTTGTGTGTGTACACTGTCATTGAGAGACATACAAACATACACACTGATATTATTGTACAGATTATTCTCCAACTATCCACCAAAGATGTCACACTAGAGGACACCACATCATGTGATCACTCATATAAACTACTACAACGTATTAACCCATCCAAAGATGAATCCTCCAAAGCCACAATCAGCTGTGCCCTGTACATTCCATCAGGTACAACACACATTATACTGTCTAGCTGCTACTGTGAATTTTAAATGCCTTTTTACAACAGCTGGTGCAAAGTATTACCTACCATAGGTTTTATGTATTATGTTTGTCACTATTATATTTCATGAGATAATGAATCAGCGAATATTTCTATTGCTCTGATGTAGTAATGAATTTCTGTAGTTCAAAGAATATATAGATGTCTGGATAAATCAACAATGAAAAATATTCATAGTACTAAACACAGTGCAATAACACTTGGGTTTTGTTCCAACAGGTTTGGGTTCTCAGGAGCATTCAGGCAAGCTATGGCTGGGACTGGTAAGGCAGTTACGGTTGTTGTTACACTGAATGACATAATGTTGTGTTACACGTTAGGGTAATGGTCTACTGAAGGTGTATACAATGGGATATCAGTTGCATAGTGACCAACTAGCTCACAAGATCACTGGAGTCAGTCAGAGTAAAGGAGCTCGACTGGTGAGTTATACACTGTACTCTGTGTATTATGGAAACTGCATAGACCCTTAGCATTTTGTACAGTACCTACTGGCAATTAAACTGTATAGTAGGTTACAGGAAGTTTGAAAAGTTCACGTATAATGTTTTAAGTTCTATTTACGAATATGTTGCCTCTATTTATGGCTGGTCCTATTTATAGTAGTTGCTGGGAGTAGAGATTGAGCATTTCAAAACAGTCACAATTCTGTACAATGCAATAAATTGTTGTACCATCAATTGTTTGTGCACTATTCATTTCATTATGTAGTTTTTATTTATACAATAATAATAATGTTTTAAGAAATTTCTGCTCCATGGCTAGTAATTGTTGTCTGCTTTCACATAGATACTGAAAATCCTGTAAACCATTAGCTAAATGTATTCACTGTTTGCCTTGTATAACATTTGGGGGTAACAAAATATATGGAAAGCCCTATACTTCACAGTGTAAGGCTGTAGCAGGGATCATGGAGGTTTGTGTCTTCCCACCAATAATAAATATGGTCTTAATAATGAGGTAGACTTGTTAAAGAGGTGGTTACTAAATGAAGTTTACACCCTTTTTTAGTCGTTCTTCCTACTGGTCTATGATACAGTATGGGCCACTGCTAACAGGAGTATCATTATTATAGATGCTGATACTAGTTCAGGTTAGTCAGAAACTGGTTTAACCAGTTTGTCCTGATATATATCCTGTTTCTATAGTAATTTCACAACTCAGCTCTGATCTAGAAGATGATCCAATTGTATTAGTATTGAGTTCTTCACAACCAAGGTGGGTTCATAGTGTATATATTACTTATAAATAATATGGTCTCAGTAATGAGGTGGTCTTATTGACAAGGTTGTGGATTACACCAAAGTTTTCACTATAATGAAGTGGTCTTTTTTATGAGGTTGTGTTACTATACATTTACTGCATGTTATATGGGCATGGTGATGGAAGTACTGGCCACTATAACAAGGTGGTCTTATTAACAAGGTGGCTACTATTGAATGTTTGTCACTATTTTATGAAGTATTGTTAGCACCCAAATATGGCATAATCCAATTAGCTAATAATGCTATCTGCTGTGGCATGTGCAGTTGTTGTTGGTATGTGTTTTGGTAAGCAATACCCCTCAGAGTGTATTAAACATGTGTTGTTGCTGCAGAGTAACAGGATAAACATTTGGTGTGATTCAGTTTCCTCAACTATGGTCCTTGGTAGGATATACATGTATTGTGAAGGGGACAATCTTCAAAAAAAACCATTGAGGACAAATCATGAATTCTTCCTTGGTACTGAAAAAAGTTGCTATCTAATAAGTTTATAGGAAACATTTCCTCCTCCCAGCTTAACATGTAGAGTATACCACACAGTTAAATACAATGTCATCACTCTCCTTTAAATTATAATGTGCCACACAATTGTGGCACCATGTGTAGGGAGGTTATTCTTTGTTCAACAAGGCCACAAATATTTCTAATGAGTTATGAATATCTGATCATTAGCAGAGCATGTGGTATAGTCCCACCTAGTTTGTTTACTACCAAAACCACCAGCCTTATTTGTAGCTTCCCACATATAGTGTGCTAATTGTGTTGTTCCCATTTGTGTAGTGTGGTGTGGTCACTGCTTGCTAATGGGACACTAATAACATGGAACCCTTATACAAGGGAGAGGATCTCTATAGTAAGTGCTTCACTGTGTCTGTTATTACATTGGTACCTGATTGTATGGTGTGTGAAGTAAATGTGAAGCCATGTTTGGATGCATGGTTTGTCATTTCTCATCTTTAATTTTACACGTACTGTGTCATTTTTGCTTGGCACAGATTTGAAGCCACTTTGATACTGCCATGTAGAGAAAAACTGGCTATTTGCTACAAATTTGCCAAAGTTTAAACTCCTGCCAATTACTCGTTACACCTGAGATTAGCATCTTTATAGCTAACAATTGAGCTTGACTTTACCAAAGTTTGTTTCATCAATGCAGTTTAACTGGCTATTCTCCAAAGTGTACCTCTGCTAAAGTTTCCCTCTTTGATATACTTTGGATTTCTAATATTTTTAGGTACCTCAATCGCACACTTATAAAATTCATGTAGTTAAGATATGAGATTTTGTGTGTGCATGCTACCAAGGGATTTCCTGAACTTAGCCTCAACAGGGCATTATATCATGCATACACTCAAGCATTCTTTTGCAAAGGAAGGTTGATAACTCAGGCCTGCTACCCTTCTAGAAGTTTGCTCACCCAACCTAAATAAACAGTGTTGTAAAGAGTAGTGCTTGACTTGTAATGGGTTGTTCAGTGTATCCTCCGTAGAGGCTGTTGTACAGGCAGCAAAAGTGTGTGCGCATGTGTGTGTGTGTGTGTTGCCCTAATTGATTGCCCTAAAGTTGTACTCCTTTTAAAAACATGTTCTACTTGTACTAGGTGAAAGTGTCGGTTAAGTCGTCATCAGATGAGATCCCTTGTGTGTGTATTAGCATGACTTCTTGGCAGGACCAGTTGTGGATTGGTCAGTTAACACTACACACTGCTAATACTCCAATATGGCGGGCATCTCTTTGTTGACAGGTACCAACAAGGGAAGGATTATAATTGTACAAAGTGAAACTCTACAAGTCACAAAGGAACTAGTGGTATCTGAAGAAAGAAATTGTCAGATTCGCAGCATGCATGTATCAAATAGTGGGAAAGTTAGTATATAGAGTTTTGATTGTGTGTACAGGAAGTCTGTGTCATGTTATAATTATAGTTACAATAGCTATAATTGATTAAATGTCTTCTTGGCTACCCAAGGGGATCCCCAGTCAATTCCAAATGTAACATACAGTAAAGTATATAGGTTTGTACTGGAAATGCTATTTTAAGACCAGTTGTAAAGATTTGTCTTGATCTCTTTTCCTTTCAAAATACATACGTACGGTACAGCTTTAATCCAATGTCGTTCAAGCAAATTGCTTTCCATTAAATAACTCACTAATTTAGGGGTGTGACAGCCATTTCGCTCATGAATTTTCATCTTAAGGCTTGAGGGATGAAGACTTGTGAGGAAAATGGTAGCCACACCCCTTAATTAGCAAGTTATTTAATCGCGAGCAACTTGCTCGAGCGACGCTGGATTAAAGCTGTACCGTATATACACCCTGTAATTTGCCCAAATGTTTACTGCTACTATTCCCTTCAGTATCATACACTGTACCATTAGTGCTGGTGGTGTCAATGGTGTGTTTACCTGACATAATACACTGAAAGAGGACCACTTGATTGACAGTGTACATACTAGTAGTAAACTCTTGCAGTATTTTCACATCATTTGTGTTTGCAGATTTGGTGTAGCACTTACAGGCCTAATCTACTGAAAGTGTTTGATGCTGATACTTGTACTGTTGTATTTGCATATGATGAGCTGGACCAAGCTGTATCTATCTCCCTACCTGTTGACAATCAGGTTGTGTGTGTGTGTGTGTGTGTGCGTACGTGTGTGTGTGTGTGTGTGTGTGTGTGTGTGTGTGCAGACAGTATATATATATATGTGTTTTGAAACCTTTTCAGTTACACATGCAGTTCTGTTGTACTGTAGCTTGCTCACAGCTAGCTTCTTGGTACTTCCGCTAACTGTAACTATATGCTTTAACTGTTCATCCAATTCTTCGCAATATAAAATATTCTATACTCCAGACCATTGGCCGTAGCTTTAATTTTTGTATACCAATGTACTTAACTTTTAGTGATGAAAATACAAGGAGATGTATTAGTCTCACACCAAATCTTTAAGGACTGAATTTACATAGCGATAGTATAGGTGGTGGCATCACGAATATTTTATACACTAACATCTACAAAAGTATAGACCATATTGAAATGTTATATTATGCATGTGGTTCTTGACAGTAAACTAAAGTATTGTGGCTTATGTCAGAAATGTGTATCACTTAATTTTGTATAGTTCATGTATAGATAATAGACGTATGGGGTGTCTATTATCTATGGTACATGCAATGCACCCTTTCCATCACACACAGTTGGGTGCATCTGTAAAGCAGTGAAGTAGGTTTAGTTGAGCACACTGCCATACCATGCATGTCAAATTAAACATTTTAAATTCAAATAATTGTCTATTGTGTGTTACCATGTCATAATGTCGCAGGAAATCAGAATGGATTGTTTTTCAAATAGGTATGGTGCGGTACAAGGAATGGCAAGGTTTTGATATTTCAAGATGGGGACAGTACAATTAAAGTGAGATTTAAGCATCTCAAATAACCACTACTCTTATAATCCATTTCTTATCCAGTATTGTAATACCATCAAGGCTCACGATGACACAATACATTCTATGGTGGCTACTGAAGATGGACTGGTTGTAACTGGTAGTGGTTCAATGGATGGAACTGTAGCCTTGTGGCTTTCTACACCACAGGCCTATAAAACCCTGTAAACTCATCTTTTTTATCTTGTAATTTTAAAAAAATGTATGCAATCTGTATTATAATTACGCAATAATGTTTTAGTACAATAAATGATGTAATTATTACATTTTTGATTAAAATTTTTTTGATTGCTTAGAAACCATTCATTTGCCCCACCCGCAACGTTTCCTGCGAGTTGTACTTGCAGCAATTAATTGTTGGTAACTGGTGAAGAGTTTTGTGAAGACTAAAGAAGTGTTCACTTCTTGCTGCCTCGTTGTTGCTGTTGTTTACGTGTGATTTCTGGGAAACGTTTGGCGCGTACTGGAAGAGAAGGAGCTAGGATGAATCTGTCTCTATTCGTTTATGCTATATCATCCCTTCTACTGGCGTTAGTGTGTGGTAAGTCAGTTGCAACTGTATAGGCTAGCGATTTAGCTTTATAATTGTTTCAACTTTTTTTATAAAGCAGCTGGCAGTGATCAGTGAAAGTCGTTAAAGCAACAGCCTGTCACGAGGCCGTGTGTGCGTATTGTATATCTCGTGCAGTTCCAATGTAATCTGTATTAAAAGTTTGGAAGAAAAGCTGTCGATATAGTTAGCACTTTTGACAGCTATACTGGTGACCACTTTTGCGGGTTCACTCATTGAGGCCATCTATATCAAAGGATTTGGTAACGAAGGTGTGTATTGGTATTGGTCACTGAAGGGCAAAAACAAAATCGTTTTCCACAGTAACTGTTTATGTTATCTACAGGACAATTTGTACATGTACATTTTGTTGTACTTTGCAGGTCAAAGTACCTCAGATCCGGAGCCAGTATTTGAGGAACCTCCAATGTGAGACCAAATACAAGCTATCATATTGCAGTGTTTAAAGGTCTTATTTTTGTAGGAATTATATATTTGGAAATCTAACATGTGAAACGTTTAATGGAGGTGGATTATGTGCGCCATTTCTGGGACCACTTGGAGCTGATATTATTGTCAATCATTCTCGAGTTTCAGGCATCGCCGACTATGAACAAACGGCTGTGATACTCCAGCAAGTTTTAAATCAAGTAGCTCATGAGAAATGTGTGGAACTCCTAGTACCACTGCTATGCCGATACGTGTTCATCACATGTGATCCAGCATTTAATGATACCGTCTATCAACCGATATGCCGTCGTGGCTGTGATGTTGTCAGTCTATTTACATGTCCACTTGTCTGGCAGTTGCTGATATCCCAACTCGGCATATTGGAGTTCGGAATAGTTGATCCTCCCCTTTGTGACCCTCTGGGGGATGCTAACGGTGGTGATGCTCCTGATTGTATTGATACTACTGATGGAGGTATGTGGTATATGTGACAACACACACGGTGACACACTACACAGGCAAACATACAACACATGCAATGAATGGAATGCAGGCACGCCTTGTAAATCCAAACTTTGATCTGGATTTGTGTTAAGTAAACAGGATCACTGTTTATATTGTCAACAATTTCTCAAGGTGCAGGCAATTGTACAAATAATTGTAAACACACAACCAAAAATTATATAAAAGCTTATGATGAAACAGTTAAACATATTCCTGGTCTTGTGGCACACTACCCAGCCATTAGTGACAGACCTCCCACATGACTTGACTATGTAAATTATTGACTTCAGGCCTTGTTAACAAATTTGGCCTCTCATGTGGCCCATCCTGTTATTACAGAAGGTGGTCATGAAATGAAATCCTGTGGTTATATCACCTGTTAATTTACATACCTAGTATGGGTATTGTTGTTACAATGAGTCAGATATGGTTAGTACATCATAAACCAAACTATTAGTTCAAGAACTTTATTATTTAGGCAGTTGTTTAATCGGCAAGCCACAATTAGTTCAAAAATGTTTTATTTTCTTTGATGTATATATACAAATAGAGTGTAGGTGATTGGATGTTTTGAAGTGTCGAAGCTGTGTTGGATGGCCATGCATACATAGTATTGAAACAATTGAGATGGTATCTATTATTAAACGTGTTAATTTTAATTGGTCGTGTGTCCCAAATGGCCTGTGGATCAAGTTTATAAACCTGCTATATAGCTTTGTATTGCTGGCTTGGAAGCCATATTAAATGGAATTTTAAAAGTGCAATTATTTGTAGATAAGATTGACTCTTGGTGGTTCTCTTTCATCATGTTTTGCAGCTTCCAGAAGATTTTGGTTGGTTTCCATTTGTTTTGAAGCTCACTATCATTTCTAGTGCTAATTGCCTGGTCTGTATTGAGCTCCTTAAGAATTTAATTCTCAATTGTATACCTAGCCTTGTAAAGATATTCAGCTCTGTACTTGAAAGGGTTTTTGGGCACATTTCTGGACAAGTTATGAAAATGACAAATTGCTTCTAATCTAGGTTTATAGCTATATATACATGTGTACTTATTCTGTTGGTAATATAATGTTGTGTATATATATTTATATATATATATATATATATATTTTTTTTTTTTTTCTTGTAGGACCCATTCCAGCCTTCACAGTCACCTGTAAGTATCGTGTGTTTCCTTGCATTTGTGATTTGTGTCTTGCTGTCTCTGGGGTTATGGGGAGCATTACACATCCTTGCATGTATAGTTGTGTTTGGATGAAGCAGTTGTCTGTCAGACTCTGTCAAACACATCTGTCAGTCAGTTCTGTTGTTCTTTCTAACACTTTGCTTTTTATTACTTAGCTAGGAGGTAAAGGGTAGACGAGTTGTTGACACTTGATGTTGATGTACAGTGTGGTTGTGTGTATGATTCTTTGCTTTGTTTTGTTTTCCCAGCTGACTGTTTTACTGGTCTGGGAAGAGGGTACAGTGGTACCATGAATGTGACTAGAACTGGAAAAACCTGTCAAGCCTGGGATGTACAGGCACCGCACCAGTTTATCTTGCCGTCCAGTCAGTACGTTGAGCTAGATGGAGGTCATAACTACTGTCGTAATCCTGGCTCCAGAGCTCCTAATGGTCCATGGTGTTTCACTACTGATCCAGACACCAGATGGGAGTATTGTGATGTACCAAAATGTGGTAAGTATTTAGATTATTACTTGTCATCATGTGTAATAGGTTGAGTCTATCATGTGGTATTTACATTAATGATTTTAACTAGCTGTGTTTGATGTTGTGTATTACAGAAGTAATGTTACAAGGTTTTATGGAAAATGGTGCTGAGTGGCTTCAGATCTGAAGTTTATTTTGAGCTCTAACTGTAGTTATTTTCTGTTATTGTTTGGACTGTTCATTTTTTGGGATTTAACCTCATTGTTTTTAACTATCAGTTTATCAGTAGATGTCTATAGAATCTACTTTTGGTTATAGACCAAACAGCTAGTAAATGGTAGTAAACACCACAGGTCAAAGAAAGCTAAAGTATTCACTAATAGTCTTAAATGTTATCCCTTGAAGTGCATGGACACATGTAAACTATAAACTGGAAGTAGAATGGTTGTAAAGATGGTGAGAATTCTTTCACAGTCTGTACACAAGCTCACTATTTAGTTGATGATGTCAAGATATTTTATGTAATTTTTTGAACGTCATGCATCATGATGCATGTATCTCCTTGCTAAGTACTGTATGAAATGCTAAGCAAAAAAGTTAGGCTGGAGTGGTGGCAGGCACCATTAGGTGTTCAGATATCAGGGACGATGATGTAGTACAAGTTTCAGTCTTTGTGCACTGTGTGTTGTGTACACACACACATACATTCGGGATGTTGCACTTCATAATGAATTTGCATAAACATTGCTTATATATTACAGGTGTGAACAGTACTTACAATTGCCATGTTAGGCTATAGCAATTTTGACTTGAGGAAAGCACCACATATTTTTTCTTTGGATAGCCTGAATATCAGGATATTGTTCAATTTGCATGGGGAAAGTATATACATTTAGGCTGTACTGTTCGGCCAGGCATACTTCCTCTGCATTCAGACCAGATGTCAAGTTTTGGCAGCACAAGCGTTGTGAAGTATCTCCATTCCTGTGGTCCGAGGGACTATCTGTCTGGTGGCACCTTGTCTAGATCTACAGCTGATCATCAGAGTACTTGTATGGCTTTGACCATTCCAGTGGTTTACTATGAGCAATAATACAACTGTCTTGATGAAATTCATGCAGTGCCTGTGTTGGTGTACTTTAATCTATACGGCTTTATTGTAGCTTTATTGTCGTTTAATCATAACCATTTACAAGTTTAGTTTACACTTGAAATGTTTCAGTACAGACAATGATGCAATGATGTTTTGATTCAACTGACATGTGGTCGAACCATCCAGACTGATTGTATTGCTTTGCTTTTCTATTATTTCTCTGTTAGTAAGGAAAAACACGGTGGTAGAGACGTAGCCAATGGTGAATGGTTCCAGTCCATTAATTAAATATATACCCTGTACAATAGGCTGGCTTATAGTGGACCGAAGTTTCCCTGCAGAAGTGTAGTAGTGTATTTTGTAGAAGGTATTCTTTATCAAACATCCTATAATGAAATCACTGTGTCTAGAATACTGTTTACAATGTATATTTCTTGTATAAAAATTTGTCCAATATCTACTTGGTTATGTTCAATTAGTGGTAAATGTTTCAGTAGTTGTGTGTACATTAGAACATGCAAGGTCACTATTATATAGACATTCTGTGGCTGCTAATGGTGACCTAGGTACAACACAGCTGGCTAAATGTTGTTCCTAAATAGTGAAATAAACTTGGTTTACAGTGATGGTTGATTTCTGTTCTCTATTTTATAGTCAGGTTAGTAGGCATGATAAAGTCTTAGTTTCCGACGACAACGTCTCTGTTCCATGGAATTAGTGACTATTCACTTGCACGTGTACCTGTTTGTTTTTGAGCCCTTATAATGTTCTTGAGGCTGTCCTTCACCTAAATACTTCGTTGTCACTTCATTTCATCACTACAGTTGACATTTTAGGTGTAGTTCTCCATATCTTTACTTTGTTTATTAAAGCCAAATCGAACTGCAGGGTTGCAACCGTTTATACTGGTACGTGGAACGAACTAGATTTCAGAGTGGTTTGACATGATTCAGTTTGATACGGTATATGTTTACTGTAACTTGAAATCGCTCTGATTTGAGATAGTTGGCTAGTGTAAACAGGCTGTTAATGTTGCTATTTTGTAGTACAAAATATAATGTGTTTGTACAGTTATCTTGTATTTTGCCATGTTGTCGTGATGTAGTATAAAAACTATTTCACCATTTCAAGTTTGGTAGCTTTGATATATACTCCTTACATTGTAGCCACTAGTTCCCTCTTGGTAGATGGCAGCTACCAGCTCCCCTCCTTTCAATCCTTTGCTGACTGTACTGTTTACATCATGGATATGGCTTAGGTGAGATTTGCCCACTCAGTGTGTGTCCTGGCTAAGGCTTCTCACTTTGAGCTTAATAATGATCCTGTCCCATGAACCAGAGACTGCACAGCTGTTTGTTCTGTTTGAAGATAATAGGTCACCCACCGGCACATCCCCTATGGCCAAAACCTACTCTCTGTGCACACACGATAGTTGCCCCGACACTCCAGGCTTTGTCAAGTCTCTTTGTGCCACACCATATCGTTATTTAATGGAGACCCTCTCACAGCACACGCTTATTGATAAGCATACTGAACTATTGAATAAGTGCCATGGGGAGAAAGGGAAAGCCCCCTAGACTAGATCTAGTGTGAGGATAAGACTTTTTACAGCTTTAGGTTTCAGTGGCAAAACCCATCATTTTTGTGACCGTTTTTACCAGTAGGGTCAAAGGTATCATGAACTATAGCCTGTACTGTTTTTATGTTTATGCTTTTATTCATAATCCAAAGTTCATGTAACTACAGGTATCTTTGTACAAAGTTTTATCATTACCACAAATGTGTATTACACTGTCATGTCTACACACTGTAATTTTCTGCAGTATTTCAATTATATTCACATTTCTCCCACAAGTTCCACTGTCTATCTGCTCAGTCGTATCCTACACAATCACTATAGTTACAACACATACTAGTGTATATGTTAAAATAATATTAGTGGAGTATTTTTTTGAAATTGAAACAATTAGAATTCAGGAAAGTGCTGTCTTAAGTGCTCTTTCATACAGTACAGTAAGTACACTACTGTAAATGGCTATAGTGCAAACATATTTACATACCTAAAAAAAATACATATCTAAAAGCAGCTGTGTACAACAAAGGAGCTTTTATCATGTTTCTTGCTCTTTTAGTCCATACACTACTATCGCTGCTTAGTAGTTTGTCTCAGAATTTTAATGCCAACAGATTTAATTGTTTCAAGCCTTACGTATTGTTTATTAACAGATACATTAAGATGCCAGAAAAATACTGACAGCTAATGAAAGAAGACACCTTAGTAGCTGTAGTTTTGGCTTTAATGTTTATAAATTTTCTAAGGATTGTTGCTGCTAGAGATAATAGTATTTCAGAGTGCAGTATTGTATTTTCATAATTGTTTCAATGCTACTACACGTGTTGTGGTTTATAGTGACCACATTATTTGCATCTTTCAGATCCTAAACCATCTTGTGAACTCTACACTGGTAGTGTGTGTTATGCCAGAGGTGTCATCGGGAAGGACTACGTATTTATCAACAACACTCAAATCGACTCTACCTTAACTGATCAAGCGTACTGGGAAGATGCTATGGTGAACTTCAAGTCAAGTCTTGAAACAACCGTACAGAGGGTCGGTGCTCCTCAGTCTTGTGTAGATGATATGCTCTCCCTACTCTGTTTTCACACATTTCCAGTGTGTGACTACAGTTCTAACACTAGTGTCCCCAGACAGGTATGTAGATAAGAAAATACACGTATATATGCAGTGTGTATGTATGCTTGGTGTAACTAGTAGCCTGCAGATCCTCCTTTTAAGTAAAGCATTTTGGTGGAAGACAGGAGGACAGAACCCAGTTAATTTTAACAGACAAAGTTTAAATATGATCATTGTTTTGATTTACCCCTGAAAGAAGGACAAACAGCATTTATGACATTATAATATGTGTTTCTATTGTAACAACCAGTCACAGAGTTTATCTGACATACTTACCAGATCTGCAGGTCATACTGTCAAAGAGTCAGGACTGGACCATGTCAGATGGTGTGGAACAATTTCCTACAACTAGCTGCACTGCAGAGAATCAGACTACCTGACTGTGACATGTTACCGGAGGCCATCGGAGGAACTTCACCAGAATGTTTCATACCTTTTAACTCTACCGATCGGAGAGAGAATCATCCTGCAAACTCAGCAGGTAAGAACCCAGGACTGTAAACACACATTCGTATTAGTCTCGCGTGCCAGACGATTTGTGTGGGGGCGGCAAATAAACCGTCCGGTCACTGTTGCACCCATTCCGGGACCACTGCCGGGATGTTGGCAGAGCCAATCAGATCGCTTCGTGCACTCTGTGACGAAACAACCACTAATAATTCAAATTCTTAGTGTAATAAAGAACTGAATCTCGGCTACGGATCACTTTTTCGAAAGTTTAACGACGCCATGGGCTTAGGATCTTTGTTTCCCTAGTACAGGGCTCTTAAAAGCGTTCGTATAAGAACGATCGTGGTTCGCTACGGATTTGTGAAACGACAGAGTTGTCGAGGGAAACGTTCAGCAATGTTTCGAATACGTCACCAGGACATTACCAGTACAATTATTGTCTTAGTCTGCTTAAAAAGGTGATTGGAACGATTATTGCATCATCCTTGGTGCAAAACAATGCCGTGATGTAATCTAATTGCATTCCAATGAGTTCACGGAAAGTGTGCAACAGTGACCAGACGGTTTATTTGCCGCCCCCACACAAACCGTCTGGCACGCGAGACTACATTCGTATATGCAGTAAAAATTTATTCCCCAAGTATTACCACATGAACTCCCCCTATCCCCTTAAAAAATACTGTGGTATGAATTATGATTAGAAGTATGCTGGTTAATATTGGTGTGTGTAACTGTAACCTAATTTTGCCACTACAGTGTGCTACAACTTGGAGGATAAAGGAGACTTCTACAATGGGACTATCAATGTCACGGAGTCTGGGAGGGTCTGTCAGAAATGGGACTCAAATACTCCACACGTTCACCCCCTGACCTCTTTGTATCGTCTTTATCTTGAAGGCCACGATTATTGCCGTAATCCTGAGGGACGTGGAGAGCGTCCTTGGTGTTATACAACAGATCCAACTCAACGGTGGGAATATTGTAATATTAACCCTTGTAGAGCTGCTTCTGAAAGTGATAGCAGTGATGATGAGTTTCCTTTAGTGACAGTTTTAGTAATAATCATTCCAGTTCTTGTTGGTATTTTGATAGTGCTCTTGATAGCATTTTTAATGGTATGGTGTTGTAAGGAGAGAGCTAGAGGCAGTACCAAACTAGTAGCTATGGGTAATGATTACCAAGATGCTGGTCATCTCAGAAAAGAAGCATTCAAACTTACGTGTAATAAAATTGACATTTATCAAGCTGACAACTTAAATCCAGCATACGTACAGCATGGTGATCTTAATGTTACATCTCTTACTGGTGGTGTAGATCTTCCCAGTTTCCCACGTGATAACATTGTCTATATCAGTGACCTTGGGCAAGGAAATTTTGGAGTTGTAATCAAAGCTGAAGCTAAAGACATCATTGCAGATCAAGAGACTACTGTTGTGGCTATTAAAGTTTTAAAGGAAGGAGCAAATGACCAAACTAAGAAAGATTTTTTCCGTGAAGCTGTACTCATGCATGAATTCAACCACCCTAACATTTTGAAGCTGTTAGGTGTTTGTATAGAAGAGGAGCCACTTTGTATGCTGTTTGAATACATGGAGCTTGGTGACCTAAATGGCTACCTGAGAAAGAGCTGCAGTGTAGCAAATGGTAGCCAGCCGAATTTGATAAGTGGTAGTCAAGATGGGTTACACAATGGCCTCCCTATGCAGAAACTTGTAAACATGTCCATCAACATTGTGGCTGGTTTGGAATACTTGTCTCAACACCACTATGTCCACCGTGACTTGGCTACCAGAAATTGTTTAGTTGACACTAACTTTGTAGTCAAGATTGCTGATTTTGGATTATCACAGGATATTTATGCAACGGACTACTACAGACTGGGAGATTCTGCGCTACTGCCGATACGCTGGATGCCACCTGAAGCTATCATGCATGCTAAGTTCACTACTCAAAGTGATGTGTGGTCATTTGGTGTTGTCCTGTGGGAGATATTCTCTGGTGGTGCCCAGCCTTATTTTGCTCTGTCTAATGAAGAGGTCGTGGAGTATGTACGCACTGGTAATGTGTTGAAGTGCCCACCAGGTGCTCCAAGTGAGCTCTATGATTTAATGGTGGATTGTTGGGCTACAGAACCAGATGATCGTCCAAATGCAACAGAACTGCATGTTGGGTTACGTCGCTGGAATCCTGACATTTCAGCGTCACTCTCTGATGGTTTGGCACAACCCAACCAAGGCCAGTACCAAAACATGGCTACTGTTAAAGAAATGGAAAGGAAGAAAAGTCTCACCGTAAAACAGCAACTTAACACACAGCAGTCAGGGTCAAGTGAAGGCTCCCGGTTTGGTTCACAAAATTCTGAATCCCCAACTCTCAGTGACACTGACGTTGGTGTACCCCTTAATCCCTAGTTATTCAATTGTAATGATGCACTATTAGCTATAAATGGATTTCACGCATAGTGTAAAGTTTGTTGTATACTACACACTCAGTCCATTATAACTGGTACATTGTAAGATTTTTATTGTGTGTGATGATGGTACCAGACATTGTATATTTACCATTTGTATTGCTGTTGTGTGTGAAATAATATCTTCTATGTTGTGTTATAAATGTTTGTTTTCTCTAGTAGCTAGTGGGAAGATTCTTAGATTCATCTATATGTTACAGACAATGTAATGCAGATGGGAAAGGTCTTGTCAGAGCCATGTCTTATGGTGACTAGATAACATTCAAATACTGATACTCAAATGTACCTTGGTTCTTGTCAAAATTAATGCTATAACAAAACAGTCAGTTCTTAGCCTGCCATTGTACTTGCATTATTAGAGTATTGATTGGAGGTTGCATGTTATATTTTTAAACCAAACTTGGTATAATATGTGTCTGCCCTTTATACAAACCCAGTTTGCCTTTCTCAGTAGAGAAAACTACTGTTAACACAGCATATGGTAGTCAGTCAGGAAATGTTAAGAATGAAGAAGCAGTTGCAACTCCAGAACTGTTGTACAGTCATAACATCTTTGATCAATCAACTGATTGCTCTATTAGAGAATTAGACAGTTTCATAATATCAATAATGCAAACAAAACCTCATAATATCAATAATGCAAACAAAACCTCATAATATCAATAATCTCATAATATCAATAATGCAAACAAAACCTCAGGTATGTAGGACACCATGCAGAATAATTTAGCCCAGACCCTCACCTTGTATATATCATTGATGGAGTAATCAGATGTATTCTAATAGAGCAATCAAAACTACTCTAATAGAACATTCATAATAGAATACAGTTTTAAATGGTACTTCAGTGGAACCAAATTTTATTGAAATGTGACCTGGTCTGCAAAAATGCGTTATAGCCTTTTCGATTGCATGTACTTGACAACCTGTAAATTCACTTGTGAATGGAAATTTAGTCCCCCTTATACCCCTAATGTAGCACTATGGCTTGGTATAATATGAAGGTGATTGGTTGAAAACAGGAGGAATCATGATTAGTCAAACTTGACAATTTGGAAATGCTATAGTGTATAAGATCCCTTTTCACAGACCGGGCCACAAATAGTTTATAGTATTAATTCATAAATTTTAATTTACATAATTTGTCAGCAGCTGAGGCAGTGTGCTCCCAGACCCCTGCACCTATAACTCACTAAGAAATTTGGAACCACCTATGAAAAATCCTGGATACACCCCTGTCACCAAAAATGAAACTGTAGCATAGGTCATAGGAATTAAACAAGCATTTAGAGAAGTAGTACCGTCTTTTCTTTTACCTATTTCACAAAAGACTCTGAAGCTCCACAATTTCTGCAAGCACACCATTGCTTAACATATCACCTCACCTTTCAGAATCTGTAATGTAAAAAGTTTTTAGTTAGATTTATGACAAACATACATGTAATTACGGTATAGTCACTGCTACATCCTGCACTCCCTGTGTTTAAATAAGAGTGTGATGTTGTCCTTGAATATTAATGTAACTTAAAATCAGCCAGGAGTACATTTGTGCTTTTTTATTTGACAACAGTATTAAGGTAGCTATGTATACTATTCATGTATTTTATTTATATAACATGTATTGAGCAGTTGAGATAGTCAGTGTGTATCATATGTGTACAGTGGCAAGATTTGAAAAAAAGAGGGAAGATCATAGGAATATATAGCAGGGGTAAGAGATATCATTTTTTTACATTTATAGTTCTTGATACTTTGTAGTTATTATGTACAGATAACTAATATAATTGCAGCAACATAAATAATTATACTTTCTGAATGAATAGTCTTCATCGAATATGAGCTGTAAATAGGGATCAATGACAGTGGTGATATCCATAGTTTATGACTCTAAAGTCATGTAGTTATGGTGGTATACAAAATCATGCATTTGTAAAACCATCCCAGGCCCATTGTCACACTGATACACTCTCTGTGTTGCATGCGATGACTGTTCTATTAGAGCATTTGACTGCTCTATTGGAGTATCTCAATCTTGAAATATTATTTTAGTTAACTGGTTTGAGGGTGGGGAAAGTGGCACATGCATGTCCCTTGGACCCCTCTCTAGATTAAGCTGATTTGGTTAAACCCTAATAATTATTTTGCATAATTATTATAATGTGTATTGTAGGGTTAAGTCAAAAGAGCATGGGAGTGCACTAGTCTTGCCTGGCCAGACTGCCTTTGTCATTGTGTAGGGAGAAAATGACAAAGAGAAAAAAGTGGTATGGCCAAGCAAGAGTAGGGGTGTACTTGCTTCCAGTGCACCTTCTGGATCCACTCAGCCCTGCATGTATATTGCAAGTTGTATGTACCATTGAAAGACGGACTGATAGTCTTAACCAAGTTAAGGTATATATAATAGAGCTATTGATGACATCTCACAGTAATAGTACCCAAAAACTTGCATAGCAGGCCTGTGTTGTCAAGCTACATGCATCAAAAGCTCCTGTTGCCCAGCAATATACTATATATAGAACAAAGCATTATGTGCCTCCCGAGGCCAAAGACATGCATATGCACAACAAGCAAGCTACGTAGCATCATATAAATTATGCATTAAACAGTGCCCTGTAAGTTGCATGGACATGTACACAAGTTGCAGCAAACCATTGCTGTTGCACCAACGTACTATATAATATTTGCTTGTTTAAGGTGTATGCAAGCATCATTAAGCTGATTGTTCAAGGCAAAACAGCTTTGGCTCCTTGTTAAAATAACTCTGAAACAAATGTTAGTTATGGCAAGGTAACTATCAACAAAGCCATAATGTTAAATTTGAGGTCTCAAAACTGAATAGGAGTAAGCGGAGCAACTGAGTGAAAATCATTTGTTTCTGCATTACTAAATTTACAAAGCCCAGTTACCATTTTTTGTACTGCAAGCATTATAATATCATCTAAACCAAAACAGCCAAGCTGTACAAAAAGAGTGCAGCCCCCAAAAAGGCCAGGATGAAAAAAGATGTGAAATCTAAGATGGCGGTCAAGAAATGGCTCTGATGGTAGGCTAATGACAAAATTTTTAATTACGACAATTCAGGTGAATTTGCGTTGCCTCCTCCACTAGGATTCGGCACCAAATTCACCTGAATTGTCATAATTAAATTTTTTGCCATTAACCTACCATCACAGCCATTTCTTGGCCGCCACCTTGGAATTCACATCTTTTTTCATTTTGGCCTTTTGGGGGGCTGCACTCTTTTTTTACAGCTTGGCTGTTTTGGTTTAGATATCACTTCTTTTTGTATTGCAAGCCACAAAGCCAGCCATTAACTGGCTTTGGTGCTTCCTTCTAACTTGTTTTTTTTTTCTTTTCTGCAGGAATTGTGGAACAAAGGAAGAAATTTTGTGTACAGCTTTTTGTCTGATTAAAAATATTTTTATATTTAACAATTAAAGATAATCATACTGTAGGTAATAAGGTGACTTCTTATACATAACTGAACTGTAGTTGAAACTCCCATTGTTTGTAGTTGAACTGTTTTCAGAGTGACTTGTTTCTAGCTGAACTCTCTACATGGTGATTTGTTTCCAACACATATTTCTACAGGGTGATTTTTTTGTAGCTGATCCCTATAAGGTAACTTGTATCTAGCTGATATCTATACTGGGTAGCTGATCTTTCTACAGGGTGACTTGTTTGTAGCTGAACTCTCTACATGATGGTTTCTTTGTAGCTAAATTCTCTACAAGGTAACTTCTTCTAGCTGATCTGTCTACAGAGTCACTTGTTTGTAGTCGAACTTTCTACATGATGGTTTCTTTGTAGCTGAACTCTCTACAAGGTAACTCTTCTAGCTGATCTTTCTACATGGCAATATATTTGTAGCTGAATTCTCTACAGGGTGGTTTCTTTTGTAGCTGAACTCTCTACAAGGTGAATTCTTATAGCTGAACTATTTACACAGTGATCTTTTCGTAGCTGAACTCTCTACAGGGTGATTTGTTTGTAGCTGAACTCTCTCAAGGTGATTTGTTTCTAGCTGATCTCTCTATAGGGTAACTTGTTTGTAGCTGAACTCTCTACAGGATGGTTTCATTGTAGCTGATCTCTCTACAGGGTGACTTACTTATAGCTGAACTCTCTACAAGGTGATTTGTTTGCAGCTGAACTCTCTACAGGGTGGTTTTTTGTAGCTGAATTCTCTACAAGGTGACTTCTTCTAGCTGATCTCTCTACAGGGTGATATGTTTGTAGCTGAATTCTCTACAGGGTGATTTGTTCGCAGCTGAACTCTCTACATGATGGTTTCTTTGTAGTCAAACTCTATGCAGGGTGATGTGGTTGTAGCTGAACTCTCTACAGGGTGATTTGTTTGTAGCTGAACTCTCTACAGGATGGTTTCTTTGTAGCCGAACTCTCTGCAAGGTGATTTCTTCTAGCTGATCTCTCTACAATGTAACTTCTTGTAGCTGATCTCTCTACTGGGTGACTTGTGTCTAGTTGTACACTCTACAAGGTGATTTGTTTGTAGCTGAATACTCTACAGGGTGATTTTTGTAGCCAAACTCTCTGCAGGGTGATTTGTTTGTAGCTGAACTCTCTACAAGATGGTTTCTTTGTAGCTGATGTCGCTACAGGTGACTTTTTCTAGCTGATCTCTCTACAGGATGGTTTCTTTGTAGTTGCAACTCTCTACAGGGTGATTTTTCTAGCTGAACTCTCTCTAGGGTGATCACTTCACCTCTACAAGGTGGCTTCTTCTATCTGATCTCTCTATAGTGTGATTTGTTTGTAGCTGAATTCTCTACAAGGTGACGTTTTCTAGCTGAGCTCTCTCTTGTTTCTAGCTGATCTCTCTACAGAGTAACTTGTTAGTAAAGTTGAAGTTTTTACATGGTTGATTTTGGTGGTTAAGCTCTCTGCATGAAGACTTGTTTGTAACAGAACTTCTACAGAGTGAATTGTTTGTAGCTGAACTCTCTACAGGGTGCATGACTTGTTTATAGCTGAACTCTCTTCAGTGTGACTTGTAATGTTCTGAATCACTACAGCAATATATTTGTAGCTGAACTCTCTATAGGGTGACTTGCTTCTTACTGAACTGTCTATAAGATTAACTGTTTGCAGCTGAACTCCCTACAATAACTTGTAATGTAATAGAATTCTATAATGGAGTAAATAAATTAGCTGAATGCTCTATTAGGGTGACTGTTCTATTAGACTTAGAGTATCTCGATCTCGTATTTGCTACACGGAGTTGGCTTTCGAATCATAACTCAGTGGTTTGTAATCCGATTCTTCTGTACTACTGCAAGGACTTTCTATGAAGATTATTCCAACTATACACCGATTTTCAGCTGATTACTCTAAGCGGTTTGCCTAGTACTGTGGCTAGTAGACGTAAAAACTAATACTTTAAAAAAAAAATCGATTGCATAATTGTGACACAGGTTGGGTTTTGTGTCATATCTCCATGGTCTTTATCTCGATTCCTTTCAAACTACCAAAAGGCACTCCTACGATGGTTACTCCATCTACATAGCAATTTTCAACTCATTCCATGAAGCGGTTTACCCTGTAGGCGTGACAACAAATCAATCTTGTTTTACGCGAATAATCGGTCATAACTCCTGAGCCGAACCATTCATCGGATTTGCACCAAATTTGATGCTAGAATTCGCCTTTGGACTTCCTTTCTGTGGGCTAAATTTCAAGGTGATCGGAGTACGCGTTTTCGCTTTATGCAAGTATGCGAAAACACGAAGAAAAAAAAACAAAGAAAAAAATCGAAACTTTGGTAGCTCGTATCTCGGAAATGGCTGGCGCGATTTCCTTCAGATTTGGTATGTAGACTCCCCTAGCTGGCAGGAAACTCTGTAACAAATTTGGTTCCAATTGGAGTAGGGATCACCGAGATACAAAGGTGTGAAAATGACCTTTTTCTTTTTTCCTGTCAATATACCCACGGTGTGGCGCGCCGGCTTCTTGGGCCGCACGACACACTATCGTGTGTCTTGATATTTAGTACTACCAAAGAATCGCAGTATCATAATATACTGAATAAAGATTTTTAGCAATACCACAGACAGTGGCGTAACTAGAATTGTACCGACACCAGGGCCCAGTGCAATAAGTTGAAGTTGTATTCACAAGTAAAGCTATTACAGTCCTGTTGGGTTTTCATCCAGGCCAGCTTTCGTTTGTGCTGCGAGCTTCATCAGATACATTACCAACTCCGTTAAATTTACGTCGCTGGCATATACAAACTGGTGCAACTTGTTCACTTTGTTTGTCACCTCGTCCAACTTGTCACCATGTGCTAAATGGGTGTCCTGTGGCTTTGCAGCAAGGCAGGTTTACTTTTCGTCATGATGCTGTTTTATTATGTTTGATGTCTGAGTTGCAAGCTTGTTTGGATAATGTAGAAATATTTGCTGATTTGGATGGCAAACGTGCGTCTGACTCTCCTCCTGCCACCATTCCCCCTGCTGTACTAGTGTGTTCTCACCGACCTGACATTGTTATATATAATGCAGAAATGAAATCTGTTGTACTTCTGGAACTTACCTGCCCATTTAATTCTCGTGCTGACCTTTCTACTGCACGAGAACGTAAGCAGGAGAAACCAGAATATCTGCAAATTATTGCTGAGCTTGACCGCTTGGGTTTTGTTAGTCATTACCACACAGTTGAAATTGGTTGCCTTGGCCATTACCTTACAGAGACAGTAACATCTATGAAAAGAGTTTCAAATCTGAGTTTTTCCAAGACGAAAGCATTGCTTGATAGAGCAGCTGCTGTGGCTATAACTTCCTCTCAGAGAATCTTTTATGCATGTAGTAATCCAACCTGGACACTTTAAGTTAAGTTTATTTATATTTTTTCATTTATTTATTGATTAGCAAACACCCAACAGGGTTTTTACGCTAATGTACAAGGTACGTACACATAAGTGCCTAGTTTAAGTTACAATAACATAAGTGCCTATAATTTAGGTTACAATAATGATTAGTACTAAGTTACAATAAGTGCTAAGTTACAATAGGTGTTAGGTTACAACTAGTGCTAAATTACAGTAAGTGGTAAGTTACAATAAGTGCTAGAATTACAATGAATACTAAATTACAGTGAGGGCTAAGTTACAATAAATACAATAAGTGCTAAGTTACAGTTATAAAGTAGGAGTAGTTGATTGTTTAAATGTTTCAAGATCAATGGTAGATAGATTAGGGATACATAGATCGTTCCAATGGGGAATAGTTCTGGGTAGGAATGAATAGAGATACGTGTTTACTGAAGACTGTATATGATTAAATTTCTGATCATGATGGGCTCTGGTAGCAGTTTGATTTAATGATGGCAGACAGCGATTTGGGACCAATAATAAATGATTAACTATCTTGTACAATAGGATGAGGCGTGCTTGCTTTCTGCGTTCTTGTAAAGATGGCCAATTTAGTAGTTAATTATTTTTGTATGTATCCTTGCCATGCCTACGCGGATCTTATCTTTGTAGTCGCATGTGTCCGAGGCTCTGTATGTAATTTTGTCATTTCATCATTATTCTGATGGTTAAAAAAAAAAAAAAAAAAAGTGGAATTATCGAAACGATAATTATTTATAGAGGCGCTTGTACTGATAACCTGGTAGTTTGAAGTGATTTTACTATAACGAAAGGTAATATAGCTTTGCAGCCTAAAATGTGTGCTATTGTCAAGGTCTCGATCGATTATTCGGTGAAATAGTCTTTTCTACTACCCTATAGCTAATTCAGTGGGCGTGACTTGATTGCTGACACCCGGGCCTGGGCCCGGGTAGGCCCGGGTTTAGTTACGCCACTGACCACAGAGCCTAAATGATGTCCAATATTACTACAGATATGAGATATGGACAAATATAAAATTAAATTAAGAAAAGTAGCTACATACACACAATGTTCAGTTTTGTTTGAAATCCTCTACTTTCTCTGCTCTTGATAACTTCTTCTTGTAGAGATCTAATCTTCCTTTCAACATCATTAGGATACCAGGGTAGTTCCAGCACCTCCAATGTGTTGTTATAGTGGAGGGATTGTATTAAATGCTGAGCAGCCTCTGTGCTAATCTTGTTGAGATTCATGCCTAGTTTGACCAGCGTTGCATTGTTATTGAGTGTGGTGGCAATGATATCACAAGCTTCATCCGTAATGTCATTATCACCGATGTAGAGTTGCTGCAGTTTATTTTCCCTGGCTAGTGCTTTGAAAAGGACAATGGTTGAAGAGGATGATAAGCCAGTAACAACCATACGTAGTTTAACTAGCATAGAGGAGGGATGGGACAGTGCATTATAGAGAGCAGGGTCTTCTCCAATGGTGTGGTTACCACTAATTCGCAATACTTCAACTCTACAGTGGATGGTGAGATCACTGATGAAGGTGGAAGATGAACTGGTTAGGTCATTAACCGACAAGCCCAGCTCTTTAATTGTAACGTCACTCTGGGATAGATTACGGTGTAATACATGAAGACCATGATCTTGGATATGGCAACCACGTAAATCAAGCTTCTCCCACTCCTTGTGAGATGAGCAGATAAGAAAGAGTGTAACACACTCAACATCATAAGGTGATAGACTAGTGTAGTGAAGATTGATTACTTTATTATTAAAGGTTACTCCATTTTGTACGGAAGTGTAATAGAATTTGTCTCCAGCCTCATGGAATGAACGAAACAAATGAAGGCATTTTAACTGATTTTTCAAAAATTGCTCAGAAATGGTAATTGAACTGTGCCCCGCTGAGAGAAATTTTTTAAAAGCAGACCATTGGCACTTGGTAAGTGAGGTGTACATTGCAAACATGTTAGAATGAAGATTACTCCAGAATTTGGCTTCAAGTACTTGCAGCTCTTTGTCTGGTAGAAGATGAGTGATATGGTAAGCAGCCAAGAACTCTTGGATGGAAAAGTGGACAAAGTTAAATGTCATTACATTCCCTGTCAAACCAAAATGGTGAATAGTTTGCAAGAGTCCAAAGCCATTGATTGCTCCCGGAATGACTGCAATATCTGGACAAGCTGCTTTCATCTCCTCCAAGGTAAAGATTAGTTTGTTGCTGTTGAGACCCTCAAGTGACAGTTCAGACAGCTGTTTGACTATTGTATTATAAGGCTCAGGAAGGCTGACTAGATCGTTGATGGTGTTATCAAGAAGGTGACCACACTTGGCAAGATGTCGACAGATTGTCAGACAGATAAAGTAGTTGTAGAGCTGAGTAGAATTTCTGGGAAGAGGGATCCCTTGCTTGTACAGATAAATCAAGATCACCATATTAAAAGGGATGAAACACAGACCATTTATAGTTAGGTTACATTCAAGATAATCAGTGAACACTTTGACTGCATCTGGCAGTGCTTGTTTAATAAAAGTTACTCTATCTGTTTCAGTGAAACCCAATATGTCTACCCTAAGTGTTGCTTGTTTGCGGAGATTCGATGATGCATGTGGACGAGATGATACAATCAAGCCACAGTTTGGTAGTACACGACGTTTAAGAACTTCTAAGATCAAAGTATTTTTTTGCATTTCTAATGGAAATTCATCAAAACCATCCAATAGGAAAAGGAGATCTTGGCCACCATTCTCAAAAAGGTAATCCCTGCAAGCAGCAGTAATTTCTGGTGCTCTTTGGTGCCCTACACAGAACAACTGGAGGAGGTCATGGACTGATGTAGTTTGTTGTACAATAGGATCGCGCAGGCAGACAAGGAGAACAAACTTAAATTTTTTTAATATTCTCTTTTTACCCCATCGGTAAGCAATTTCCTTTAGAAAAACAGATTTGCCAATACCGGGAGGACCTTCGATCAAGATAAATTGTGATTCATCCTTATTTTCTAGTGGGGATAAGATTTGCTCAATTTCTTTAGTTACAGCACTATTATCAATGACCTCTTGTAATGGCTGATAGCTAGGATGATATTTGGGGACTGGTTGATTACTAGCTAATGAAGCAATGTCACCTGTTTGTGTCAGTTTAGTGATGGCCATGGCTTGTTGTAAGTTGCGATGTCCTTTGTAATGAATCAGTAGGAGAGGTATAAATTTTTTTGGCTGGTCTGGTGGCCAAGTGTTATCATCAGCCATAAACTGTAATTGTATGTTAACCTGGCTCACTATGTTGGACAATATGGAGACCCCTATAAAAATCATCAGATATATAGAGAAGAACATATAATTATGTCTACTGACTCTACCTTGGTCAATGGTTATTAATAACACGTCAGGTAGTTTGGTGATTGCTGTAGTTAGTAAAGACAACACAACATAGATATTCATGCAATTGTTCATCTACTAGCTATTGGTCACCTTTATCTGAACGTTGATCAGTGGACACTGCAGGTGATTCAATCACCTTCAACAACCTCTCCCAACTAGCAGAGAGGTCTATTTCAAGCCACTTTTCCAACATTCGGTTACAGCACCATTTCATGTTAGTAGGATAACCAGCCTCTATGCTCTTTAATTCTCCATTTGGTAAACCTAGTAGTATTCCTATCACTTTCCAGTCTGCAGCATATGGTGGAGTGATGTGTTCATAAAGATCTCTCAGTAGTGGAGTAATACCAGCTGCATGATGAACTCTGTATACTGCATTAGTATCCAGATATAAGGATACTTACCCTTCTCAGGTGTTTTAAACTGAAGTAGTCCTTCGTAATCACTTTGATCCATGTCCTTTGAATGTCATGCACTGCGTGTAGAAGTATAATGAAGGATTCGCTGCTTCGTCCAGTGTAAATCGGCACTGTCTCTTCACTGACTATAGTAATGGATTCAGGTAGCAGTGTACCGGCAGCATCACTGATGTCATGCCTTACTTGTATTGAGTTGACTAAAGTTGACTAAAGTTTACAAGTTGTTTCCAGCCACGCCTTTTTTGTGGTTCGAGACTAACTCCTCGATCAGGGTCGATTGTGGGTCGAGCTGTGGGTTGTGTGGTGTTCTTCTGAAGCTCTTGACTTTAAAGGTTGTAGTGCCGTGGCGAATTGATACAGTCTGGAAACGGAGTCAGAAAGTTTTGCTTGGCTCTTCGTTTGATTTATTTGTGTCCTCTCCCGGCATATTTTTGTGATAGTGCAAGTATTGGATTAAAGCATAGATTCTGGTAGGGAATGTATAATCTATGATAGGGTCCGCAACGTGAAATTTCGACCTCCGAGAATCAACTACCAAACCACCCACAAATGCTAGGCTAGGTACCACTTAGAAAATGCCAGATTGGCGTTATTTTTCATTAACGTATTGTCGTGCAAATCGGCGAATATGTTTACAAATTATGAGATTTTTTGCTATATCTTCAAGGAAATGTCTTTTAAAGCTATAATATGCGCTTTCAACCTTTCTTACTAACTGTACTCTAAACTAAAACCATCAGTGGCTGCATTGTCTGGAGCAATTTCCAGCCGCAGCATCGCGAAAATGAAATTTCTGACTTGAAAAGGGTTTCGATGTCACTGGAGCACACAGTATCGATGCCAAAGTAACCCTCCCAGGTCAAACTGGTCTGGCATGGGTCCAACTACTACCACACCAAAATTGTTTGCCATCTGGCTGAGCTCGACGGCTGTCAAAAATTCGTCAAAAATGCCGATTTTATTCACTGACGGGAACTTTTGCTAGCCAGATGTGCTAGTTTATTTCTCAAAAGCTTGCTAGACCCATAGCCTGGAGCTTTCATTCATAGGATTGGTCTGGCAGCTCTTCAAGCGACCTCAAAAACCGCCAAATGCCGATATCCACGAATTTTGCCGATATCGACCAATTTACAATGCGTTAAAGAAATCTTGCACACCAAACGTGATGCTTTGCCTCTCTAAAGTCATACTGCATCCTTGTTTAGTTATATTCGTCCATAGGGTGGCACTGGCGGCTCTCTTATCTAGGCCAAAATCTATCAAAATGCCCATCCGATCTCGCCTTTTGTCATCAGTATTAGAACGTTTTACATGTCAACTGAAACATGTTGGTTTACCTCTCTACATCCTTGCTGGACCATTCAATCACCTTCTTTTGTGTAGGCAGTTTTATTCAGTCTCTTGAAAACGCCAGAGCACGCCAATTGGGCGCAACCATCAATATCAGTTAATGCTTAGCTATTTTGTTTCATTGGTTCCACGCAAGAATATAAATAAATAAATAAAAATAAATAAAAATAAGAATGACAGGAGAACTAGCAGAAAATTTTTTTTTTCACGCTACTGAGAACTTTTTTGTTACAGTTACAATACAAATTACTCTACAACTAAACTACAAACACGATTAATTACAACGCCGGGGGGTTGGGGAAAGGAAAATCAGAGTCCTCACACTGCAAAGCCCATGCAGTACCGTAAAATCATACGGGCATTGTTCGTCCATAAAGAAACCGAAATTTGTTGTAACAAGTGTTTATGAGCCTGTTTGGTTGATGCACCACTTGTGGCTGTGGTGCGTTCAGCGATGGTACGAAGGGTCTGAAGCGCAAATGGTGACCAAAAACCAAAAGTTTCTACAACAAGTGGGACAAAGTCACACCCTGCCTCCTCTACAGCATCTTGATGTCTCTGGTCCTTGGCTAACTCACCTGCTGCAGCAGCTACCCCAGCACAAGAAGAAGAAAAAGAAATGTGAGAAGGCTGGGTAGTGCTACGAACAGACACATCAAAATAAGCTGGACGACCATGCTGAAAGTCAGGGTGGTACACATCACCTGGGCGAGAATTATCTTCATAAGAAACACGTTGTTCCTTCAAAACTCCTGAGTGACTCTGGGACAAAGCATGACAAACAATGCCAACTAGAGCATCATGGCGACGAATTCTCATAGGACCATGAGAACATTCTAGAAGATGGTCACCAAATTGGTCAATGGAAGTAAGACACACACATAATGGGGAAAGTGGAAATAGAGGGATTCCGAGCCACAAACGAAGGCCAACAACAAACTCAGGACCAGGAATAGCCAGAGCAAGGGAGACTTGAGGAATAGCTTTGAGCCATCCATTGCTAGTACCAGATGAGTGAGAGAGAGCAGTAAGTCGAGCACGGTTTCGGATGTTGAAAGAAGCAAATAGTTGGTCATACTGATTTTGATCTAACAGAGCCTGTAAGTCCTGCTGGGTAGCAGAGGGAATAAAGATATCAGATGTAAACCTAGCAGAAATTTAATAGAGCGCAAATGGAGTTTGCTAGCTCTAAATATTGTACTCTACATGTTTATACAAATGATTACCGAAATGCAAATTCCGATTATCAAAAACCACAATTGAAATTTCCATTCGTGTAGAGTTCAGAAGGGTGGATATTTAAAACTAGACTAACTCCAGTTGGGTTTTTGCTGGGTTTTCGTGGAATCAATGAAACAAAATAAGCAGTAAGTGGTGTTGATGGTTGCGCCGTGGCCCAATAGGCGTGCTCTGACATTTTCAAGAGACTGAAGAAAGGTGCCTACACAGACGAAGGTGATTGAAACATCCAGTAAAGATGTAGAAAGGCAAACCAGCATGTTTGACTTGTAAAACTTTCAAAAACTGATGACAAATGGTGAGATGGCATTTTGATGGATTTTGGCCTAGAGAGCCGCCATTGCCACCCTATGGACGAATATAGCTAAACAAGGATGCAGCATGACTTTAGAGAGGCAAAGCATCACGTTTGGTGTGCAAAATTTCTTTTAACACATTGTAAATTGGTCGACATCCGGCGCAAAATTCGTGGATATTGGCATTTGGCGGTTTTTGAGGTCGCTTGAAGAGCTGCCAGACTAATCCTATGAATGAAAGCTCCAGGCTATGGGTCTAGCAAGCTTTTGAGAAATAAACTAGCACATCTGGCTAGCAAAAGTTCCCGTCAGTGAATAAAATCGGCATTTTTGACGAATTTTTGACAACCGTCGAGCTCAGCCAGATGGCAAACAATTTTAGAATTCGATGATATTTGGTGTGGTAGTAGTTGGACCCATGCCAGATCAGTTTGACCTGGGAGGGTTACTTTGGCATCGATACTGTGTGCTCCAGTGACATCGAAACTTTTTTCGAGTCAGAAATTTCATTTTCGCGATGCTGCGGCTGGAAATTGCTCCAGACAATGCAGCCACTGATGGTTTTAGTTTAGAGTACAGTTAGTAAGAAAGGTTGAAAGCGCATATTATAGCTTTAAAAGACATTTCCTTGAAGATATAGCAAAAAATCTCATAATTTGTAAGCATATTCGCCGATTTGCACGACAAGACGTTAATGAAAAATAACGCCAATCTGGCATTTTCTAAGTGGTACCTAGCCTAGAATTTGTGGGTGGTTTGGTAGTTGATTCTCGGAGGTCAAAATTTCACGTTGCGGACCCTATCTATGATTAAAGCGATATAACGATGTCTGACGGAGCCAATGGATGAAGTAGCCTCATGCCCAGCCGGGCTCGCGCTAATGCGCAAACACCGTCTGGTGACAATGTTCGGGCCCGGAAGTGCTATAGAGTAAGCGATCGGACACCATCTATAATCGGACACCATCTATAATCGGACACCATCTATAATCGGACACATTTTCTCAGAAACTACCAGGCCGAATCTTCTGAATTTTGCCACAGGTAAACTTCACACTTAGCGTAGCCAGCAACATAGCTTCCAAAATTTGGGCTGGAAAGCTTTTGTGGTTGCTTTGCTAGAGCCGATTAAGGCAGGGTGACTGTACGAAAACCTATAATATCGGAAGCTTACCTCTTTCATCGGACACCGCCCAGCAATTCTCCACTAAAAGATGAAATTGCTCACAACCACCATTGACTGTTAGGGTAATACATGTACTTTCAAAGAAGCCATAGTTTGTTTTTTTCCTCCACTCGTAAGCGGAGCTGCAACCATTAATATGCGGGTGGGTCGCGACCTCTAATCGGACAGGGCAGAATTTCATTCCATGCTGTTTGATCAGTTCAAAGCTACCTTTAGTTATAATTAGCTATGAAAATGAAAGTTGTGGTACAATGGATTTCCAAAGAGTCGTAAAATTTTATCATTTTAGCGATCGGCCGTATATGCTACAGTGCATGCATGGGGTTGCACGAAATGACTTATCGACGGTTCCAAAGAACTTTTAGCACTGAAATACATAGATGTAGCACAAAGGGAGAGACTAAAGTCCCTCCACCCCTCCACTTCCTAATTTCATGATGTACTCTAATAGAGCAGTCAGCTACTCTAATAGAACAGTAGTGTGTTCAAACAAACATTTAGATGCAGTTTTGAGTAAAATTCAGTCACTTTTAATTGTTACCAAAATCTATTTCAGAAGACTAGCTATATACTTTTCAACATTCTTTTGGGGGGTTTCCTCCAGACTAGTACTCCCTTGATAGAGCATGCCGGCCTTGCATGGGAAGAATGCTTCTCACTCTCAACCAGCTACCCATGCATTCTACTTAAGCCCCTCATGTACCTAATTAATTTTTGCTATTTGTTCTACATGTCACACATGCTTTACAATATGCTAAACAAAAGGTAGTTTTGTATGAAATAAACAAATAACTATGTGATATATAACAAGATATTATAGATTTTAAAAAATGAACCAAAGAAAGCCATGACATGTACATGCACTATACAGCTGTGACAAGTGTATATTATATTATAGGTTACAAAAGCATATAATTAGCTCCACCATAATTAATTTAATCCTCTGCACTGCATGGCTGCAGAAATGGCAAATGTATAGTGATAGTCATCCTTGCTGGCTGTTACTCTTGCTACTCCAGCACATAAATATGTGGTGTGTCACTCTTTGCATCTCTCACATGTGACCCAATTTCTTGACTGCATGGATGATAGAAGCTCCTAGCAATGCACAAGTTTTTGTTTTCCACCTGCAAAAATTAGCTACACATGCATGCATGCATAGGTGGCGGAAAGGGGGAAGGGGGGGGCTATAGGGGGCTGAAGTCCCCCCTCAGAATGATACTAAGCCGAAATTATCCTTCTTGGAGTGAGGCTGAAAACCGCGATAAAGATCGAGATACTCTAATAAAGCAGTCACAGTATTAGAGCAGTGTGTAGCGAGCTATATGTAAGGATTTTTATGTAGTTTATCAGCTATGAACGTGTAGCTGGTGAGGTGGGCAGCTATTGTCAGATGGTTGCGACCTTTTTTTTTTTGGTCTCATCTTACCAAACTATAGAGACAATGTAGTACCTCATTTTCATAAGTCTGCAGCAACAACTTTGACAGGGTGGGAGTTCCAGATTCTGATGGCTGGTTTGAAAGGGCAATCAATGGATGAATTTCATAATAACTAAAGTTGTCCCTAGCAACCTGAATTTTACAATATTTGTAGGCTAGGGGTAAATGTCCATAGTAATATCTCCAAATTTTAAAAGGATAGCATATATAGGTCATGAGATATAACATTTTTAAGTTTGTCATTTTTCCATACATTGTCTATGAGAAGAGGCAACAGTTGCCGGCAATCATATAAATAATGTGTGGGAAAACAACAAATTCATTTAATGTCATTTCTCAATTTAACATTATTTGTAGCTGTGAATCTCACAATCAACCTCTCAAAATTTAAAAAAATGGAGTATATAGATCATGAGTTGTGACATTTTGAAATTTGTGGTTTTCCCATACATTATCCATGTGATTGCCCAGAAGGGGCAATTGTTACCCTCTCCCATAGATAATGTATGGGAAAACTGTAAAGTTTAAAATGTTATATCTCATGACCTATATATGCTACCCTTTTAAAAATTGGAGATGTTACTTTTGACATTCACACCTACAAAATAATGGAAATTCAAGTTGCTAGCGCAACGGTTTAAAATTCCTTATTATGAAATTTATCTATTTTGACTTGCTTTATACTACTCAGTGGTGCAGCTTCAGGGGCAGTAGTTTCTGAGGTTTCCAGAAACTCTACATTGAAATACTCTAAAAGAGCTGTAAATTACCCTAATAGAACAGTCAAATTTTCTCACTTATTTTACCAGTAAAAAAAGTTTGAAATTGTTTCTCAAAGTATATGAATCCTGAACACATTTTCCCAGAGAAATGCCCCCATAACCCCCAGAATGCCCCCATGACCCCCAGAATGCCCCCATGACCCCCAGAATGCCCCCATGACCCCCAGAATGCCATCCATGTCTGTTGTACTCATCTATGTAAGGCCACGAAAAGTTAATTATATGTTTCTAGTTCCCTTCCTGGTAAATTTTTTTTGCTGAATGAATTGTGCAATCACCATACAATAATCTATAATATTTTATACCTTGAAGGGTTTTCATTTCTTGTAAACACTTTTTTCTTATAAAGATACACTAACTTTATACATTAATCTTGTATAATTCCATGTACTGCCATGTCAAATGTAGTGTACCACATCAAAAAGTTGCAAAAAAAAAAAAAAAAAAAAGCCTGGTCACCTGGTCAATTCTGGGGAATTTGAAGGACCAGAAACATATAATTAACTTTGTATGGCCTAATAACTAGGGCTATATATCAAGTATTTTTGTTCTAGTTCTAGGACTTGGTGGAATGATATTACTCATCCTGAATGTGTTATTGGTGTTAAATCTATGTATTTATGTGATGATGGGTGTTAGTAATTACTATATGTGTGTGCGTGTAGCCGTGTATAGTTATTGGTTGGTTGATGTACTGTACTTTTGTTTTTGTATCTGTTTGTGTTGTACGTGGTAGTTGACCAATTGTTATGTAATTGGATATCAATGTCTAGAATAGATTATAGATAGGTCAATCTATCTACTGAATTCTATATAGTTAGCTTATTTAACAAGCTTTATGATATCTATAGCTCACTAGGGTAGCAGCATTTTTTACAATAATTTTGAAACACTTTAATCAGCTAGTGAATGCTTTATTAAAGTATTAAGTGACTATTTTATATAGAGTACTTAATTACAGGCAGAAATACAACATCATAATAATTTATCAACAGTTTTTTGTCACATGAAAGGAATTGTCAGAATAAATATTGAAACTTGGGGATACTGAGAAATGTATTTAAATAATTACTACACTTACATGAAGTTAAAAAGAAATTGCCCATGTTCTTTAATGGAAATAGAAAATGGTATAGTCACAAAACTTGTAGAATTTGATTTATAGAGTTTGGGCATCAACTTGATGTATTGAAACCACTGTTAAATGCTCTGGAGGCGTTCTTTTAATGTTCTGCAATTTTCATATGCAAAACTAGGGAAACTAAGGGTTTAAGCAATCACCATGAATTTTTAGTACTAGTTTTCTACTGTCCAGTGACCAATTCAGAACATTGGAGTGATCATAGATTAATCCACCTAGGATTGTGATGGATCTAATGTAAAAAAAAATATTAATAAACTATTTTTATCCAAAACTATGATAAATCTACGTACTAACAGTTTTGGTATTTTATTGGATAGCCACACTATTCATGCAGCTACAAGCTGAAGAAAACAAGGGTATTCTATGATGACTTTATGATGGGAATAAGATTATGTGCATAAAAAATAGGAATACAATAGCCATTGTATTGACGTCTTGTATTAACAAGATCAATTTACATTTCTAACTTTTGCTAAGAAGTTACTGGTCCAATAAAAATGGGCGGTTTAGACAAAGCACTTTCTATCCAGCTCAAAAAAACATATTATAGGTGTAAAGTGTATGGGAAAACTATAGATGCTGGGAGATTAAATACCTTTAAATTTGGTACATTCTCTTTAGCTACTTATTAATATATCACTTATAATACATAACTAAAGCCTGTTTAAAATTTGCTTTGGCTTGCAAAATATGCACAGCAACCAGCTATTTGAGCTAGGTCAATGCAATAGAGTCTATATGTATGCATGCTTTGCCATCAAGTAATCGGACCTGTGAGAGAGTGATTGCTTGATGCAGTGCCTTGCACTCTGCCTATTATCTAACACTTGGAATATTATGGAAGGTTGTGTGTTTGCTGAACATCTATAATATGAAGATTATGCCGCAAGCATCATTGCCCTTATGCACTTGCAGTAGTTATATTATATATTCAAGAACAGAGGAGAGTAACTGCGTGTATAACTTTCCTGCAAGTTGGACTGATTTGGACATGTGTTGCAGCATTAATTAAACACATCATGATGGAGTATATATATATATACTTCATCATTCAGTGAACTTGTGTGCGCCTCAAGTAAAAATGGAACATTATGGATTTTACTATATAATGAATAAAAATTATGATAATATGGGCATGCATGCAACCTCATGCTAAATAATTGAATGGTCAATTGAGTTGAAAAGGTAGCTATTATACTTTTCAGTCAGTCTAGACAGCTAACAAGAAGTGCACTCGTATTTTTTTTTGTTAAAAGTTTATATTTTAATTTCAAAATGTTTCACTCAAACCATTTACATTATTTTACTCATCACTTTTATCATCTTGTGTGTATGTATCCATGTCTGTATAATTATGTAAACTATGTTTGAACATCTATAACCAGTTGATCATGGGATGAAAGCTCTATTGATTCTTTATGTAAAGAAGGCTCAGTTGACCAAGAGCTGTGTGATAAGAAATGTAAATAACTTTAGCAAAGTATATTTATAGTTGGTGCTGAATTAAGAAGCAGCATGGGCGCCTAGATTATATGACCAATATTCAAGTCTCATACTTCAAAAAGTTATAGTTTGCATCAAATTACTTAACATATTTACACATGTACTATATCCATGTATTTGTGCACCGATTGTGATATATTACTGTACAAATTCCCTGTAAATTAAAAATGACACAGCTATATACCTATTGTATGAAGTGCTTCTAAACAACAAAGATTGAAAAAAATTGCTTTTGTGATTGTTTTTTTGCATTCATCATTTAACCAAATACTTTCTATGAGTATAAATACATAGAAATGCAAAAGTCTTAATATAACTACATATCTAACAACTTTATGTGTAAAAACTATAATTATGTGAATGATTAACACAGCAGTTGTAATAGATTGATACTTGACACACCATAGGAAGGATTATCTACATACTGACCACTACCAGCTCTTCCACTCATGGTCTGATTTGCTGGGTCATCTTTCACCATTGTCCTTACTGTACCCGATGTTGAGACTTCATAGGTTGGATTGGTGTCCATTTTTACTGTATCAGGACACTGGATGAGCTGTAAGGATGGAAAATTAGTGTTACAGTAGTCATTAAAAGAATACAACATATAACTACTTGTGGTAGTAAAGCCACCATCACCTTTGGTGGCTCATCAGCTCCTGATAGTACTCTACCAGTTTACAGCTTAACTTGTCCATGTACATTAGTAGTTAGTGAAGACTGATAGGTACGTATAAGTGTAAAAAGTAAACTAGGTACATAAGATCCTATAATTCAATAACTCTATTATAGCATACACAGATTCTACTACTTATGAGTGATTGTCCCTACCAATGTGTGCTTTATTCCAGATGTGATGCACATGTTCATCCCCTAACAGCATTGCATCATCTTTATCTTGAAGGCCACAACTATTACAGAAATCCTGAGGGACGTGGAGTGGGTCCTTGGTGTTATACAACAGATCCAACTCAGCGGTGGAAATATTGTGATGGTGACCCTTGTAGGGCTACTGGAATAGCTTCTGAAAGTGGTAGCATGCAGTGATGGCCTTTCCATTGGTGACAGTTTTAGCAATAATCATACCAGTTTTGTTTGGGATTGTGACACTCCATCAGAGTATATATATTTATTTATTGTACACACACATTTATTGAGTTCAGGTACTCACACAGAGGTGCAAGTATGGCGATACATATGGTGTATTAAAAGTCTGTAGGCTTATGCCTACAGCCAAAAATATGGTAACTATAAAGTGATAAAGATCACATGATAAATTGTCTATCACATGATCAGTAACACACCGACTATAGGGACAGAGGTAGTGCAGTGTATGAGGATTGAGGGAGTCAAAGTCACGAGTGAAATGATCCCAGAAATGTGACTTAACCGAGTTAACTCTGCTCCTGATAGTGTCAACAGACATATTAAATGTGGATTAACAGAAGGGCATTCCATAAGCGACGTGACAGATCCTTACGAAGTAAAGTGTGTTGCTTGTTAGTGGTAGAAGGATAATTTGAAGCCTCCTAATCTGGCATTGGTTGAAAACTAAATATATATAGTGTATATTATTCCAAAATTTAATTGTTCATAAAAAATCACTGCACCCCTGAAATGTACATTATCTATGGGTCACCTCAAACCCGTAAAGATATTGAACAATTTGAAGTCACTGCTTACTGGATCTTTATGCTGATGATGCTGAATTACATTTTTGTGGCTCGGATTTAAGGGTAGTGGAAAATGGTTTACAATCAGATCTGAATTCTGTGGCTACATGGTTAGGGAGCTCACGTTTGTGTTTAAATGTTGATAAGTCTAGTTGTATGCTCATTGGTAGCCGTCAGAGGGTGACAGGTCAGACCCTTTCTGTCTCAATTGGTGGTAGTGTGTTGTCTCGGGTGCATTCTGTTCGGTATCTTGGGGTATTAATTGACTCTGCGTTGTCTTGGAACTTGCATATTTGTAATATGTTGTCTAGAGTTAGATCAAGACTTGCTTCAATTATTCGGTTTGGGTCTCTGCCACCTGCAGTGTTGTGTGTATTATATTCAGCATTTGTGATGCCACTTTTTGATTACTGTGATGTTATCTGGACTCCATCTACGGCAAAACAGACTTGTATGATTGAAAGGATTCATTCCAAATTTATGCATAAGCTGCCATCATCTTTCAGTTCCAAGTTTCAATTTACATTGACTGAACGTCGCCGTTTTCATACGACTATTCAGATTTTTAAATCTTTACATCGAATTTCTCCTCCTTATTTACAGGATATATTTCAGTTTTCGAAGGATGTTACTGGTCATCTTAGTCGTAATGTTAAACGTTTATTTGTTCCTAGAGTGTTTACCAACTATGGCAAACGAACTTTTTTCTACCGAGGAACTGTTTTATGGAACAACCTTAAGTCCACTGTTACTGGGGCTGCCACTTTGTCGTCATTTCGTAATTATTATCTTAATTCTTAATTCCTGTGTAATTTTGTCTATGTATCCTTAGTTGTGTATGTATGTTTGTTTGTTTTTTTTGTATATTATTAGTTATTGTATGTGTCTATTGTATGTTTGTTCAGGGCTCCACTGAAAATCAGTTTTACTGAGTGGACTCCCTGCTTAAAAATTACAATTACAATTACAATTACAATTACAACAAGTGCAAAGACAGTATGCAAGGTTTATAGCAAGTGATTACTCCTGCTTCAGTCCGTTCTAAGTGTAATGTACCTATCACTGTTAAGCCCCACCCCAACCCCCGGGGATCCCCATACACCTACTGGGGATTTGACATCTTATATCATGCCCCACCCCTGGGGCTTTTGACGGTGGCAGTTTACTGAACCAAAACTTAATTTTATATTGATAGGTAAATCAAATCCCCTCTTTCGAGATATAAAGGTTCTTGAATATTATTATTATATTATTATATTTATTACTGTGCAGCAATCAAAAGATTATGACGCACAGGTGTGATCATAAAAGTTACTTAAGTTATTACAAAACTCATTAGGGAATTTGACATGAGACTTTGTCAAATCCCCTGTATTGCCCCACGGGTGGGGGGTGGGGCACTAACATGCTGTTGGATTTTGACATCCCCAGCTACTGGTATTAAAGGCCGGATGCATGTGAACGTGTAGATTTCACGAACATATAGACGGGTTTAGCGGGAAGGCGTGGTCACCCTACGTCACGTAAAAAATCACGTGAATTATCGATCCGCCATTTTTGTGAACAGGGAACCTGAACATCTTAATACCATACTTTTTGCTTTGTACAGCCAATGGCACTGCAACTGGACGGCATTCTCGACACTAACAACCTTGACCGTCTTGCCCTACAAAAATGGCGGATCAATAATTCACGTGATTTTTACGTGACATAAGGTGACCACGCCTTCCCGCTAAACCCGTCTATACGGAAATCATACGTATAAGTGATAGCGACCACACCCAAGTGAAACATTCGCCGAGAAAAATTCCAGCATGGATTGTTTCCAACGTCCTATATTTTGTATAATGGTGATTGTACTATTAAGGTATTTCTGAGTGCATACATATAAAATTGATGTTTCCTTCAGTCACTGTAGCAGTGCAGTGGCTTCAACAACTGGTCACAATAAAGACACATTCTTGTCAACTGTTACCAAAGTGAGTTACGTATTACAAGCTACTTTATGAGTTTAGTGAGTGAACAGTAATAGTACGAGATCAAAGCAGCTGTGTAAGGGTTCGGTCTTTACTGACCAGCAGATCAGTCTGGTCAGGTCACAGTGGACTGATGTTTTCAGCCCACCTTCTAGATATGTTTCCTATTTCATTTTATTCAAAGATTTTTGTTTAAGGATCCTAGCTATAGTCTAGAGGCAAACATCCTATACAGACAGTGAGACTCAATCTGACTTCTGTATTCACTCTCCAGTGCCCATCTGTTAGGTAAAGTACTCGTTCTAGGCATTTGTCCCATTTCATTCTGGGAACTATTTTTGCATAAAATATAGCAATTTGATATTGTAAGTCTCTCAGCGGCTGGAGGCTGCGCCCCCAATCCCTGCTTCTGGTAACTCAATACAGCTGATGGAACCCCCTTTCAGCTACGCCCCTGGTAACATGCATAACTATACAAGTACCATAGATAGTAAAGGTGGCGGCCAAGAAATGGCTGCAATGATGTTAATGCTAAAAATTTTAATAATGGCTGTGTGCATTGTTAAAATTTATTAGCATTAACATCATTGCAGCCATTTCTTGGCCGCCACCTTTGATTTCACAACTTTTTTCACCCAGGCTTTTTAAGGCCGCACCATTTTTTCACAGCTTGGCTGTTTTTGTGTGGATATAATATACAGGGTGTGCAGTGTTATCTACGTATGCGAGAACAACTTGTGTCTGGGCATTTTAAATAATTTTGTAGCATCTACTAGTAGAAGGGTGAACACAGAAGGCAGAGCCTGCATGAGATATTCAGCATACCTAGGGACTTAAGCAAAAGTCTTTGCATAAAGTATAACATTAATTATAATGCATATTATAGCATACAAGTGTCTAATACTAGAGATTAAACTACCTAGTGGAAACAGACAGCATAACACATAGAGACACATATAGACAACTGTAAGTGAAAGTTATCCCACTGGTATAGGAACCATGAATCCACTGATACAAATGGAATGACTTACAATCAAAATATTATAACTACAACTGTCAAATATACATAGTATGGATTCATTTTGCATGCATTACTGGAGTTCTATATCTTTAAACACTGCACACCAAAACTATAGCAGTATAAGGTCATGCTCAGTTTTGCATTTAATGTTAGAATGTCTGAAAAACTCCACTAATGAAGTTCCTTAACATATGGATATTTTCATGCATGTTCTATTAGAGTATATATACGTGACTGCTCTATTAGAGTATATGCTTGACTGCTCTATTAGAGTATATTGATCTTTTTAACAAGTTTTCAAGAGGGCTCATGTTACCTCTGTAAATCCTTCCCTGAGAGATGAATGCAAGCTTTATCAATTGTTGTGCTGTGCCATACACTATTATTCACTCATTTTATCCTGCCACACTAAGACCAGGCAAACTTGATTAATTGTTTTTCATCCCCGCCTGCATCCCTTTTTACCCCACCACCTCTAAATTTTATTATTGCTGTTATCAATCATGTGCACATGTATTTTGATGCCAGGAAGGCTGGTTATCATTTTACAACACAGCAAATGTCACTTGCGCCTCAGAAACGGTAGCTAAAACATAAGTCCTGCTATAAACTCAAAAGAGTAAATTTAACAGGGCCTATGCCCCTGTATGTTTAGATTGACCACGCCCCTTTATGATCTAGCAGCACCAATAATGATTGAGCATCATGAAATGCCCCTTAATGGTCTAGCTGTGTGTACTGTGATCAGTCATATCAACCACTCCTCTTACTGGTAGCACAGTCATAGATAGTAGTATACAGATATATTATCTATGGTATGATGAAAAGGAGACATGGAAAGACCACACACCCTGAAAATACTGCATAGGCTAGTTGTCTGAGGCCCACTCAAGATACTCTAATAAAGCAGTCACTCTAATACAACAGCCACGCTCAATATTCTAATAGAACAGTCACACTTTTACACTATAGCTACGTCTATAATAAAACAACTAAACAAAAATGATGTAGGGATCCAAGTAATAGAACAAGATATATGAATGATTGTATTACAGCATAGCTTGGTAGGAAAATCCCTACTTTGGCATTGGCACTACTTTGGCATTGAGCAAAATAATTGTTATGACATGCCAATGTAGGGGATTTTCCCACAGGGCTATGTTATTCTGTATGTCTTGTTTCAATAGTTTTTATCACTCAGGTCCCTACTTCATTTTAAATTAATTTAAATTACACTAGTTACAATGCACTATAAATATAAGTGCATAATCTACTGGATAGCTAGAAATTTGGCATTCTTTTAAGAGTCTAGGTCATAATTTGCTGGCAATTGAACAAGTTATCAGCGTTCATTCAGGAAAGAATTGAATAACTTATTAGTGTTCATTCAGGAAAGAGTTGAAAAAGTTATCAGTGTTCATTCAGGAAAGAGTTGAACAAGTTATCAGAGTTCATTCAGGAAACAATTGCTAGCACAGTTATTGGTAAACCACTTGAAAGAATAAGACAATTAACCATTGTAGGAGTGTCTGTTGGCTGCTTAAATGTGTATACCATATATAGTCTGGTTATTAGGCATAATTATGTGCTTTATAAAAAAGTTGCACGAAGATTCATACTATTTGTAAGTGGTGTGAATAAAATTGGGAATATAGGTGTACCATAAACAAGGTCTGTAAAGGTCAAGGTCAAGATCTGTAAATAAAAACAATAATTATACAGCATGGTAGTACTGTATATTAGGGATAATTGTGGTTTGCACTTTCTCACAAAAATATTGACCAGAATTACCTTTGTGGTGCCTTTAGTGCAAGGTTGCTATGAAATTTAATTTTTTTTTATTCTATAGAATTTTCTACTGACTGAATGACTAACTACTAAGCAACCATTGCCTTCAAACAAGCACATCTCAATTATGTCTAAAGCTAGCTATAGGCTTGATTTTTCACTGTTAAACATCACTTCAGCCTGATAGGTGCATTTTGGCATATATTTAATCACTAATTCAGTCATGGGTATAGACTGAAGTAGGGGATCAAGCTTTGACACACTTTTCTGTTTTAATTAAATTTGGGCTTCATATGGATTAATATTTGGGTCAGTGGGTCAGCTGGATCCACTTACCACTCTTTCCCCCAACTTTTTTTTTTGCTTTGGCGTTTTGAAGCCTGCATGCACTTTTATATTGGTTTGTGTGTAGTGTATAATTGTGCTATTTGTATTGTAGCGTTCATCATCTCCAACTAAAACTTGTGCCAGCAACAATGAAGCAGAAAGTTTTTATAGTCCAGTTGATCCTTTGATGATTTGGATATGTAAAAATGCAAAATGGACTCCATTTGAGTAAGTCATTAATACTGTTAGTGATCATATAATATTTTAAGCACAATTAATTTAATTTTGTAGGTTGGTGGCATCTACAGGGAAATCTAGAGCACTTAGTGCTAAAAGTTGTAAAGAAGTACAAGAGGCATTGTCAACTGATTGTGCTAGACCACCTCAGAGTGGAGTCTACTGGGTTTTGGACAGACAAGTAAGGTGGATTGTATACTAAAGCAGTAAAGTGGAGCAGATACAAAACTGTACCACTTTTTGATGATATTAGAGTTAGCATAGGTCTTAGTAGAACCTTTACTCTTCATAATATGCTATTATCCATCATTCAGTTATATCCTCCACAAGGGTGGCTCTAGGAGTTTTGGTGACTGGTTTCTGATCAAGAGGGGGAAGACCAAAAAAAAAGGTAACTTAAGGCTGCATGCTGAGAATAACTGCCCTCCACTGATATTAGTATCACTGATAAAGTACATAAAAATCCCTACATAACTTGCTACACTGCTGCTCAGAACACTGTGACTGCTTTATTAGAGTGATTGACTGCTCTATTAGAGTATCCTAACAATGTGACTGGTTCCTGGAAACCTCAGAAATCCCTCTAGAGCCGCCCCTGCTCCAATCTCTTTACTCATCATCACTTACTCATGATAAATGTAGTTACTCTTGGGAACAAGCTGATGTTAAGTAGGAAATTGCACCTGAGGTGATGAACACCTCTGTTTAAACACTTTTATAGTAGTGATCTATGCTAACTTGTACAATTTTCTATTTATTAGCTCATTTCAAAAGTGTAAACATGGCACTTACTAAGTTGGTTCGGCTCAGCTTTCATGGTGGCGGTTGACAATGAACTGCTTAGACTGTGCTTTATTAAGCTTTGAAGTTTCGTAAAGTACAAGCACAGTTGGTGGTCTGTAAGGTACACTTCAACTGTACTTTATGGATAATTAAGCCATTTTTTGTTGGTGTTGCCAACAGAAATTAAAGTTCTATAATTCTCAAACTTTTCTATACTAATAGTGATACATTTCATTTTGGGAAAAAGTTTCAGCTTTAGTGGAGCAAAAATAGTAGCTGTCAGTTGTAGACATGGTAGTGCCAAAGAAAGCCAACATACCACATGTGCATATATTGGCAGGAAGAAAAAAAAATGATTTTAGCTCCACGGTACCTTTTCCGAAGTACACCATTTTACATTGTAGCTGTCTGCCAGATAAAGCACGCCACACACCAAACTTGATTGAATTTTCTCCAGCCATTCCCAAGGTATGGGTGGTTAAACTTTCATTTTTTCTTAATTTTTTTCTTAAAATGACATTTATTCATGTAAAAAAATTAAAGTTTTGCCACAGCTACAGGGTAAACTGCATATGGGAATAACTCAAACATTGGTGTGTACATGAGCTAAACATCATAGCAGTGCCTTTCAATGATTTAAAAGCCAACTGGAGTAGTAGTTACAGAGTACAATGTGAAATCCAAGTCCTGTTGTTGAGATACTCTAATAGAACAGCTACCATGGGGTAAAAGCGCACTAAATATTTGCCGGGATTCAAACCAGGGACCCCACACCTAACACCCAGATTCTTAATCACTAAGGCACTGCTATCACAGCCAATTGCCTTACTTTATATAAGGAAGTTCTTAATAGTAAAAGTTTATAATTTCACAGACTATGTGCATTGTATAAGAAGACTTCACTATGTGCTCTATTAGAGTATTACAATAGCATTAACAAATAATAATATATAACTTGCAATACAATACAATTATAACTCTTGTCATCATTGTGTCTGTGGATAATTCATAGGCTGGGCTTATAAAAGAAGTGAAATTCACACAAAACCACCAAGCTGTGAAAACAGAGTGTGGCTTTTAACTAACTGAACCCTGCAACCTTTTTGACAGCTAGGCTATTTTTGTTTGGATCATATATTATATTTGTTACTATAATCCTTTTGTGGTGAGTGTGATTATGGTTTGCTTTCCCATAATTATGGCAAACATATTATACAACAGAAATTATAAAAAATGGCAAATTATTCACTTTTGATACTTGCGTACATTGTACTTGTGTTATCTTACCCAGATTTATTGTGACATGACAACTGATGGTGGAGGATGGACTCTTGTTTGGCAACACACTTATATGAAGTACAATCCCCTTTATACTAAGATGTTCTACTATTCTGATTATTATCAACCTTGTGTCAAAGATGCCAGTTATGAAGAATGGTGTAATGTACCTAACAAAGCTTCTTTCAACCCCACTGAACAAATGGTAGTAGCATATCACAAAGGAACAATAGTGTTTGCTTATAAAGGTTACTTTAATCGTAATATAGATTACCACTGGACTGGAGCTATTCTACTTGATGCCAAGAAGGTGGTAGATAGATGTTTAGTCAATAACGGGGTACCAACTGCTCCTGGTGTACATGTGACTGGAATATTCGGTCTCACATTTGATAAAGCATCTCCCACCAACCACTATTATAACTGCAATACTTATAATCAAGGATCCACACTGACAAGTCAGGCCGAGTGTCGTTGGCGTGACTGTCAGATTCCATCTTCCATCAGTAGCACCAAATATAACACTGATATGACTATGGCAATTTTTGTTCGATAAGTGTAATGTTGAAATTGCCACTGCTGAACTTTTTGCTGCAGCACTAATTTTTGTCATATTTTATTAGTAAAGAACAAAAGCATTAGGATTAAGTGACATATTTCTTTGTGTCCTGTATTTACATTATTTGCTTTAAAAATTTATTAAATTCCTAAATGGATTACAAAATATCAATGTACTGCATTTTGGATATATGTATCTAATCCAAAACACTGAGCCAAGCTGTAAGAAAGGGTGTGGTCTCCAAAAATCCATGGTGAAAAAAGACGCGAATCTAAGTTGGCGGCCAAGAAACAGCTGTGATGGTAGCTAGGACTCGGCAACAAATTCACCTGAATTGTCATTATTAAAATTTTTGCCATTTACCTACCATCACAGCCATTTCTTGTTGGATTTCACATCTTTTTCACCATGACTTTTAGAGGCTGCACCCTTTTTTTACAGCTTGGCTGTTTTGGATTAGATATCACTTTTTGTATTTGTATACTCCAAAGCTGGCCATTACCAGCTTTGGGGCCTCTTTTTACCTGTCTTTTTTTACTACAGGAAGGGAAATTAGATGTAAAGCAGTTGTAGAGTTATACATACATTTTTTATAATTGTACAATTTTTATATAACAAGCTTTTCTCAACAGGCCAAAAGAATGTAACTATCCAATTTTGGACAGTTAATCCTTGTTACAAATTACTATGTAACTAGTTATATTACTGTAGTTACTTTAATGTACTGGGGGTGTACTGCATAACTTAGTTACAGAAGTAGCTGAACTCTCTACTATATCACTTGTTTGCAGAGACAATTATAATTTTTTAAAACCCCTGGCCAGTAAAATTGTCAGGCAAACTAAAGCTTTACCTGACATTGATACACTGCTGCTTTACACAATTTGACATTAAGGGAATACATCAATAGATTTACTTCGCTTTAGATTAGTTGCTAGAGCTATAGTTGTGCCTCGTCAATGTAACGTGGTAGTGAGGGTAGTGAACACAGAATTAACACCAGTGAAACTCTACAAGAATATGAAAATTGCTAATGCTGAGCCTGTTGAAGACCACAGTATTTGTGAAATCTCAAATGGGAAAAGTGACCAAGAAGTGAACAGTGACGAAGCATTTGAGATGATTTTGGCAAAGCCCCTACCCAATGATGTAACACCAGATCAAAAAGAGAAATTCTTTGCACTGATGGCACATCTTGGCAGATGGTCCAGGAAACTAGGTCGCACAGGAATATTAAAGCACAGTATTGACACTGGCATTGTCACACCTATCTGTCAGCAAGCCAGGAGGGTATCTTTTCTTCACAGAGAAACTGTGCACAACTTACTGCAGGACATGTTATCTAAAAATATTTTATCACCATCACAGAGCCCTTGGACTTCACCAATCATGTTAGTGGCGAAGAAGGATGTGTCAACAAGGTTTTGTGTAAATTATAGAAGACTTAATGCAGTCACCCGCAAAGATGCCTATACCCCCTCCCTAGGGTTGATGATAGTTTGGACACCCTAACGGCTCCAGGTGGTTTTCAACACTTGGCTTGAGAAGTGGTTATTGGCAAGTGGAAATGGCCCCAGAACACCGAACAAAGACAGCATTTTGTACGCAGGAAGGGCTCTTCGAGTTTAATGTTATGCCATTCAGATTATGTAATGCGCCTGCCACTTTTCAATGGCTAAAGGACTCAGTGCTAGCAGGGCTTCAATGGTCAGCTTGTTTAGATTATATTGACGACATCATCATAATGGGTAAAACTTTGCACTCACACCAGGGTGCTTATCGTTGTGGTAAATCTACTGAAGATATTTTGTTATTGGCAGTCGATCATATTGCTATATGATTGGATAAAGGCAGTGTAGTTTGTGCTGCATTTATTGACTTGAGGAAGGCGTTTGACTCACTTGATCACTGCCTGCTATTACAAAGAATTTCTGAACTTGGTGTTCACAGTACAGCAGTGGAATGGTTTAAAGATTATCTGTCTAACCGTTATCACAGAATTAAGTCATCTGCTACATTTTCATCATGGAGACTTATGAAGGGTGGCATACCCCGGGGGAGTGCTCTTGGGCCATTGTTGTTTTTAATTTATATGAATTCTCTTCCAACACAGTTGGCCAATGGTCTACTTTTACAGTTTGCAGATGATACAACTATTATTTGTACTGGTTCCACCCCAGCTGCTGTACAAAATACTATGTGCTCTCAACTCTCATTAATACAGCAGTGGATTTTACAGTGTAGAATGGAAATTAACTTTAAAAAATCTTCCGTTATGTGGTTTAAAACCTCCAATCGTTCCACAAAGTTTACACATCCTTCTATATCTGTTGGTGGTGTTGTTCTACAAGTTACTGAGAAACAGAAGTATTTAGGACTTATTCTTGACTCTACTATGTCTTGGACCCATCATGTTGCTAATGTGTGCCATAAAATGTCGTACTATCTATGTTTGCTTAGGTCTCATCAACATGTTATTGACAATAGTTTGATGAAGATGTTATTGGAATCCCTGGTATTGTCTCATTTGTCTTACTGTGTAACAGTTTGGGGACCATCACTGGGAAGCACTCTACTGCAAAGACTTCAGAGGATGCAGAACCGTGCAGTAAGGCTGTGTTATGACCTAAGGAAATATGATCATGTGTCTGAATTTTATCATAGATGGCAATGGTTGCCACTGCCTTATTTTATTCAGTTTAAATCACTGTGTTTAATGTACCACCAGTACCACCAAGTTAAATGTATTCCACTCGAACCACCAATTATTTTCGGTGGAACTACTTCTTATAGTACAAGGACACCAGTATATTGTGCAAACATACCTATGTTCCACTTATGCTTTACTCAACGTTTTTCGTTATAAAACTATTCAATGGTGGAATGCATTACCATCATCTGTAACTGGCTGTATTAATTCTCTATTTTATAAGTATGTGGATGTCCTTAAGCAGCACTGTGACTCACTCCTTTGATAACATTAATATGATTGTAACTATAATTATGCATGTTTTTTGTTTGTGTGTGTGTGTGTGTGTGTGTGTGTTGTAAGTTGTTTACTTTGGTTGTCTTTGTATCGGTTATACCTTGCTTTGTTTAGTTTTGTGTGTATTATTTATGTATTGTATGTGTCCCTCTGGGCAAGGAAGAATGGCTGTAGCCGATTGCTCGGAGATTAATTAAAATATTCAGTCAGTTCAGTCAGTAAGTCAAGTGACTAGATCTAAGTCCTTGTAGGTTAGGTAATCCTAAGGCTGTAGCACATGTTGCTGTCAGACCTTCAGTGCTGGTCACTGTAAAGCGCTAATAATAATAAATAATATAAATCAAAATCAAATCAAATCATACGAGAAACGTACAAGCTGTATTTGAAAGGCTGAGGCAAGCTGGCCTAAAGCTACACTCTGAGAAATGTCAATTCTTACAACAGGAAGTTTACTTCCTTGGTCATGTTGTCTCTGCACATGGACTTCTACCTGATCCTCAAAAGACATTTAATTAAGGTAAAAGAATGGCCAACTCCATGTACAGTACAAGAGGTACAACAATTTCTTGGATTAGCAAACTACTACTGTCGATTTATTCACAATTTTGCTATAATTGCTAAGCCACTCAACCAACTTACAGAGAAGCATACTAAGTTTCAATGGAATGAAGACTGCCAAAATGCATTTATTGCCTTGAAGACTTGTCTTACCTCAGCCCCAATTCTAGCTCTACCTGACTGGTCAAGCCTGGAGCTATGCTATCCCAGATTTATCAGGATGGCAGTGAACATGTTATTGCCTATGCCAGCCGCACCTTGAACAAGGCAGAGCGCAACTATTGTGTGACCCACAAGAACTACTAGCAGTTGTCACTTTTATGAAACATTTCCATCAGTACCTTGTTGGCTGCAACTTTACAGTGCGAACTGATCATGATATAGTGTGGCTTCAGAACTTTAGATCTCCTGATCATGAGGGGCAAATGGCCAGATGGCTTGAGATTTTACAGGGTTATCACTTCAATATCATTCATTGACTAGGGTGGAAACACAATAATGCAGATGCATTGTCACGGTTACCATGTAACCAGTGTGGAAGAGAGTCACACTTGGACAAACCTGAAGAGCGAATTGCTGCAATATCAACCTCCAATTGTACGGGTGGTCACTCAACCCAGAATATTAGAAATTTTCAGCTTAATGATCCCTGCATTGGTGAACTGCTACTTGCACATGAGAGGAACCAGAAACCTGCACAAGATCAGACCAAAGGTAAAGACCTAGAGTACCGTAGATTACTACAACAGTGGGAGCAGTTAACTGTTAGAAATGACATCCAGTTTGTTCACCCTAGTCATGATGAGGGATGGTTGCAATTGGTGGTACCACATAATTTAAGGGATGAAATTCTAAAGGAAGCTCATGAAGGAATAAGTGGTGGCCATCTGGGTCAAGAGAAGACTTTACACTGGTTAAAGGAGAGATTTTATTGGCCTGGCAATTACAATGATGTATGCAATTGGTGCCTGACTTGTAGACTGTGCAACCAGAAAGACTCCTGCACCAGCACAAAGAGCACCCATGGGAACAATTAATGCAGGCTACCCTACACAAGTTATGGCAGCGAATTTTGTAGGACCATTACCAAGTGGTAATTCATACATTCTGGTAGTGGGTGACTATTTTACCAAATGGATGGAAGCTCTCCCAGTCCCCAATAAAGAGGTTGTTACTGTTGCTGAGAAGTTAGTTGACGAGGTTTTTCTTCAATACTCTATTCCAGAGCAGCTACATTCATACCAGGGTGCACAATTCAAATCTCAGTTGTGGGAGAAGTATGCAAGCTGCCTACACATTAACAAAACATGGACTACCCTTACCACCCTCAATGCGACAGACTAGTTGAGCGATTTAATAGAATATTGCTTAACATGTTGGCTACTTGTGCAAGTGATCACCCATTTGATTGGGAGAAGCATATTCGTAAGGTGTGTATGGCTTATAACAGTAGTGTTCAGTTGTCCACTGGATATACGCCATTTTATCTTATGTTTAGTCGGCAAGTCAGACTATCTTTACACACTAAGTATGGGACAGAAGAACATCATGTAGCTCAATCTCCATCTGAATATGCCATACTCTGAAGGAAAGACTAACAACAGCATTAATTTTGCTTTATTATTATTATTATTATTATTATTAACACTTTACAGTGACCAGCTTTAGTGAGGGAGAACGATTGGCAACAACACTCAATGGCGGATCCAGGATGGGGCATTTGGGGCAAATGCCCCCCCCCCCCTCTCCTCCTTGTGGAGGAACCAGCCATGCTTCTGATTAAAACAGCTAGTAAGTTTTATGTCAGGCCAACCAAGATCAGTTTAAAACTTACAAAAATATGCACATTTTACTAGCATTTATTACAAATTCACCTGAGACCAAAGCGAAACGGAAGTCAAACTAACTGTAAAATAGTCACCCAGCACCTTCGTGCGTACTAAGCGCCTCTAAAAATAATTATCGTGTTGCTGTTATTTAAGACATTCAGAGCCTTTTAAACAGTTTTAAGACTTCACAACCATCTGAAAAGGCCAAAATGGCAAATATCAACAGTGAGACACCACTAAGAGGTGATTATTTGCTGCTTTTTTGCAGCACTGAACTATAGAAAATATGGTTCTCCCCATGCATGCAACCACCTACAACTTACCCTATTTGTGCCCCTCCCCTAGCCAGCTCCTGGATCCGCCCCTGAACACATCAACGCCAAAAAGAATGGTATAGGTAGGGTCCGCAATCCGAAAAATCAACTTCTACAAATCAATCCCCCTACCATTGTGGGATGTTCATTGTAGTATCCCAATGCTTGATCCACCATGAAACCGGAGGCACGATTGTTGTCTTCACAGAAATATTGTTTTCAGTATCTCGCAAGATGCAAAATTTATTTTTTAAATTTCGTGCTCCACACAAAGGACCGGATGAAACTTGCTACTTAGCCAAATCGTATCCAGAGTTGTTGTAGTTGAAAAGTACGCACATAAATAAGTAAATGATTTGCTGGGTGCCCGGCACAGGGTTGCTTTCTTTGAAAAAACAGACAAAGAGATGCGAAGTTTCGAATTCAAACTGCCCTACCACCCAGGGCAAGAGAAGCCAACTCTTCCTCATAGTGTTTCGATACGGTTGGGTGCATAGTCTGTCTATGCTGTTAGTTTGGAAAGGATCTGAGACTTCTCACCATCTGGGTGACGAGCGTCAAAATTTTCTGCAGCATTAAAGAATTTCTAGCCATTTCCAGCACTTCAGCAGCCACAACAATCATCAATTATAAACTAAAACTATGGCAAAATATGTCCCTGAACGTTTGGTAACAGCGGTTGTCAATTATTATTTCATCCACGGCTTCCACGCCTCGCTCTAAGCTATGCATCAAGGGAGGCAACAAAATCGTCCAAATTTGACTTCACCTCTCACGCTCCACAGCAGCTTCAAATCTCCACTAGATCACCCTACATCACCATTATGCTGCAAAACACCCAAAAACAAACCGAAAAAAGCACAAAACCTTTCATTTTTGGTTCGAGCTGGGTGGAGCTCCTGGTGAGCTGCTGGTATACTGCATCATATGAAATCACAGAAACACCAACTGCTACTACCACCAAACGTTTTGATCCATCATTTATCATCATTCTAAACAAAATTAAGTGACCAGTGTGGCATCAGAAGTACTGGAAAGCACTTTGGTACCATTGAGAGAATCCCTTGAAATGACGCACGAAAATTTTGACGTTCTTCACCCAGATGGTGAGAAGTCTCAGATCCTTTCTAGACTAACAGCATAGACAGACTATGCATCCAACCTTATCACGTCACCATGAGGAAGAGTTGGCTTTTCTTGTCTTGGCTGGTAGGGCAGTTTGAATTCGAAAATTATTGTTTGGCTTTCTACTTTTTGAAAGAAAGCAACCCTGTGCCGGGAACCCAGCCAATCATTTGCTTATTACTGTGCGTACTTTTTAACTACATTAACTCTAGATAATATCTAGCTAAGCAGCAAGTTCTATCCTGTTCTTTGTGTGGAGCACGAAATTTTAAAAATAATTTTTGCATCTCACGAAATACTAAAATCGATATTTCTGTGAAGACAACAATCGTGCCTCCGGTTTCATGGTGGATCTAGCAATGGGATACCACAATGAACATCCCACAATGGTAGGGGGATCGATTTGTAAAAGTTGATTTTTCGGATTGCGGACCCTAGTATAGGTTATATAGAGCCGGCACCGGTTACACTGTTTTTCCGGCTATTTTCCGGTAGTAGAGGGTATAATACTTAGAATGTTACATGCATTAAAAAATTGGCAAGTTATATAGTGCCAGAAGTCACGTGCATTTAGACAAAAAAAAACCTAAGAAAGCGAAAAAAAAAGTTGTCTCAGCAAGGGCTCGAACCCAGGCATCCGTACTCATAAGCAATGTTCGCAACGATTATACCACCGGTGCTGCAGCTTTTTATTTATTTATTTATTTATTTTTATATGTAGAAGTCACTTCACTTCAGTCGGATGTTTATAAGGTAGAAACTAAAACGAGGCGAGTACCGGTGCTGCAGCTACTCACCTCGTTTTAGTTTCTACCTTATAAACATCCGACTGAAGTGAAGTGACTTCTTCATATAACAAGAGTAAAGAAGAAACCAAAGCTGAACCCTAGCCTACCCCTAACGCTAAGGAACTACTTTTCGCGTCCCCTAAACAGGGGCGGATCCAGACTTATAGAAAGGGGGGGGGGGGGGGGGGGGTCAAAAATGAACTGAGGCACTACATTGTCTCTGGTTTGATAAGGTGAGACCAAAAAAAAAAAAAAAAAGGTCACAGCTTGCTGAAAATAGCTGCCCACCTCACCAACCACGTATTTATAGCTGATAAAGTACATAAAAATCCTTAAATAGCTCACTACACACTGTTCTAATACTGTGACTGCTTTATTCGAGTGACTGCTCTATTAGAGTATCTCGATCTTGGTATACTAAAATTTTTGGAGGGGGGGTCAACAGCCCCCTTTGACCCCCCCCTGTATTCGCCCCTGGCGAATTTTTTTTTTGGACGCACTTCTAGTGATGGGCGATACCAGGATTTTCAGAACGATACGATATCAATACGATATTGACTAAAATTGACCGATATTGATACTTTTCGATACGATATTGTAACATTAATTTGCACGTGTAAATTGCTAGTTTTCTCACATAATTTGATATTAGGTAGCTATGGCTATACACAATGGGGATTTCCTGTCCACATACACAAAAGTAACAGTAATTAGAAAATTGCTGAAGGTAATGGAAAGCTACAATTAACTATTAAATAAGCTAAAATAGACATTTTAAAATTAAATCAGATCACGTGATGTATCGTATCGAAATATCGAGTTTTGAAAAATATATCGATACTTTTCGATATCAGCAAAAAATCAAACGATACGATATAATATCGATATATCGCCCAACACTACGCACTTCTGACTTAGAAAATTTTTCATGTTTTGTGAACTTACCGTCAAAAGTTTTCTTAGTTTTACGGAAAGCAACATTGTTTGCGGAGAAGGAAAAGGTCTCTGTATTAAGTGTGTTGGTCGTCTTCAAAGATGTTGTGAACAACGGACGAGATGGATATTTCTTCCTTGCCGCCCGCCTGTCATCTCACAACACTGGTGTGACTCGATCGCTGAAAACTTCTAGGCTATGGGTAAACACCTCGAACAGGCTCTGCCTTCTGTGTACACCCTCCAGTGCCTAACTGGTAAAGTAGATAACAACAACAACTTCGAGTGAAGGCCAAGGTGAAGGCATGAAAGGATAGAAGGATACTTGTAAGAAGGTGTCACAAGTAATAACAACAGTTGGGAACTGAATGTGTACTTTGTGACTATTGAGGGCTGTAATGGTAGACTCTGGGTATCTAAATCAGTAAATGTTTATGTTATCTTTACAGCGACCAGAACTGAAGGTCTGCATGCATGTCACTAATTTTACAATATGTAGCTACTCAGTGGATTTGAAAATATTGTTACTTGTGTACTATAGGAATAGTGTTTTTTTTGCTATAACATCTGTGGAGCTCCATTACAGTGAAACCTTTTATTATTGGACACATCTGTTATCCAGTAGTCTAACACTGTACTGCCTGTTCCATCAATCATCAAGGATGTATCCAGGTTTAGAATACAAGAAACAAGGTTAGGCCCAGAGGATTTAGTGTGGGGCCTTAGGCCACTCCAAATAAATTCTCTGTTTCCTGTCCGCCACTCGCATCTAGTTACTGTCAGCTCTAACTATTCCATTACTCCATATTCTTCCATTATTTTCCTGTTATTCTTGCATACTGACAGACACAGTAAAAGCCATTTTGAAACAGTGTCAGCAACGCTATCAAGTCAACACAAACTTCATGTTTGTGCTATTTTTGCAACTTAAAAAGGAAGAAACAAGCTTATGCGTGCTTTTATGGTTGTACTAGGCAAATAATGGCTTGAAAAGCTGCATCCCCGAATCATTTAACACTATACCTTGATAGTCAAGCAACCTTGATTATAATTTTAGTTCAGATTTAGCCTTAATAAAATATACATGAGCATCGGGTTATAGAGGTTTCACTGTACTTTTGTTAGCATTTATTACACTTGTTCACAAAATTGATGCAACAACTATTCAACCTTGACCACTACTCAATATAAAACAATGTTTTTTTTTAATTATGACACTGCTCAAATTCAGCCACTGTTAAAGGTGTGGTGGTGTTTAGCTATGTAAAAATGGTACTTGTATTATGCATGAAGTATATAATTATACTTAAGGCTTGGGACCTAATTAACATGGATGTTATATCATGACGGGTGATCTTTCAACAAAGTCTTAAAATACACATGAGCTATGTTTGGGACCTACTTGAGTTGGTCACTTTAAATGAGATAATCTTATTAATGAGCTTGTCGAGTATACCTTAGCTATGTTTGGGACCTAGCTACTCAACGTGGTCACTGTAATGAAGTAGTCTTATTAATGAGGTCATGCAGTACATCTTTAACTAGAGACATACTTGATATCGTCACTATAATGAGGTGGTCTCAATGAGGTTGTCAAGTACACCTTAACTATGTTTGTTACTCTACGTGAGCATTACTATATTAAGCATTATAAGGTATCATTGTGTATGTATGTATGTACTTGTTGTGTTCACATACTGATTTGGCTTCCATAAACACAAAATCAAACTTATCTTTTGAATTGCTGGCTAAATAGACCACCACATTGGAACTGGAGAGTCTGGTTTCTGCAGCTTTGGCACTTCTATAGCCATGGCTTTGTTGGAAATGATGTTTAGTGAGCTGGAAAACCATGAAGGGCCAGTCGCATATACACAAGAAGCCAGTACAATACTTATGCATTACTGTAGATGCATACAGAGATAACTTGCTGAGTGTGAGGTCTACAATATAGTGTACTAGGAAAAGTAAATGCTATCACATTGTTTTAAATAGCTGCTAAAGAGTATACTACATAACTACATGATGTTGTACATAATAATCACTGACTCGTAGAATATTCTTAACGTCGATGTAGTAAGTAATATATGTGACTAGATTTGTTAGCTCACATACGTACGTACATGCTTGTGAAATTCTCAGGTATCACATTAAAGTGTTCAAGAATGACAAAGCTATGTCCATCTATACCTTCAAATCAACCAGGCTGCTTGAAGACATCTTACGTTTGACAGCCTTGTACAAAGGCAGCTGAATGTATTGCTCAAGTGGAGCAAGGGAAATTATGTATAGATGTAGCAATCAAGTTGCAAGGTAGTATACCAGAATTGCAAGTTGTGCAAACTGGTAGATCCAATCAGATATTGCAAATCAATATATGTGACCAGATTTGCAAAAAGGAGTCTTCCATACACATCCTATTTACCAAATTTGACGATTAATAACTTAAGATTGGAAAAAGATATTGACTTGAAATTTGGTTAGTAGTGAGTACTGACATAGCTTAATTGATGGAGAAAATGTCAGGTTTATATGTTAACTGAACACTAAGTTATGGCCTCCCAAGTTTAGAGAATTGGATGTGTGCGGAAGACCCCTTTTGCAAATCTGGTCACATATGGGCAAAAAAAATTTTTTTTAATCTATAAAAGTAGGACCTCAAGTAAGTATCAACTAATTGGTAGATGTGCAGCATGACCTCAATATCCAGCCAATCATTAATGGTCGTTACAATGATGTTCATCTTATCTTCAAATGTGCAGCTGAACTCAATGTGTATGCACACGTCTCCAATAGCTGACAGTTGATTACATTTTTTTGGTTTCAGCATTACCCTTACATGTTTGATTATTGGGTGGAAAAGAGATGGATGTGGTGGTTCTTCCTTTGTTGGTCAAATAGCCAGTACAATGATTTGACTTATTCTTGCCAATTATATTGTTAGTCCATATAAATCATCACACCAAGGTCTTCAACAATAATTACATGTGGTCTAAAGTATAGCTGTGTGATTTAAATCTAAATTTTGAGTAGTATAGTTAAGTAGTTAGGTTACTTTTCTTCAACATAAATAACAATCTGGTTCCATGGTCTGGTCAATGGCTGACCTGTTTTGGGTAGAAAGCCAAAACAGTTATAATTTCATGACCACGGTCAACCTAAGCAAATTACATTCCCAGGCAATATGCTACCTTTGAATGCCCATTATGTGACCACATTGTGAAATAGGTCTTCCAAATTAATTTTGATGATTCATAACTGCAGACTGGATAGCTATAGATAGCTATTGGCATGATGTTTGGTCACAGGTTAGTATTAACATACATTAATTTGATCATGGATACTGCAATAAGTCTGTGGATCAAGTCACTACCTGGTCTGGGATTTATTCCTGGCCATTCCTATAATTACTAGCTACTTTGGTCATTCCAATAATTATTCAAAAGCGGATGAGACCCACTAAACCTGGACAAAATGTAACCCAAATGATGAAGGCACTTACAATGTTGGTAAGAATGACAGCATCAGTAACATGAATTCACAAAGCAGTATTCAAGGGTGCAGTGCAATTGTAGAACAAAAACAAAATTCTTCTGAGAGCCAAAGATGTGGCACAACACAATATTTAAAACTCTTACAGAGTGGATCCCATTTGTATTTTGCAGACTTTGAATGAAGCTAGTAAGGCCACTCCAAATAAATTCTCTGTTTCTCTTAGCAGGCGGTCCATATATTTCTATTATGAAATTGGCAGCTTTTCAAGTTATTATTTGCCTATAGGTACAGCCATAGCAAACAATGTAATAACATTTTCAGCTTGTACCTTCATAATTTACATTGCAAGAATAACACAAACATGAACAGTGATAACATTCTGACATGTGAGCTGGCAAACCTTGCAAAACCAATTTTATTAAGCCTGTACAGTATGCAGAAAACAATGGAAGAATACGGAATAATGAAACAGCTGGGAATAAAGAGATGCAGGTGGTGGATGGGAAACAGAATTTATTTGGAGTGTCTTAAAACGAGTGCTAACCTTTTCATACCCCGGCAGTTGCAAACTTTATTCAATCACACAATACTATGGTACATACCGTAATGAAAATGATGTTAACTTTACACAGAACAAACAAACTACTGTGGTCACAACCTGGATACATACATAATGACATTTAATTCAAGTACAAGATAGCTATAGGTAGTTTCACTCTCAGAGTGTATACAGCAAACAAGGATATTACAGTCACATACTACACATTCGGTTCCCACCCTTGTGACAACTTCTTACAAGTGTCATTCTATCCTTTCACGCCTTCACCTTGGCCTTCACTCGCCATGATCGAAGCCGGTTTTCAGCGATCGAGTCACGCCAGTATTGTGAGATAACAGGCGGGTGGCAGGGAAGAAATGTCCATCCAGGTAGGTCTCATCCGCTGTTCACAGCATCTTTGAAGACGACCAACACACTTAATACAGAGGGGCTAATAGTTTCAGTGTGACCTTTTCCTTCTCCGCAATGTTGCTTTCCGTAAAACAAAGAAAAACGGTAAGTTCACAAAACATGAAAATTTTTCAGTCAGAAGTGCGTATAAAAAAAAAAATTCGCCCGCCCCTGCTAAAGTTGAATGCTCGGGGCAACCTACTAGACGCGTGCCCTAAAGTTGAATGCTCTGGGAAACCTACTAGACGCGTGCCCTAAAGTCGAATGCTCGGGGCATATTGGACGCGTACCAACTCTAGCTCGCCTAGACATGCACAACTGGTTTGTTTGATAGTCCAGCAACTGATCGACTTGTGCTGGTAAATAGCCGTTCACGTTCGTAACTGGTGCCGGCACTATATCCACTTTGAAAAAGAATTTTATGACCAGAAAACACTGGGATGGGAAACCATATGAGCGAGGCACTCTTGTTTGGCTACATTCCCTGTTCATAGATAGAGGAGACTATCACATAAGCTTTACCATCCATGGACTGGACCATATTAAGATAGTTAAACAACTATCAGAAGCCACCTACTGCATTCAAAAACTCAATGGAAGAAGACAGCATAAAGTAGTCCATATTGATTGCCTCAAGCCTTGCCCAGCTAACATGAGATTTGACTCCACAACAACAACAACAGACAATCCTGTATCAACAGACAGACATAACACCACCCAGTCTCGCACACCTAACACCTTGAGTTATTGGAAGAGGATGACAATTGGGAACACTCCGGGTCAGCAATGCCCTTAACAGCTGCAGCGCGCAACACTTGATACCCTTATAGAGATAGAAGACCCCCATCACATTATGACAGCTTTATTCGCCATTAAGGCAAGATGGAACATCTTCTAGAGAAAGGGGGATAGTGTAACAGTATGTATGACATTGAGTAATACAGCCTTTGTAATTATTAACACTTGTGACTTGTTGATGCACACACAATAGGGCTATGTTTTATAAGAGAGACTCTATTATTTAATTTCTTGTATTAAGAGTAGCCTCGTGACACAAATTTGAGTAGTTTTCCTTCAATTCAAATGACCAAAATTTTGGTACTATAGTAATAACCCAAGGATGTACTTGCCAGTTTATTTTAACTGTGAGATATAGTCATATCACCTAGATGTCCCATGGTCTCTTCAACCTCGAGCTAAGTGTTTGAAATAACCTTGCCATCATGGTTACTTCAACCATCTGTTGTAAAATCAACTCTCGTTACAAAATGTTTGTTTGTTTACATTACTTAATGAGTCAGTCATCACTAATAATAACATACATCATATGTACATGCATTAATCTATGACACATATTAGCAATAATTGTTACATACTGCATCTTAACAGCTTAAACATATACCTGATCTTATAGTTTTCAAATTGTACATAAAATTCATGTTTTCCATGTTCACTTTTGATTGTGGGATGTAAAGTAGCTAACAGTATTAACCACAAATACTATAATGACCAGTGTACCAATGTATGCATGTAGCTGGTCATCTAAACTTTACCATAGTAGACTTAACAATACACAATGAAATTACCAAAAAACGTTAATTGAACATCCTATGTACACAGTTATATTGACTTCTCTAGTTTTTTTTCACTGATTTAGTTTAGCTATATACCTACCTTGGTTACAACCGCATTTAGATGGTCATTTTAACCAAACTTTATGTAGTTTAAATTTACCCATGGAGGTCGAATTGACCCATTTCAATTTACAGTGAATGTTTTTGCATTTATCATAACCAATATACACTAAATTGTAAAATATCATACAGTACCAAAATACATATCTAACAACTCTAAGTATATATAAAAACTAAATTACAGTATATGAGAATGATAAACATAGCCACAATAGATTGATACTAGCTTTTTACCCATTAAGGCAAATCATAGGCAGGATTATGTGTCATCTCCACATGCTGATCACTACCAGCTCCTGCACTCATAGTCTGATATTCTGGGTCATCTTCCACCATTTTTACTGTACCAGATGTTGAAACTCCATAGGCTGGATTGTTGTCCATCTTTATTGTGTTAGACTTTGATGCTTCATAGGCCGGATTGGTGTCCATCTTTATTGTGTTAGATTTTGAGACTTCATAGGCTGGATTGGTGTCCATTTCCACTATGTCAGGCACTGAATGATCTGTAAGGAAGGAAAAATGGTGCTACAATAGTTATTTAATAAAATACAACAGTGATCTACAACTAGTAGTCTAAAGAGTAAGCCTATGTATGTATGTGAATTATAGAGCCTATAATTCAATCACTTAAATATAGCATATATACCCAGATTCTACTATTTCTGAGTGAATGTCTGATACCAATACATGCTTTACTGCAAGCATAGAAAATGTACGTTTTGCAAATACACTGATTTGTTGAACAAGTTTGGAATAATTATGATAGAAATAGCTCTATATTAGATGACAAAAGTATGATACATGCAAACTCTCAAACTTGTTGAACATTCAGCGCAAAAATAGTTATGTAAACTGCAAAGGGGATATTCTTTTAGAAAATTGTAGAGTGTTATTAAGGAAATTGACATCGTTATTTGAGCAGTCAAATATACATATAATAATACTCTCTGATAGAGCATCACATATTATTTTACCAACAGTATTCAGTTTAGCACTCCTAGCCTTTTCTTTATGACGGAATATTAAAATCACTATCAACAGCATTAACAAGATCCCAAACAAAACTGGTACAATTATTGCTAAAACTGTCACTAAAGGAAACTCATCATCACTGCTATTACTTTCAGAAGCTCTACAAGGGTCAACATCACAATACTCCCACCGTTGATTTGAATCAGTTGTATAACACCAAGGACGCATTCCACGTCCCTCAGGATTACGGCAATAATTGTGGCTTTCAAGATAAAGACGATACAAAGAGGTCAGGGGATGAACATGTGGAGTATTTGAGTCCCATTTCTGGCAGACCCTCCCAGACACAGTGACATTGATAGTCCCATTGTAGAAGTCTCCTTTATCCTCCAAGTTGTAGCACACTGTAGTGGCAAAAATTAGGTTACAGTTACACACACCAATATTAACCAGCATACTTCTAATCATAATTCATACCACAGTATTTTTTAAGAGGATAGGGGAAAGTCATGTGGTAATTAATACTTTGAGGAGGGATCCGCCTATTATGCTCAAAATTTTACCTATTGTGCTATATGCTGCACTGCTCAAAATTTTTACCTATTATGTTCAAATTATGCTCAAGCTTTATGCCTCATTTCCCATGTTTTGCTAATAAATTTGCAATTATGGACACATAATAAGTGGCTGAAGCACATCTTTGCTCCTAAAAATGCATGTGACAGAAAAGATCGACAAACTCTAATAGAAAAGTCAGCTTCTTGATTGTTATATTAGAGTTATTGACTGTTCTATTAGAGTATATTGATCTTTTTCTGTATAATGTATTTTTACCATCAAAGATTTGTAGTATGGCTCAAATATTCTTCCTATTATGCTAGCATTATGCTCAGTGCTTTCAGGCACCTATTATGCTCACAATTATGCCAGCATAATTGGCGGGTCCCTAACTTTGAGAATAAATTTTTACTGCATACACGAATGTGTGTTTACAGTCCTGGATTCTTACCTTCTGAGTTTGCAGGATGGTTCTCTCTCTGATCGGTAGAGTTAAAAGGCATGAAACATTCTGGTGAAGTTCCTCCGATGGCCTCCGGTAACGTGTCACAGTCAGGTAGTCTGATTCTCTGCAGTGCAACTAGTTGTAGGAAATTGTTCCACACCACCTGACATGGTCCAGTCCTGACTCTTTGACAGTATGACCTGCAGATCTGGTAAGTATGTCAGATAAACTCTGTGACTATTTGTTACAATAGAAACACATATTATAATGTCATAAAATGCCGTTTCTCCTTCTTTCAGGGGTAAATCAAAACTATGATCATATTTAAACTTTGTCTGTTAAAATTAACTGGGTTCTGTCCTCCTGTCTTCCACCAAAATGCTTTACTTAAAAGGAGGAGGATCTGCATGCTACTAGTTACACCAAGCATACATACACACTGCATATACACGTGTATTTTCTTATCTACGTACCTGTCTGGGGACACTAGTGTTAGAACTGTAGTCACACACTGGAAATATGTGAAAACAGAGTAGGGAGAGCATATCATCTACACAAGACTGAGGAGCACCGGCACTCTGTACGGATGTTTCAAGACTTGACTTGAAGTTCACCATAGCATCTTCCCAGTACGCTTGATCAGTAGAGCTGATTTGAGTGTTGTTGATAAACACGTAGTCCTTCCCGATGACACCTCTGGCATAGCACACACTACCAGTGTAGAGTTCACAAGATGGTTCAGGATCTGAAAGATCAAATAATGTGTTAACTATAAACCACAACACATGTAGTAGCATTGAAACAATTACGAAAACACAATACTGCACGCTGAAATACTATTATCCCTAGCAACAACAATCCTTAGAAAATAAATAAACATTAAAAGCCAAAACTACAGCTACTAAGGTGTCTTCTTTCATTAGCTGTCAGTATTTTTCTGGCATCTTAATGTATCCGTTAACAAGCAATACATAAGGCTTGAAACAATTAAATCTGTTGGCATTAAAATTCTGAGAGACAAACTACTAAGCAGCGATAGTAGTGTATGGGCTACAATAGCAAGAAGAAACATGATAAAAGTTCCTTTGTTGCACACAGTTATTTTTAGATATGTATTTTTTTTAAGGATGTAAATATGTTTGCACTATAGCCATTTACAGTAATGTACTGTACTGTATGAAAGAGAACCTAAGACAGCTCTTTCCTGAATTCTAATTGTTTCAATTTCAAAAAATACTCCACTAATATTATTTTAACATATACACTAGTATGTATTGTAACTATAGTGATTGTGTAGGATATGACTGAGCAGATAGACAGTGGAACTTGTGGGAGAAATGTGAATATAATTGAAATACTGCAGAAAATTACTGTGTGTGCAGACATGACAGTGTAATATACATTTGTGGTAATGATAAAACTTTACACAAAGATACCTGTAGTTACATGAACTTTGGATTATGAATAAAAGCATAAACATAAAAACAGTACAGGCTATAGTTCATGATACCTTTGACCCAACTGGTAATAACTGTCACAAAAATGATGGGTTTTGCCACTGAAACCAAAAGCTGTAAAAAGTCTTATCCTCACACTAGATCTAGTCTAGGGGGCTTCCCCTTTCTCCCCATGGCACTTATTCAATAGTTCGGTATGCTTATCAATAAGCGTGTGGTGTGAGAGGGTCTCAATTAAATAACGATATGGTGTGGCACAAAGAGACTTGACAAAGCCTGGAGTGTCGGGGAAACTATTGTGTGCACAGAGAGTAGGTTTTGGCCATAGGGGATGTGCTGGTGGGTGACCTATTATCTTCAAACAGAACAAACAGCTGTGCAGTCTCTGGTTCATGGGACAGGATCATTATTAAGCTCAAAGTGAGAAGCCTTAGCCAGGACACACACTGAGTGGGCAAATCTCACCTAAGCCATATCCATGATGTAAACAGTACAGTCAGCAAAGGATTGAAAGGAGGGGAGCTGGTAGCTGCCATCTACCAAGAGGGAACTAGTGGCTACAATGTAAGGAGTATATATATAAAAGCTACCAAACTTGAAATGGTGAAATAGTTTTTATACTACATCACGACAACATGGCAAATACAAGATAACTGTACAAACACACTATATTTTGTACTACAAAATAGCAACACTAGCAGCCTGTTTATACTAGCCAACTATCTCAAATCAGAGCGATTCAAGTTACTGTAACCATATACCGTATCAAACTGAATCATGTCAAACCACTCTGAAATCTAGTTTGTTCCACGTACCAGTATAAACGGTTGCAATCCTGCAGTAGCATTGCAGACTGTAACTATGTATAGACACAATAATATAGTTTACAGTATGTAGATAAATAAACAGCAGCAAGCACAACTACACAGCAGTTATCAGCCTAAGGGCACATTTTGTGTATGTAGTGTTTGTTATCTGAATCACGTTACATGGGATGTGATTACGGCAATGTTTATAGTTTTTGTCTCAAAATAAAATAATGCATGGTGATGACAAAACAATGTAAATTAAAATGAAACAAACAAAACCACAATTGTTCTAATCAACAAGAATACGGCTTTCCACTAAACGCAGCTCAGTGGAGACAGCAGGGAGCTATGTTGACTGTAGCTTTCTGCTCCCATGAATAGCCAGTACAGCAGAACGTAATAGTGAAAACAACAAAGCACAGTGTATCCAGGAAAGTGTCTGGTTGTTAGAAGTATTGTGCTTCTGTGACAAAGTGATCTCACTCCTGGCACCGAAAGGCTTCAGGTTGAGAGCTATGTATTTTCACACACAAACTTATTAACTGAAATTTGTGCTGGCATTAATGTTCTCCACACAATGGCCGGCTTGCATAGGCGGCGGAAGAGGGGGTGCTGGGGGTGTTCCAGCACCCCCAACTATTTTACTGGGGGTGCTGAGCACCCCTAACTCAAAGCTGTATTATGCAATAGTTGTCACATGAACTTCCAGAAACTTGACAATCACGATCGAAATACTCTAATAGAGCAGTCACCCTAATACAACAGTCAAGCACATATTAAAAAGTACTAGTATTTGAATAAACAGCTAAAACCACTGAAAATGCCTCCTAATTTTCACAATTTTCCTGGAGGGATGCTCCCAGACCCCCCTAGAATTAGCATGCTTCGCCACACCTAGCTACTACTACCACCATAAATTTTGGGCACCCCCAATGTAGCACCCTTCTGCCTCCTATGTGGGCTTGCCAGGCCCAATGCAAATCTACTGGTAGCTGAGTGCCGGTACATTAATAGTGTGGCAATGGCATAATGATGTGTAACACATGCAATACTGTACAATATACAGGAGATGCACTATGTACCATAGAACTGTATGCAGCAATGTATTATTGGCACTGAAGTTGACTGAACACTGGATATGGAAATAATTCAGCTAGCAAGCCAAGTAAAGGATGAACAGAAGTATACAAAATTATACAAATACACAACAAACAATCATGTTAACATACTCTTAATCTTGTTCATCACCTAAAACGTGTCCACTGGTACCTGGCATGGTGACTTGGAACTCACTGTGCCACCTAAACATACTTGTAATAGGGACCCGCCTATTATGCTCAAATTTTACCTATTGTGCTATGCTGCACTGCTCAAAATTTTTACCTATTATGCTCAAATTATGCTCAAGCTTTATGCCTCATTTCTGACGTTTTGCTAATAAAAATGCAGTTATGGGTACATAATAAGTAGCTGAAGCACATCTTTGCTCTTCAAAATGTATGTGACAGAAAAAGATCGATACACTCTAATAGAACAGTCAGCTGCCTGATTTTTCTATTAGAGTTATTGACTGTTCTATTAGAGTATATCGATCTTTTTCTGTGACTAGTATTTTGACCATCAAGGATTTGTAGTATGGCTCAAATATTCTTCCTATTATGCTAGCATTATGCAGTGCTCAATGCTTTCAGGCACCTATTATGCTCAAAATTATGCCAGCATAATCGGCGGGTCCCTAACTTGTAATCTTGTTGTTTACGCATAAAGTGGCCTCTGGCTTTCCTGCAATCACTTGTGTGGGTGTGGTACTAAATGCTATATAGAATTACACGTACATTAAAGTCATCAGCACAAATAGGTGCAATGAATGTGCCTTCGTTCACAGGCAAATCGATCCCCAGTTAGTTTATGTCTCTAGGCCTTGTAGTTTACTCAAACATTAATTATTTATATATTTGCTTATTTAGGACATAATTTTAACCACATTTCGTATTATTCTTAGTACTTGGATGTATAGTTATTAATTTTATAGATTTTATAAAGGTGCATTGTTTTAAACATCCTCAATGTGACTTACTGCTTTACATTCTTGCAGGTCCCTAGTGGCATGAGGCACAGAGCAGTAAGTACAAGCCAGTCCCTCCTCCCAACTTAATTTGCTTATATCAGATTATATGTTCAAATCACTATGCAGCAATACTGTAGATGGATAAACCAATAGTCTGTGGAGCACACTCAGCATGTGTAGCATGCTCATACTGGGGGTCTGCAGCATGCTCCACCAGGAATAGGAAAATTTGTAACATACTATGTAGAAATACTATCTGGAGGCATTTTCAGTTGATTTTAATTGTCCATCACATTGCTCATAGTGTACACCAAGTCAAACAAACACAATATTTACAAACATGGAGATTACTACCACTACAGTTAACGGAAATGACCAGTTTTAAAGTTGAAATAAGAACAGAAGACAGTAAGCAACAGTTAAGCGATGGCAATTGTACAGCTGGCACACAGGAAAAGGCATGCATCAAGGTGGATCCAGGATGGGGCATTTGGGGCAAATGCCTCCCCCCCCCTATTCCTCACCTTGTGGAGGAGCCAGTCATACTTCTGATTAAAATAACTACTAAACTTTGTCAGGCCAAGAGACTCACGACAATATACACATTTTACTAACATTTATTACAAAACCAAAGCAAACCAAAGTCAAACTAGCTGTGAAATTGTCACACAGCACCTTCGTATGTACCAATTAAGCACCTCTAAAATAATTATTGCATTGCAGTTGTTTAAGACATTCAGAGCCTTTTAAACAGCTTTTAAGACTTCCCAACCATCTGAAAAGGCAAAAATGGCAAAAATCAACAGTGAGACACTACTAAGAGGTGATTACTTGCTGCTTCAACCACGCAGCACTGAACTAGAGAATCTGGCTCTCCCCAACCGCTTACAACTTAGCCTGTTTGTATCCCTCCCCTTTCCAGCTCCTGGATCTGCCCCTGTGCACTGTATATAATAATTATGTTGCACTGCATGTAGTATGGCTGTAGAATTTTAACTCCAAGATGCTGTAGGATTTTTATAATTTACATGTAAATGCCTTAAAATCGATGATACAAGCAGGCTGAAGGCTAAAATTAATATAGATGTAAAAGTATTTTTCAAGCTTTGCTCCCCCACAGCCTGGGGGCCTGTACAAGGGTGCAAACCCCTTACCTTGCACAACCAATCCTGACCAGTGAACAACCTATGGGAGGATACATGCATTGCATTCATCATATAGCTGTTGGCATGGTAGCTATACAGTTGTTAACATATAGAATAATAGTCATTTTAGCCTACAAAATAGCATTTATGAATGCTAGTGGAATTTCAACATCACATACACCACATGTGCACACTTAAGGATAGTCAAAATGCAGCGCAAAAAAGAGAAAATGTTAAGTCTAGTTGTACAAGGCTGCCCAGACTTGTATCACAGTTGCCTGTCAAACAAGTCATTACTAAGGCCAGAAACTTCCTTCCAAGGTTGTAGAAAGGCTTGTGTACCCATAAACCAGTCTTGAGTGTTGAGTTTGATGCTGATCTGTAGTTTAATAATGTATACAGCTAGTACAACTTTCAGTATAAGAAGCCCCATAACCAATGCAATACAGAATAGTATTTGACAAGAATTAAAATTTCTACAGAGAATATACAGTAAGTGCTTAATTACCTGTATAGACTGAAGTATTATGAAGATATAGATTGAGTTTGATAATAATTTTTACTGAACGTTAATAAATAAACACTGCCACTTCAACTAAGTGAAAATAATTATTCTCTAGCAGTGGTAATGTACACAAAAACAGCCAAGCATCATTGCAATAATTTCTTGGCCGCCACCTTTGATTTCACCACATCATTGCAGTCTTACAGCTGCACCATTTTTTAAAGTTTGGCTGTTTTTGTGCAGATTTCACTTCTTTTTGCACTGTGGTCCTGAAACCAGCCAATGGTTGGGGTTAATTATACTAAACTGTCATATGTATATAAAAGGGCACAACATTTAATGCTGCAGTATGATTGTATAAACATAAGCGGTGGAAAGGGGGTGATGGAGCACCCCCGACCATTTTATTTGGGATGGTGAATATCCCTAATTCAAAAGTATATTGTGCAATAGGTGTTACATGAACTCTACAAGGTTTCCAAAAATTAATCAAGCAAGATTAAGATACTCTTATAGAGCAGTCACCCTAATGCAACAGTCAAGCATTTATTAAAACGAGTGTTTGAAAAACTGCTGAAACCACTGAAAATTCCCCAAACTTCAATCTTCTGACACTTAACTTTCAGGGGTCATGTCCCTTGACTTGCCCTAGAATTAGATAGGCTTCACATGTCGAGTGTGGTTTGTACTAGTAATAGCATGGGTAGCAGTGAAATTTGGGATAAATATCACGAGTGTTGTATTGGAAATGGTAAATTTCACGAGGCGAAGCCGAGTGAAATTTACCCGCCTCGTGAAATTTACCATTTCCAATACAACAAGAGTGGTATTTATCCCAAATTTCACTGCTATACCCATGCTATTCCCAGTTAATACCATACTCGCTGTATATACGCATGCTGTGCATTAACGTTGCTATGTACGCAATTTGTTACTATGTACTAAACACGTGTCAACACTAATTGGCGCTACATTGTTAACATAAATTCTAGCCAATGAAATTGCAATTATAACTTTTTCACTGCTACCAGTGAAATACGGGATAAATTTCACTGCTACTATTGAGACTTTTGTATGGGCAGTGAAACAGGTATGGTATTAGCACACAAACTACTCTACTACCTACATCATGAACTATAGTAGTGGTTCATAATAGAGATAGCCTATGTTTTTTTCTGCCAAAATCCTAATAGAACACACACCTAAACACCACCTTAGAAAACTCCCACAACCACAATAGAAACATTAGAAGTTAATTTGGAAGAAGTATAGGCCCACTGGAAAATGTGAAAGTACTTCTTAAAATAACTGAAATATGCCATTTTGTTCATCTTCTTAATTATCATTACTAGTGTAAAAATAATTTCAAAAATTAAAACATGGTAATAGAGATTCCTGAAAAAAGTAAAGAAACAAGAGTCAAACAAGCCAGCATGTTAAACACACAGAGATCTCTATTTGGACTCAATGGATATGGTAGAAACTAAGGAAAAAACAGTAGTTTCTCCATAAATCAGGGGCAGATAAGTACTGAGAATGCTTCTGTATAAATGTTTATTTGAGGGATCTCTGTGTGTTTAGCATGTTGGCTTGTTTGACTCTTGTTTCTTTACTTTTTTCAGTGATCTCCATTCCAATGTTTTAATTTTTTAAATTATTTTTACTCTAGTTTGTTTACTTTTTATAAATCCATTTATGGATAGCTAACATGATAATAAGAGATGCTGGTGGTGCTTGATATTACACAGACTAAATATGTATATCAGAGTCAGTCATCATGTACAGTAGCTGTTAAGTAGTCAGTTAATAGTATCAGAGTTAGTAAACACCAGTGTATTGTTTCATTACTAATGAATGTACTTTGTACAATACAGCTTTGACATATCCAACTATAGGCAGTGTATAGCATGCTGTGGTCACAATAGTATGGCTTCTGATTTACAGTGTTGGGCAAGTTACTTTTTAAAAGTAACTAGTTACATATTACATATTACTTGCAACTGAGCTATTTAGTTACAGTTACATATTACCCATCAAATAAAGTAACTATGATAATATTACATATTATATTACTTTGTGTCCACAGCCTTAAGCTGTCACGTGTGAAACTACCATCTTATCACGTGACATGATTGCGTTGTTGGACAATGTGCAAATCTTGGTTATAAGTAAGAAGCTGGTGAATTAGCTACATTCAGTAGGCTTCAATACTTCGCTGTGGCTAGGCGTTACTCAGTGGATTACTAACAAGATTAGTAACTCCGTTACTTGTAGTAATAATTCACCCCAAAAACACCTTCGCTGTAAAAAAGGAGTGCCCAAGAAACTAAAAGTACCTGGAACCCAATGTAAAAAAACAAAAAGAAAAAAACAGCTCAGCTGAAGTGAAAAGTAACTGGTAACTTAAAGAGCTGATATCAGAAGCGGCCAAGAATACAATTACTAAAGTTTAATCCATGCAAGAACACCTTGGCTATAAAACAGGTTTGTACATGAAAGTAACTGGCAACTGAAATGGCTGATATCTGAAGCGGCCAAGAATGAATGGTCATATACAACTAATTCAAAAATTTAACACTGAACCTTTATAATTCAGCTGTGTTCTATATTCACTCTTGCTGCATCGTAAAGTAATTTCTTTTAACTCTAATTGGCTGGTAATTTGGCCGCCTTTTTTAATAGTCAGTATAATAGAGCAAAAAAAGGCGGCCAAATTACCAGCCAATTAGAGTTAAAAGAAATTACTTTACGATGCAGCAAGAGTGAATATAGAACACAGCTGAATTATAAAGGTTCAGTGTTAAATTTTTGAATTAGTTGTATATGACCATTCATTCTTGGCCGCTTCAGATATCAGCCATTTCAGTTGCCAGTTACTTTCATGTACACACCTGTTTTATAGCCAAGGTATTCTTGCATGGATTAAACTTTAGTAATTGTATTCTTGGCCGCTCCAGATATCAGCTCTTTAAGTTACCAGTTACTTTTCACTTCAGCTGAGCTGTTCTTTCTTTTTGTTTTTTTACATTGGGTTCCAGGTACTTGTAGTTTCTTGGGCGCGCCTTTTTTACAGTGAAGGTGTTTTTGGGGTGGATATCACTCATTTTTGTCAGTGATAGACTCTACATTTGGTTTGAAAGGTAACTTTTTTTTGGAAATGAGCAATTAACATTAATGCAGAATATTATCTTGGAGAGTCAGTAAAATCCATACATAATAATGATTGTTTCATAACACCGTAAATTCGGAAGTATGAATTTACGGTGTAGTATGACTGTTCTATTAGAGTAAACCTATCTTTACTGCCTACATGTGACGAATATATCTCATATCTGTGCATGTTAAATGCTTCAGACACCTAATTAAACTTGCAAGTGCCTAATTAGTTCACAGTTGCTACACAGCTATAAATACATTTGTAATTGTTATCACCATAATCGTTTATCATGTTATACCATTTTTTAAATATGTTGGTCACAACTTCAGGATTAGAGCAGTAGAGAAAGGAATAGAGGACTCAACCATCAAGACTTGTATATGGGAGATGGAACAGTATTGCGATGGACAATGCCGGTACTAACCCCTCAAGGGTGTTGCAGTACAGTATAGATGCAAGACCAGAGCCTCGATTGTCACCTTTTGACTGTGGTCACAACTTCAGGATTGGAGCAGCAGAGAAAGGAATGGAGGACTCAATCATCAAGACTCGGGGAGATGGAATAGTATTGCCATGGATAATGCCAGCACTAACCCCTCAAGGATGTCACAGTGCAGTATCGATACAACCACTCCAACCAGTGCATAAGACCAGAGCCTCGATCATCACCTTTTGACTGAAATTTTATACATGATGAAGCAATTAAAACAAAAAAGTTGTAGTACTTATACTTTCCTGAGGGAGCATGCCCCCAGAGTCCCAGACTCCCTTGCCTGTTCAGCAGAATAATAGGATTGAGCCTTACTACCACTTTCACCTTTATTCTTGGCCCGGATGTACATATCGGCAACATAATACAGTAGCTGTAGATAATGCTAGCTAATGCCCCTAGGCACAGCTATAGGGGTGGGAATTTTTCCCTACTATCACACTATCACAGTAGTTCTTCTCGCAGTTCTTTGCCTGGCCATCATCAACTGCTGTCAAAACATTAGTGTCGTCCCCCAGACCCTTCCTCAAGCATACTTATCACACAAAAATAACTTAGTTTAGCAGTGCACAAACAATTATTGACAGCTTATACTATATTAAAGTACACTTACCGCATTGTTGAACCATGTATACCACCAGAATCCACCGTATTGACAACTAACACGTGATCTATTTAGGGGAAATCTCGTGGAAAGTCCCTAATTACCTTAAGCGGACACTCGTGATACGTGGTTTTAAATTGAATGGTTTAAGAATGTAACTAGATGGTGAGGCGTACTTTAATCGGCTCGACTTTAATGAGAAACTCGAGCCCCTCGTGAGAAACTACATCGCTTGAGCAACGTTTGAAGAAGTAAGAGTCAAGAATACTGAGGTACTCTATGATGTATGCCGGTCTTGAATGCTAACGAAACGAGGAGTGAAGTTTGTGCAACGTGTCACATCGCCACACACTGATTCACCGTGTTTGTGCGATAGGATTTATGGACCTGTCCACCAGATGCTGAAAGGAAATTCATTCCACCACATGTTGAAAGGAAATTCATTCCAACTTGTGAAGTTATTGATATAGTCATTGTTGGGGTCCACGGGGACATCAATGATCATTTACCAGTCAGCTGTAAGTAATGTCACAACAGAAGGAAAGGAACCATTTCCATACCCCTATGGCATACTGATTTTCCTGGTCAGTTTATGTACACTCAACCACAGAAATGTAGAACTTTGGTTGCAGGTGGAAAATAAACACATTTTACTCAGTTACAAGAGATTCACCCGGCTGGGATAAAATGTTGAAGTGAATGTCGTTATAGTATGTTCATGTTGAGCTGAATCCTGAAAAACAGCTAAAAATTTAAAAGTGGACTTTTTTCAATAGAGTTAACATTTCAGCCAACCAGATGATTATTGGTAAACAGCAAAAGTATCAACAACAGACACGTACAGTTTGGCTCCATTACAAGTTCGGGAAAGGGCTGTAATGGACACTGTACTTATATGGCTTCCCCATAGGAAATGTATTGTAAAAATTTTGGTTGGCCGTAAATATTATGTCAAACATTTGAACAAAAAGATTTTGAACTATTTTTAGCGGGTCAAACAGTACTACAAATGAGCCAAATTTCAAGATCGTGTGTAGTTGCATCCATGAGTTATTAAATGTTTTTGAGGATTCAGCTGAACGTGAACATACTGTAGTACTAACTTGTTCATCAGGTATTGGACAATTCCAAGTGTCCAGATTATGCAGTTGTCCTCATGTTCAAGTTTACACATTTAGGCAAGTTCCACAACGTCCTATAATCTATTACTATATCAGTGTGGAATAATGCTTATATAATATTTTTCATATTCCAGGCTTTAGGTGTATTGTATTTAACACCTGCTTGTTGGTTTTTGCAGGCCATCTGGTCATACTGGTTTATCCACTAGCAGTTGAATGTGATCATGGTACATATGTAAGTTGAGACCATGCAAGAACAAAGATACAGGTGTCATGAATTTCAGGTCAGTTAACGTTCAGAGGAATTGTGTTATTGCAATTGTTCTTTTTGTAGTTATCAATTATCAGTGACCAGTTTGTGATAGCATACTTTTGTTTGACTAATGACCTAATGTTCTGGTTTACATGCTTACCCAACAGTTATGTTACTCACTTAACCTGCATATGGGATATATATATTTTTAGTTCATTTTGATTATCCATCCTTTATTGGTACAGCCTGACATATTGATTTTTTGCACATTCTCTTTTTAATTCAGTGCCTGCTGGATTGTTTCGTCAGATATCGAAACAGGTGTCTTTGGTGTTGCGACCGATGTTCCAGGTCAGTTTGCATATGTGTTTAATTTAAGGTTGACTTCAGTGCCTGCTTATTCTTTTACAGGTCTCGGTGTCGAGTGTCATGAATTTCAGGTCAGTTGACGTACAGAAGAATTGTATTATTGCAATTGTTGTTTTTGTAGTTATCAATTATCACTGTATACTAGTGATGTGACTCTGAATTTGCAGGTCAGTCTACTGAGATGTATCGGGCATAGTGTTGATGGGTTCAAACAAATATCCAGTGTAGACTGTAGTGGCATCAAGGGTGTTAATTTCCAGGTCAGTTTACATGTTGTGATGTTAGTGATTTTTTCCTAGTACCCAGATGTTAAGTGTATTGTATTTAATGCCCACCTGTTATGTTTTTAAATTATGGTATATCAGTGTAGACAGTGCAACAGTAAGCCTTCTGTGTTGTAGTAACTATTTGTTTCATAATTATGCTGTTGTCCCGGAATGGCACAATTTTTGGGCAACCAGTGTGGTACAAACATTGTATTATGACCAAGTTGTGATAGTGTACTTTTGTTTGACTAATGTCCTAATGTTCAGGTTTGACATGCTTACCCAACAGTTATGTTATTCATTCACTTAGCCTGGGATATAATTTTTGTTCATTTTGATTATCCATGCTATTATTGATACAGCCCGGCATATTGATTTTTTGTACATTCTCTTTTGATTCAGTGCCTGCTGGATTGTGTCATCAGATATCGAAACAAGTGTTTTTGGTGTTGCGACCGATGTTCCAGGTCAGTTGCATGAGTGTTTAATTTAATGTTAACTTCAGTGCCTGCTTATTCTTTTACAGGTCTCAGTATCGTCATGCTGACATACAAGAAATCATCACTATTGTTGGAACTATTTTTAGTCAAGTCTTGATGTGATGTTGATTAACGTTGTTACACATTGTTGTATGTTTACCATATGACAAGAAATTTTCATGGCCATCATGAAATTTGAATATTGTGTAAGTTGTGTGGAACAACCCCAACTCATACATGGTCACTGGCAAACCACGAGCCACATTCGAGCCACAACACCACCAACCACATTCGAGCAATCCATTACAAAATTTTGTTGCACCATTTGTGTGTGCATAATACTTAATGAAAGCCACAACACAAGCTACATGGTACACACTACATAGAGGTGGTAACCTCTAAAGGCTTGTTACCTTTTGTATTCACCTTACTGGCCTTTGTGGTTAATCTATTAAAAATTACATGTAAATAGAGAATTGAAGAGTATGCTTAAAGCACCTTCACTAGTGATTTTGTTCTTCACACCATAAGACAACTGGCGATTTATAAACGTTCGCATGGGGTGTAGCACTAAATGGAATTTAAAAGATTTCTGCTTAAAATGCCATCCCTAGGGAACTTACGGTTCAGCACGCTGTCACAACTTGTTTATCAGGCATTAGAGTTTGTGTCCACGTCGTGTCTTTAAAAGTTATTGTAGGGATTAGAGGTTTGATTGAAGAAAATACGCGTATAGGCAAACCAGGATTGGATAATGTCAGTGCTAGATGGACTATACAAACACGACTATGTTGACTGGTATAACGTGACAGTAGTTGTAACATAAGGTAGAGAAATACGCCTATTTTTTATTTTGCGATGGTTACTTTTTTATTTTATAGCGAGGTCGCAAGAAAACTATGATGATGATGACGACTCCTAAAGATTTTTTTTATCATGTAACGCAATACAAATCTATTGAGAGATGTTGCATAATCTAGGACTAATATTGCGAAACTGGCCCTACACGTAAATAACTCACAGTAGTGGCCGCGCGTCTTTTAATTGGGCATGCGCTTTGTAGTTTCTTGGCTGCGCGACTCACTACTGTGAGTCTTGATACAAGTATCAATGCACAGTAGGGATATTCACTTCTTATTGTTTTACAGTATTTGGACATTACGTACTACTCCGATCCAGCTTGTTTCAGTACTTTTTATTGCAGCATTATACATTGTCCCTAATCTAATTTAAAATTCCCAATTTTTTCTTATATTTGTTTGTGAAGTTTTTTTGCAAGCTCATGACCACTAAATATCTGCTGAGTTACTCACAGTACTATTATACTAGATTATGACTCATACAATAACAACTGATCAGTGGGCGTGGCTCTATATAAGCCTGCAGGCAATAATGGACGTAGATTCGTGCATATCTACATGGGCGTGGCTACCATATGTCTACAGACAGTAATTTACGTAAGTGGGCGTGGATTCGTGCATACCTACACACTGATGAATGGACGTGGCTACCATATGTCTACAGACTGTAATTTACGTAAGTGGGCGAAGCTCACGAAAGAAGCAGAGCTACGCTATGACGTGTGGTAACACATCCACATTTAATTTAGCACGTAGGGTCAGACCCGAATAATCTGTAAAGCAGGACCTGGATGATCCGACTCGGTTTAACATTGTTACTAATTAAACTATATTTATTGACTTACACATTGCTATATAGTTCGCCGTGAGTTGCTCCCTCTGATCGATATCAACAGCGAGTCTGACGTACGCGTGTGTTTTTGGTACAACCGGCGACCATGAGTATTCGAATTGTTTGATGCAATATACATTGGTATGGAAGCCGTACTGTAGTCTATTAACACTCAGTGGTAGAACCTTGACTGATGGCCATTGTAAAGAAGGATAAAAGGTAAGACAATAGCGCAAGCATTGTATGTTTATCAATATACCAAAGGTTTTTTCTTAAGCGATCTAGAAACGTTTCTTAGGGCTGTAGCTGTAGCCAGTTTTCCGCTACGCTTGACTGAAGGCGTCAGGCAGGTAGGCAGGCAGTAGAAAATTCCATTGACTAAATTTTTTTAAAATTCTGTAGCAACTTGACGGAAACGTTTCGGGTCGATCTGAAGACACTTTTGGGCTTGGTTTTACCCAACCAATACTTTCATGTCGTTGTGAGGAAAAATCGCGGTAGGTTTTTGGGTTATATTATATCATGGATTGCCCCCACACCTTCGATGTCCCTAATATACAGTACTATCATACTGTATGATAACGTAATATTAGATTCGTTATAGTAACTATATTACTTAGGTAACGCGTTACATTTGTAAGTAAAATAACTTGAGTTATATTACCTGTTTTTATAGTGTATTTCGTTATATTACTTAGTTACCACAGAAGTAATAATATTACGTAACGTGTTACTTATGTAACGCGTTACTCCCAACACTGCTGATTTATCATATGGTATATAGGCATGCACACTTGTGCAGTGATGTGATCACAGTAAGTCATGTACACAGTGGTACACAACAACATTGTTGCTCTGGTATGAACTTAATCTACTGTGGTTAAATATAGGTAATGATATAGGGTTTCCAAATGAACGTGTTGACATGAATAGATGGGATACTTGTTAACACAATTAACACTGTCGTTACCCTTGCAGAAACTAAGCCAGAAGATCAATGACAAAGTGAACCTGCAAGAAGCAAATTTGCTTGAGAATGGGTGTCATCATTGTAATATGCATTTAGAAATAGGTCATGGATGTGTAGAAAGACATAGGAAGGAAAGTTATGCAGTTTTTATCCCCAAAAAAGTACTCACATTTTGCTCTAGCCCTGTAGAAAAAATAATAATGATCAGAATAAGAAGATGAACAAAATGGCATATTTGAGTTATTTAAAAAAATACTTTTACTAGTTCCTTTTGACTTCATCTTTTCCAGTGGACCTATATTTCTTCCAAATTAACTTCTAAGGTTTCCTTTGTGGTTGGTGGAGCTTCCTAAGGTGGTGTTTAGGTGTATGTTCTATTAGGATTTTGGCAAAAAAAAAACATAGGCGATCTCTATTATGAAATGGTTACTTTTTCCCACAGGGCTAGAGCAAAATGTGAATACTTTTTGGGGATAAAAACTACATAACTTTCCTTCCTATGTCTTTCTTCATGTCCATGACCTATTTTTAAATGCGCATTGCAATGTTAACATTTACTTTCAAACAAATGTGCTTCTTGTAGGTTCACTTTGCCATTGATCTTCTGACTTGGTCTCTGCAAGGGTAACCACAGTGTTAATTGTGTTAATAAGTATCCAATCTATTCATGTTAACATGTTCATTTGGAAACCTTATATCATTACCTATATTTAACCACAGTATATTAAATTCATACCAGAGCAACAATGTTGTTGTGTACCACTGTGTACTTGACTTACTGTGATCACATCACTGCACAAGTGTGTATGCCTATATGATAAATCAGAAGTCATACTATTGTGATCACAGCATGCTACACACTGCCTGTAGTTTGATATGTCAAAGCAAAGTACATTCAATAGTAAGGAAACAATACACTGGTGTTTGCTAACTCTGATAATATTAACTGACTACTTAACAGCTACTGTACATGACTGACTTTGATATACATATTTAGTACTGTGTAATATCAAGCACCACCAGCACCTCTTATCATGTAAGCTACCCATAAAAAGTAAGCAAACTAGTGTAAAAATAATATTAAAAAATTTGGAATAGAGATCACTGAAAAAGTAAAGAAACAAGAGTCAAACAAGCCAGCATGTTAAACACACAGAGATCCCTATTTGGACTCAAATAAACATTTATACAGAAGCATTCTCAGTACTTTTCTGCCCTTGATTTATGGAGAAACTACTGTTTTTACCTTAGTTTCTACTATATCCGTTGAGTCCAAATAGTTTCTACTATAGTTTCTACTTGTTTCTTTACTTTTTTCAGTGATCTCCAGGGGCGGATCTAGAACTTTTCAGAGGGGGTTTCTGGTTCTCTAGAATTGCAACTTCAGCAAAAAAAAATAATTTTACACTATATATTTTGGGCACCCCTAACTCTAGTAATCTTCCCACCAATGCTAATCATATTAAGGGCTCTGCATGGGAGTACAGTGTAACCTAAATAAGCTGTAAGATATTTAACAAATTAATGCTAGCACTATAAAATGCAACCATGGCCAGTAATATCAGTTCCAAAGATTTTCCAATTATTTTCAGGTAATTGCAGATTTCTGATTCATTTTGTGGTTATATTGAGGATCATCATAATATTATTTGGAATTTTAAGGGATGGGTACTTTTGCTGTTTATGTTGATAAAAAACTTTGTATATGTGCAATGTACAAGTAGACATGTTATACTCTGATTATATTTTGCTTGTTCTAAAGCATTAAAATTTGAAAACTAAGAAAAGGTGTGGAGCTTGATAAAGGGCATAGGCCGCACAGTTCCTAGATACCTTAGCCCTTTATAGATGCTTACAATTTTAGTGTTTTAGTTGCAAAAGGAAACATTATAATCTGAACATTAAGTTTGTAACTAGAATAGAAAATACCCACTATCTATTTAACCTAACCTTTCAAGAAGAAATGATGTCTTATAATTCAGTACACAAAAGGATAAAATTTAAGCATGTGCAATTGGTATGACAGGATGTTTGGCATGGTTACATACTGGCCTTTGTTCTGTATAGTTTTAATGATGGATGTTCTATTAGAGTAGTTGACTATTCTATTGAAGTATTCAAGTTTTTATCAGTTTTTAGTGGTTTAACTCTTAAAATATAATTTTGTCTCTCTCTCTTGTTGATTCCTAGGGGAGATTAGCCTTCTTCCTCGCTTTAAATTGCCTATGTATGTATGCTTAACATGCAATTGCACCTGTACTGTACTGGATTACTATATTTTCAAAGCTATAGTACTACAGACTACACTACATCCACACTATGTGACATACATATTCATCTACAGATAGCAACAATTTAATATCTAAATACTTACCACATTTTGGTACGTCACAATATTCCCATCTGGTGTCTGGATCAGTAGTGAAACACCATGGACCATTAGGAGCCCTGGAGCCAGGATTACGACAGTAGTTGTGACCTCCACATAGCTCAACATATTGATTTGACGGCAAGATAAACTGGTGCGGTGCCTGTACATCCCAGGCTTGACAGGTTATTCCTGTTCTAGTTACATTCATGGTACCACTGTACCCTCTTCCCAGGCCAGTAAAACAGTCAGCTGCAGGAAATTAGAGCAAAGAATAACACCCACACAATATTAAGACACATGGTAGTGTGTCAAATGGCCAAGAAAATATTGACAGGAAGAAAATGCAATTTCCACACATACACATATCCATGGTCCCTTATCCAAACCACATGGATCATGCGTTATAGCTGTCTGCCAGGTAGGTCAGGCCCCACTTTCAAGATACGGGCAGCCCAAGTTTTGATTTTTCTTAGTTTTTCTCTTCAGAATTTCATGAGGGCTGATTAATTGACTCACAATCAGAGGAGGCTGGTCACATGTCATAACCCTATGATGCATTGCTATGTGTAAATGCACAACTAAACATGATGTTTGATGCTGGCATCGTTATTTCACATTCATGAGAAGTATGGATAATGTAGCATTGTTTTTTTTAGCTAGGAAAGTGTTGGGTAGCTGAAAATAGGGCTCGGGGAGCCATACTTTCTTGATATTAATTCATACATTAGAATACCTTATATTGATACTGAGGTGTTGAATGAGTTGAAACTTTTCTTTGAGATCACAAGATATTTGATGATTAATGACTAACCTCCTCTGACTCGGCTGTAGCAGGCTTGCTTATTCAATGCTATGCAGAGGGACAGCTGTACAAGGAGGAACAGCTGTAGCTGTTCCTCCTTGTTGGAGTACTACAGTATAGCATTGAAAGGACAAGCCTAGGTTAGGCATATATATAATAATCTATTGACATTGCGTCAATTTGTGTGTGTGTACATAATTATGCAACTGGATACGAATGATCATTTTGGTTACAATAATTATCAATTAATATGACATACAATCTATTAATAAGACTAATATTCTACAGGTAATGACAGTTTAGTACAGTTTGGTTACTGCATAAACAATGCCCTTTTCAGAGACAAAAACTATGCTGCTAACAACCTTTCTGCAATTGTAGTGCCATCGATTATTTGATTATCTCCTCAATTACATCTGCAAACATCATGAGAGAGTGGTCACCATGCTCAGCACTTTATAACTTTTTGCATTGTTAAGCATTTGGAATTTGGTACACTCACCCAGAATTTCAGCAGTGGTAATAACCTTTTCCTTACAAGATTTGCAGCTTGGATGCTCAATGCAGGACAGCACTGCATCTATCTCCCCTTCAATTGTATGACCTTGAATGGTAGAGCCCTGCAGCATTTTCAATAATATCATTTACAACATCTCCAATGTCTTCAATAGGCTGGTATAGTACTTGTGAACCACTTGCAGACAAGTGTTTGGAGCCATTATAAAAGTACACCAGCAAATTTGTAATGTTTTATCTGACAGATTCTTGTAACTGATTTACATGTCTTGCCATAGAGCAATATGGCAGTTGTTTAACTGATCTGCAATGTAACAATTTTTCATTGTAAGTGTTCTGTCATCTTTTTTAACATCTTTAGGAGAAGACCCTTTGATAACTTTAGTGGCTACGCTTGCTTTCTCATTGACAGAGATATCTTTGATGTCACTAAGCTGCACAGGTTTGGTATCTGGTTCAATTGGTTGATCATCGTTGTTCGCAAATGCAAATTTTCGGGCTGAACTGTAGATGTAGTGGTAGCTAGGAGTTCTAATAGTGTGCCATCTCTACTGAGCTTGACAATGCAACTATTTCTAATGTTGCAGATTTTCTACATCTGTAAATCAACCATTGGTTTTCCTGGTGCCTCCATTATCTTTCACCGGTGATAGTTGGCACATGGGTGGTACCTAGTTTGTGGCTTGCAACTGATGCAAACATATCACATTCTGTGAATGTTATCCCACTAGGGAATTGCCTGTATATCAATTCTTAAAGCAACACAAAAAACTATTTTATGTGCAAATACCATATTATTAAACAACCACTTCATAGTTTGTCAATTGTCTGTAATAGTGTTAGCTCATACAGATTAGTACCTCCTATGCCATTGTAAGGTTTGGGGTAAGTAGAATTCTAGGAAAAAGGGACAGGACAGGAACGGAAAGTGGGAACAGGAGCAACCAATGGAAATTCCTGATAAAGGTAATCATGCCAATGTAAAAGACAGCACAAGACTTCTTTGCAGTGTTGTTGGACCCCTCCGCTAAAACGGTCAAAGCGCTTTAATAGAGCAGTCACCTGTAGTAAAATATTCTAATACAGCAAGCAAGAATGTATCCCACCAGGGACCTGCATTTAAAGCCTGTGAATTGATGGACTATAGCTGGGTATAACTATATGGACTAGCTAAGTCATCAACACTGAAAACTAGCTATACTCCCTTAAATCCATAAACATATATCGAAAGATTCAGCCATTGGACAAAAAGTTTCAAACACACTTTCTGTAACAACTTTCAACAGGCTGTAGGACCAGGTGTCCTACAGACCTTCAGCACTTGTGCTGTAAAGCCTTAATAAATAAATAAAAAGAAGTTTACATAGCAGTCTAATAAACTGACAGTGCCTGTATATAGAAACAGGAAGTTGTACCTGCAAAAGTCATATCATGGGGACATCATGGGGTATGTAACAGCTGCAGTATGTGTCAAGCTGAGGTGGCTTTAATAAGGAGACTATGGACGATATAAACAGTCATGGAGGGTAGCGTGGTAAGCAACTGATGTATATCCATCATACAACTGCTTATCTGGAAGTAGCAGAAACAGTTTATAAAGCTTGTATTAGGTACCGTCTGTTAACTAGAATATTTTGTGAACCTCATCATGTTTAATAGTTGAATCTTTATCCAACCTGTATATTGATTTTTTATCAGGAAATTTCCGTATTCCCTCATTCCGTTCCTGTTCCATTCCCAGTTTCCTAGAATTGTACTTACCCTAAGATTTATATGTCACATGAACAAGCTAAAGGCGGATTGAAGCAACACAAGAATATAGTCTGTAAGAGTGTTACATAGCTCATACACATTAGTGCCTCCTATGACATTTATAAGGCTTGTACACATCACATAAACAAGTATGTTGTGAATCACAGAATAAAGGTTTTAGGGAGTAATGTTGCTAAGCTGTGACAAATAGGACAGCCAATAAACAAAAGCAGTACATACAGGCGCTAATGCACATAAAGCTTCTCCTGATGATGTAAGTAGTCTTGAAGTAGTCTTGAAGTAATTGTATGCATAGCAAAATTGGCACATGCTAATGCTTATCAGTTACTTGTGGGTAGAGGTAAATGGAGCAATTGGACTGTGGATGCAATGTGTTATAAGACAGGAGGACCACTTGATTTACCAATTGCTGTAATGGTGAGGTTTGACAATTATCATGGCACTGTTGCAATTACTCCTGGGTGTACAAACTGTGGTGTACAGTATTCATGCATATATAGCATCCATTAAAACTGGCATGGGCTGTGACAATACATAAGTTGCAGAGTTTAACTTTGGACAGAGTTGTAATTGATTTAGGAAAGGGACATGTGTCCTGACATTTGTAGCATGTTCACATGTTAGAGATATTGTCCTTCTGTACCATTCCAACCATTAAGCAGGTGAGCCTTGCAAACAGTAAATGCATGCAAGAAAGGCAGGAAGAAGATAAGAACTCTGTCAAGAATGTCAGAAACCGAATGTAGCACAAATGATTGTATAAATCATTATACAGTACGATAGTACCTCAGTACGTAAAATGCACGCATCATGGACTATCCTTTGTGTCCCATTTCTTTTTGCTGACAGTCCAAGGTGTCAATTCACAGTAGTGGAATGCATGGTTTCCTATTTGTATAAGGGAATCGTCCATATTTTTCGTGATGACTGGATTGATTGTAGAAGCATTTTCATTGTGTAACAAGCTGAAAACAGGCCAATAATTAATGGCTGGGGTGTGCATTCAGACAAAAGCATTAACTCTGGTGCCATCCCTTCTTTTGATGCGGTATGTGTGGATTCACCAGTGGTAATAATGTTACAAAAAAGTAAACAAACAAGTATAAGGTAAATTAGGAATTTTAAGTTCGATTAGGGATCATAGAAAAAAAGTAGGGAAACAAGGGAAGTCGCCTACACCTGCAAATGTACTAGTGAACATTTTAATTCCTAACTCAGTCATGGGTATAGACTGAATCAGTGATTAAATGTTCACTAGTATATATCTGCAGGTGTATAGGCAACCTCCCTTGTTTCCCTGCTTTTTTTTCTATAATCTCTTTAAAATTCCTTATACTTGTGATAATAGTGCTTATAGCTACTGGGTGATAACTAATAGAAGGAAACAGTATGCATAGTGAAGCCACATATAGTACTTGGGTGGCTTTTGGTTTTCATGTTTGGTGTAGCCTGTGAACGCACAGCACAAGTGGTTAAGCAAGCAAGCAACTTACACACCAATTCATCCATCACAGCTATTCTCATATGGCAAGGCTTGCCCCAACAATAAACAGAAAATACAAATACAGTAACAATAGCAACTCATTTGTTTGCAATACAAAAACAACAATAAAACAAACACAGTAAAAGCACACGGAACATTATAATTAAAATTTTGCTAAAAGTTTGTAAATGAAGTTTGCTCCTTCAAAGCATCTTGTAACAAATTCCATCAATGGGTGGTCTGATGGCAAAAAGAATTTTTGGCATCTGGTGAATTTGGCAAAGTGTGGTATAGTCCAAACTGAATTGGTGGATTAAGCTGATAAAATGAAAATAATGGAACATCACACAAGTGGTACCAAATTTAACCAATTGTTACCATCATACTGTACAATAGCACTGTATAGTAGGGACCACAAAGGTGTGGGCATGGCCCATGAAAAAATATCACCCAAAAACCAGCCTCACATTTCCCTGATGATGATGAAGCAGTATTGGTTAGGTAAAACTAAGCCCAGAGCTCAAAATAACAGTCGGCAGTCTGCAGTTTTCCATTCAAATCCCTCCTACAACCGACCAATATTTGTTATGGTCGGCAGTTACTGCCTAGCATGTGGAATAATAACTTAGCAGTGTATTCATGTGTCATAATAGTGTAAAGTAAACATTCACAGTATTCTGCTGAAGTCACTCTCAGATTTGGCATGCCTCCAGGCCCCCTAGCTTAGCATCTATAACACTGGTGTATGCCATCCTGGCTACATCCCTCATTATGCATAGTTGATAATGTAGCACTGCAAATCAATAGCCAGCAACTGCAGGGCAAATTTGGTTTTGATCTGTAGTCACTGCAGTACATATCTTTTTCATTATTTTGAGCACTGTAAGCCCAAACAAGTCTTCAGATCAACCCAAAATGCTTTCAACAAGTTGCTACTGAATTTAAAAAAATATATTAAACGGAATTTTCTACTGACTGACTGACTGATGCCTTCAGACAAAAATCGATAACGGCTAAGGCTACGGGCTTGATTTTTTCACTATCCGACGTCACTTCAGCCCAAGAGGTGCCTTTTGGCATACCGCAGTATGTACAATGCATTCTTCATAGACTTACCAGTGTCCTCCTTCGTGTCCCATTCATCTTTGCTGACAGTGAAAAGTGTCGATTTGGTGGTAGCACATGATGGTTCCCCTTCATAACAGAAATCGTCCGTATATTTCAATGTGGCTACTTTGATTGCAGAGGTGTTTTTTGAACAGTTCTTGATTTGTAATGCTGTGTAACAGGATGAACATAGCTGACAACGAAGCGTAATGGATATTTCACTTTTCAGACGATAATTGATAGCTAGGGCGTGCAGTGCAATTTCTTTCTTTTGATGCGGTATGCGTGGGTTCACCAGTCATAACAATTCTATTTTACAAAAAAAAATAACACACAAGAACACAAAATTTTAGGAATTTTCAACTAGAGTAGGGACCATAGCACATTGATAAAAAGTACTGAAACAAGCTGGAGTAGTGCACGATATTAATAGTAAAACAGTACCCCTACTGTGCATTTTCATTATGGTATCTGGAGCTCAGTAGGTATATAGCACTTCTTATTGTTTGACTGTGATTTAATACAGTGGAACCTTAGTTATCCAGACCCCACTTATCCGGAATCTCGGTTAACCGAACTACAGAAATGACTGAGTAGTGACTGTTCTATTAGGGTAGTTGATAATACTGAAAATTCTAAAAATGTTTTTAATGCTATTTTAATGTTATTTATACACAGTTTCAAAGATATGGACTTATCAGACTTATGGACCATCCCTAGTCCCAAGAGATTCAGATAATTGAGGTTCCACTGTATTGTGCACTACTCCAGCTTGTTCCATTATTTTTATTGATGTGCTATGGTCCCTACTCTAGTTGAAGATTCCTAATTTTTGTGTACTTGTAATAATAGATGATATTTGTCATAAGAGACAGACTGCATCATTCTGTATATATGTTGGATTCTATAAACTTTGTTGTGTTAGGGAGGTACTCGATATTGAAAGAGCATAATTTAAGTGAGACATGACTAGTGACTCTAGTGATGTTATCAGGGAGAACAGACTTGTTAAAATTTATGAGATAATTCATAGTATGACACATCTTCCTACACACGCTGGATACTTGATAATTGGACTCAAATAAACGTTTATACAGAAGCATTCTCAGTACTTATCTACTCTTGATTTATGGAAAATATTGTTTTTCTTTAATCCGAATAGAAATCTGTATGTATTTAACTGTTTGGCTTTTGTTTTTCAGCAATCTCTAATTTTAGTACTGATTATTTAACAGCAAGTTTATAGATAGATCTGCCACTGAAAATTCTATGAGTTTTGTATTAGAGGTCCTCAAAAATGGCATTCTAAAGAAGAAATGAGGGTAAAACATCAAATCCGACCCATACTGTATGTGGTTTTTTTTTGCGATGATAGATTTTCACGAATGTACAAAAAGTTGATAACTCACATTTTAAGTTTTCACGAATTGCTGATTTTTGCTCACACACGTGATTAAACTGGACACGTTTTCATTCCAGCTACATAGCAGCGTACGAGGATTCCATATCTATCAGGCCATCTGGACTCCAGTTTACAGAGAAGTACTGATGTGTGTTAGAGAATTGCACAACAGAAGCAATAGATTTGCAGTAGCAGTGCAAAAGGGAGACGGTAGTTGGAGAAGTTCCATGGGACTATTCGCGCATTTGTTGAGATGAGGTGGTTCAATAGCTAGCACAGTAAATGGTCCCAGATGCTAATCATATGATTTGAAAATGGAGGCTTGGAAATACCCTGTATTTGTACATTTAGTTGCAATGGGAAGGATCGTGAGTTTATGGACAAGACGAAGGAGCGACTGGGAGAGTTAAAGGTGGTTACAACAAAAATTATAGCTAATACCAGTGTAAACAACCAAGAAGTTCATGGAGAACAGCCTACAACAGATGACAGTGCAGGTAAAGATAATGATGACACCATAGATTTAATGCAAGCCTCAGAAGGTGTGCCAGAGGAGGACCATGATGTAACATGGGTTACTATTAGGGACATTAAACTGACACAGGTTGATAAAAGGATGATTCTTGGTGAAGAAAAGTTGATGGATCAGCACATTAATAGTGCCCAAAGATTAATATGTGCACAATTTCCCAAACTAAATGGATTAGTTTTGTCCTTGTTACAAAACCAATTTCTGATAGGTGCAACCGATAATGCTATACAAATATTTCATGTCCATGGTGATCATTGGATAGTAGCCACGACAGCCCCAGGTAGCAAGGTGGTTTATGTGTATGACTCTGCTTATTCCTCTCTCGATCAATTGTCTTCCAAACTCATTACAGGCTTTTTTCATTGCAGTCCCTGTAGCATTAAGATAGTGGATGTACAGAAGCAAACAGGCTGTAACAAGTGTGCAATTGCAAATGCCACAACAATTGCATTTGGGAGAAGTCCAAGTATGACCAATGGCACATGAGAGATCACCTTGTAGCATGCCTTATGCAGCAGAAGATGAAAGTCTTCCCATGTATAGTGTGTGTAGGAGTGTATAGTATTTCATAGGCTTCACAGTCTAGAAGTTAACATTATTATATTAGTGGTGTACATATTTTTATAGCTATAATAATGTGGCAAACTGCAATTGATATAATTGGTCAATACAATAAACTAATACCAGTATCATTGTAAACACATGAGCGTGTTCAACAGGCACTTATGGACTTTTAGTCCAACCTCTTTGTGGTTACTTGATGGCATTAGTTATTCCAGCTGCACCAAACATTTTGCACCAAATAGCTCAAGTATACCGTATATGACCGTATTAAAGCCGGGCTCAAATACACGCAGGGGCTCAAATATACGCCGGGTACAGCTAGGGGACTGTCATAATAAATTCCGGGGCTCATTTAAACGCCGGGGTGCTAATGATATGCACTGAAAGGGGTTCTAAACTCGTGTCAGCTGCTAACTATACAGTGATGTCTCGTCACCAGTCTTATGATGTCTTGTCTTGTTCAACTATGCCTTCTCTTCTGGTGATGGTCATAGCGTGGTCATTGTCATCTTTCCGCCCGACTTCCAATGTTTCACCTAGCAGAGGAGTCCAAATGGGTTTATGTACGTGATGGGCTATGGATTTCGTATTTCGTAGGTACTTGTACTGGCACCTGTCATTCTCAACGAGTGGCTAGTAAGAAATGAAAATAACAAGGAGAAAACATCCTGACCACCTGGTAGACTCCTGTAAGCGTTTGAGCGTAAATCGGATGGCTGCAGGTTCGAGGCTACCTAGGTCCAGTCATGGATTTTTTCTCCTTTCTCCAACTTTTCAAACACACCTTAAGTAGCTAAAGTCTTTGAGCAGGCTGTAGGACCAGGTGTCCTACAGACCTTCAGCACTTGTGTTGTAAAGCATTAATAAAAATAAATAAATAAATAAATAAAAAATAAACGCCCGGGTCCAAATTAACGCCGGTCTTGTTTAAACGCCGGGTCAAAAATGATTTATAAGAAATAAACGCCCGGGCTTCTATATGGTCATATACGGTACTTAACCTCAGATCAATCGGCTTGTAAGTGCCGTTCTGTTGCCTAACCTGGTCAGCCTACCAACTTGAAAATAAGTTCTTCATTGTAGCTTTAATAGATTTGTTGACACTTACATCCAAAGGTTGCAGGCAATCTGTGCAGTTAGGAGGCACATCAACCACAAAGATATTGTTAGATTCCTAAACATTCTGCACACGGTCTGTAAGCTGGCCTTTGAAATGATCAGGGCTGGAAATTAGTGGGACAATTTCAACTCTTTATGGGTGTCCGCTATATACGTACAGTAAGGGAGGAGTATGTTGTAAATGTAACCTAACACAGTATCCTCATTGGCCCAGTGATTGACTATATTATGTGCCAATCAAATGGAAAGATTATTGGTCCCAGTTAATGATCAGATCTGAAGGAATATCCTCCATTGTGACTACATTTCGTATATCACTATCCCTTGCAGCTCTTTGAACTCCTCAGGATCTACTTTCGTACCTGTTGAGGCTTTATGTTTGACGAACCCCATTCTCCTTGTCATTCTCTGAGCCCACTCCATAGACAGGTCAATTTCATAGCGGTTCTCAGCAAGCAGGCTTGCGTCTTTTACTAGTATAATTCCCATAGCAGCTGCTAAGGTTACTGCAGTGTTGACTACCCCCCATCATCTCTCAACTCACGAAGAAACTGTCTAACATTCCACATCTTTACCAATGAGTAAAGGTCAACCTCTATTCTTTTCTTCTAAACTAGTGACATTGGCCATAGAAGATGACGGACCAAGAGAAGCCATAATCCCTCTCAACTTCTTTACCCATCCTCGAATAGCAGACTCCTTTAAATCAGTAACTCCTTGGTTTCTTTAAATGTCTTATTGCTGTCGTTACGCCATTCTCTGCAGCAAACTTAGTCACCTTGGCTTTATATCCTCCTGTATACATAGTATAGTTGCCTCTTTTCGAGCCCGTCTTTTCTATATGCTCTTCAGCTTTAATTCCTGACTTCCCTTAGAGTGCTGACTGCAGAATGTTGGGTGGTAAGCTGGATTTGCAGTCATCCTTCTTGGTTCTGAGAGGTTTAAAGAACTTGGTAATACTTTTAGACATGATTGTATGAGAATCACTAATTTCACAAAGTAAATTTTCACGAATGAAACAGGAATTCGTGAAATTCATGAAAATTCAGTGTCATAAAAAAAACCCACATATGGTAGCTGGCTGTATGGCCACATAAAATACAAAAAGAAGTGAAACCCACTCTAAGCTGAAAAAGGGTGTGGCTTTCAAAAGCCTGGGGAAAAAGTTGTAGTGGTGGCCAAGAAATAGTTGAAATGATGTTAATACTAGCTGTGCATTATTAATATTTATTAGTACTAACATATTGCAGCCATTTCTTGACCGCCATTTTTGATTTCACAACAGGCTTTTGAAAGCCATACCTTTTAAAACTTTTATAGCTTGGCTGTGTTTTGAATGGGTATCTATATCAATTGCATAACCATGTATCTCTGAAATGGTAATAAAGAAAGAGTAACAGAGCTTAATCAAGGATAGCTGATCAACAAGCACTGACAGACATGTTGTACAGAGTCTGACGTAACAATCGTTTCTAACTAATCACCCAGCTATATAGCTGCAGCAAGGTTATGTACTATTTTATAATCTCAGAGATAGAAGAAATTGCACACAATGACCAAATCACAAGTATAAGTAAACACAGAGTACTTACTAGTCACTGCAAAGACTGGAATGAGCCCTACAGTAAAATGTTATAACATAAATACAGCAAAAGTAAGTAGTTATACCTGTAAAGTTTTATGAAATAATAACATTGCGGTAGTCAACAATAAAGTAGAAATATCAAGACACACGGTAGTGTGTCGTGCGGCCCAAGAAGCCGGCGCGCCACACCGTGAGTATATTTACAGGAAGAAAGAAAACGTCATTTTCACACTTTTGTATCTCGGTGATAGCTTATCCGATTGAAACCAACTTTGCTGCAGAGTTTCCCGCCAGCTGGGGGAGTCTACATTTCAAATTTGAAGGAAATCACTCAAGCCATTTCCAAGATATGAGCGGGCAAAGTTTCGTTTTTTTTTCTTCGTTTTTTTTTTCTTCTTATTCTTCTTCTTCGTCTTTTCGCACACTTGCAAAAATTGATATAAAACGCAAACGCGTACTCTGATCGCCTTGAAATTTGGCACACAGAAGGGGAGTCCAAAGGCGAATCCTAGCATCAAATTTGGTGCGAATCCGATGAATGAGGCAGGAGTTATGACCGATTATTCGCGTAAAACAAGATCGATTTGTTGTCACGCCTACAGGGTAAACCGCTTCGTGGAATGAGTTGAAAATTGCTATGCAGATGGAGTAACCATCGTAGGAGTGCCTTTTGGTGGTTTGAAAGGAATCGAGATTAAGACCACGGGATATGACACAAAACCCAACCTGTGTCACAATTACGCGATCGATTTTTAGTAATAAAAAAGTATTAGTTTTCACGCCTACTAGGCAAACCGCTAAGAGCAATGAGCTGAAAATCGGTGTATAGCTGGAATAATCTTCATAGAAAGTCCATGCAGTAGTATAGAAGAATTGGATTACAAACCACTGAGTTATGATTCGAAAGCCAACTCCGTGTAGCAAATGCGAGATCGAGATACTCTAATAGAACAGTCACCCTAATAGAGCATTCAGCTAATTTATTTACTCCATTATAGAATTCTATTACATTACAAGTTATTCTGTAGGGACTTCAGCTGCAAACAGTTAATCTTATAGACAGTTCAGCAAGAAGCAAGTCACCCTGTGGAGAGTTAAGTTACAATTATATCACTGTAGAAATTCAGAACATTACAAGTCACACTGAAGAGAGATCAGCTACAAACAAATCACCCTGTAGAGAGTTCAGCTAAAACAAATCAACCTGCAGAGAGATCAGCTACAAACAAATCACCTTATAGACAGTTCAGCTACAAACAGATTACCCTGTAGAGAGATCGACTACAAACAAATCAACTTGCAGAGAGATCAGTTACAAAAAATCACCCTGTAGAGAGATCAGCTAGAAACAAATCACCCTGTAGAGACTTCAGCTACAAACAAATCAACCTGCAGAGAGATCAGCTACAAACAAATCACCCTGTAGAGAGATCAGCTAGAAACTAGACACAATGTAAGGAGTTCAGCTACAAGCAAATCACCCTTTAGAGAGTTCAGCTACAAACAAATCAACCTGCAGAGAGATCAAATCACCTTATAGAGAGTTCAGCTACAAACAAATTGCCCTGTAGAGAGATCAGTTACAAACAAATCAACCTGCAGAGAGATCAGCTACACACAAATCAACTTGTAGAGAGATCAGCTACAAACGAATAACCCTGTGGAGATCAGCTAGAAACTAGACACAATGTAAGGAGTTCAGCTACAAGCAAATCACCCTGTAGAGATTTAAGCTGCAAACAAATCACCCTGTAGAGAGATCAGCTAGAAACTAGACACAATGTAAAGAGTTCAGCTAGAAGAGGTCACCTTATAGAGAGTTCAGCTACAAAGAAACCATCATGTAGAGAGTTCAGCTGCAAACAAATCACTCTGTATAGAGTTCAGCTAGAAAAATCACCTTGTAGAGAGTTCAGCTACAAAGAAACCGCCATGTAGAGAGTTCAGCCTCAAACAAATTACCGTGTAGAGAATTCAACAACAAACAAATCGCCCTGTAGAGGGATCAGCTAGAAGAAGTTACCTTGTAGAGAGTTCAGCTACAAAGAAACCATCATGTAGAGAGTTCAGCTACAAAGAAAGCACCATGTAGAGAGTTTAGCTGCAAACAAATCACCTGTAGAGAGTTCAGCTAGAAACAAATCACCCTGTAGAGAGATCAGCTAGAAGAGGTCACCTTTTAGAGAGTTCAGCTACAAAGAAACCATCATGTGGAGAGTTCAGCTACAAAGAAATCACCCTGTAGAGAGTTCAGCTAGAAGAAGTCACCTTGTAGAGAGTTCAGCTACAAAGAAACCATCATGTAGAGAGTTCAGCTACAAAGAAACCACCATGGATGTAGAGAGTTTAGCTGCAAACAAATCACCTGTAGAGAGTTCAGCTAGAAGAGGTCACTTTGTAGAGAGTTCAGCTACAAAGAAACCATCATGTAGAGAGTTCAGCTACAAAGAAAGCACCATGTAGAGATTTTAGCTGCAAACAAATCACCTGTAGAGAGTTCAGCTAGAAACAAATCACCCTGTAGAGAGATCAGCTAGAAGACGTCACCTTGTTGAGAGTTCAGCTACAAAGAAACCATCATGTGGAGAGTTCAGCTACAAAGAAATCACCCTGTAGAGAGTTCAGCTAGAAGAAGTCACCTTGTAGAGAGTTCAGCTACAAAGAAACCATCATGTAGAGAGTTCAGCTACAAAGAAACCACCATGGATGTAGAGAGTTTAGCTGCAAACAAATCACCTGTAGAGAGTTCAGCTAGAAGAGGTCACTTTGTAGAGAGTTCAGCTACAAAGAAACCATCATGTAGAGAGTTCAGCTACAAAGAAACCATCATGTAGAGAGTTCAGCTACAAAGAAAGCACCATGTAGAGATTTTAGCTGCAAACAAATCACCTGTAGAGAGTTCAGCTAGAAACAAATCACCCTGTAGAGAGATCAGCTAGAAGACGTCACCTTGTTGAGAGTTCAGCTACAAAGAAACCATCATGTGGAGAGTTCAGCTACAAAGAAATCACCCTGTAGAGAGTTCAGCTAGAAGAAGTCACCTTGTAGAGAGTTCAGCTACAAAGAAACCATCATGTAGAGAGTTCAGCTACAAAGAAACCACCATGGATGTAGAGAGTTTAGCTGCAAACAAATAACCTGTAGAGAGTTCAGCTAGAAACAAATCACCCTGTAGAGAAATCAGCTAGAAGAGGTCACCTTGTAGAGAGTTCAGCTACAAAGAAACCATCCTGTATATAGTTCAGCTATATTTTAAGTCACCCAGTAGAGAGATCAGCTGCTAAAAATTATCCTGTGGGGAATAATGGGCATGTAATAAATATATGTATATAATTTGTATAATTACTAATAAAATCAAAAATAATTGAAGTATTAAAAATCTTCTATAAGTTCTTTTCTTCTTCCTGTGGTAAATAAAAAAAACACATGGGTTAAAAAAGCCCCAAAGCCAGTCATAGGCCGGCTTTGCAGTATACAAATACAAAAAGAAGTGATATCTAATCAAAAACAGCCAAGCTGTAAAAAAAGGTGCGGCCCCCAAAAAGGCCATGGTGAAAAAAGATGTGAAATCCAAGGTGGCGGCCAAGAAATGGCTGTGATGGTAGGTTAATGGTAAAAATTTTAATAACGACAATTCAGGTGAATTTTGTGCCACTTGGTCTTGGCATCAAATTCACCTGAATTGTTGTTATTAAAATTTTTACCATTAACCTAACATCACAGCCATTTCTTGGCCGCCACCTTGGATTTCACATCTTTTTTCATCATGGCCTTTTTGGGGGCCGACCTTTTTTTACAACTTGGTTGTTTTTGATTAGATATTAATAACATGACAGATAATGTACTTAATGCAAAATTATCAACTTACATTATGACAGATTATGCTTTGAATTATGAGACACTGTTGAGTTTCAGAGCACAATGAAACCCATTCACATTGGATGGAAATTTTGAGAAAAACTAGGTACTATAATTATATTCATACAGTTTCAAAACCATGTGTGTAGTGATTATGTGCTACTACAAACTGTTTTGATTTGGTTAGCCAATAGAATTGTAAAAAGTGTTCAGACTTCAATAGGCTACTTGTAGCAATTAAGCCACATACGTAAGACGGTTTCCTGAAGTACTGTAGCTAAATGGTCTTAGTTCTTGCTGGTGTTGATACATTAATTATTAGTGCTCACTCACCTTAGACATTTTCAAAACTGCAGGCTGGAATTCTGAGTCCATTTTTCAAAGATGTTACTACCGGACCTACAGACAACCCTTCATTTGGCGAAGCAGTGCTCAGCCAACACATCAACCAGTTACAAACAACACCATTAACGTATGAGACTGAGCCTTCTGAATTATAATTCATAAATAGCTCACAGACTATGGAGTGGTTGGAATTATATGAAGAAGGTGAAGTCAAGCATGTCAACGGTCCCACCTGGTTGTAGCTAATCAAAAGGCAAAAGTGGATGGTTTGATTGTGGGTTTTGTAACTGCAAATAGCTAGCCAAACCATCCATATGCTCTCCTTCATGTAATTCGCAATAGCTGGCAACCACTATGTGGTCTAAGCCATTAATGAATTAATGTGCTTGATCTTACCTCCATCAGTAGTATCAATACAATCAGGAGCATCACCACCGTTAGCATCCCCCAGAGGGTCACAAAGGGGAGGATCAACTATTCCGAACTCCAATATGCCGAGTTGGGATATCAGCAACTGCCAGACAAGTGGACATGTAAATAGACTGACAACATCACAGCCACGACGGCATATCGGTTGATAGACGGTATCATTAAATGCTGGATCACATGTGATGAACACGTATCGGCATAGCAGTGGTACTAGGAGTTCCACACATTTCTCATGAGCTACTTGATTTAAAACTTGCTGGAGTATCACAGCCGTTTGTTCATAGTCGGCGATGCCTGAAACTCGAGAATGATTGACAATAATATCAGCTCCAAGTGGTCCCAGAAATGGCGCACATAATCCACCTCCATTAAACGTTTCACATGTTAGATTTCCAAATATATAATTCCTACAAAAATAAGAACTTTAAACACTGCAATATGATAGCTTGTATTTGGTCTCACATTGGAGGTTCCTCAAATACTGGTTCCGGATCTGAGGTAGTTTGACCTGCAAGTACAACAAATGTACAATGTAGGCATTTTCATTATTGCACAGCCCTGAAGATAAATTAAACTTCTTGAATTGGTTTTCAAAATTAAATATAAAATAGCTTTATGTTTATTAAGGTTACGGGATAGTGAGCAACTGTGGAGCAAAATTTTTGTTACGTAATTTAAGCGGGCTTGATGTTGTTGTGTTGTGTATCAGCTGGTAGCAGACTTAAATTGTTGGGAGAATAATAGCGTGCTCCTGTACAGGTACAAGGTAGTCCTGGTTGATACTGAAATAATGCTATTCGATATATTGACAAGCTTATATTCACGATATGACTAAATATTGAGTATAATTAAATTTGTCAAGCAGTAAGACTAGTAATGTTACATAACACATTATTGCATCATATTATATCATAGAATGTGAAATGGTGCCAGATAACAGCTGGAATTTGCCCATAATCGAACTGCTTTTCCTTGTAAGTATATAACAAGTGCAAGAAACATATATAACCACTAGCCAGATTTAATTAAGCAATATAGGCGATATTGGCGATTATATTGTCTAGACGATATTATTGTGGTTCTATAATTTATCTCGATACAATATATTGTGTAGTTCAATATTGCAATATTGCCAATATGTTGAAATATTTCCCAGCACTAGTACAAGGTATAAGAAAACACATGTAACAGTACAAGATAACATGGAAACAACCCACTTAGCAACTGGTGCAACTGTAGGTGCATGCGCAGTTTTGCTCACTAATGGCGATATTTTCCTGAACCAAAAATCATGGCTGTCAAACAAGTTGTTAACATTTTGTATAAACAAACAACTAGTTTGGCTTCTTGTCTAGGTCCTGACGGAACGCAGTTTGTAAGAAATAATGTTTCTAGTGCTTGTGATATGAATTTAAAAATTAATTTTGTAACCACAGTGTCTTGTTTTAGGCCACATTGTTGCCATATTTCAGCAACTATACACATTACTCACAAATCCTCTTGTCAGTCCCTCACAAGTGATGTTCTTCAACCTTAGAATTGTTAGTAAGTTCTCATGGTTCTTCATTGGTCTGATTTTTGGTTCATAGTTTTCACTAATTGGCATGGGGACAATTCATGTTTCCATGACAACATTTGAGTTCCATGTCAATTAACAAGAAGTTAAGAATGTATAAATATTAGGTAACATTGGATTAAGAAAAATCAAAACCCTAAATCACGAAAAATGATTTAAGGTGTACATGTGGGTTTGCGGTATCCCGTAATTTTACATCTGCTACTAATATACAGCATTATGCTTGCATTTGTCTAGTAATAACAACTACTATTTTATGGATACGATGTTATTATAACCATTAGCTTATAGCTAACTATACAAAAGTTCAAGCCATTAGATCACTGATTAGCAGATGTAGCATGGGACTACTTGAATAGTGGTCTGAAAAAACAACTTTCTGTGTACACTGTTGAAAATAGGTTAAGAAATAAAGAGCATAAGTTGATTCAAGACAAACTTTGCGGCACTCAACCATGTGTCAACTATTTGGCTTTGTATTAAATACAGTTCTCAAACTTATGTAAAGCAACAGATCCCTTTGTTGTTACAGTGCTGAGTGCTTGTTGCATTTTTCTTCAAAAATGAAATACTGTACAAAAATGAATAATGTAAAATGACCTCACAGCTGCATGAAAAATCCCAAATTTATTTATTTATTTATTATTACTTTACAGGACTGTACAGATCAATAAAAAAATTAAACTAAATTTAGTAGATATAAGAAACAAGTAATCCAGTTTGCTTGGCCTAAAATGGCATCTATATCAAGACACAGAGTAGTACGTAAAGTTCCACTGAAATGGAAAATTCACTTGCCATTTTGTTGAACAAATAGGTTGTTTGTATCATGCAATGCACAAAAACACCTTTTTAATAATTCAATTATGTTGTTATACTGAGATCAGTATTAAGCCACAAAGTCTAGTACATCAAGCTGTGACGCAAGACAAAGAAATGGAAGTACTGTTAATACACACTTTACAATGGGAAAGGTACATAATGAGTGAAAGTCTAATGTGCAGGTGGCAATACCAAGCTCTCTTTTTCTACTTTGTAGCTATTACCAGAACATTCTGCTGGAAAACAATGGCAAAGTTGTTGCCTTTAGCTCAGCGTGTAGCGGTGCTTCGCACTATCGAATTCATTAAGCTTCTCTGAAGTAAGATTAGTTTGGTTTGCTTACAAAACTGGGTTAGCAGTACCATGAAACAAACAATGGTATCACCGTTACACTTTCCTGAGTTGCTTCTCCACCTGGCAGGGATAATATCTTGTGCATATTTTTCCAGCAGCACCATTGTTTTTTTTTCTAATGTTTCTCTACCTCTATCTGCTGTATTGGACACTAAAACGAAATCAAAAACATCCAAGATATAATTACTTACTACGTTTAGCCATTTGTTATTTGTTGTTAAACTGAGATCAGTATCAAGCTAGTTACGTCACATTGTGACACCAGATAAAGAATTGGAAGTATTGTTATTACACAGCGTTCTTGAGCCCCTAGACCAGCATAAATTCACTAACTACCTCTTGTACACTTATAACTGGCTGCAGTACATATTCTTACCTTGTTTCAAGTTGTTATGGTAGATATTACATTAAACTAAATCAAATTTAGCTGTAAATGGACACTTCTATTGCTTTAACGGTGTTTAATGGAACCTAATGCATACTAAAGTTTTTTGGTCTGATGCGTTATGAATTGACTAATCACAATACACTAAAATGTATTATATCTACTATAGAAAACAAAATCTGACTAAATCACATGCACCAACCTATCCCACTAGTAGCAAGGATTGATAATAGTCAAAGTGTATTTTACCATTTCAGTGGACCTTTAAGAAAGCCGGCATGCTACACCGTGGGTATATTGACAGGAAGAAAGAAAACACAATTTTCATGCATACATAGCTCCATAATCACTTAGGTGAATTGTTTGTAATTGAACTCTCTAAGGGTGACTAGTTACATGGCTGCTAAACACTCTACAGAGTAACTTGTTTGTAGTTGGACTCTTTACCTGGTAACATGGTGACCTGTTTGTAGCAGTGAACTCCCTAAAGAATGATTTATAATGTAGCTGATCTCTCTACAGAATAATTCTTGTTTATAACTTGGTGTAACTCACTACAAGGTAAATTGCATGTAGCAAGGTTGAAGGAGTTCACAATGTTGAGAGTTCAGTTACATAACACCCTGTATAGCATTCGATTACTGTATGTAACAAGTTACACTATTAGCTATGTGATAATTTTATTCAGTTTCAAATTTATAAATAACAGAATGGTTCAAATAGACACATAGTCACATAAGTCTGCATTGATTAAGTGACTCATCTAATTGAGTGCACTGCTGCACCTGATGAGCAGGTTTTTCCACAACAGCTCATTGTAACAGGCCAAAATTCTGAATGCTAGTCATGGACAGCATAACAAATGCTACCTTTTATAACCATTATGCTCTGGTTAAAACATTATTGCTTTTTCCAAGCTTAGGGTGAGTTTTGTGCATTTTGTAGTGTCAGTTATGGTTATGATACTTATTGTGTTTGTTTAAACAGTACAGTAGTACTGTTTAAGTAGGGATCCCCCCAAAATTCCATGCACCGCCTAAAATTCCGCCTTAAAAAACATCCTAGAAACATCTGACACAATGAAAATCACCTTTATAGAATAATATTAGTCCACCTAACATCAAGTACAGCATTAAAACAAGAATACACTTAAGGCAGCTGGATACAGAATTATAAAACAAATCATTAAACTCCAAAATTTTTTTGTCTGACTGCCTGACCACAGTTGCAAAGCTGGAGCTCAAGGTAGAATTGGACGGCCACCATTTTATGTCCTAATAACAAATTCAACAGTGGGATGTACCTTTTGGGGTTCTAAAGACTGTGTGCCCTCTACACCTTAATTGTCTTTCCTTTTATCTTCAATCAGGCTGGTCTTCGCCCTTCTACATGATGCATTGAAACCATATTGAGATATTTTTAAAAAATTGTTTATTTAAATGAAGTAAGGATCTATGCAATAAAAAGTAGTGAAACAAGATATGAATGATGGTATTAAAGCATAACTCAGTGGGAAAGTCCCTACTTTGGCATTGAGAAAAATAATTGTTATAGCTAATGTGCCAAAGTAGGGACTTTCCCACTGAGCTATGCTGTAATATCATCATTCATATCTTGTTTCACTACTTTTTACTGCATAGATCCCTACTTCATTTTTAAAAATTTTAAATACTAGTTTGTTAAGTTTTTGTTGCAGCACAGCCAGCTACAATGTAACTTGTGACTGTTCTAATAGAATATTTCTAACATGGTCAACTGCTACCACCACTCATTTCTGCCATCGACCATCAGAATCTGGAACTGCCTCCCTACCAAAGTTGTTGCTGTTGAAAATGTTGATGACTTTCACACACATGCACACACTCATGATTGAGTTCCTTGTGCATTAAATCAAATAAATAAATATCATACATGACGAGTGGCTGTTGTATTAGAGTATATCTCGAGTCAGCCAAGAGGTGTGCAGCTAGCTAGACCAATAAGGGGTGAGGTCATCTTGTTTACTGGTAAGTAAACAGCTATAACTTTAAGAGGTGTGGTCTCCGTGTTCTATCGCTATTACTCCACCTAGATCTTTAATTGATGGGCGTGGTCGCAAATGGGATACCAATCGTGAACTTGCAGATATCTAGCTAGCGTATCTCTTATAATAGTGCTGGGAATGAAGTGCTTCTGAAATCTAGCCCTGAAATAATTCTGTGGCATCTAAATATGCTGCTGAAAGAAAGTGTTGATATGGAAAATTAATGCCTTAATGTGGTTTCATTGGATGAAGAAGACAAGCAGCCTGATTGAAAATAAAAGAAAAGACGAGGCGCAGAAGGCCTACACCTGTCGGAACCCCAAAAGGCACATCCCACTAGTGAGTTTGTCATTGTCGTGTGAAATGGTAGCCGTGCGCTGCTTCATTTGGCCTCTAGCCTTGCGACTGTGATCAGTCAGGCAGTGAGACTAAAATTCGAGTTTTAGCAATTATTAAAAACTCTATATCCAGCCACCTGTAAGTGTTTCATTATATTTAATGCTGTATTGTATATTATATGGACTAGTACTATTCCGTAAAGGTGATTTTCATCATGTAAAATGTCTCTAGGATGATTTTTAAAGGTGGAATTTTGGGTGGCACGAAATTTACAGGGTGATCCCTACTTAAATGGATATTAATTTTCCCTATCAACACAGTAGCATATTTAGATGCCACAAACTTATTTGAGTGCTTACACTTGGTAGATACCTGTAACTTCACAATAGGTTCAATACAATGCCTATCAACATGATCTTGGCTGATTAATAATGATCGAGCAACTGAGACCATACTTATTAACAACCTACTTACTCAATCACGATGACACACCCCATTATTATTGGTCTACATAATGCTAGCAAAGTGAAATAATGACACCCCACCAGCTAGGTGAAAGGCTGAGTCAAGATACTCTAATACAGCAGTCACCCTAATAGAACAGTCACCCTAATAGAACAGTCACACATGTATGTGATAGCAAAAAACTAGTACATTAAAAATTATTAATTTAAAAGTGACGCAAGGATCCAAGCGATAAAAAGTAGTCAAACCAGAGATGACTGATGCATAGCTCGGTAGGAAAATCCCTACATTCACATTGAACAAATTCATTGTTTTAACATGTCAATGTAGGGATTTTCCCACCAAGCTTGCTGTGATACCATCATTCATCTTTTGTTTTACTACTTTTTATCGCTTGGATTCCTACTTCATTTTAAATTAATAATTTTGTAATATACTAGTAATACTTAAATAAGAACTGGCTTTATCATAGAGTACAGTAGTAGTACAGTGTATCATTGAGGTTTGCACTTTCTCACAAAAAAAATTAACTAGAAACCATCGTCACAAACAGTGTTAGGGGTAATGCGTTACTTATGTAATGAGTAATCATTATTAGTTTTTGTGGTAACGAAGTAAATTATGAAATATGCTATAAAACCTAGTAATACTGTATTGTATAACTCAAGTTACTTTACTTACAAATGTAATGTGTTACCTAAGTAATGAAGTTACTGTAACAAATCTAATATTTAGTAATTTTATTACTACAAGTAACAAAGTTACTATTCTCATTATTAATCCACTGGGTAATGCTCAGCCACAACGAAGTAATGAAGCCCACCTTGAATTAATGAATGAAGTCTATTGACCAGTTTCTTTCTCTCTTGAGTACAAGATCCCAACAATGCAACTATGTCACGTGATAAGGTGGTAGTTGCACATGTGACAGCTTAAAGCTGTGGACACAAAGTAATATAATATTATTATAATTACTTTATTTTATGGGTAATATGTAACTGTAACTAAATAATTTTCATTGCAAGTAATAGTAATGTGTAATGAGTTACTTTTAAAAAGTAATTGCCCTGTGTGCAACACTGCTCACAAATACCTTCATGATATCTGCAGGTGTAAATTGTTTCATTACTTTTTATTTCTATTCGAACTTAAATTCCTTGTACTGTCTTGCTTACTTTTTTTGTAACACAATATAACTGTGAGCCTGTGTGTTACTGCATCGAAAGAAAGAATGGTGCCAGACTTATGTTTTTGTCTGAACACATGTGTCAACTATCGATAACTGAAAAGTGAAGTGGCCATTACGCTTGTTTTCAGCTATGTTTGGCCTGTTACATATAGGCGTAGGCGACCTCCCTTGTTTCACATAGTGTATCCTAATTAACCTTAAAATTTCAAGTATAGGTCGTGTGTGTAAAGTTTTCTAATAGCCAGAGCAACCGCATCATCCACTTACTGGCCACCTATATCTTTTGAACTGCACAAATATTTAGGCCCTTCTTGTGTGTTAGTGGTTAAGCTGTTTGCATACCTAATTGATTATCAAATCCATGCCCCAACTTCTTGGTTGATAATAATAAAAATAGTTGATAATTGTATGCGCACACCCTTGCTATGAAGCCTACGATCACCACTCTTTTGATTGTGGACTAGCTAATTTTATTAATTGTTATGCACTTACTTATTATTTAACTACTATAGCTACTTTACTCTATATCTAAGTACATACTATATTGCACATATAGTAGAGTCCTGCAATTGTTATTATAATATAACAATCTGTGTTGAGAGATAAATAGATCAGTATAGCTATAGCTAGGTAGTTGCGTCAAAATAATTTTCAGTCTTCAAAGAAGTGAAAGAACGGTTAATTAGGTAACACACTATTAACTATGCTAATAGATATTTGCGGTACACAACACATCAGTGCAGCACATGCAGAGCTAGCTGCTCAGATAGCTACTTTATAGCATCACCTAACCCTTCCAGTGGACGTTTAATGCGCCTATCAATGTTAAGCCCCTACTATATACACAGTAAAAACAAACTAGTGAAGGTCACTACTATAAGTTTGTAGTGACCACCACTACTATGTAGTGAGGGTCACTACAAAAGTAGTGAATGTCACTACATAAAAATAGCTAGTGGGTATTGTGGCAGAAATTAGTGTAGTGAAATTCACTAATTCTTTTAGTGCACCCATAATCCCCCTACTTAGCCCGTACTGGGGTATCAAGACACACGATAGTGTGTCGTGCGGCCCAAGAAGCCGGCGTGCCACACCGTGAGTATATTAACAGGAAGAAAGAAAACGCAATTTTCACACCTATGTAACTCTGTGATCCCTTATCCGATTGGAACCAAATTTGCTACAGACGTGCCGGCCAGTTACGGGAGTCTACATACCACATTTGAAGAACATCGGTCCAGTCATTTCCGAGATACGAGAGAACAAAATTTCGTTTTAATTTCTTCGTTTTTTTCTTATTCTACTTCTTCATTTCGCACACTTCGCAAAATCCGCCATAAAACACGAATGCATGCTCCAATCGGGCTGAAATTTGACACAATTGAAGGACTCATTAAGGCGGACCTCAGTACCTACTTTGGTAGGAATCCGATGGACATTCACGGAGTTATGATCGATTATTCGCATAAAATAAGGTCGAAGGTCTGTCACGCCCACAGGGTAAACCCCTTGAAGGAATGAGTTGAAAATTGTTATGTAGATGGAGTAACCATCGTAGGAGTGCCTTTTTGTGGTTTGAAAAGAATCGAGATAAAGACCATGGCGATATGACACAAAACCCAACCTGTGTCACAATTACGCAATCGAATTTTATGAATAAAAAACTATTAGTTTTCACGCCTACCAGGCAAACCGCTTAGAGCAATGAGCTGAAAATCGGTGTGTAGCTGGAATAATCATCATAGAAAGCCCTTGCAGTAGTACTGAAGAATCGGATTACAAACCACTGAGTCATGATTCGAAAGCCAACTACGTGTTGCAAATGCGAGATCGAGATACTCTAATAGAACAGTCACCCTAATAGAGCATTCGGCTACGTTTATAACTTACTCCATTAAAGAATTATATTACATTGCAAGTTATTCTGTAGGGAATTCAGCTACAACCAGTTAATCTGATAGACAATTCAGTTACAGGCAAGTCACCCTGTAGAGAGTTCACCTAGAAACAGATCACCCTGTAGAGGGATCACCTAGAAGTAACCTTGTAGAGAGTTCAGTTACAAAGACACTATGCACCATGTAGAGAGTTCAGCTGCAAACAAATCACCCTGTAGAGAGATCAACTACAAGAAGTCACCTTGTAGAGAGTTCAGCTACAAAGAAACCACCATGCAAAGAGTTCAGCTGAAAAAAATCACCCTGGAGAGAGTTCAGCTACGAAAAGATCACCCTGTAGAGAGTTCAGCTAGAAGAATTCATCCTATAGAGAGTTCAGCTGAAAATAAATCACCCTGTAGAGAATTCAGCTACAAACAAACCGCCCTGTAGAAAGATCAGCTAGAAGAAGTTCAGGGGCGGATCCAGAGTTTGGAAAGAGGGGGGGGCACCTTGCTGAAAAACAGTTGAAGACCAAAAAAAAAAAAGGTCATAACAATAATAGCTAGTTATCCTTTACCAAATATATCACGTCTGTTATGTAAAATAAAATCCTATTTATAGCTTCATAGGTAAGCTACACTACCTCATGAACATTGTGACTGCTTTATTAGAGTAATTGACTGCTCTATTAGAGTATCGCGATCTTGTATGCAATTTCTTGAAGAGGGGGCATTTGCCCCAAATGCCCCATCCTGGATCCGCCATTGAAGTTACCTTGTAGAGAGTTCAATTACAAATAAACCATCATGTAGAGAGTTCAGCTGCAAAGAAATCACCCTGTAGAGCGTTTAAATCACCCTGCAGAGAGTTCAGCTGCAAACAGTTCACCCTGTAGAGAGATCAGCTAGAAGAAGTTATCTTGTAGAGCGTTCAGCTACAAAGAAACCATCATGTAGAGAGGTCAGCTGCAAACAAATCACTCTGTAGAGAGATCATCTACAAAAAGATCACTCTGTAGAGAGTTCAGCTAGAAGAAGTCACCTTGTAGAGAGTTCAGCTACAAAGAAACTATCATGTAGAGAGATCAGCTACAAACAATTCACCCTGTAGAGAGTTCAGCAAGAAGAAGTTACCTTGTAGAGAGTTCAGCTACAAAGAATCCATCATGTAGAGAGTTCAGCTGCAAACAAATCACCCTGTAGAAAGTTTCAGCTACGAAAAGATCACTCTGTAGAGAGTTCAGCTAGAAGAAGTCACCTTGTAGAGAGCTCAGCTACAAGAAATCACCATGTAGAGAGTTCAGCTGCAACCAAATTACCTTGTGGAGAATTCAGCTACAAACAAATCACCCTGTAGAAAGATCAGCTAGAAGAAGTCACCTTGTAGAGAGTTCAGTTACAAAGAAACCACCATGTAAAGAGTTCAGCTACAAACTAGTGACCCTGTAGAGACATCAGCTAGAAGAAGTTACCTTGTAGAGAGTACAGCTGCAAAGAAACCATCATGTAGAGAGTTCAGCTACAGTACAAACAAATCCTGTAGAAATATCAGCTAGAAGAAACCACCTTGTAGAGAGTTCAGTTACAAAGAAACCACCATGTAGAGAGTTCAGCTACAAACTAGTGACCCTGTAGAGACATCAGCTAGAAGAAGTTACCTTGTAGAGAGTACAGCTGCAAAGAACCATCATGTAGAGAGTTCAGCTACAGTACAAACAAATCCTGTAGAAATATCAGCTAGAAGAAGCCACCTTGTAGAGAGTTCATTTGCAAAGAAACCACCATGTAGAGAGTTCAGCTGACCCTGTAGAGACATCAACTAGAAGAAGTTACTTTGTAGAAAGTTCAACCACAAAGAAACCATCATGTAGAGAGTTCAACTACAAACAAGTGACCCTGTAGAGACATCAGCTAGAAGAAGTTACCTTGTAGAGAGTTCAGCTGCGAAGAAACCATCATGTAGAGAGTTCAGCTACAAACAAATCACCCTGTAGAAATATCAGCTAGAAGAAGTCACTTTGTAGAGTGTTCAGTTATAAAGAAACCACCGTGTAGAGTGTTCTGTAATAAATATATGTATTATATATATATATAATTTGTACATTTACTGATGAAATCAGAAATATTTAAAGTATTTAACATCTGCTTCATCTTTTCTTCTTCCTGTGGTAAAGAAAAGAAAATCCCCAAAGCCGGCCTATGGCCAGCTTTGGGGTATACAAACACAAAAAGAAGTGAAATCTAATCAAAAACAGCTAAGCTGTAAAAAAAGGTGCGGCCCCAAAAAGGCCATGGTGAAAAAGATGTGAAATCCAAGGTGGCGGCCAAGAAATGGCTGTGATGGTAGGTTAATGGTAAAAATTTTAATAATGACAATTCAGGTGAATTATGTGCCAAGACCAAGCGGCACAAAAATTCACCTGAATTGTCGTTATTAAAATTTTTACCATTAACCTACCATCACAGCCATTTCTTGGCCGCCACCTTGGATTTCACATCTTTTTTCACCATGGCCTTTTTTGGGGCTGCACCTTTTTTTACAGCTTAGCTGTTTTTGATTAGATACTGGGGTTACAAATGCAACACATCCACGCAAAAGGAATACCAGCTATTAGAAATTTAAGACCCAGTATCCGGGGTGACGCTTATCAATAAGAGATTATAAGCACCAGAGGGCTTTATAATCTGTAATTGATAAGCACCACCCCGTATAATGGGTCTGCGAGGACGAGACTTTATTATGCAGGTGTACGGTTATATGCATACATTAGCTTAATTATAGCCTTGATTCCTGCATTGTCCAGCTGCCGAGGGTCCGGAACTCCCCTGAAATTTTAGCCAAGTTCCGTGTATTTCTGTATTCTAGTCTGGCGCGGCCGCCCTTCACTTGCAGGAAGGGTCTAGAAAAAAAAAACAGCACTTGTGCGAACTTACCGAAAACTGGTGCATCCAATCATATTGCTTGCCTGCTCATTTAATGACGTGAGTATCCGTTTTGGTTAATTAACATACAGCAAACTATGGCTCAGCACTTTCCTAGAGTCTGTAGTGTACAGATAGAAAGGCCATGCCGGAATATCATAGATCTATAATGATGCAAGAAGAATAAACGTCTTAATGATTAAGACAAAATATACATTACAAGCATACAGGGGCCTAGACACAGGGGTACCATGTGCTGATGGATCAGTACAGGAGCCCTGGCAAGACTTACATTAACTAATTAAATTACAATACACCAAAAAAAAATCTATATCTACATAATATGTAATACTTAAAGTTTACCTAAGGTGGTCTAAAAGATCCCAGCCAGGGGAGGCTATAGAATTAAAAATTCTGTAAGAACAGGACACAGCAATGCGAGCTGCCTGCTCAAACAAGGATCTTATGGTTTTCTTTGGCACTTCACAAGCAGTAACCATTTGAGCAATTGTTTCTGACAAAAAGTGGCCTAAACAACCAATTTCAATGGGAACAAGATTGACAGTTAACCCAGAAAGTTGGAGGTCATATTGCAAGGAGCTATATCGATCTTCCTTTCTAGCTCTAGCAGCAAGAAGATGTTGCTGGGTATTAGTTGGTACTGTCAATTCGAACAAACAAATGGAATCATTAGAAACCAATACCAAGTCAGGCCTGCTGAGGGTGGAGGAAAGATTGGTTGGGATGGTACTAGGGGGGCTGGAACTAGCTAGATAACCTGGAAGGTCAGCGTAAAGTTTGAATGTTTCAGGTAAATGCTGTTGGAGCCCATGAACAAGGACCTGTAAAACTGAATCATGTCTCCAGGTATACCTGCCTTGATCTAGAGCAGCAGGGCAGCCAGTCAAAATATGGTTTGTTGTGGGTTGAGGAGCTTGACAAAGAGCACATCTAGGATCAGTAATGATGTTCCATCTGCATGGCCAGGTTCATAGGGGTTGGTAGAGTGTCACAACCAGCACGTAACAGGAAGGACAGCTGTTTTTCAGGGAGGCCATACATCAATCTCTTCCACAGAGGGTAAGCTTGCTCCAGAGTTACAATATCTAAAAATTTATTTTGAACAGTTAATGGTTCCAGTTTTGATTTCCAATATTCAATGTGAGCAGAACATAAGTTGTGGTGAGCATGGTTCTTGAAAGTTGCAGAGTGAATGTAGGCAACTGAAGCCTTAGCAGCAGATAAACAGTCAAGGACAGTGGAAGAGATATTGGATCTGTTAGCTAAAATAGAATGTCGCAGCTCTTATAATCAGTGGATCAACTGACCGTTCAATAGCCAGAATGTATGAAAGCTTGGCTGATTGCTTCAGGTGTGGTAAAAAGGGGAGATCCAACACATCCGGGTGGAAAACAGTTCCAGGAGTACAATTTCTGGTGAGGTTCAACCAATTTTTCACAAATTTCAATACTGCTGACTGTGCTGAAATAATAGAAGACACGGTAAGCCTCTCAACAGCTAAATGAAAATGTAGAACAGAAGACACAAAGTTTTTTAAGATCCATATCTTATATTCTCCCCGAACAGAACACTTATCGATGGATTGTAAAAAATTTAAAATTTGTTGCTTCATGTTAGCAGAAGCTACGGATCAAGCAATAGTTGGAGAAACACCAATAGTGCGACCCAGAAACTTAGTACAATCCACATTACAGATATTAATGGTATTCCCAGCCGCCATTGAAAATACAGTAGAGGAAACCATATGATGACCATTAAAGTAAAGGGAAATACACTTTGGAGGCTGAAATTCAAAACATGTGTCTATTTCCTTTAGGACAAGTGATGATAAAGCCTGCTGATGAGACTTGACATCTTGGAGATGACAGTCAAGTCATCAGCAAAACCCTTTGCTCTATGCATTGATGAATAACAAATCTTAGGTAGAGCAGCAGCTGCACTAGTAGAGGTTGATGGTTGGGTATTAGGTTTATCAGAACGATAAACTTTGCGATATCTGCCTACATAGCACCATTCCACAGTGTGAAGATCCACAGACTGCTCACTATCACCATTATCATAAACTAGATTACAGGAGCCATCACAACGATAAGAGGTCACGATTGCTCTGTACCAACCAGATGGTGAATCATCCGAGGAATCAGACCATAACACATAGATTGCAGTCTCAACAGGAGGAAGCCCAACAGAGTTGGCAGCCTGTAGTTGAGCAGAGTAGCCACAATACTCTGATGTGGAGAGATAAGCTAATTATACACAGCCATCTCTCTACCATTAATTGCATTCCACTCTGACAGGTGCTAGAGTTACCAGACCCTTCCTGCAAGCGAAGGGGCGGCCGCGCCAGACTAGTGTGCTTCGTCCAGCATCCTCATTCACCATGAGTTTGAAATCTTACCAAATCTCGTAGCCCGTTACAGGATTTTTCAATTTCATACGATTGCGGACCCTCGCCACTGAGCTGCTTACACAGAATCAGTTGTGAACTTAGCTAATTCAGAGCTTAATTCTTTAATTACAAAACTCAGGCTACCTATCTGAGTATCATGACTCACCACACACTAACGCCGGTAGAATTACAGCATAGACAAACAAGTAACAACTCATTCTTTGCCTTCTTGCGGCGCCAAACACGCGCTGAAATTAAACCGCAAATATCACATGAACATACACGATAACAAACGTCACACCGCTGCCCGCATGACGTACTGCATGAGTCTCCGCTGATCCAGGAGAACTGATTTTTTCTGGACGCACCCGCACACGCTGCCACACGATGTTCTCCCCTGATGTAACTTACATGTAACGAAAATGAAAGAAATTTCAATATGGTCAACGGTGCGCATGAACCAGCAATTTCTTTCCATTCGCACGTGAATCCTCACGCGATCCAATAGAAAATTGGTTTACATGTCAGTACGTGCACAGATGATATTCAGTGTTATTAACTATTCGTTATGTCCGAGGTTATGCAGTGTTATGTCGTCGTCGTCTTCTTCATCGTCCAAGAAGTCTAGCCGCGAGGCCAAGCCTGCCATTAGCTACAAGAAATGTACACTTCTGCACATTTGTCAAAAAGTGCTGTTTGTTGTATTAGAGTATTTAAATACTTGCACAAAAACCTATAAATTTAACAAGTTTTATCAAGCTAGCTACCATAATATTACACGTGTAGCATATAAGGGGGTGGGAGGGAGGGGTGGGCGCGGCGCCCACGCTCAAGAACACGTAAAAGTAAAATAGCTGGCGATAAGCTTCACAAAAAAGGCAAGGAGTCTTTATTATATCGCCACTACTATGAATTATTTTGTGGGCCATAAATTTGAATGACAAACGGAATCACGAATTGTCCGGCCCACTCACGATGTATGTATCTAGCAGTGGCGTAAAGATGCTATAGTGACGGTCTGGGATGTATTTTTCTTTATGAAATGCCTAGTCCTACGTTTGTTTGTTTGTTTGTTTATTTGTTTGTTTATCTGTAATTTTGTTTGCTTTACTGTGCCCATTTATTATGCTTATTCTAACTGATTATTTAGTACAATGTTGTAATTCTAACTGATAAAGTGCGAGAGGTGAGGATGGTGACCTCTCAATGCCCCTTCAAAATTGGTGACCCATGCAAATATATATGGTGAGTGTGTAAATTACAAGCATGTATGTCAGAGTTCATGTAGCTAATTCACATACGACATGACTACCTTCAGAGTATAAAACATTGCTAGTTTAACTTGCACTTCACACGGATATGATTTTGTTATTAAAGAAGTTGTCAGGGGTGCAGACACAGGGGTGTAGAAACAAAATTGCTCTGTACAAAATAGCTCTGTATACACATACTTGAAATAAGGTGTTAATAGAAATGAATTGTGTGCTGATTTAAATGCAGTAACTGTGTGTGTGTGTGTGTGTGTGTGTGCGTGTGTGTGTGTGTGTGTGTGTGTGTGTGTGTGTGTGTGTGTGTGTGTGTGTGGGTGGGTGGGTGAGTGAGTGAGTGAGTGAGTGAGTGAGTGAGTGCTTGCTTGCTAACTTCTTCATACTGTTGTTTGTATGTGTGACCAGTGCCTGCATTCATACATTCATCTGTTATTAATATCTGCCATAAAATAATGTCATTTATTCCCCAATAGGTTCCTGAAGACTACTGACTTGCAGCTAAACTGACAGCCATTAGATTGATTATAACTAATTATTTATTAATTTTAATTATATGTGATCACGTGATATAATAATATACGTATAGTCCTGTCTAAATGGGTTTGCTGCAAAGGAGAGACGCTAAACTGCTGGAATCAAGTTTTCTGTATTGTGCGGCCAGGACTGAGCGCCGCCAGAAATATTAAAAGCTAGACGGTGTGGAGAGAGTAATAACTGAAAACCAGGATCTATCCTTCGTTAATAGAGATGAGATTAGGTGCAAATGAAGATGATAAGGAGCTAAGTCTCTTGGATACAGACCCACGTAAGTTCGTGTTGTGCGTAGTGTATTGTGTTTAAAACCTATGCATTTCCTAAAGATTTATAAAATTTAGTTGCCAGCCTTAGACCACCTTCAATCTGACCATTTAAGATACTGCATGTAATTTTATGGTACAGGTATTACTTTCAATGTAGAGTCGAGTTAATGTTTAACCTGTAGCTGTAGAATCCCATTCAGCACTGTATATTGTTTTCGCTTCTCAAATATCAGGTCTACGACCCCTGATTTCTTATAATGCTATAGCTATAGATACTGGCAATTTACGACTTCGCCGCTTTGCGGTAGGAGAGAAGTTTGGCAGAGGCGAGAGGCCTGCTAAGGACTCACAGTGGCACCATAGATAATATATACCTCTACGGTGGCACAAACTGAGTTTTTTTATTTATTTATTTTTAAATTATTCAAACACACACACACAAAAAAATTGCATATAGTTCATCAGTCAGAAAGAGGGAGCTTTCCCTCACTCACAGCAAGAGAAAAGTCAGTGAGATCTTTATGAGGCCGACCAGCAGCAGAACGACTTCCACGAAGACAAATAATAGCCGAACGTAGTAGGGAAAAAGATAATCTGTAGCGAATAAAGGTGATCATAACATTATATTGTTGATTCTTCTTTGTAGCTAGGAGTGAGGCTAATCTTTTGTAGGTGGTTTCTGCAGGCTTGTTCATTCCTCCCAAAGCTGAGAACACAAGAGGTGTGAATGATGCCCTTTCAATTTCAAGCACACGTTGTTCGTAAGTCCTACGCTTTTCTCGATCATGAGACCGAAAGCAACTGGCAAAAGAATTGCAGTGATTTGTGCTGGCCAATGGATTAAAAACATGAACATCAAAATAAGCTTGCTGATGACGAACACCCCAGAATCCCTGAGCTCTCACATCCAAACGAGCACCACATTCAGTATTTGCAGAGCGATGAAAAAATCATTCACTAGAGACAGGCTGCAAAGTAGGCTCAGTGGCTACATTTGGACAAACTTCTGACATTAACTGGGCTGTAATATCTCTAACTTTGTTATGGCGTAATGTTGGATAACCACCATGGGAACAGGTAAAAGCATGTTCAACTGTAAACGAAGTCCCACAGATACACTCAGTAGGCAGATGGAGTAGAGGCCAGCCATAACGGAGGCAAACAGCATCACGGAAATCACTCTTATGCAGAGCAAACCCATGCTCATCAATTGGTAAAGCAGTCAACCAGCTGGATACTTCCTTCAAACAAGCAAATTCCCTAGCACGCTGCAGATCCAGAGAAAGCTGGGGATGAAGAGCAGAAGCCAGCTCTTCACAGCTGCGATGGTTCTTGAGATAGATTTCCTGCTTCAAAACAAATTGCTTATCAAGTTCAGTGACAGTGAACTCAGTTATCTGTTCAATAAGGAGAGACACCAGGCCTAGGGGGCCAGTCACTTTCTGTGAAGAATCAAACTGAGCAAAAGATGACACACACGGGTTAATAATGCCAAGACCACCCAAGCGTGAAGGCAATGACAATAATTACAAACTGAGTAATTATTGTCATTGTCATTGCCGGCACAAACTGAGTAGTCTGATGCGACCGCCCCTTCGAAATTGCGGCCGCGCCAGACTAGGCACAATTCTTGTAAAGAAATTGAGCCTTGTCCACAGTGCTGTGACCAGAACAACGTGTATTTGCGGATATATCATCGTCAACTTGTGAGTAGAGTCAGCAATTAGTTTTATTGCCGCTAATCAGCCGGCTACTGTGCAATATTTGCGAATTAATTTTAATAAATCACAATAGCAGGTCAGTACCGAGGGAGGGGGTTGAACCCCCTGGAAACTTTCTTTTACTCTAATCTGTGTACTATAGCATCTTCCATGGCTTCTACCAGCCCAGCTGAACTGCGTGTGGCTTTCAGGACTGCTGTTGTTAACCATAACACTTCGAGGTTATCTGTGTATTAAAATAGAAACCATTTTAATGATGCATGCATGCATGAATACAGACAGTGGTTAATTTTGGTCATACATACTTTGGCGTATTATGGGGGTAACTTGCCTTTGTTAATGTAGTATATGGTAATTCTGTAGTGGTTTTATAAGTATTGTAGTTATGTAGTAATAGCATTAGGCATGTGATTGTACGGCTTCTGGTTAGTATAAATACTGTGTACTTTGTAGTTATAGACACTCTCCATATTGTGTTGTACAGTTGTTATCACTTGTTAATAGTTATTAGTGTGGTCATTAATATAGCTAAGTATATAGCTAATACAGTTAATAAAGGGAAGATTTTACGTGGATGTTTTCTTTGTTTATAAAGGGAAGATTTTACGCCAATGTCTCCTTTGTGTACTTAATGGAAAGATTTTACGTAGAGTAAGTGACGTAAAACCCAATGCATGCAATTGCATAGTATGTGCTTTCTAAAGGGAAAATTTTACGCAAACTGTCATTTAACATAATAGACACTTGTGGTAACCATGGTAACACTATGAAATGGATCCTGATGTATCAATGGTAACAACAGACCATAGTATTGCAGTATCCATGGCAACACTACTAAACATGCCTCCAAAGTTACAAACTTAATTACAACAGATCGTGGTATTGCAGTATCTATTGCGACACTATAAAAAACACTCCTTCAGACTTACATTTGTATGATTATTATTATAGTCTATCATGTACATCTTCAACAACAAACTTCTTACTAATATAACAGTCTGGGTTTACAAAAGGTGTAGAATAATATATAAAATCATGGGGAGTAAGTAGTGTACTTGTTACCCACCCTTGAAGAAAAAGAATACACATATTTTATCTGCTTCTAAGCTGCATGTGTGAAGAGGAGGTTGGTTAAAAGTGTGGCATTTCTCTGTGAGGGAAAACCTCATAATTAATAATTTAAATAAGCCAGTTTGTAGTTTTCCTCTTCAAATTTGAAGAATGAGAAGAGGTTGTCAACTTGTCTAAACTAACTAGCCCCGCTACAGATTACTCACAGTCTACCACCATGCATATGCTAGACTGCAGTAGCACTGGCAGGGGCTGCATAGAAGAGAGTATAAGGAATGAAATAAATTTCTAGAAAGGATTCCAGCTGTGGAAGTATGGTATGACTCTTTTTGATGTATGGTACTTACTATACTTGCGCCATTGGTTATAAATCATTTGCAATGCTTAATATATTAATTTTGGGGTAGGGGTGTAGTGACCATACTGAATCCTATCAATACTGACAGCACTGAGTTGTATGCCTGTCAGAGGTGAATTCCCACAGCCTGTCTTCCTTAAGAAAATTTTCATAGTGTTATACTCATTGTACATATCTAGGTTCTAATTATTTCAAAGATTTTTGTGCAGTTTATGATTGTGAATATATCCAATCCTATCCCTACCCATGACATAATATTACAAGGGGAACATGGGAAAATAGATGGCTTTAACTTCTGTCTGCATTAAAATCGAGATACTGTATTAGAGTAGTCACTACTTTAAGAGTAGTATAATTATAAAACACTGTACTTGATCATTCATCTACAAAGAATATCTGACTAGGATCTAGGTCATAGTAGAGTTTGGAGAATCGGTATTTTGGTTGTTTAAACTGAAAAGCAAAAGCACCTGTTCACCTCACACCAGCAGTGCCTATTGCTTGTACTTTAGACCTTTTAGCTGCTACATTCTGTTTTCTAGCTCAGTACTGTATATACGTATATGAATTTTCAATAAAACAACTTTAAGTTGAAGTGCCATCACATGCTATCTCAAAAGTTCATAATTTCTTCAAAATTTCCTTTGGAGAGATAATTCCACACCCCACTAGAAATCTTATGTTTGCATTTTGCAGAGTTAATCACATGCACTGTGTGGTTACTTCTACCAGTGTGCTCTTCTTTTGCAAAAATTCCAGATCCACCCCTACTGCCATCATATTACTAGTGTGGATTAGCCCTCCATATGTATAGTATGTAAATTGACTATACTACTATTGTATATATTATTAATTGGTGGAAGGCACAATAAAAACATGGAATTGCTATAATCCCATGGTCTTTAGTCATACAGCTATGAAATGGGCTGTAGTAGTATGCATGAGATCCAATATGGAATGATCATTTTAGTACCATGATTCATATATACTAAGAATTGTATGCAAGTTTTGAAATTGAAAGAGCATGCAATTATAACTGGACTAGATCATGCCAAAGGGTTGCAGAGAAAGTAAACCATTCTCTGAAGGGTAACAAAAAGAAAGTCACAGATGAAATGTTTGCAAAATTGCCACCAAACTATATAGCTAAAGAAAAGCAAGACATTCTACACTCTTTTATGTCCTTCAAGTTACTGTGACTTTTTGCTTCTATTCAGGACTTGGCAGAATTAACAGACAAACAGAAGAAGTAATTGACAACTAAATGGTATGTAACGCCAGGACAAAAATCGATCCAGCTAGACCAGTTTTGATCAAAAATCGGTCCAGCCAGACCAGTTTGGTCAAAACTGGTCCAGCCGGACCATTCTTGGCATCCAAAACTGGTCCGGTTCAACCAAAATCGGTCCAGGTCAAACCAGGGGTTGCCAAACCAGTTTTCAGGTGTGGTGTGAATTTTGCGATGTAGTTCACCAAACTACATGCAGTATATAGCTAGTTATCAGTTTTGTTCACCAGACTGGTCCAAACGAAGCAGGCTTACCCGAGAGCTTATAGCTAGCTACCACTGGATGCATACAAGCTTGGCCTGTGGGTAGGTGTTTAGCCAGATTATAGCTAAGCTCTTTTGTTTTCAGATTTGGCATATATATATATATCCAAGGAGAGATGGGTAAATGGAATTATTCAAAATTGGCATGATTATTGCCATAAGGAAAAGTGTATTTAAGTATTTATCATAGAAATAAAAAAGCCCTGAAAGGAGGAAGATTGCCTACACCTGCACATTTAATTTCAACTTCGATCATTATACAGCCTGTCAATGTAGTATAGCCACAACTTGAGTAGGAATAAACCCATTAATGGCCACTGCTGCCATATGGTGGCACGGCATCATAACTCACTCATAGAATAAACTTTAGACTCGCTACACCTTGTAAAACGCATTTCATAGCAAGATGTGCTAGCACTAAAACGGACGCGCCCATAGAGGTCCCGTTTCTGGGATAACCAGATCCTTCCTGGACTAGTGTGCATTTGTTATGTAATAGCATAAAGTGTAACCTGTTATAATAGGCAAATTAAATCATTCTTCGACTTAAAATCTAGTAGCTGATAACAAAGAAAGTGTTATACATCGATGGAGACAGGTAATGCCGACAGTCGGCTGCTTTATCCCAGACGGTGGCATGGTGGACACGAGTGCAGATATGCATGCGCAATAGCAATCACAAAGAAACTGGCTGTGGGATGGATCGCACTATAAGTAAACTGTATAGAATAGTTCTTTGGAGTGTAATACACCTTAGTAAATAGCTAGTTGGGATTCCGTTGTTTGCTCAGGCTGGTTTTTTACCAAAGTTTAGACTTTGTTGTCTAATAACTTCGTTGCGGTTACTGTTATGCAAACAAAAACAACGCAGTTGACCTCCTTAGTTTATAGCGAGTATTTAGATATATGATTACTAAGTAGTTCTGTGTACTGGACGGTTAATATGGGGCGATTCGGCAATTCGGCCAGGGGTCCTGGCGAATCTGGCTGTCAATGGGTTAAGTGTCCTTTAGTAAATGCATAACTGAGGTTGTAAAATTATGGTCTTCCTTTTCAATGGCTTTTATTTCTTTGTCCATATACTCGTAGCCAAGCTGTCACGAAGGAAGGTTATGATGACGTTTTATGGCAGGAGAGTATATATATGTGTGATACCTATTCCATACTATACAGTACTACCATACTTTAAAATAATTAGTGCTGTACAGAACTACAGAGTACTCACCTTGTTTGTTTTATTGCATGATAATTGATCACGGTTTTAAAGTGTGGACTAATAGCCCTCAGAACATTATTCATGCATCATTATGCTTTACTATGTTAGAACATGTGATTGTGGGTTTTATCGGTTGGGCTGTATGATCACTTTAGTCAAAGAAACTGCTCGAGCCAGACAATATCTTAAGAACACGGCTTTGATACCCAACTGATTCAAAGATACGTTTGTGATATACTTTTTTTACTTGTATAATGACTATTATTGAGCAGCACACAGCAGTATTAGTTTCTTAGTCAAGCTGAGAGTAGTCACAAAATTATGACAAATTGACTGTTTTATGATGAATGGTTACTAAATCGTTTGGGAATGCATTGATACATATTTCTATGCATGACATGTTGAGCATACCATGGAGCAAGATTACATTGTGTTATATTGTCCTAAGTACATTACCAGGAGCTTATGAGCTGCCGAAGACAGCGAAGGAGTGTGAAACTGAGTTCCATGACAATCCAAATTATGTCACTGTGTTTGTTTTACATCACATGCAAATGGCACTCCAGCTGCATGAAGTAGAGATGAGTTCGCCAGAGAAAGACCTCGAGGAAGACTCAACCAACTTTACCATCACCATGTGTCACTGGTCATGTGCAATTTTGTATATAGCTTCAAATAAATGGGATTTTACTTTCCTTATATGGAAACTAATCAGCGATTGATTTGGAATGTGATGGGCAGTGTAAGTTTCATGCTCCTTCAGCTGTTCATAAGCTCCTGACATTTCTTATACAATAGCAAAGTTAGTAGCCTTAATGTAGTGCAAAAAAGTAAAAATGAAAACTCATGCAGCAAAAATCTTCATGTGGACCAGGCTAAATCATCTACAAATGCTTTACAAATATGACCTCAAGTGATCGGGACTAAGCTCCACAAAGCACCATTGGACTTGAGCAGGCAAGATTTACTTGCAAATAATGGTCATCAAAGAACATTATCATATATGCAGCAAAGCAGTAATATAGTCTTTTTATGAATAAGACAAGTTTTTTGCTTTATAGGATATCACTGCAGCAGATAACTAAAAGCTTCCTATCACAGTTCTGTCGATCAGCAGCAGTATTCTAATAATTCTGCACTGAAGAGGAAAGCATGATGAGAAAAGTACCAAATGATAGCTAATGAGTGTTCATTTAAGCCACTACAATTTCTCCTCAGAAAAAAAGAAGCATGGAAAGAATAAGGAGTACAGCAAGTCAGAATTCAGAAACTGAGATCTGGTACAATGATGGTAACCGGTGCAGAGAACGATTGTCATCATTTAACATTGCAACAGAGATGTAGGTTGCTGAATGTTGATGACAGAAGTGAAATTTCATGCAAACATGTTAAGACTTGTTATAGCTACTAAACTAAAAAAATAAATTAGTGTAAGGCCTAGGCTGCTCCCCATGGAAATTTTGAAAACTAACATTCTGAGATTGATTTTGGCTGAAATGTGCTGAGTTCAACACTGGAAGTATGAAAGGTAATAGTAGCTATGTACTGAGCTACTAAACAGAATTAGTTGATATAGTTTCCTCAATAATTTGAGATTGAATTTGGTAGCAATTTTGAATAAAATTTGTAAATGTAAAATTTGTTAATGTCTATGAAAATTCAATGCTGGAAGTATGAATACTAATAAAGTCTATAAGGAAATTTTGAAAAACTGACCTTTTGAGAATGATTCTGGTAGTAATTTTGATTGCCATTCATGAGAAAGATGAATATTCTTTGCAGCATCTACACCTAAAGAGATTGTAACTTTTACAAGTGCTGCAACCCAATTTATGATTTACACAAATAAGCCAAAGGTAGGAACGTTTTATCCAGCCACATTTTCTGGTTCCAAAAACTAAGTAAATGTGTTACAATATCACTGCTAGTTGGTACTTGCTCCGCATAGTAGCCATTAGAGACAGGATGTTATCCGTAACACGGATAATGAGATTTTACTAGTATACTAATAATTCTAACCACCTTGTGTATAGAGACTATAGCCTGTCTTTAGAGTCTACCTTGACTAAACTGTCTACACAGTCAATAGTGACTAACCTGTCCATACAGTCTATAGTGACTAACCTGTCTAAACAGTCTATAGAAACTAACCTGCCTATACAGTCTATAGTGACTAACCTGTCAAAAATGTCTATAGTGATTAGCCTGTCTATACAGTCTATAGTGACTAACCTGTCTATATAGTCTATAGTGACTAAACTGTCTACACAGTCTTTAGTGACTAACCTGTCTATATTGTATATAGTGACTAACCTGTCTGTAGTGACTAACCTGTCTATAGTGACTAACCTGTCTACACAGTCTATACTAGTGACTAACCTGTCTATATAGTCTATAGTGACTAACCTGTCTATAGTAACTAACCTGTCTATAGTGACTAACCTGTCTACACAGTCTATAGTGACTAACCTGTCTATACAGTCTATAGTGTCTAACCTGTCTATATAGCCTATAGTGACTACCCTGACTATATAGTCTATAGTGACTAACCTGTCTACACAGTCTATAGTGACTACCCTATCTATATAGTCTATAGTGACTAACCTGTCTATACAGTCTATAGTGACTACCCTGACTATATAGTCTATAGTGACTAACCTGTCTACACAGTCTATAGTGACTACCCTGTCTATATAGTCTATAATGACTAACCTGTCTACACAGTCTATAGTGACTACCCTATCTATATAGTCTATAGTGACTAACCTGTCTATACAGTCTATAGTGACTACCCTGACTATATAGTCTATATAGTCCACAGTGACTACTCTGTCTATAAAGTCTATCTTGACTATACTGTCTACACAGTCTATAGTGACTAACCTGTCTATATAGTCTATAGTGACTAACCCGTCTACACAGTCTATAGTGACTAACCTGTCTATATAGTCTATAGTGACTACCCTGTCTATACAGTCTATAATGACTAACCTGTCTACACAGTCTATAGTGACTACCCTGTCTACATAGTCTACAGTGACCAGCCTGTCTAGTGACTAACCTGTCTATATAGTCTATAGTGACTACCCTGTCTATATAGTCTATAGTGACTAACTTGTCTATATAGTCTATAGTGACTAAACTGTCTATAGTTTACAGTGACCAACCTGTCTATACAATCTACAGTGACTAACCTGTCTATACAGTCCATAATGACTAACCTGTCTATATAGTCTATAGTGACTAACCTGTCTATACAATCTACAGTGACTAACCTGTCTATACAGTCTATAGTGACTAACCTGTCTATACAATCTACAGTGACTAACCTGTCTGTACAGTCTATAGTGCCTAACCTGTCTATATAGTCTATAGTGATTAACCTGTCTACACAGTCTATAGTGACTACCCTGTCTATATAGTCTACAGTGACTAGCCTGTCTATATAGTCTATAGTGACTACCCTATCTATACAGTCTATAATGACTAACCTGTCTGTATAGTCTACAGTGACTACCCTGTCCACAGTCTATAATGACTAACCTGTCTATACAGTCTATAGTGACTAACCTGTCTATATAGTCTATAGTGACTAACCTGTCTACACAGTCTATAGTGACTAACCTGTCTATATAGTCTATAGTGACTAACCTGTCTACACAGTCTATAGTGACTACCCTGTCTATATAGTCTACAGTGACTAGCCTGTCTATATAGTCTATAGTGACTAACCTGTCCATACAGTCTATAGTGACTACCATGTCTATATAGTCTACAGTGACTAACCTGTCTATATAGTCTATAGTGACTAACCTGTCTATATAGTCTATAGTGACTAACCTGTCTATATAGTCTATAGACAGGTTAATCACTGTAGATTATATAGAAAGGTTAGTCACTATAGACTATATAGACAGAGTAGTCACTACAGACTGTGTAGACAGGTTAGTCACTATAGACTATATAGACAGCCAGGTTAGTCACTATAGACTATATAGACAGGTTAGTCATTATAGACTATATAGACAGGTTAGTCACTGAGGACTATATAGACAGGTTAGTCACTGTAGATTGTATAGATAGGTTAGTCACTATAGACTATATAGACAGGGTAGTCACAGTAGACTATATAGACAGCCTAAGACAGGTTAGTCACTATAGACTGTGTAGACGGGTTAGTCACTGTAGACTATATAGACAGGTTAGTCACTGTAGACTATATAGACAGTTTAGTCACTATAGACTATATAGACAGGTTAGTCACTGTAGACTATATAGACAGCCATGCAGGTTAGTCACTATAGACTATATAGACAGGTTAGTCATTATTAGACTATATAGACAGGTTAGTCACTGTAGACTATATAGACAGGTTAGTCACTGTAGACTATATAGACAGGTTAGTCACTGTAGATTGTATAGAAAGGTTAGTCACTATAGACTATATAGACAGGGTAGTCACAGTAGACTATATAGACAGCCTAAGACAGGTTAGTCACTATAGACTGTGTAGACAGGTTAGTCACTGTAGACTATATAGACAGGGTAGTCACTATAGACTATATAGACAGGTTAGTCACTATAGACTGTGTAGACGGGTTAGTCACTGTAGACTATATGTAATCAAAAACAGCCAAGCTGTAAAAAAAGGTGCGGCCCCTCAAAAAGGTCATGGTGAAAAAAGATGTGAAATCCAAGATGGCGGCCAAGAAATGGCTGTGATGGTAGGTTAATGGTAAAAATTTTAATAACGACAATTCAGGTGAATTTGATGCCAAGACCAAGTGGCACAAAATTCACCTGAATTGTCGTTATTAAAATTTTTACCATTAACCTACCATCACAGCCATTTCTTGGCCGCCATCTTGGATTTCACATCTTTTTTCACCATGGCCTTTTTGGGGGCCGCACCTTTTTTTACAGCTTGGCTGTTTTTGATTAGATATCACTTCTTTTTGTATTTGTATACTGCAAAGCCAGCCAATGGCTGGCTTTGGGGTTTTTTTAACCCATGTGTTTTTTTCTTTACCACAGGAAGAAGAAAAGAACTTAAAGAAGATTTTTAATACTTCAATTATTTTTGATTTTATTAGTAATTATACAAATTATATACATATATTGATTACATGTCCATTATTCCCCACAGAATATTATTTTGCAGCTGATCTCTCTACTGGGTGACTTGAAATTTAGCTGAACTATCTATAAGGTGACCTCTTCTAGCTGATCTCTCTACAGGGTGATTTGTTTCTAGATGAACTCTCTACAGGTGATTTGTTTGCAGCTAAACTCTCTACATGGTGCTTTCTTTGTAGCTGCATGAACTCTCTACACGATGGTTTCTTTGTAGCTGAACTCTCTACAAGGTGACTTCTTCTAGCTGAACTCTCTACAGAGTGATTTGTTTGCAGCTTAACTCTCAGAGTCTACATGATGGTTTCTTTGTAGCTGAACTCTCTACAAGGTGACTTCTTCTAGCTGAACTCTCTACAGGGTGATCTTTTTGTATCTGAACTCTCTACAGGGTGATTTGTTTGCAGCTGAACTCTCTACATGATGGTTTCTTTGTAGCTGAACTCTCTACAAGGTGACCTCTTCTAGCTGATCTCTCTACAGGGTGATTTGTTTCTAGCTGAACTCTCTACAGGTTATTTGTTTGCAGCTAAACTCTCTACATGGTGGTTTCGTTGTAGCTGAACTCTCTACATGATGGTTTCTTTGTAGTTGAACTCTCTACAAGGTGACCTCTTCTAGCTGATCTATCTACAGGGTGATTTGTTTCTAGCTGAACTCTCTACAGGTGATTTGTTTGCAGCTAAACTCTCTACATCCATGGTGGTTTCTTTGTAACTGAACTCTCTACATGATGGTTTCTTTGTAGCTGAACTCTCTACATGATGGTTTTTTTGTAGCTGAACTCTCTACAAGGTAACTTCTTCTAGCTGAACCCTCTACAGGGCGATTTGTTGTAGTTGAATTCTCTACAGGGTGATTTGTTTGAGGCTGAACTCTCTACGTACATGGCAGTTTCTTTGTAACTGAACTCTCTACAAGGTGACTTCTTCTAGCTGATCTTTCTACAGGGTGAATTGTTTGTAGCTGAACTATCTACAAGGTAACTTCTTCTAGCTGATCTCTCTACAGGGTGATTTGTTTGCAGCTGAACTCTTTACATGATGGTTTCTTTGTAGCTGAACTCTCTACAAGGTGACTTCTTCTAGCTGAACTCTCTACACGGTGATTTCTTTGTAGCTGAACTCTCTATATGATGATTTCTTTGTAGCTGAACTCTCTACAAGGTGACTTCTTCTAGCTGATCCTTCTACAGGGGGATTTGTTTGTAGCTGAACTCTCAACAAGTGATTTATTTGCAGCTGACCTCTTTATGTGGTGGTTTCTGTGTAGTTGAACTCACTACAAGATGACCTCTTCTCTCCAGGGTGATGTGTTTCTAGCTGAACTCTCTACTGGTGATTTGTTGCAGTTAAACTTTCTACATAGTAGTTTCTTTGTAGCTGAACTCTTTACAGGTGACTTCTTCTAGCTGAACTCTCTACAAGGTGATTTCTTTGTAGCTGAACTCTCTACATGATGGTTTCTTTGTAGCTGAACTCTCTACAAGGTGACCTCTTCTAGCTGATCCTTCTACAGGGCGATTTGTTTGTAGTTGAATTCTCTACACGGTGATTTGTTTGAGGCTGAACTCTCTACATGACGGTTTCTTTGTAGCTGAACTCTCTACAAGGTGACCTCTTCTAGCTGATTTCTCTACAGGGTGATTTGTTTCTAGCTGAACTCTCTACAGGTTATTTGTTTGCAGCTAATCTCTCTACATGGTGGTTTCTTTGTAGCTGAACTCTCTACATGATGGTTTCTTTGTAGCTGAACTCTCTACAAGGTGACCTCTTCTAGCTGATCTCTCTACAGGGTGATTTGTTTCTAGCTGTGTGAACTCTCTACAGGCGATATGTTTGCAGCTGAACTGTCTACATGGTGGTTTCTTTGTACCTGAACTCTCTACAAGGTGACTTGTTTCTAGCTGATCCCTCTACAAGGTGACTTCCTCTAGCTGATCTCTCTACAGGTTGATTTGTTTGTAGCTGAACTCTCTACAGGGTGATTTGTTTGTAGCTGAACTCTCTACAGGATGGTTTCTTTGTTACTGAACTTTCTACAAGGCAACTTTTTTCTAGCTGATCTCTCTACAAGGTGACTTCCTCTAGCTGATCTCTCTATAGGGTGACTTGTATCTAGCTGAACTATCTACAGGATGATCTGTTCATAGTTGAACTCTCTACAGGTTAATTTGTCTGTAGCTGAAATCTCTTGTTTCAAACTGATCTCACTGTAGCATAACTTATTTGTAGCTGAACTCTCTACAGGATGGCTTCTTTGTAGCTGAACTCTCTACAGAGAGATTTTTTTGTAGCTGAACTGTATATAGGGTGATTTGTTTGTACCTGAACTTTCTACAGGGTGATTTGTTTATAGCTGAATGCTCTGTAGGGTGATTTGTTTGTAGTTGATCTCTCTACAGGGTTTCTTTGCAGCTGAGTTCTCTACAGGGTGACTTCTTCTAGCTGAACTCTCTCTTGTTTCTAGCTGATCTCTCTACAGAGTAACTTGTTTGTATAGCTGAACTCTTTACAGAGTAGTATTTTGGTTGCTGAACTTTCTACACGGTGACTTGTTTGTAGCAAAATTCTTTACAGAGTGACTTGTTGGTAGCTGAATTCTCTACAGAGTGACTTACTTGTAGCTGAACACTGTATAAACTATAAAGTGACTTGTCTGTAGCTGAACTCTCTTCAGGGTCACTTGTTTGCAGGTGATCTCTATAGGGTAACTTGTTTGTATAGATGAACTCTTTACAGGGTAGTTTCTTTGTAGCTGAACTCTCTCCACAGTGACTTGTTTGTAGCTGAATTCTCTAGAGAGTGTAGCCGAACTCTTTACAGGGTGCATGACTTGTTTATAGCTGAACTCTCTTCAGTGTGACTTGTAATGTTCTGAATTACTACAGCGATATATTTGTAGCTGAACTCTCTATAGGGTGACTTGCTTCTTGCTGAACTGTCTATAAGATTAACTGTTTCAGCTGAACTCCCTACAGAATAACCTGTAATGTAAAAGAATTCTATAATGGAGTAAATAAATTAGCTGAATGCTCTATTAGAGTGACTGTTCTATTAGAGTATCTCGATCCCGCATTTGCTACACGGAGTTGGCTTTCGAATCATAACTCAGTGGTTTGTAATCCAATTCTTCTATACTACTGCAAGGACTTTCAATGAAGAGTATTCCAGCTATACACCGATTTTCAGCTCATTGCTCTAAGCGGTTTGCCTAGTAGACGTGAAAACTAATACTTTTTTATTCCTAAAAATCGATCGCGTAATTGTGACACAGGTTGGGTTTTGTGTCATATCTCCGTGGTCTTTATCTCGATTCCTTTCAAACCACCAAAAGGCACTCCTACGATGGTTACTCCATCTACATAGCAATTTTCAACTCATTCCATGAAGCGGTTTACCCTGTAGGCGTGACAACAAATCGATCTTGTTTTACGCGAATAATCGGTCATAACTCCTGACTCATTCATCGGATTCGCACTAAATTTGATGCTAGGATTCGCCTTTGGACTCCCCTTCTGTGTGCCAAATTTCAAGGCGATCAGAGTACGCGTTTGCGCTTTATAGCAATTTTTGCAAGTGTGCGAAAAGACGAAGAAAAAAAAAACCAAGAAAAAACAACGAAACTTTGGCCACTCGTATCTCGGAAATGGCTTGAGTGATTTCCTTCAAATTTGGAATGTAGACTCCCCTAGCTGGCGGGCAGCTCTGTAGCAAATTTGGTTCCAATCAGATAAGGTATCACCGAGATACAAATGTGTGAAAATGACATTTTCTTTCTTCCTGTCAATATACTCACGGTGTGGCGCGCCGGCTTCTTGGGCCGCACGACACACTATCGTGTGTCTTGATACACAGGTTAGTTACTGTAGACTATATAGACAGGGTAGTCACTATAGACTATATAGACAGTTTAGTCACTATAGACTTTGTAGACAGGTTAATCACTGTAGACTATACCTAATCAAAAACAGCCAAGCTGTAAAAAAAGGTGCGGCCCCCAAAAAGGCCATGGTAAAAAAAGATGTGAAATCCAAGGTGGCGGCCAAGAAATGGCTGTGATGGTAGGTTAATGGTAAAAATTTTAATAACGACAATTCAGGTGAATTTGATGCCAAGACCAAGTGGCACAAAATTCACCTGAATTGTCGTTATTAAAATTTTTACCATTAACCTACCATCACAGCCATTTCTTGGCCGCCACCTTGGATTTCACATCTTTTTTCACCATGGCCTTTTTGGGGGCCGCACCTTTTTTTTACAGCTTGGCTGTTTTTGATTAGATATCACTTCTTTTTGTATTTGTATACTGCAAAGCCAGCTTATGGCTGGTTTTGGGGCTTTTCTAACCCATGTGTTTTTTTATTTACCACAGGAAGAAGAAAAGAACTTAAAGAAGATTTTTAATACTTCAATTATTTTTGATTTTATTAGTAATTATACAAATTATATACTTATATTTATTACATGCCCATTATTCCCCACAGGATATTTTTTAGCAGCTGATCTCTCTACTGGGTGACTTAAAATATAGCTGAACTATATACAGGATGGTTTCTTTGTAGCTGAACTCTCTACAAGGTGACCTCTTCCATCTGATTTCTCTACAGGGTGATTTGTTTCTAGCTGAACTCTCTACAGGTTATTTGTTTGCAGCTAAACTCTCTACATCCATGGTGGTTTCTTTGTAGCTGAACTCTCTACATGATGGTTTCTTTGTAGCTGAACTCTCTACAAGGTGACTTCTTCTAGCTGAACTCTCTACAGGGTGATTTCTTTGTAGCTGAACTCTCCACATGATGGTTTCTTTGTAGCTGAACTCTCTACAAGGTGACGTCTTCTAGCTGATCTCTCTACAGGATGATTTGTTTCTAGCTGAACTCTCTACAGGTGATTTGTTTGCAGCTAAAATCTCTACATGGTGCTTTCTTTGTAGCTGAACTCTCTACATGATGGTTTCTTTGTAGCTGAACTCTCTACAAGGTAATTTCTTCTAGCTGATCCCTCTACAGGGCGATTTGTTTGTTGTTGAATTCTCTACACGGTAATTTGTTTGAGGCTGAATTCTCTACATGGCGGTTTCTTTGTAGCTGAACTCTCTACAAGGTGACCTCTTCTAGCTGATTTCTCTACAGGGTGATTTGTTTCTAGCTGAACTCTCTACAGGTTATTTGTTTGCAGCTAAACTCTCTACATCCATGGTGGTTTCTTTGTAGCTGAACTCTCTACAAGGTAATTTCTTCTAGCTGATCCCTCTACAGGGCGATTTGTTTGTTGTTGAATTCTCTACACGGTAATTTGTTTGAGGCTGAATTCTCTACATGGCGGTTTCTTTGTAGCTGAACTCTCTACAAGGTGACTTTTTCTAGCTGAACTCTATACAGAGTGATTTGTTTGCAGCTGACTCTCTACATGATGGTTTCTTTGTAGCTGAACTCTCTATAAGGTGACCTCTTCTAGCCGAACTCTTTACATTGTGTCTAGTTTCTAGCTGACCTCTCTACGGGGTGATTTGTTTGCAGCTTAAATCTCCACAGGGTGATTTGTTTGTAGCTGATCTCTCTACAAGTTGATTTGTGTGTAGCTGATCTCTCTGCAGGTTGATTTGTTTGTAACTGATCTCTCTACAGGGCAATTTGTTTGTAGCTGAACTCTCTATAAGATGGTTTCTTTGTAACTGAACTCTCTACAAGGTAACTTCTTCTAGCTGATCTTTCTACTGGGTGATTTGTTTGCAGCTGAACTCTCTACATGATGGTTTCTTTGTAGCTGAACTCTCTATAAGGTGACTTCGTCCAGCTGATCTCTCTACGGGGTGATTTGTTTCTAGCTGAACTCTCTACAGGTGATTTGTTTGCAGCTAAACTCTCTACATGGTGGTTTCTTTGTAGCTGAACTCCCTACATGGTGCTTTCTTTGTAGCTGAACTCTCTACAAGGTGACCTCTTCTAGCTGATCTATCTACAGGATAATTTGTTTGTAACTGAACTCTCTGCATGATGGTTTCTTTGTAGCTGAACTCTCTACAAGATGACTTCTTCTAGCTGATCCCTCTACAGGGGAATTTATTTGTAGCTGAACTCTCTACAAGTGATTTATTTGCAGCTGAACTCTTTATGTGGTGGTTTCTTTGTAGCTGAACTCTCTACAAGGTGACCTCTTCTAGCTGATCTGTCTACAGGGTGATTTGTTTCTAGCTGAACTCTCTACAGGTGATTTTTTGCAGCTAAACACGCTACATGGTGGTTTCTTTGTAGCTGAACTCTGTACATGATGGTTTCTTTGTAGCTAAACTCTTTACAAGGTGACTTCTTCTAGCTGAACTCTCTACGGGGTAATTTCTTTGTAGTTGAACTCTCTATAAGATGGTTTCTTTGTAACTGAACTCTCTACAAGGTAACTTCTTCTAGCTGATCTTTCTACTGGGTGATTTGTTTGCAGCTGAACTCTCTACATGGTGGTTTCTTTGTTGCTGAACTCTCTACAAGGTGAATTCTTCTACCTGATCTCTCTACAGGGTAATTTGTTTGTAACTGAACTCTGTACAAGTGCATTTTTGTGGGTGATCTCACTGCAGGTTGATTTGTTTGTAGCTGAACTCACTAAAGGGTGATTTTGCTGGTAGCTGAACTCCTTGCATTGTGTCTAGATTCTAGCTGATCTCTCTACAGGGTAGTTTGTTTGTAGCTGATCTCTCTACAAGTTGATTTGTGTGTAGCTGATCTCTCTGCAGGTTGATTAATTTGTAGTCGATCTCTCTACAAGGTAATTTGTTTGTAGCTGAATTGTCTATAAGGTGATTTATTTGTAGCTGATCTCTCTGCAGGTTGATTTGTTTTAGCTGAACTCTCTATAGGGTGATTTACTTGTAGCTGAACTCCTTACATTGTGTATAGTTTCTAGCTGATCTCTCTACAGGGTGATTTGTTTGTAGCTGATCTCTCTACAAGTTGATTTGTGTGTAGCTGATCTTTCTACAGGTTGATTTGTTTGTAGCCGATCTCTCTACAGTGTAATTTGTTTGTAGCTGAACTGTCTATAAGGTGATTTGTTTGTAGCTGATCTCTGTGCAGGTTGATTTGTTTTAGCTGAACTCTGTACAGGCTGATTTACTTGTAGCTGAACTCCTTACATTGTGTCTAGTTTCTAGCTGATCTCTCTACAGGGTAATTTGTTTGTAGCTGAACTCTCTATAAGGTGATTTGTTTGCAGCTGAACTCTCCACATGGTGGTTTCTTTGTTGCTGAACTCTCTACAGGGTGATTTGTTTCTAGCTTATCTCTCTACAGGTTGTTTTGTGTGTAACTGATCTCTCTACAAGCTGATTTGTTAGTAGCTGATCTCTCTGCAGGTTGATTTGTTTTTAGCTGATCTCTGTACAAGTTGATTTGTTTGTTGCTGATCGCTCTAAAAGTTGATTTGTTTGTAGCTGAACTCTCTGCAAAGTGTTTTGTTTGTAGCTGACCTCTCTTCAGGGTGATTTGTTTCTAGCTGATCTCTCTACAGGGTGATTTTTTGTAGCTGACCTCTCTTCAGGGTGATTTGTTTCTAGCTGATTGCTCTACAGGTTGATTTGTTTGTAGATGAACTCTCTACAGGGTAATTTGCTTGTAGCTGAACTCCTTACTTTGTGTCTAGTTTGTAGCTGATCTCTCTACAGGGTGATTTGTTTGTAGCTGATCTCTATACAAGTTAATTTGTGTGTAGCTGATCTCTCTGCAGGGTGATTTGTTTGTAGCCGATCTCTCTACAAGGTAATTTGTTTGTAGCTGAACTATCTATAAGGTAATTTGTATGTGGCTGATCTCTCTGCAGATTGATTTATTTTAGCTGAACTCTCTACAGGGTGATTTGTTTCTAGCTTATCTCTCTACAGGTTGATTTGTGTGTAACTGATCTCTCTACAAGCTGATTTGTTTGTAGCTGATCACTCTGTAGGTTGATTTGTTTCTAGATGATCTCTCTACAGGTTGATTTGTTTGTAGCTGAACTCTCTGCAAAGTGTTTTGTTTGTAGTTGATCTCTCTACAAGGTGATTTTTTGTAGCTGACTTCTCTTCAGGGTGATTTGTTTCTAGCTGATATCTCTACAGGGTGATTTTTTGTAGCTGACCTCTCTTCAGGGTGATTTGTTTCTAGCTGATCGCTCTACAGGTTGGTTTGTTTGTAGCTGAACTCTCTACAGGGTGATTTGCTTGTAGCTGAACTCCTTACGTTGTGTCTAGTTTCTAGCTGATCTCTCTACAGGGTGATTTGTTTGTAGCTGATCTCTCTACAAGTTGAATTGTGTGTAGCTGATCTCTCTGCAGGTTGATTTGTTTGTAGCTGATCTCTCTACAAGGTAATTTGTTTGTAGCTGAACTGTCTATAAGGTGATTTGTTTGTAGCTGATCTCTCTGCAGGTTGATTTGTTTTAGCTGAACTCTCTACAGGGTGATTTGTTTGTAGCTGAACTTCTTACATTGTGTGTAGTTTCTAGCTGATCTCTCTACAGGGTGATTTGTTTGTAGCTGATCTCTCTACAAGTTGAATTGTGTGTAGCTGATCTCTCTGCAGGTTGATTTGTTTGTAGCTGATCTCTCTACAAGGTAATTTGTTTGTAGCTGAACTGTCTATAAGGTGATTTGTTTGTAGCTGATCTCTCTGCAGGTTGATTTGTTTTAGCTGAACTCTCTACAGGGTGATTTGTTTGTAGCTGAACTTCTTACATTGTGTGTAGTTTCTAGCTGATCTCTCTACAGGGTGATTTGTTTGTAGCTGATCTCTCTACAAGTTGATTTGTGTGTAGCTGATCTCTCTGCAGGTTGATTTGTTTGTAGCCGATCTCTCTACAGGGTAATTTGTTTGTAGCTGAACTCTCTATAAGGTGATTTGTTTGTAGCTGATCTCTCTGCAGGTTGATTTGTTTTAGCTGAACTCTCTACAGGGTGATTGCTTGTAGCTGAACTCCTTACATTGTGTCTAGTTTCTAGCTGATGTCTCTACAGGGTGCTTTGTTTCTAGCTTATCTCTCTACAGGTAGATTTGTGTCGATTTGTTCATTGCTGATCGCTCTAAAGGTTGATTTGTTGTAGCTGAACACTCTGCAAAGTGTTTTGTTTGTAGCTGATCACTCTAAAGGGTAATTTGTTTGTAGCTGAACTCTCTCCACAGTGACTTGTGTGTAGCTGTATTCTGTGTAGCTGAATTCTCTACAGGGTGCATGACTTGTTTATAGCTGAACTTTCTTCAGTGTGACTTGTAATGTTCTGAATCTCTATAGTGATATATTTGCTTAACTCTCCACATGGTGACTGTCTTCTTGCTGAACTGTCTATAAGATTAACTGTTTGCAGCTGAACTCCCTACAAAATAACTTGTGATGTAATAAAATTCTATAATGGAGTAAATAAATTAGCCGAATGCTCTATTAGGGTGACTGTTCTATTAGAGTATCTCGATCTCGCATTTGCTACACGGAGTTGGCTTTCGAATCATAACTCAGTGGTTTGTAATTCGATTCTTCTGTACTACTGCAAGGACTTTCTATGAAGATAATTCCAGCTATACACCGATTTTCAGCTCATTGTTCTTAGCGGTTTGCCTAGTAGGCGTGAAAACTAATACTTTTTTATTCCTAAAAATCGATCGCGTAATTGTGACACAGGTTGGGTTTTGTGCCATATCTTCGTGGTCTTTATCTCGATTCCTTTCAAACCACCAAAAGGCACTACTACGATGGTTACTCCATCTACATAGCAATTTTCAACTCATTCCATGAAGCGGTTTACCCTATAGGCGTGACAACAAATCGATCTTGTTTTACGCGAATAATCGGTCATAATTCCTGAACCATTCATCGGATTTGTACCAAATTTGATGCTAGAATTCGTCGTTGGACTCCCTTTCTGTGTACCACATTTCAAGGCGATCGGAGTACGCGTTTGCTTGTTATAGCAATTTTTGCAAGTGTGCGAAAAGACGAAGAAGAAAAAAAAAAAGCGAAGAAAAAAAAACCAAACTTTGGCAGCTCGTATCTCGAAAATGGCTGGAGCGATTTCCTTCAAATTTGGAATGTAGACTCCCCTGGCTGGCGGGCAACTTTGTAGCAAATTTGGTTCCAATCAGATAAGTGATCACCGAGATACAAAGGTGTGAAAATGACGTTTTCGTTCTTCCTGTCAATATACTCACGGTGTGGCGCGCCGGCTTCTTGGGCCGCACGACACACTACCTTGTGTCTTGATAGACAGGGTAGTCACTATAGACTATATAGACAGGTTAGTCACTATAGACTGTGTAGACGGGTTAGTTACTGTAGACTATATCTAATCAAAAACAGCCAAGCTGTAAAAAAAGGTGCGGCCCCCAAAAAGGCCACGGTGAAAAAAGATGTGAAATCCAAGGTGGCGAGGCACAAAATTCATCTGAATTGTCGTTATTAAAATTTTTACCATTAACCTACCATCACAGCCATTTCTTGGCCGCCACCTTGGATTTCACATCTTTTTTCACCATGGCCTTTTTGGGGGCCGCACCTTTTTTTACAGCTTGGCTGTTTTTGATTAGATATCACTTCTTTTTGTATTTGTATACTGCAAAGCCAGCCAATGGCTGGCTTTGGGGGTTTATTAACCCATGTGTTTTTTTTTATTTACCACAGGAAGAAGAAAAGAAAGATTTTTAATACTTCAATTATTTTTGATTTTATTAGTAATTATACAAATTATATACATATCAAGACACACGATAGTGTGTCGTGCGGCCCAAGAAGCCGGCGCGCCACACCGTGAGTATATTAACAGGAAGAAAGAAACCGCAATTTTCACACCTATGTAGCTCTGTGATTCCTTATCCGATTGGAACCAAATTTGCTAGCGACGTGCCGCCCAGTTAGGGGAGTCTACATACCAAATTTAACGAAAATCGCTCCAGCCATTTCCGAGATACGAGCGAACAAAATTTCGTTTTAATTTCTTCGTTTTTTTCTTCTTCTTCATCTTCTTCATTTCGCACACTTCGCAAAATTCGCCATAACACACGAATGCGTGCTCGGATTGGGCTGAAATTTGGCACACTTAAAGGGCTCATTAAGGCGGATCTCCGTACCAACTTTGGTAGGAATCCGATGAACATTCACGGAGTTATGACTGATTATTTGCGTAAAATAATGTCGAAGGTCTGTCACGCCTACAGGGTAAACGCCTTGGAAGAATCAGTTGAAAATTGATATGTAGATGGAGCAACCATCGTAGGAGTGCCTTTTTGTGGTTTGAAAGGAATCGGGATAAAGACCATGGAGATATGACACAAAACCCAACCTGTGTCAAAATTACGCGATCGATTTTTATGAATAAAAAAACTATTAGTTTTCGTGTCTACCAGGCAAACCGCTTAGAGCAACGAGCTGAAAATCAGTATGTAGCTGGAATAATCATCATAGAAAGTTCTTGCAGTAGTACAGAAGAATCGGATTACAAATCACTGAGTTATGATTCGAAAGGCAACTACGTGCAGCAAATGCGAGATCGAGATACTCTAATAGAACAGTCACCCTAATAAAGCATTCAGCTGCATGTATAATTTACTCAGTTATATTACATTGCAAGTTATTCTGTAGGGAATTCAGCTACAAACAAGTCACCCTGTAGTCAGATCAGCTAGAAGAAGGTACCTAATAGAGAGTTCAGCTACAAAGAAGCCATCATGTAGAGAGTTCAGCTCAAATAAATCACCCTGTAGAGAATTCAGCTACAAACAAATTGCCCTGTAGAGAGATCAGCTAGAAGAAGTTACCTTGTAGAGAGTTCAGTTACAAAGAAACAATCATGTGAAGAGTTTAGCTGCAAATAAATCACCCAGTAGAAAGTTCCGCTATGAACAGATCACACTGTAGAGAGTTCAGTTAGAAACAAGTCATCCTGTAGAGAGTTCAGCTAGAAGAAGTTACATTGTAGAGAGTTCAGCTACAAACAAATCACCCTGTAGAGAGTTCAGCTACAAACAAATCACCCTGTAGAGAGTTCAGCTAGAAACAAGTCACCCTGTAGAGAGATCAGCTAGAAGAAGTTACATTGTAGAGAGTTCAGCTACAAAGAAACTACCATGTACAGAGTTCAACTGCAAACAAATTGCCCTGTAGAGAATTCAGCTACAAACAAATCACCCTGTAGAGAGTTCAGCTAGAAAAAAGTCACCCTATAGAGAGTTCAGCTAGAAGAAGTTACATTGTATAGAGTTCAGCTACAAAGAAACTGCCATGTAGAGAGTTCAGCAGCAAACAAATTGCCCTGTAGAGAATTTAGCTACAGACAAATCAACTTGTAGAAAGATCAGCTAGAAGAAGTTAGCTTGTAGAGACTTTAGCAACAAACAAATCACAATGTAGAGGGTTCAGCTACAAACAAATCACCCTGTAGAAAGATCAGCTAGAAGAAGTTACCTTGTAGAGAGTTCAGCTACAAACAAATCACCCTGTAGAGAGTTCAGCTAGAAACAAGTCACCCTGTAGAGAGATCAGCTAGAAACAAGTCACCGGTAGAGAGTTCAGCTAGAAGAAGTTACATTGTAGAGAGTTCAGCTACAAAGAAACTACCATGTAGAGAGTTCAGCAGCAAACAAATTGCCCTGTAGAGAATTCAGCTACAGACAAATCACCTTGTAGAAAGATCAGCTAGAAGAAGTTACCTTGTAGAGAGTTCAGCTACAAACAAATCACCCTGTAGAGGGTTCAGCTACAAACAAGTCACCCTGTAGAGAGTTCAGCTAGAAGAAGTTACATTGTAGAGAGATCAGCTAGAAACAAGTCACCCTGTAGAGAGTTCAGCTAGAAGAAGTTACATTATAGAGAGTTCAGCTACAAAGAAACTACCATGTACAGAGTTCAACTGCAAACAAATTGCCCTGTAGACAATTCAGCTACAAACAAATCACCCTGTAGAAAGTTCAGCTAGAAGAAGTTACCTTGTAGAAGAGAGTTCAGCTACAAACAAATCACCCTGTAGAGAGTTCAGCTAGAAGAAGTTACATTGTAGAGAGTTCAGCTACAAAGAAACTACCATGTAGAGAGTTCAGCAGCAAACAAATTGCCCTGTAGAGAATTCAGCTACAGACAAATCACCTTGTAGAAAGATCAGCTAGAAGAAGTTACCTTGTAGAGAGTTTAGCAACAAACAAATCACCCTGTAGAGGGTTCAGCTACAAACAAGTCACCCTGTAGAGAGTTCAGCTAGAAGAGTTACATTGTAGAGAGTTCAGCTACAAAGAAACTACCATGTAGAGAGTTCAGCTAGAAACAAGTCACCCTGTAGAGAGATCAGCTAGAAACAAGTCACCCGTAGATAGTTCAGCTAGAAGAAATTACATTGTAGAGAGTTCAGCTACAAAGAAACTGCCATGTAGAGAGTTCAGCTGCAAACAAATTGCACTGTAGAGACAAACAAATCACCCTGTAGAAAGATCAGCTAGAAGAAGTTACCTTGTAGAGAGTTCAGCTACAAACAAATCACCCTGTAGAGAGTTCAGCTAGAAACAAGTCACCCTGTAGAGAGATCAGCTAGAAACAAGTCACCCTGTAGAGAGTTCAGCTAGAAGAAGTCACATTGTAGAAAGTTCAGCTACAAAGAAACTACCATGTAGAGAGTTCAGCTGCAAACAAATTACCTTGTAGAGAATTCAGCTACAAACAAATCACCTTGTAGAAAGAACAACTAGAAGAAGTTACCTTGTAGAGAGTTCAGCTACAAACAAATCACCCTGTAGAGAGTTCAGCTAGAAACAAGTCACCCTGTAGAGAGATCAGCTAGAAACAAGCCACCCGTAGAGAGTTCAGCTAGAAGAAGTTACATTGTAGCAGTTTGGCTGCAAACAAATCACCCTGTAGAGAATTCAGCTACAAACAAATCACCCTGTAGAAAGATCAGCTAGAAGAAGTTACCTTGTAGAGAGTTCAGCTACAAACAAATCACCCTGTAGAGAGTTCAGCTAGAAACAAGTCACCCTGTAGAGAGATCAGCTAGAAACAAGTCACCCTGTAGAGAGTTCAGCTAGAAGAAGTCACATTGTAGAGAGTTCAGCTACAAAGAAACTACCATGTAGAGAGTTCAGCTGCAAACAAATTGCCCTGTAGAGAATTCAGCTACAAACAAATCACCTTGTAGAAAGATCAGCTAGAAGAAGTTACCTTGTAGAGAGTTCAGCTAGAAACAAATCACCCTGTAGAGAGTTCAGCTAGAAACAAGTCACCCTGTAGAGAGATCAGCTAGAAACAAGCCACCCGTAGAGAGTTCAGCTAGAAGAAGTTACATTGTAGCAGTTTAGCTGCAAACAAATCACCCTGTAGAGAATTCAGCTACAAACAAATCACCCTGTAGAAAGATCAGCTAGAAGAAGTCACCTTGTAGAGAGTTCAGCTACAAACAAATCACCCTGTAGAGAGTTCAGCTAGAAACAAGTCACCCTGTAGAGAGATCAGCTAGAAACAAGCCAACCGTAGAGAGTTCAGCTAGAAGAAGTTACATTGTAGCAGTTTAGCTGCAAACAAATCACCCTGTAGAGAATTCAGCTACAAACAAATCACCCTGTAGAAAGATCAGCTAGAAGAAGTCACCTTGTAGAGAGTTCAGCTACAAACAAATCACCCTGTAGAGAGTTCAGCTACAAACAAGTCATCCGGTAGAGAGATCAGCCAGAAGGATCATCTTGCAGAGAGGTTAGCTACAAAGAAATCACCCTGCTTCATCTTTTCTTCTTCCTGTAGTAAAGAAAAAATGACAGGTTAAAAAGCCCTAAAGCCGGCCATAGGCCGGCTTTATGGCCGGCTTTGGGGTATACAAATACAAAAAGAAGTGAAATCTAATCCAAAACAGCCAAGCTGTAAAAAAAGAGTGCGGCCCCCAGAAAGGCTATGGTGAAAAAAGATGTGAAATCCAAGGTGGCGGCCAAGAAATGGCTGTGATGGTAGGTTAATGGTAAAAATTTTAATAACAACAATTCAGGTGAATTTGGTGCCGCTTGGTCTTGGCACAAAATTCACCTGAATTGTCGTTGTTAAAATTTTTACCATTAACCTACCATCACAGCCATTTCTTGGCCGCCACCTTGGATTTCACATCTTTTTTCACCATGGCCTTTTTGGGGGCCGCACCTTTTTTTACAGCTTGGCTGTTTTTGATTAGATATCACTTCTTTTTGTATTTGTATACTGCAAAGCCAGCCAATGGCTGGCTTTGGGGGTTTATTAACCCATGTGTTTTTTTTTATTTACCACAGGAAGAAGAAAAGAAAGATTTTTAATACTTCAATTATTTTTGATTTTATTAGTAATTATACAAATTATATACATATCAAGACACACGATAGTGTGTCGTGCGGCCCAAGAAGCCGGCGCGCCACACCGTGAGTATATTAACAGGAAGAAAGAAACCGCAATTTTCACACCTATGTAGCTCTGTGATTCCTTATCCGATTGGAACCAAATTTGCTAGCGACGTGCCGCCCAGTTAGGGGAGTCTACATACCAAATTTAACGAAAATCGCTCCAGCCATTTCCGAGATACGAGCGAACAAAATTTCGTTTTAATTTCTTCGTTTTTTTCTTCTTCTTCTTCATCTTCTTCATTTCGCACACTTCGCAAAATTCGCCATAACACACGAATGCGTGCTCGGATTGGGCTGAAATTTGGCACACTTAAAGGGCTCATTAAGGCGGATCTCCGTACCAACTTTGGTAGGAATCCGATGAACATTCACGGAGTTATGACTGATTATTTGCGTAAAATAATGTCGAAGGTCTGTCACGCCTACAGGGTAAACGCCTTGGAAGAATCAGTTGAAAATTGATATGTAGATGGAGCAACCATCGTAGGAGTGCCTTTTTGTGGTTTGAAAGGAATCGGGATAAAGACCATGGAGATATGACACAAAACCCAACCTGTGTCAAAATTACGCGATCGATTTTTATGAATAAAAAAACTATTAGTTTTCGTGTCTACCAGGCAAACCGCTTAGAGCAACGAGCTGAAAATCAGTATGTAGCTGGAATAATCATCATAGAAAGTTCTTGCAGTAGTACAGAAGAATCGGATTACAAATCACTGAGTTATGATTCGAAAGGCAACTACGTGCAGCAAATGCGAGATCGAGATACTCTAATAGAACAGTCACCCTAATAAAGCATTCAGCTGCATGTATAATTTACTCAGTTATATTACATTGCAAGTTATTCTGTAGGGAATTCAGCTACAAACAAGTCACCCTGTAGTCAGATCAGCTAGAAGAAGGTACCTAATAGAGAGTTCAGCTACAAAGAAGCCATCATGTAGAGAGTTCAGCTCAAATAAATCACCCTGTAGAGAATTCAGCTACAAACAAATTGCCCTGTAGAGAGATCAGCTAGAAGAAGTTACCTTGTAGAGAGTTCAGTTACAAAGAAACAATCATGTGAAGAGTTTAGCTGCAAATAAATCACCCAGTAGAAAGTTCCGCTATGAACAGATCACACTGTAGAGAGTTCAGTTAGAAACAAGTCATCCTGTAGAGAGTTCAGCTAGAAGAAGTTACATTGTAGAGAGTTCAGCTACAAACAAATCACCCTGTAGAGAGTTCAGCTACAAACAAATCACCCTGTAGAGAGTTCAGCTAGAAACAAGTCACCCTGTAGAGAGATCAGCTAGAAGAAGTTACATTGTAGAGAGTTCAGCTACAAAGAAACTACCATGTACAGAGTTCAACTGCAAACAAATTGCCCTGTAGAGAATTCAGCTACAAACAAATCACCCTGTAGAGAGTTCAGCTAGAAAAAAGTCACCCTATAGAGAGTTCAGCTAGAAGAAGTTACATTGTATAGAGTTCAGCTACAAAGAAACTGCCATGTAGAGAGTTCAGCAGCAAACAAATTGCCCTGTAGAGAATTTAGCTACAGACAAATCAACTTGTAGAAAGATCAGCTAGAAGAAGTTAGCTTGTAGAGACTTTAGCAACAAACAAATCACAATGTAGAGGGTTCAGCTACAAACAAATCACCCTGTAGAAAGATCAGCTAGAAGAAGTTACCTTGTAGAGAGTTCAGCTACAAACAAATCACCCTGTAGAGAGTTCAGCTAGAAACAAGTCACCCTGTAGAGAGATCAGCTAGAAACAAGTCACCGGTAGAGAGTTCAGCTAGAAGAAGTTACATTGTAGAGAGTTCAGCTACAAAGAAACTACCATGTAGAGAGTTCAGCAGCAAACAAATTGCCCTGTAGAGAATTCAGCTACAGACAAATCACCTTGTAGAAAGATCAGCTAGAAGAAGTTACCTTGTAGAGAGTTCAGCTACAAACAAATCACCCTGTAGAGGGTTCAGCTACAAACAAGTCACCCTGTAGAGAGTTCAGCTAGAAGAAGTTACATTGTAGAGAGATCAGCTAGAAACAAGTCACCCTGTAGAGAGTTCAGCTAGAAGAAGTTACATTATAGAGAGTTCAGCTACAAAGAAACTACCATGTACAGAGTTCAACTGCAAACAAATTGCCCTGTAGACAATTCAGCTACAAACAAATCACCCTGTAGAAAGTTCAGCTAGAAGAAGTTACCTTGTAGAAGAGAGTTCAGCTACAAACAAATCACCCTGTAGAGAGTTCAGCTAGAAGAAGTTACATTGTAGAGAGTTCAGCTACAAAGAAACTACCATGTAGAGAGTTCAGCAGCAAACAAATTGCCCTGTAGAGAATTCAGCTACAGACAAATCACCTTGTAGAAAGATCAGCTAGAAGAAGTTACCTTGTAGAGAGTTTAGCAACAAACAAATCACCCTGTAGAGGGTTCAGCTACAAACAAGTCACCCTGTAGAGAGTTCAGCTAGAAGAGTTACATTGTAGAGAGTTCAGCTACAAAGAAACTACCATGTAGAGAGTTCAGCTAGAAACAAGTCACCCTGTAGAGAGATCAGCTAGAAACAAGTCACCCGTAGATAGTTCAGCTAGAAGAAATTACATTGTAGAGAGTTCAGCTACAAAGAAACTGCCATGTAGAGAGTTCAGCTGCAAACAAATTGCACTGTAGAGACAAACAAATCACCCTGTAGAAAGATCAGCTAGAAGAAGTTACCTTGTAGAGAGTTCAGCTACAAACAAATCACCCTGTAGAGAGTTCAGCTAGAAACAAGTCACCCTGTAGAGAGATCAGCTAGAAACAAGTCACCCTGTAGAGAGTTCAGCTAGAAGAAGTCACATTGTAGAAAGTTCAGCTACAAAGAAACTACCATGTAGAGAGTTCAGCTGCAAACAAATTACCTTGTAGAGAATTCAGCTACAAACAAATCACCTTGTAGAAAGAACAACTAGAAGAAGTTACCTTGTAGAGAGTTCAGCTACAAACAAATCACCCTGTAGAGAGTTCAGCTAGAAACAAGTCACCCTGTAGAGAGATCAGCTAGAAACAAGCCACCCGTAGAGAGTTCAGCTAGAAGAAGTTACATTGTAGCAGTTTGGCTGCAAACAAATCACCCTGTAGAGAATTCAGCTACAAACAAATCACCCTGTAGAAAGATCAGCTAGAAGAAGTTACCTTGTAGAGAGTTCAGCTACAAACAAATCACCCTGTAGAGAGTTCAGCTAGAAACAAGTCACCCTGTAGAGAGATCAGCTAGAAACAAGTCACCCTGTAGAGAGTTCAGCTAGAAGAAGTCACATTGTAGAGAGTTCAGCTACAAAGAAACTACCATGTAGAGAGTTCAGCTGCAAACAAATTGCCCTGTAGAGAATTCAGCTACAAACAAATCACCTTGTAGAAAGATCAGCTAGAAGAAGTTACCTTGTAGAGAGTTCAGCTAGAAACAAATCACCCTGTAGAGAGTTCAGCTAGAAACAAGTCACCCTGTAGAGAGATCAGCTAGAAACAAGCCACCCGTAGAGAGTTCAGCTAGAAGAAGTTACATTGTAGCAGTTTAGCTGCAAACAAATCACCCTGTAGAGAATTCAGCTACAAACAAATCACCCTGTAGAAAGATCAGCTAGAAGAAGTCACCTTGTAGAGAGTTCAGCTACAAACAAATCACCCTGTAGAGAGTTCAGCTAGAAACAAGTCACCCTGTAGAGAGATCAGCTAGAAACAAGCCAACCGTAGAGAGTTCAGCTAGAAGAAGTTACATTGTAGCAGTTTAGCTGCAAACAAATCACCCTGTAGAGAATTCAGCTACAAACAAATCACCCTGTAGAAAGATCAGCTAGAAGAAGTCACCTTGTAGAGAGTTCAGCTACAAACAAATCACCCTGTAGAGAGTTCAGCTACAAACAAGTCATCCGGTAGAGAGATCAGCCAGAAGGATCATCTTGCAGAGAGGTTAGCTACAAAGAAATCACCCTGCTTCATCTTTTCTTCTTCCTGTAGTAAAGAAAAAATGACAGGTTAAAAAGCCCTAAAGCCGGCCATAGGCCGGCTTTATGGCCGGCTTTGGGGTATACAAATACAAAAAGAAGTGAAATCTAATCCAAAACAGCCAAGCTGTAAAAAAAGAGTGCGGCCCCCAGAAAGGCTATGGTGAAAAAAGATGTGAAATCCAAGGTGGCGGCCAAGAAATGGCTGTGATGGTAGGTTAATGGTAAAAATTTTAATAACAACAATTCAGGTGAATTTGGTGCCGCTTGGTCTTGGCACAAAATTCACCTGAATTGTCGTTGTTAAAATTTTTACCATTAACCTACCATCACAGCCATTTCTTGGCCGCCACCTTGGATTTCACATCTTTTTTCACCATAGCCTTTCTGGGGGCCGCACTCTTTTTTTACAGCTTGGCTGTTTTGGATTAGATATTTATTACATGCCCATTATTCCCCACAGGATATTATTTTGCAGCTGATCTCTCTACTGCATGGGTGACTTGAAATGTAGCTGAACTATCTATAAGGTGACCTCTTCTAGCTGATCTCTCTACAGGATGATTTGTTTCTAGATGAACTCTCTACAGGTGATTTGTTTGCAGCTAAACTCTCTACATGGTGGTTTCTTTGTAGCTGAACTCTCTACACGATGGTTTCTTTGTAGCTGAACTCTCTACAAGGTGACTTCTTCTAGCTGAACTCTCTACAGGGTGATCTTTTTGTAGCTGAATGCTCTACAGGGTGATTTGTTTGCAGCTGAACTCTCTACATGATGGTTTCTTTGTAACTGAACACTCTACAAGGTGACTTCTTCTAGCTGATCTTTCTACAGGGTGCTTTCTTTGTAGCTGAACTCTCCACATGATGGTTTCTTTGTAGCTGAACTCTCTACAAGGTGACCTCTTCTAGCTGATCTCTCTACAGGGTGATTTGTTTCTAGCTGAACTCTCTACAGGTGATTTGTTTGCAGCTAAACTCTCTACAGGGTGATTTGTTTGCAGCTGAACTCTCTACATGATGGTTTCTTTGTAACTGAACACTCTACAAAGTGACTTCTTCTAGCTGATCTTTCTACAGGGTGCTTTCTTTGTAGCCGAACTCTCTATATGATGGTTTCTTTGTAGCTGAACTCTCTACAAGGTGACTTCTTCTAGCTGAACTCTCTACAGGGTGATCTTTTTGTAGCTGAACTCTTTACAGGATGATTTTGTTTGCAGCTGAACTCTTTACATGATGGTTTCTTTGTAGCTGAACTCTCTACAAGGTGACTTCTTCTAGCTGAACTCTCTACAGGGTGATTTCTTTGTAGCTGTTCTCTATATGATGGTTTCTTTGTAGCTGAACTCTCTACAAGGTGACTTCTTCTAGCTGATCCCTCTACAGGGGGATTTGTTTGTAGATGAACTCTCAACAAGTGATTTATTTGCAGCTGACCTCTTTATGTGGTGGTTTCTTTGTAGCTGAACTCACTATAAGACTACCTCTTCTAGCTGATCTCTCTCCAGGGTGATGTGTTTCTAGCTGAACTCTCTACTGGTGATTTGTTGCAGTTAAACTCTCTACATAGTGGTTTCTTTGTAGCTGAACTCTTTACAAGGTGACTTCTTCTAGCTGAACTCTCTACAAGATGATTTCTTTGCAGCTGAACTCTCTACATGATGGTTTCTTTGTAGCTGAACTCTCTACAAGGTGACCTCTTCTAGCTGATCCTTCTACAGGGCGATTTGTTTGCAGTTGAATTCTCTACATGGTGATTTGTTTGAGGCTGAACTCTCTACATGGCGGTTTCTTTGTAGCTGAACTCTCTACAAGGTAACTTCTTTTAGCTGATCCCTCTACAGGGCAATTTGTTTGTAGTTGAATTCTCTACACGGTGATTTGTTTGAGGCTGAACTCTCTACATGGCGGTTTCTTTGTAGCTGAACTCTCCACAAGGTGACCTCTTCTAGCTGATCTCTCTACAGGGTGATTTGTTTTTAGCTGAACTCTCTACAGGTTATTTGTTTGCAGCTAAACTCTCTACATGGTGATTTCGTTGTAGCTGAACTCTGTACACAATGGTTTCTTTGTAGCTGAACTCTCTACAAGGTGACTTCTTCTAGCTGAACTCTCTACAGAGTGATTTGTTTGCAGCTTAACTCTCAGAGTCTACATGATGGTTTCTTTGTAGCTGAACTCTCTACAAGGTGACTTCTTCTAGCTGAACTCTCTACAGGGTGATCTTTTTGTAGCTGAACTCTCTACAGTGTGATTTGTTTGCAGCTGAACTCTCTGCATGATGGTTTCTTTGTAGCTGAACTCTCTACAAGGTGACCTCTTCTAGCTGATCTCTCTACAGGGTGATTTGTTTCTAGCTGTGTGAACTCTCTACAGGCGATATGTTTGCAGCTGAACTATCTACATGGTGGTTTCTTTGTACCTGAACTCTCTACAAGGTGACTTGTTTCTAGCTGATCCCTCTACAAGGTGACTTCCTCGAGCTGATCTCTCTACAGGTTGATTTTTTTGTAGCTGAACTCTCTACAGGGTGATTTGTTTGCAGCTGAACTCTCTACAGGGTGATTTGTTTGCAGCTGAACTCTCTACAGGGTGATTTGTTTGTAGCTGAACCCTCTACAGGATGGTTTCTTTTGTTACTGAACTTTCTACAAGGCAACTTTTTCTAGCTGATCTCTCTACAAGGTGACTTCCTCTAGCTGATCTCTCTATAGGGTGACTTGTATCTAGCTGAACTATCTACAGGATGATCTGTTCATAGTTGAATTCTCTACAGGTTAATTTGTTTGTAGCTGAAATCTCTTGTTTCAAACTGATCTCACTGTAGCATAACTTCTTTGTAGCTTAACTCTCTACAGAGTGATTTTTTTTGTAGCTGAACTGTATATAGGGTGATTTGTTTGTACCTGAACTTTCTACAGGGTGATTTGTTTATAGCTGAATGCTCTGCAGGGTGATTTGTTTGTAGTTGATCTCTCTACAGGGTTTCTTTGCAGCTGAGTTCTCTACAGGGTGACTTCTTCTAGCTGAACTCTCTCTTGTTTCTAGCTGATCTCTCTACAGAGTAACTTGTTTGTATAGCTGAACTCTTTACAGAGTAGTATTATGGTTGCTGAACTCTCTACACGGTGACTTGTTTGTAGCAAAATTCTTTACAGAGTGACTTGGTGATAGCTGAATTCTCTACAGAGTGACTTATTTGTAGCTGAATTCTCTACAGAGTGACTTACTTGTAGCTGAACACTGTATAAACTATAAAGTGACTTGTCTATAGCTGAACTCTCTTCAGGGTTACTTGTTTGCAGGTGATCTCTATAGGGTAACTTGTTTGTATAGATGAACTCTTTACAGGATAGTTTCTTTGTAGCTGAACTCTCTCCACAGTGACTTGTTTGTAGCTGAATTCTCTAGAGAGTGTAGCCGAACTCTCTACAGGGTGCATGACTTGTTTATAGCTGAACTCTCTTTAGTGTGGCTTGCAATGTTATGAATCACTACAGCGATATATTTGTAGCTGAACTCTCTATAGGGTGACTTGCTTCTTGCTGAACTGTCTATAAGATTAACTGTTTGCAGCTGAACTCCCTACAGAATATGGTAATAGAATTCTATAATGAAGTAAATAAATTAGCTGAATGCTCTATTAGGGCGACTGTTCTATTAGAGTATCTCGATCTCGCATTTGCTACACGGAGTTGGCTTTCGAATCATAACTCAGTGGTTTGTAATCCAATTCTTCTATACTACTGCAAGGACTTTCAATGAAGATTATTCCAGCTATACACCGATTTTCAGCTCATTGCTCTAAGCGGTTTACCTAGTAGGCGTGAAAACTAATACTTTTTTATTACTAAAAATCGATCGCGTAATTGTGACACAGGTTTGGTTTTGTGTCATATCTCCGTGGTCTTTATCTCGATTCCTTTCAAACCACCAACAGGCACTCCTACGATGGTTACTCCATCTACATAGCAATTTTCAACTCATTCCATGAAGCGGTTTACCCTGTAGGCGTGACAACAAATCGATCTTGTTTTACGCGAATAATCGGTCATAACTCCTGAATCATTCACCAGATTTGCACCAAATTTGATGCTAGGATTCGCCTTTGGACTCCCCTTCTGTGTGCCAAATTTCAAGGCGATCGGAGTACGTGTTTGCGTTTTATAGCAATTTTTGCAAGTGTGCGAAAAGACGAAGAAGAAAAAAAGAAACGAAGAAAAAAAAACGAAACTTTGGCCACTCGTATCTCGGAAATGGCTTGAGTGATTTCCTTCAAATTTGGAATGTAGACGCCCCTAGCTGGCGGACAACTCTGCAGCAAATTTGGTTCCAATCGGATGAGGTATCACCGAGATACAAATGTGTGAAAATGACGTTTTCTTTCTTCCTGTCAATATACTCACGGTGTGGCGCGCCGGCTTCTTGGGCCGCACGACACATCACGGTGTGGCGCGCCGGCTTCTTGGGCCGCACGACACATCACGGTGTGGCGCGCCGGCTTCTTGGGCCGCACGACACACTATCGTGTGTCTTGATACACAGGTTAGTCACTGTAGACTATATAGACAGGGTAGTCACTATAGACTATATAGACAGGGTAGTCACTATAGACTATATAGACAGGTTAGTCACTACAGTGGCGTAGCCAAGGGTGGGCATGGGCGGGCATTTGCCCAACCATCACAGTTTCTTGCCCAACCATCACAAACTTTTGCCCAACCATCACAAGTAGCTTAAGATTCATGCGAGGATTCACAGCAACACACAAAATCACCCTACTTTGATACTGTAATGCGTAAACATGTACCTCATTTCTTGAACCATGACTTCAGAAGGGATCGAGATAGATGGTATATCACGTGATCCATTACGCGGAAAATCCCTTAGGAAGTCCCTATAAAAGACGCACGTGCCACGCTCCTTGGCGCGGTTTAAATTCGAAATTTAAAATGGAGTCAAAGCGTGGTACACTACAGTCGTGGTACTGTATCTCTGAGTCACAGCGAGTGATAATCGTCAGTAGGATTCAGTGTGGATGGTGCTGGCAGCAAAAGATTTCGTTTCAGTGGATTTGTCAAGCGTATTTTTTTGATAAGGAAAGTACCGTATAGCCTACCTTACTGCTGATGAAAGAAAACAGGAAAACGTGACTCTTCTAGATAACAATAATAGTATATGCAAATGGAGCTGGAAATGGAGAAAAGGTCAAGTCATTATAAAGCGTCACGTGCACAAATTGTACTGATTAACCGAGTTGTGGTTTACACCAGATTCATGCAAAATGTACATTGGCTGCTGTAAGTCTGGGACGAAGCTTCCTTGGCATGCTGATATTTGTGTTATAGATCATAAATTAGCGCCCCCGGCCTTCATTTGGGACCATGTGGCGTTTAATTGAAAAAGCATTTCATATCGCTGTGGTGGTTGGTCTGTAAACTATACTGCCAGTTGATTGTGTTAAATATGTGATGAACTGTTTACATTGTTGGTTCTTGTAGGTTCAGCAGTTTAATGTCACGTGATACTCAGCTACGGCGATCGTCGGTGGATGCCTGCCCTACAAGTTTAATAGATAGCATATAGCTAGTAAATGTTTGCATGCATGCAAGCAGCATTTATTTACACTAGTATAGGTAGCTGTAGACCTTGTGTGCATACACTTTTTTATATTTTTCTTTGATAATGTCTCACATGAAGGTGAGCGTGTTTCTTGTGTGTGTGTGTGTAGTTAAGTTGATGTTATGCCCAACCATCAAATGTTGGTTGGCTGGCTACGCCCCTGAGTCACTGTAGACGGGTTAGTCACTATAGACTATATAGACAGGTTAGTCACTATAGACTGTGTAGATAGGTTAGTCACTATAGACAGGTTAGGCATTTAGACTATATAGACAGGGTAGTCACTAGACTATTTATTTATTGTTAATCAGCAGGACCCTCCAGGGGTATAATGCTGATGTGCAATTACATGTGTACAATTTCCATTAGTTACTTAACTATATAAGTATGTACAATTACGACAAGTTACTTAATTATGTACAATTACAATAATAAACTATAAAAATATATACAATTACGATAAGTTACTTAACTATATACATAGAAGGGGCTAATTTTTGCTTAAATTCTTCAACACAGTCAGTCTCAATAATTTCATCATCTAATCTATTCCATTCTGGTACAGTTCTTGGGAGGAAGGAATATTTATATACATCAATTCTTGGTTGGTAAGGTACTAGTTTAAAGTTGTGTGAGTGTCGGGTCCGTAATACAGTAGATTTAAATGGGAGATAACAGTTCGGTATAATTAATAAATCATGTAGTACTTTATATAGTAAAACTAGTCTAGCTGATTTGCGACGTTCTTGTAGTGTAGGCCATTGCAAGTTTTCAAGGATGTTAGTGATGCTGTCTCTATTATTTCGTCTCCATGGTTGACCTGTGACAAAACGAGCAGCTCTATGTTGGACCATCTCTACTTGATTTATGTTGGTTTGGTGATATGGATCCCATATTGGGGAACAATACTCTAAAATAGGCAAGACAAATTGTTTATATGCTAGCTCACGTAGATGGCTAGGACAATGCTGAAGATTTCGTCGCAGAAAACCAACAGCTCTGTTTGCCTTATTGCAGATGTAATCTATATGTGGCTTCCATGAAAGTCTGTGATGTAACTTTACTCCAAGATACAAATGTTGTTCTGTAACTGCCAGTGAGGTGCCATTCATTACATACAAAAATAAACTTTTGCTATGGTGATTAGAAATTTGCATTATCTTACATTTGCTGATGTTAAAAGCCATTTGCCATTTATCTGCCCACTTTGACAGTATTGTCAAGTCTTGTTGGAGTGTTTGATGGTCTGTTGAACTGTGAATAACTTTGTATATTAAGCAATCATCTGCAAAGAGTTTCATTTGGCTACTAATACCCTCAGTTATATCATTTATGTACAGTAAGAACAAGGTAGGACCCAAAACTGAGCCTTGTGGTACTCCCGATGTGACTTTACAATAATTAGAAAAGGAACGATCTACGACAACTTGTTGGTAGCGATTGCTCAAGAAAGACTCTAGCCATTGTAAAATCTTGCCTCTAATGCCATAGAATTCAATTTTGCTTAGCAGTCTTTTATGTGGAACTTTATCAAATGCTTTGGACAGGTCTAGTATACCAACATCTACTTGGAGTTTATTATTCAATGCTTTTGCAAAGTCATCAGTAACAGTAAGCAACTGCGATTCACAGGAATGCCTTGATCTAAATCCGAATTGACTGGGGACTAAGATATCATGAGCTTCCAAGTGTTTCATAATTTGACTTGTGAGTATATGTTCCATTGCTTTGCAAATGATTGATGTCAGAGATACTGGTCGGTAGTTTTGTGGGACAGATCTTTTGCCAGATTTGAAAATGGGAGTGACATGTGCTAGTTTCCATTGTCTAGGGACCACACCAGCGGACAAAGATTGTTGAAAGAGATGGGTCAGCATCGGAGTAATTTCAGCAGCAGTTTGTTTTACTAAATGTCCAGAGATAGCATCAGGGCCAGGGGATTTATAGGGATCCAACTCAGATAGTATTTTGAAAACCCCATTTGGTGATATATCAATGTTGTTTATAGATGGATATGAGGATGCTGGCATTTCAGGGATGCTTTCCAAGTCCTCTACTGTAAAGACCGATTTAAACTGGTTATTTAAAGTTTCTGCAATTTCTTTGGGTGTAGTTACTTGATCAGTAGGTGTCTGTAATGTGCTAATGCCAGTTGTATCCTGCTTTTGAGACTTTATAAACCTCCAAAATGTTTTTCTTCTGTTATTGTCACAATCTGAGTTTAGACTACTAGTAAGATATTTAAGGCGCTGTTGCTTTAAAGCAGATTGTACTTGGGATTGCATGTCTTTATATGCTTTCCAATCAGAAGGGCGTTTAAATCTTTTAGCTCGCTTATACAAACGTTGTTTTCTTTTAATCAGCCTTTTGAGTTGAGAGGTCTTCCATGGTAAGCGACTTGATGTAGATATTTGCTTAGCTGGAATATGGTCTTTAACGATTTGTAGAATACTTTCATGAATAAAGTTCCAATTTTGTTCCACAGTTCTAGAGCTATTTTCATTCAAAGTTAAATACATGTCTGAAACTGTAGAGACCTTTTCCCTAACAGTTTGCTCTATTATAAAGGTATATTTTCTTCTGAACATTCTTGTGGCCAACCTGAAGATTGGCCAGTTCTACAATAACTGTCTCATGGTCACTGAAGCCTGATACTGTTATACACTGATGGATATAGTCAGGGTGGGTGGTAAAGCACAAATCTAAAATGTTATTACCTCTGGTTGGCAAATTAACAGTTTGCTCCAACATAAAATCATGAGCTAGTGTTATCAAGGATTCTCGGAAAGTTGATGTTACGTAAGAGTCCATAAGTGAACCAGACGACCAATCCACCCCAGGGCAATTAAAGTCACCTCCCAATACGATCATTGTGGTTGGAAATTTTTGCCTTACTTGTGTTAAGCTTTCAGAAAGCTCATCCCATACAGATGATGGAGAATTTGGAGGAGCATAGAAAGCTCCCAGGATGATGTCATGAGAATGTTGGAGATGTAAAAGGACCCAGATAACTTCACAAGTTGAGTCTATCTCTAGAATTGATGATGGTATGGATTTTTCAACTAGGATAAATACTCCTCCTCCATGAATATTTCTATCCTTCCTGAATACAGAATAGTTTCTGGGGAAAACTTCTGAATCAAAAATTGTATCGTTTAAGTGCGATTCAGTTCCTATTAATAAGTGAATATCTTGATTATCTAGAAACAATTCCAATTCAGCTTGTTTGTTTCTAACACTACAAAAATTAGCAATGGCAAGCCGTGGTAGTTTAAAACTAATTTCAGGGGAATCAGAGTTATCAAAAGTGCAGGGGCCAGGAGAAGAATCAAATTGGCTGCTATAGTTTAAATCAGATGTATGAGACATGGAACAGTTACTCAGGCCATTTTGAAAGTTGTCAGGAATGTTGGTTTGTAGTAGGTACAGAGTTCTGAGTAGCTGTGTTACCTCTAGCAGGTATATAGGAACAAGATTGACAGTTAACCCAGAAAGCTGAAGGTCATATTGCAAGGAGCTATATCGATCTTCCTATCTAGCTCTAGCAGCAAGAAGATGTTGCTGGGTATTAGTTGGTACTGTCAATTCGAACAAATCATTAGACAGGCCTGCTGAGGGTGGAGGAAAGAGTGGTTGGGATGGTACTAGGGGGGCGGGAACTAGCTAGATAACCTGGAAGGTCTGTAACTATACAAATATGCATAGCATGAATTCATTTTGCATAACACAAGTGATAAATTACTGGAGCTCTATATCTTTAAACACTGCACACCAAAGCTATAGCAGTATATATAAGGTCATGCTAAGTTTTGCATTTAATGTTGGAATGTCTGAAAAACTTCATATGGACATGGATATTTACATGCATGTTCTATTAGAGTATACCCGACTGCTCTATTAGAGTATATACCTGACTGCTCTATTAGAGTATATACCTGACTGCTCTATTAGAGTATATACCTGACTGCTCTATTAGAGTATATCGATCTTTTTAAAAAGGGCTCATGTTACCTCTGTAAATCCTTCCCTGAGAGATGAATGTAAGTTTTATCAATTGTTGTGCTGTGCCATTATACTATATTGCTCACTCATTTTGTCCTGCTACACTAAATGGTGTGTTAGAATCCTGCTTGCAGAAGTCTAAATTTTACAGGGGGGTTCCTGAACCCCCGGAACCCCCCCTCCCTACGCCCCTGAAATATGCTATCCCAAACAAGCTAGTTTTAACCAATCAAAAGCAAACAATACCAAGTTTACTCTACATTACTTATATAATCACCCATGCAAGTGCTTATCTTGCATAATAGTGACTAGTACATTTTAGCATATATTTTAGCTACAAATCAGCATAATGGATGTTTTTATGATTGCTGCTGAATTTTGGAACTAGGAGAGTTTAGAGCTACAAAGAGGGTGCTTGAACATATCATTACGAGGCTTATGGATTAGGCAATGCCAGATATAACAGATTACCATGAGTGGTGTCTTCATGACACCCTGACACAGAGGTGTTGAAAAGCACAAAGGGTGTTCACACACATTCTTTTGGGATGTTATACATTAGAGAACACCCAACAGGTGTACACTGTGTAAAAAGAGGAATATAAGATGGTATATCTAATGGCTTAAACTATATAAATAATCTCAGTATAGTCTTGCATTATACTAACTATCTTATACTTTAGTATAAACCCCATCTTATATTAAGGGAAACAGATTATACTTTAGTTTAATACACATTCTTTGTATGGCTTTGTTTACTTAACTAAATGTGATAACTTTTTAGGGACATTGGAAACAGTGGAAATTGAAAACTGAAACTGAAAACTGAAACTGAAAAACTGAAACTGAAAAACTGAAACCGAAAAACTAAAATTGGTCAAAACTTCATATTAACAGGTACCTCTTAACAAAGACCACCTCTGTAATAAGACCACCCGTATAATAAGACCGCCTCTAATAAGACCACCTCATTATAGTAGTTATGTCAAGTAAGGTCCAACGAAAAGACTATAAGGTGTACTCATAATGTAATAAAGTATCAATCAATCAGACAGTACTTAAAAAGTTAAAATGACAGCTGCAGGGTTGTACCAAGAGTTCATAATATAGAGAGGGAGGGAGAGTATCCAACACTGTATTACCTGGTCAAAACACACTGAGTTCAAAGATTGTGCAATGACCATCAGCACCAAAACTTATTAAATCACTACTGAAAGGGTGTTAATTCTATTAAAGCAAAGCACTAAGAATGCTTCCCTTTGATAAATCAACACCTATCAACGCTCTTCAGTAGGTGAAGTCAGGTGACAAATTTATACGGAATTATACTGAAATATTCAGGATATGATGCAATCTTTGAACCAGTGTGTTTTGACCAGGTAATACAGTGTTGGACACTCTCCCTCCCTCTTTATATTATGAACTCTTGGTTGTACATAAGGATACACTGTCTTATCATGCCAAGACAAGTCCATGGTCATGTCACAATGAAAAAGGGGTAATTGCATGCATAATTTACTCTGCTGACACTGGATTTGATAATGGATTTCTCATGAATTGTGCATGACTTAAGAGTTGCATAGTTAAATTAATGATCTTGGACTTTGTGTCTTGGTAATAGTTAGACACTCGTGATAGGCGTCTTCGTCTACGAGTGCCTAACAATTATCAAGACACAAAGTCCAAGATCATTAATGTTGATTTTGTAACTATGCAACTCCTAAATCATGCACAATTCATGAGAAATCCATTATCAAATCCAGTATCAGTGGAGTAAATTATGCATGCAATTGCTCCATTTTCATTTGTGACGTGACCATGGACTTTAGGTCTTGGCACGGTAAGATATAGTAGCTATATCCAACCCTGCAGCTGTCATTTTAACTTTTAAGTACTGTCTGATTGATCGATACTTTATTACATTATGAGTAGAACCTACTTGACATAACTACTATAATGAGGTGGTCTTATTTTTAGAGGCGGTCTTATTATACGGATGGTCTTATTACAGAGGTGGTCTTTGTTAAGAGGTACCTGTTAATATGAAGTTTTGAACAATTTTAGTTTTTCAGTTTCAGTTTTTCAGTTTCAGTTTTCAGTTTCAGTTTTCAATTTCCACTGTTTCCAATGTCCCAACTTTTTAGCTTCACCATCAGGTCTCATTATTGTCTCATTTTTAGCTTCACCATCTCATTATAAGCATCTCATGTGACTTCAGATTTTTTTTACTGTACCAAACAAAGTCATGATGATTTTACAATAAGTAGCTACACTTCTGTTAATCACTAGCTAGCTAACTAGCTATAGCTTCAGTTTGTTGTGATAATTTCATACGCACACATTTTCATACGGCAAAGCATATAATACCAGTAAAATTAATTATTCAATCTAAGAGCCATACAAATCTAGATTTTCTTGCACAGTTAGCACACCTGCAAAAGTTCGTAGCAATGCTTGTTTAAAATTGAAAGGGTCAGTGGTTTTCGCATGCGTATTAGGTGCAATTAAGTCGCCATCTTTGTCGCTATTGTTGTATCAGAGGTTGTAAATGTGAGTGATACGACGGTGTATCTCGCGGAGAGAGTGTGCGCGATCGGCGCCATCGTCCAATGAGCCACGATGATAGTTATGGACCACAACTGTACATCCCTGCTGGCTGTAGTGGTGAAGTGGCGCGGCCAAGTGGACAATTCCTTCGATGGCAGCAATCAAAAACAGCTCTAGATGAGTAAGTATTAGACTAAAATGATAGCTTGTACGATAGGTTTAGTCGTGTTAAATTGTTTATTGTGTATTGTATGACAATGGCCTGCAAATGATTCAACTTTGGTGTTGCTGTGTACGTATTACATGCTTTATATCCTGTTCAGTATTATCTCAGCTTATGGCGGATGACGAGTGGACACAGTTCATCAGCCATCAATGGTAAGAGTATGCATGGTCTGCTCTTACGATTTTGTATATTATCTCTTCAGAAGTATAGTTTCTTGTCGAACCTCTTAGTTCTACAGGCTGTCAGTGTACAACATCTGCAGTGTTAGTTTCCTTCAATGGCAGCTGCTTCCTTTAAAGAATCTGGTAGTGACCATATGCGGACAGTTTTGTTCTTTTTTCACGGAGTTGATCAACGTCATCTTCTAATTACTTACAGCTGTAAGTGCATTAAGCCTGATTGTGTTTTTATTCATTCTCTTTTCAATAGGGTAGAATTACAGACTTGGTCTCAGTTCTAGGAGATTCTTCTTATTGCTAACATCTGTAAGTAAGTACACTGAGAGTGTCCAGTATACAATTTATATTTACCTTCGTTTAGGTTTGTGGAAACTGGTCTCATTTCTTCTGGGAACCGGTCTCATTTCTTCATGTTTTTCATCAACAGCTGACGGCTGCTACCTTGTCTGGTACTGTAAATGAGTTGAGTGTTTTCAAGAACCTGTTCCGTCTTGTTTGTCCTTATTTCACTGACCATGCTCGTATTGTTAACAAAAGTAAGTTCACTGAGAGTATGCAAATTATATTATATTTAGTCTTGTTTCAGTTGTACTTAGTGATTACAAGATTCTTGGACTTGGTTATCAGTGTATCAGATGCTTCTTGTGAGCTTACGTAACACGTTAGCCCAACAAAGTCACATACTAAGTGCATGGCTGTTTTATGTCTGATTAGACTCACTGATAACACCTGTAAGTACACCAAATAATCCAGAATATGAATTATGTTTGCCTCCATTTAGGGTTGTGAGACCTGGTCTTATTAGACTTGTCTTAGATGTACATGGATTGTCGGTCTCAGTTTTAAAAGATTGTTACAAACTGTAAGTACAGTGATTGTTCAGTATACGCATTATATTTACCATCTTTAATAGAGTTGTGGGACCTAGCCGCCGTTCTACATGGTAATACTAGGTTTCCAGACAAGGTCTCAGTTTTATGAGATTCTTATTGTTGCAAACTGTAAGTCCAACGATTATCCAGAATGCACATTATATTTACCATCTTTGTATTACAGTTCTACCAGACGACTAACAGATTGTCACAGAGTTCTACATAGTGATGATAATACAGGTAATTTGTAATGGAACTTGTGAATTGTATTTACTGTCTTACCTGCTGCAGTTGGATAAAGACTGATAAATGACGAAATTGATTTGATACTGCCATGGCCAAGGAGACATTGATTTACTAGCTGTACTTATTGTAGTTTTAACATATTTACAGAATTAAATTCATTACAAATATAATTATAGAAATTATTTAATTAAGGTAGCCACAGATTATAGGAAAGTAAAAAAAGTACAGTAGTATGGTAGCCAATATATAGTTGAAATAGGCTTAGTATAGTCTGAAATACACCGCACTATACTAGTGATTTAATCTCTAATATATGACTGTCTTAAATGTATTCAATAAGCTTGTTATAGTAAAGTCCTGATCTAATAATATATGCTGTACTATTTCATTCCAATACTAACATAATAAGACTGTTATAGACCTTATTATTCTGAGCTTTTTTCACAGTGGTAGTTGTAGCACCTTTACACTATTTGTGAGTGCTATCATAACACCCCTATACAAACATAGTAAATTAGGGGTGTCACACCAACACCTGAATTTTAACAGTGCACTAATCTATCTTAGTCTTTTGTAGCTTTTCACTGGTAGCTACATCGGTAAAAATTTTGAAGATTACTGTGTCTTGGTTGATTAAGGTAGGAAGTCATACAGTTAAAAATTATGTAAGAAATTTTTGTGTAATTTTACAGTAAAAATTAAAGAGATTAATTTTATAATCATATTATCATACTCCATATGCAGGTACTTTACCTAGTGCTGGTTGTTGCTGACCCACAGCACAGTTGCTGCTGCGCTTGTCCTGTGCTTTCAGAGGAAGAAACATTTTGTTTGTTGTCAAAACGCTACACAAATCGTGCTGCCACCAGAAACTGACCAATAAAATTTAGTTCAAAATGTTTTATTATGAGATCTCTGACTTTTCATTATAGAAAATATGATCTCTAAAGATTCTCATCACTTTAACATTATTTTTTTGTAATGTTTGCAGAATTGACAATAAAACCATGGTAACTTGAACTCACTTGATAGCTATATAGCAACAACTGTTTTTATTTTCAGAAAGACAACCCGCTCTGTCCCACAATGGGTCTTCAGTGTACAACGTAAAAAGATCGGTTTCTTCGGTGTTACCAGACTCACAATAATAATATTAGGTTGTGAACAAATTATAGTACATGGAGAAGTGTGTATTGTAGGAGATTGACATTGTGCCAATTGTATAAGAATATACTTTACAAGAATGCACTTTTTGTCCATCATCAGGACATTGATCTCCTCTTTTAATGTCAATATCAACAGGCCTCATCCAACTTCCTTTTGGTACCACCACTCTAGTTTCATAATTATCATAGCAGACAAAGAAGAGATAATAAGTTTTGATAACAGTCTTTCCACAACTATTGTATTTTTTTATTACATATCAGCACAAGACATTCCACATTAAATCAATGTTTTACTACAGATATCATCTTAAGCTATTTTTACTGGTGAATTGACTAGTTCAGCTAGTAGAGAACATGACTCAGGACCAGTATCTATATATAGTATCTATATATAGTATATTTGCACTTCAATTCAGGAAAAGACAACTTGTGAGCCATCTGCTAAAAAATGTAAAGTAAGCATATCTACATAGCTCAATATTAAACTATAAGATTTCACTGTTAACAGTGTAACTATGTAGTAGCTATGCTAGTTAACACTTGCATCTTTGTGCCTCTTTCTGGGAGAAAAATTACTATGATCTCTGTTGCTCACAGTCATCACTAGGACTGCATCAAATATGCCAGTATAGTAAAAAGCATAATAGCTGGAGTGCTATGCCAGCATAATGCTTCAAACTATGGAGCTAAATTCCTGTCTGAAAGTTGTCTCATATTATAGAAGCAGATTAAAGATAAAAAAATCAAACCTAGAAATTGTGAAATTATTCCTCTTTGTTACAACAGAATGAGTCAAAGGAGTGGAGTTTTCCATCATCGAAACCCAACTAACCACTGCATCTAGACACCAGCCTCTTATATAATATGCCAACATAATTGTTTTAGTGTAATAAAAGTCTGAAGCATTAAGCATGATAGGCAGACCAACCAATCATAGGGAATCAAATGTAGGCTTGCGGGAATTATGCTCAAAATTTTCATCATTATTTTTCTTCAAAAAAGTTATAATTATGTTTTTATTATTCCCAAAATCATTCCTAACTTTTTCTTCACTTTGTAACCAAAATGTATGGCAAGACTTGACACCTACTACATCTAGCTGTACCAGTTTGTCAGAAAAGTTACTTTTATTAGCAAGATGCTTAGAAACTAGTATAACTATTCCACGCTGATTGTTCTATTAGAGTAAGTGACTGTTCTATTAGAATATATTGATCTCAATTATTTTTATGCCAATTATACTCTAAAACTGCATTAGAATGCTGCTCATTTCTTTTACTCCATCATTATTATTCAGACATAATTCCCACATCCCTAATCAAATACTCTAATAGAGCAGTCAAGTACCTATTTTGTTAGTGTTTATTAGAGGTTGCCAAATATATAGCAAAATTTATGTGAACAATGTCTTTACTGTAAACAATTAATTACAAACTAAAGTTATAGTATATTTTTAGCAAAGCATAGTGGGAGGCTATGACAAATTAATGTTTTAAACTTAATAAACACTGCAGCAGTGTAGCATGACAGATAAAATTAGAAGCACATTACAGTAGTGTCTACATAGTTGCATCACTTGGCTTCTGTTGACTAGAGAGCATACACATGTACAAACATGCATGTGCTATTTTTGAATACTTTTACCATGTACTTGAAGACAAGTGTGGGAAGTGCATATGAGGCGGCTAGCTTTGTAAGAAAATTTGATAATGTATAAATTTGATTGAGCAATATTAAAGTTACAAGTCAGAGAATGTAAATATCCAGCTAATAGAAAGATCTACATGTGCAACTGTAAAACTTAGCTACAATGTGATACAAATGTCAAACTACAAACTACAGTGCAATACATAGTTTCAAAAACTTCATTGATCCATCTTTCATTGCACAGATCACATAGCCTTTTGTTCCATCCACCATGGAAGATGCGGCAAATGTGCTAATCGGAGATGAGAAACCAACTATGGAAACAGGCAAGCCACTCAACACATCATGGACCATAAATTGATCCCGTTTAACATCTAAGGTGCAGACGTATTTGTCATTGCCAGTGAAATACAAATCAAGCAAAACATTATTGGTTGTTGAAGAAAAGCGATGAATAAGTTGTCCGGTGATGCCATCCCAAAGGATTAACTGACATTTTCCATCACCTGTCACAAGATGTCTACCACACTTTGAATAAGACATTTTAAAGATTTCTGACTTATGGCCTTCCATCTTTGCAATAAAATTGCCACTTTTACCATCATACATATGAATCATACAGTCAGAACCTCCTGACACCACCCTTTCTAGCTGCCCAGGGGAGAAGACTACATGCTCTATACTATCTTCGTGCTCCTTCATACTGATCTTTTGCTCATGCAGCTTACTAGCATCATAAGTCAGTAACCACATGTTGATGTGCCCTTCCATATCAGCTGAAATAAAACGGTTGCCATCTGGCGAAAATTCCAAGTAAGTAATCAGATCTTCGTGGTCCTCTATAACCTTAACCTGTTGGTAGTTTTTCCCATACCAGATATGTATTGTACCTTCTCCTGTACCACCTACTACAACACCTTGCACAGAGACTGCACAATGGCAAATATCTTGAGGTGATGAGAAATCAGGATCTGCAAGGTCTTCAGCAGTTGGAGCATTTTCTCCCATACTGGAAAATGTATGCTTGTTGCACAAGGTAATGATGTCCCACAGTTGAATATAGCAGCCTGCACCATAAGTAAGTAAAGATTTTTTGTCACTTGACAGCCTCACAAGATGTCCGCTGACAGGATCTTCTGTTTTAGCAATACAAGCTCCCTTCTCAACATCCCATATGTAGATGGTGCCACTTCCACATGTCAAAGCTAACAATCCACCTGAAAGAAATTCACTGGTATTGGCACCAGATGGGTGGAATGCATCCATCGTATCTGGTATGGGATTATCAAATAAAGCCTGATAGCTGTACACTCCAATGACACTTCCTACTGAGCAGATAAGGTTTTTTTGTTCATTGTCAAACAGACACTGAGTAACAGCATCTGGTGCGCTACATGGTTTGTTGGCAAGCTGTAAAATAAATGGTTGCATTTCAGAGATTTGATTGACCCAGACATGCACATAGCCATTCGACAAGCCAGCTGCAAGATGTTGGCTATTTTCTGAAAAAGAACAGCCTGTAAATATGGTTTGAGCACAAGACATACTAGGACTTGGTTTCAACTTTTGTATCAAGTGTAAAGCAGCTGCATCCCAAATCAATATTCCATCATGGTGGCAAGCTGCCATGAAATGACCATTCTTAGTATATGCAATATCATATAGAGGATCGTCTTTTGAAGGTTGTGGATACTTAAATGGACCACTCCTTATTACAGTACCATCAGTGGATAGCATTGCTTTTGTTTTACCACTTAAAGCTTCCCAAATGACAATCCAACCATTTCTGTGCCCACACACAACACTGGTGCTGTCATGGGAAAAGCATGCACACAATGGACGAATTTCCCTATTACTAGTACGTTCTAACAGCTTTGTGAAAGACTTATCTCTTCTCCAAACCCGAACACAGAATGTTATTTGGAGATCCATTTGTATCTCGGCAAACAATCGAAAATACCCATCCATGTAATAACTCCAGCCAAGTATGTAGTCACCATTTGGACTAAATATAGAAGCATTAAATATGGAATTCTCATCATCAAATAAAGGGATAGCACTACCATCTATACCTACAGCTTCTGTGAGGTCACCAATAAGTATTTCTTCACCATTTGGTGAAAATGTACATGTACTGATTGGGGGAAAGCTACGATTTTTATCAACTGGGTCACACAAAAGCTCCCCTGAGTGCTTGTTCCACATGTATATTTTTCCATTTGAATCACTACAAGCAATAATATTCCCATTAGAGACTTTGTCAAAACTGGTGATCTCTTTGTCACAATGGTATTCAGTAAGTGCAGGAGGAAAGTTGTGAGGCTTTTTGATCAATTCTAGATAAACCTGTAAGCCAGGAAAGAAACTAACTGGTTTGTTTAGGTAACCAGCAATGCCAAACTGCATAGATGTTGTCTGTGGCTCATTAAGAGCACACTGAAAGACAAGATGAGGGTACATGCTTATTATGTGTGCGTGACGGTGCACAAAGTTCACAGCCAATGCTAGTTTCTTGAGAAATTCTGATTTGGCTTGTACCAATGCCTCAGCTTCATCTAGGTCATCAATTAAATCTTTTGCACTCATTTGTGATGCATGAAGCCTATAGTACATGTACTGCATATCTGTTACAACAGCACACAGCTGTAACATTTCTTGTGCTCTACCATATGCTCTAGAAAGATGATAGATCAGGTTTTCAATAGCATAAATTTTAATAGGATTTCTTACCACCTCTTTGAAATGTATTGCATTAGCCTTGAGCTCCTTAAATTCTGTATAGCAGACTGATGCCATATGACTATGTCCAGCTGTTGGATCAACAACAAGATCTTCTGCTAAGTCTTTGTCAATAAGCCAATCCTTTACAGACTTGTGAAAAATTGTTATGCATTCATTTCTGATGGGTAGTAGCACCGAAATTGTATCTGTTATCTTCTTTGCACCTGATTGGTCTATTTCTAACAATGGGCAAACTAGTTGTTGAGGAAGATTAGATCGAGCAGCTGCAATTGCTTGGAAAAAAAGCTGATATTTTTCTTCACCAAGAGTTGAGAACAGTCTCCGAAAATTCTGTTCATAATAATCATCTATGCCATCAGGGAGTAGAGTTTCCAAATTCTTCAAAGTAAGAGCTTTCTTTTCAAATATGGCCTCAGCTGCATAGTGAAAATACAGAAACATACCTTCAGATTTCTGAGTCATGAGTTGTATTCCGGATTCCAGTTCTTCAGGGTGCATTCTTGTTTTTAAAACATCTAAAAGATAAATCTTGATATCATTGATGTTTCTGGGATCATCTGGATCAAGCTGAAATACTGGCTTACATTTGCTTAACTTTTGCAAAATTTTGTGATCTGGGCGAGTGGTTAAAATAACACTGATCCATGTAGGAAGCTTAATAAACTCTCTGATGATCAACTTCAAAAGCTCATTGCGTGCCTCGAATACACACTCATCAAGACCATCAATTACCATGATCTTTTGATCCTGAGCTTCTTTTAGTTGATGCAAGGGCTCCAAAATTAGGTATGTGAAAAGATCTACTGGTTTCATTTGAACTATACCCTTTTCATCTAAAACATCTTCAATGATTTTTTTGCAAGGTGGCACACTCTTGCACAACTGATAAGCTAATGTTTTTACTAAAACATTTGGGTTACTCCGTCTAGATTTGTGATGCTGAAAAAAGAAACAAGCCGCAAGGGTACCTCTATCACTTGCAGCAGTGCATAGTTTGGCAGCAAGTACTGATTTTCCCATTCCTGGATTGCCAGTGACAATGCATATTTTTGCTTGATTCATATTTCTAGGTGGTGGTGGCTGGGTTAACCACTGCTCTATGTCATCAATTAACCACTTTCTTGTGCCAATGTGATGTTGCACAGTATAATACTTGATATCTGCAGTGAAGTCTGATGGGCGAAGACAATGTAGAGGGTCAGTGCCTATGTATACAAAGAACTTTCAATAACAGGTATACAATAAATTGTAAATATATATGCATTATATTATATATACTTTGTAGCTAGCTATTCTTTATAAATAATCCCTGCCTAAACATCTAAACTGTGAAAAGAGTGCGGCCTACAACAGTCACAAGATAAACTCAAAGTGGGCAGACAAGAAATAGCTGTATAGTGATACTGATGCTAATCAATTTACTAATGACAGTATATATTGCCATGTCATATAGACTAATTTTTAATTTCAGTATAAGACTATGTATGCAGAAATGATGGACCCACATTCTTTATAAGCATATATGCATAAAGCTGTATAAATACTATGAAAGGTTTACTTGACTTACTTGGTGTTTCTTGCATCAGCAGCTGCAAAGAATTGACTTGCTTTCCAAGACCAGCAACCTGTCTAGATGTTTCCTCCTCTGAAATTGTAACATGCTCAGCCAATTGAACAACTTGATCTGTCAGCTGCTTTTCAACTTCATGTATGCTAGCTAGATTCTCTTGTGTTTCCTTCAATTGTTGAGAAGAATTTTTCTGGTCACGAGAGAGGTAAGAAAGCTCACCAATTGCATAGCTTACTCGAGATGCCACATTTGTTTGTTTTATATTCATGACTGATAATTGCACATGAGTTGACTCTAGTTGATCATCTTGCTTTTTAATCTTCTTGTCATGGCTACCTATTGCAGCTCCTTGTTCTTTAACCATGACATTTGTTGTATTGTGGAACTGTGAAACTTTAGAGGAAAGCTGTTCTATTTGTGTAATAGCATTTTCGGCTGCATCAAATGCTTCCTTTGATAAAACTGTTGCTTCTTTAGTTTTCTCTTCAAGCTCTACACATATTGAAACATAATTGCTATACAGTCACCACTTTTATTATTTATATAGAAACACATTAATAAAGTATGATAAAAATTAGAAAGTCTGAATTTGAGTAAAGATTGTAGGATTACAAAAATAATAACGAAACAAGGGAGGTCCCCTACACCCACAGGTACTTCATTTATTGAAAGATACCATTTGATTTTTGATAAATGAATTTTATCAGTACATTGTAGTGTTTTTGTTACTGCATGTAATTATATTGTAATTGTATTACCTTGTAATTGTATTTACCTTATTTACCTTGTCTATGTAATTATGTTGTAATTGTAATTACCTTGTGAAGCAACCTTTATCATTTTTGTGTCTGCGGAATACTTTCTTCTTCAATCACATTCACTTTGTCCATGAGGTCATCAACATCTGTCTTCACTTCTGTTAATTCCTGTGACAATTGTTGGTAGTGCTCATGTTCTATTGTCCACCGGTCACGATACTGTTGAATCATCTTCATGACATCTTGTGAAGCTACAGGCTCTGTAAAGTTAATCACATAGACACTTATGATAATGAGTTAAATGAATAGGCCATACAGTGTGCAGCTACTACAGTGGAATCTCAATTATCTGAACACCAATTAACTGAACTCTTGATTATCCGAACACCCAAATCAACTGTTCAATTAGAGTATTTTGTCAACAAGTGTATGCTTTGTTAGAGTAGTTGAGCAAAGCTCTGTATATATAAATGTATGGATGTTCAATTTTACATACTATTCAACACCCTTCCCCCCAATTAGTTCGAGGTTCCACTATATGCATAAATTAGTTGTGTAGTGTGCGTAATTACTGCATAGGCAGGAACATATAGAGCATGATACTAGTGGTTCTATCATCTCTCTAATTAGACCACAGCAAGGTGATTTCATTGGCTACTTACAGGTATCTAAATCCTGTAGATCCCTTGTTTATGTCCCAATAGATTGATACAAAACACGGCAAGTATGCATTGGCAACACATAGGCGTTTAACTGGATAGTGAATTCTGTTACAAGTGACAGGGAGGTGTATTGCGCTTGTTTCTACAAAATGCTACATTTCACATGTCACAAGCAGCTGTGAAAGTACAACAGGTCTAAATTAGTTAGACATTGAAACACAGGGTTCCATGGAATTTAGAAACCCTTGGGCCCTGTAGTAGCACCCTCACTTCACAACCCAGGGCCTTTCGGGTTACTAAATTCCATAGAACCCTGTGTTTCTAATTATTATTCATCCTATATATATTCACTGCTGCTCAGTGGTTTATTACATCATCACTTTCAAGCTGTTTATATAATACTGGTTTTTAAAAGGAAGCTATGATGACTAAAATTATTGTGTACTATTTGTAAACTAAAAGAGCCCGAACAACTCTTTAATATTGTACCAATGAACACAGTAACCATTTGTATGTTTAGGGAACAAGAAATACACTTTATGGCTGCTTATTAACTGCTAGCACTCTATAAGGACATGTGGCTGCAAAGGCATTTCACAAAATATAAAAATGCAGCTATATCCTGAGTGTTATACTCCTTTGTGCCTTTCGGCACTTATGAGCTCCTGGTATAAGTAATTGCCCAAATGCTTATTGTATAAATCACTTGATACAGTCTGATACATAAGGCAAACATTCAATAAAGTTTTTGAGCTAATATTGTAATGAATATTTAGCAAGTAGCACTGACAAAGTATACAAATTCAGTGTATTACCATTTTTATGTACCACTGACCCACAATGATAGTCAGCGGTTGTATGTGACATCACAGATGTGGCACTCAAGACAGTGGCAAAAATGTGTGGCATCTGTACACGACAGGTAATTGGAAACTGTGTGTTTCATTGTCATACTGTTATAACATATACATAATTAACAAAACCAATTTACCATAGTATGACACTGCCTATTGGTATTAAAGCTGGCCACAGGCTTGCCATTTTTCATTCTCTAGATAAAAGTACTAGAACTAGTCAAGATTTCATGTGCTTTTATTTGCATGTTGAGCTACTGAGTTCGTCATGACATGCTTTATTAGAACATATGACTAGAGGACATTGGCTTTGTTATGCATATTTGGTTATCATGATGTACATAACTCTTTGATCTTCTATGAAATTTCCGTTGATCTATCAATGATCATGCTAAAGAGGTTTATGGGGGAATAAATTTTGCTCCAGGGCATCAGACAGGCAATGGCATTGAGCAAAATGCTGGCATAATAGGTGCAATTTTTGTAAGGTGGACACTAGGAACATGAACTATCTTCATTTCGCTTAAAAAGATTAAGATACTCTTATAGAACAGTCACAAACAACAAGATAACAACAGTCTTCTTGCTATGTTAAAAGAGCAGTGGTGGTAATAGAACGCTTACTACTGGTGACATAACTGCTATGCAGTTGGATATGGCTAATTAACACTAAGGAAAAATAGATAAAATTTAAGATATCAATCACAAAAGGTTGAATTGCCAAAAGTTAAAAAAGCCAAGTAGACTTCCTTGATAGGTCTGCAAAGAATCAGCTAGTTTTCTGTGGGCCATTTGTCTGGTATACATGACAACAAAATGCATTTGTAATTAAAATGAGTGTTACAGTGTAACTTTTCAATTCTTTGCATGCAGTACAAACAACTAAGCATAAAATGCAGTTAACAATGCTTTGTAGGTATAACCCTTATTTGAATAGACATTAGTGCTGTGAACCTGCAGAGTTTACTAAAACCGGTTATTGGAAGGTGAATAATTGGATATTGACCAGTTATTGTCTGATTGTAAATTAGCAGACATTATGGCACTAAACATGCCTTTTAGAAGCCTTAGGGTGGTACCAAAGTGACTTTCAACATCCTGCCTTACAATAACAGCTATTACAAGCACATATTTACACATGCTTTGAGGTTATGTTGTGATGTTAACACTTGTCAGCAGGGGTAATTTATGATTTACCAAGTGGGTGGGCAAAATCAGTTAAAAGGCTTCTTAGCCAATAATTGGCCTGACCTAGACAATACCGGTTAATAACCGGTTTTTCCATACTGGTTCACAACACTAATAGACATGGGTGAGTTATCCACATATAAAAATAAAAAAGCAGGCGAAACTGCATCTCAAAGATGGCTGGATTGATTTAGCACAAATTTGGCATGGAAGGTGTCTCACGTACTTCCAATATAAAATCATCTGTTTTCACCTGGGATCTATCAAGGCTACAAAGCTTGCTTTTATTGTACACACTTGTCTGCTTGGCTACACAATGAACTGACACATTCTTATTCGCTTGTCAAGCCCAAATGTGCCCTCAGTATAAAGTTAGCAGTTTTACTAAGTTCCAGTGCAATAAAAAAATGTTGTCATTCAAAATTCCTAAAGCCAATTATAGCAACATCTATCAATGAATCATTCTCAAACAATCAGCAAACTTTAATTAACTGAATGAATGACTTAACTACAACCGAGTAAGCTACAATTTTGTTTTCACCAAACACAAGTCTAGAGACACAATTAATGCATACGACTTTTGCATTCTCTATTCTGGTAAAGTTTGTTGCATCCATTGGTATTTTACAAATATAATAGTACACATACACAATACAAAAATGCATATAATTTTTTACCATTTTTAATTGATTTCATTGCAGCAATGGTTTTTTGAGGAACTCTCAGGTTAATATAAACTTGTTCAATGCTTTGTATGATACTGTTTAATTCTTTTGCTGATGTGCGAGCTTCCCCACAGTGAGCAAAATAATCATTTTGTAAAAAAGAGAGATGTTCAATCTGTTTCCATTCTGGCTGACAAATGTATAGGTCAAAAGCAACCCCTGGCTGACCCATACGCTGTCTCTGATACCCTGGAGGATAACCAAAAGGATGACGAACAAAGAATTGGTTCTTCTGTACTTTTGTGACCACACTGCGGAACAGATCAGTTCCAAGGTCCAGCATAATTTTATCTCCACTCTGTAAAACATTTCTGAAGTCAAAGTTAGGTGATGTTGCTTTTATTAATTTGGATTGTATTTGAAGATCACACTGTGTGCCTTGGACCTTGGCTGCAAGCAAGCACATACTAGAATGCAGTAAGACATGGAATAGGATGGTAGGATCCCAGTGTGCAGTGTTTCCATCCTGTAACAGCTGTAGTTGTTTGGGACTAAGCCTGCTACGCCACATCTCTTTTTTCATTAAAAGTTGCCCTGACTGTGGAGAATCTGTCCAATGATGTCGATACTTTGGACCAAATCTTGACAGAAACACTGATCTTAACACTGCTGGAATGTCATCAAGTATGATGTGACACAGCCTTAAAAAATTGATGCTGAAGAAAAAAGTGTATGATACCTTAAGTAGCTACATAGTAGTAAGGATCACAAAATGGCAACCAATCAAGGAGGTATTCCAACAAATAGGCAGAATTGGTTTACGAACTACATTCATGTCATTATTACATGCCATACATGTTATGTTTGGGTTGCACTTGTGTTATGTATATATGTGACCAGGCCTGCGAAAACAGGGCATGTGGGCACAAACTACACACCGTCACTCTACAGGTCATATTTCAGTACTGGAACAGAATATTTGCATTCTGTAACTTGCATCATAAAGCCAATGAAATGCTTACTAAGAGCTAAGAATTGCATTTCCATAGCATAATGGTATAAAATGTTATGAATGATGGAAATTTGAAAAAGTAGGCAAAAATCATGTACCCACATGCCCTATTTTCGCAGGCCCAGTCACATATAGTGATAAAATGGTATGTCATGCACTTTTAAAAAAAATTGTCAGCTGGCTTTAGCAAGGATCAGTGGACGAGGAAGCTGTCCACAGTTGGGGGGCCACTTGCATGACCAACAGTTTGGTATTCAAGACAGAATGCTCATCACCTTCCAGGGTCAAGTGCTTTCCAATGCCCAGCAGCAGCCAAGCCTACAAAGAGTTTGATTCTGCATGTATTTTGGAACCCAGTTCCTACTAGAGAAATTTAAAAATGTGTTATGTATACCTAGCTATAGCTATTGTGTACTACTGTGTGCAAGCTTATTCGTGCTAGCTTTTGACTATGGCTACATACTGTACATAGTGTATTAGCTACTGTGTTCATCCATGACTCCTGAATCCATTGCAGTTAAAGTCAGGTGATCAGTAGGTCACACGATATAGCCACATTTACATTGAAATCAATCACAATACAGGTACCTCAGTGATCATACAAAATGTTGGCAGCCTCCCTTCAGTGTACTGCACATTAAGCAGTGATCTATATACCCAAGTACAACCAGTTGATGCTCTCCAATTAGAATACCATCACTACAGTCGCTGTTCCCATCCCGTTTATTCATGAAATACATTCATACATCATTACCACAATCAATTATCTTTGGAAACAATGCTCAACTAAATGGTCACATCTTCTAACAGAGCAAATTTTAGAACCAATTCCAATTTTTCTACAGTGTTCAAGGAATGGGTCACCAATGTTTCAGCCTATAGCCTGTGTTTGGTATGTAAGTAGTTTTGGAATTATAGTAGGAAGAGCAAGGAGATCAATTTGTAAAGTGAATATACATAATATATTAATTTTTAAAGTAACTATTATATGTGACCATCTCAGCAAAAACCTACCCAGTTTGCACAACTTCCTTTTATTTTCTCAGCATCATCTACAGTGTCCAAGGAATGAGTCACCAAAGCTTTAGCTTATTGTGCTGTGTAGTTTTCGAGTTATAGCATTAGACAGTAGGAAGAGCAAGGAAATATCAGTTTGTACAGCAACTATGTACTGAAAATAAACTACAGGCACTTGCATTTGCAGCCATAACTTCAGTTTGCAATATTCTGCAGTATCAGGATTTGGCTCACAATGTTTATCATGGAGTGGCAAATCAATGAAGGTGTGGTTTTAGCCCTGTAGTGACTTGTGTATACACGTGTAAAGGTGGTTTTACTGAATAAAGGATGACAATCTGGTTTACATTTACCGCATCATATTCACCTTATTCGCCTGCTCATGGAGAGTTTAAAATCTTTGTTTCATTTCTGCAGTTGCAGTGACATGTGTTTGTATATACGTAGATTTTATTCTGAGCAATGGCTCGATTATTTTTGTAGCATGTATAACTTCATTGATATTTTTAAATTTGTTTTTCTCAAAATGCATGTGTGAACTGCGTTTTTTGCTGAGACAATCATATATGTAACTATGTAGTTCAAATGAAGCCATAAAAATATTTCACAACACTAAATTTCACTCTTAGTTCTTGGGAATTATACAAGAAAATAAAACATAATCTATATCCTTTTAACAGCCTTAGCTTGGCTGAACTGGTCGATTGAAAAACCTCATCGGCAGCCATTTTCCCTTTCCCTATACAAAATACATGTATTTTACACAATAATACGAAACGCAAAAGTACAAGCACTAGCACTCACAATCTCTACAGCACAATATACAACAAAAGAAAGCCCTGAATTGCTCTTTAAAATGTCACCCAAACTTTTGTTGTAACGTTACCATAGTAACATTTATTCACTGTTGATTACAAGGTAATATGCACTCCATACAAAACTCCATTGAAGAAATTAATTACTCGGGTGGACAAACTTCAAAGTACAACTTATTACCCCTAACCAAATTAGCCAAACTTGGTATCATTCGATGTGTTGAATCCACCTGATGAATGCTTAAACGGTTGTTTTACAGTGATGCATTACAAAAAGTAAAAACAGGTTTTTTTTAGTACATACCTCAAAACGTAATTTTGGCATACCTGCCTTTTCCCTTTGTCCCACCACACTCTATTATATGCTACGTGAATCACTTGTCATCAAGGAATATGATGAACCATATCCCATCTCTGTAAACCATAGTATGTGGAAGTTATGACACCGTGTTTATAAGACGGTGTTACAATGAAACATACGTGTAAAGCCATACATATACAATGTATGGGAAATTGACAGATGTATTGATATGCATAGCTAGCAACTTGTAACTAGTGCAAACAGTAACTAAGTTACAATAGTAACTAGTTACAATAGTTAGTAAATGGTTACAATAGTTACATAGTAACTTGTGATCATACTTAAAAGCCAGAACATGCTTTAATTTTGCATCATACATGCTACAACCACATTAAGCAGACACATCTGTCTTTTCTTGATTCAGCTTGAGGAGCAGAAAGAACAATAGTTGAAACTGAACTGAAATGGCTACAGGATTATTATTTTCAGGAAGTGCACATATGTAAATTTCTCTTCTTCTCTTGTTAAGGTATGTCTGAGTACAATATTCATGAAAACATGTTATAAAGTTAACAAGCAAGCACATGAGAGTAACTAGTAGCATATCTTCCACAGTTACCTTTTAGATGGAATAAAAGTAATGAGAAGTAACTATAACTTAGATGGAATAAAAGTAATGAGTAATTAGTAACCAGTTACTTTTTAAATATCCCAACTTTGCCCAGACGTGACCCACTTTTATTTGAAATAGAGGCATGTGTCAAGAACTGGATTGCATTGTGGACATGACATTGTATCCAATACCCTAATGGCTCTAGACAATACAGCTCCTGAATTTTAAGCATAGATTAAGGAAGAATCAACTGCAAGAGGAAATACATAGTAATGCACCTATCAACGTCATGCCCCACCCGGGTAAGGTTAATATTAGTGTCAAATTCCCTAGTAGTTATTGGGAAATATATACACTGTAGCTTGTTAAAGCCCCACCTTCTAAAAAGGGCTGGCTTCTGTATGAGGTTTCAGTTGCTTATAAAAAATAATTTTTGGTTCAATAAACACCAGTTGTCAAAAGCCCCAGGCAAAGACTTGAGGGGGCCCAGGGCAAAATACAAAAGTGGGGCCCCTAAAGAATTGGAAATTTAATAATTCAACTAAAAAGGACCCCCAACAGGCTGTGGTCCAAGGCAAATGTGGGGCTTGACATTGATAGATGCATAAACTAGTAGCTACCCATCACTATAATTATACAGATACTCAATGATCATTAAGTGGGAGTGATCCTGCATAACTCTGCAAGCAGCAATGTGATATCTATGTTCTATAAACAGATCCTGATATTATAGTGGACATGGCTCCGTGTACCGTATAGCCTAACTATTCGAGGGGAAAATTTTTCAAGGCTGAACTATATGTTGCTAAAAATAAATTTTTCATGGATTTGCAAACACTCCCAAAATGTATTAGACTATATGGAGGTCTAAATATTTCAAGGATAAAGTTTTGCTGATAATCCCCAAACCGCGAAATCAGCAAAAATTTTCTTCCTTGAAATATTTAGGCTATATGGTATTCCTACAGGTAGCAACAATAAGTTCGGTATAAGTTTCTAGAGTATATACGGTACCACTCAAATGCAATGTCGCACTTGCTCGAGTGAGTCGATTGCGAGCGATCAAAAATTCGTTAATTAAAGGGGCGTAGCACTTGTTTCACTTGCAAGTATTCACCGTGCGAGATAGGGGATAAATATTCGTGAGCAAAACGAGTGCCACCCCCTTTAATTAGCAAATTTTCGATTGCTCGCAATCGACCCAAGTGCAACGTTGCATTTGAGTGGTACCGTACACCTGAATTTCATCAATACAATCGAGCTTGCTTATTTATTGCCACAAGTGATCTGATCCCAGACATTTTACAAAGCAGATGAGATCCTTTTGGTCCAGACAAAATGTAACCAAATGACCTGGCATGTCTCTTTCATCCCATACTCATGTCGTGGCTATAAAAGCCGGCTAGGTAAGTACATTAAACCATTGCAAGGTATAGTCTAAATAAATTAGACACCACAACCTACAGGAACTAACACCGCAACATAAACAAATGTCTGTAACTCAGCAACCCTCCTGTGTATTGAGACGAAACAAAGATTTTTTAAATTCCCTATGAACAGGAAATTAACATGATGGTGTCCAGGATTTATCCATTGGTGTATTAATTCACTAACCAGTGAGATGATAAAAACCTGCATGATTTTTTTCTTGCATTTTTTACTCATTGTCTTTAATTGCGTTTGCTTACACATGCAACTACTATTGTGTGTGGATCAATGGTTTTTCCAAATTCGGTCACATAATATAGCTAGACCCTTCTTTCTCAACCCAAACTGATGACAATTAATAGAATGATGCTGTCCAGTGACAAGACTATGAGATTTCCAGTATGATACACTGAGAAGCACTTAACTATACAAAATAGTTATTTGTAGAGACATTTCACATTGACCATTTTATACCGTTTCATTTCTGTTTTAACCAAGGCCTTAAGCAAGGCCACCGTGTTTATTTTTGGATAACAGAGTTTTCTCATATTCCTGGTAGCTAAGCTATAAGTTCAGTAAGGTATTTCTTGAATACTCTTAGACTTCTGTAGCACAGCCCTTCGTATTTGCCACGCCTACTAAACTCCGAGAAAACTCAGTACCAATTAACATGAGTTACAAAATGCGTCTTGTTCCGTTTCTATATACCAAGAGCTTTAGCTGAATGAATGCTCCAGAGTACAGAGTTTCTTCTTACATCAGATACATAAACTAATTTTCACAGTACCATTGCCCCTAGTCTGCCATCAATTATGTATTAAAACTGGATAACCGATTTATAAATGACAAGTGACTTATTAAGCTAACCTGTCTTCTGTTAAAGAAGAGGAGCTGGTATTCTTTCCTTGTTTAGCACTGGGAGTAACGGACAATTGCGCCACTTTTATCCACCAAATAATATGTGTGACCGCTAAACTGTTAGCGTAGGGTATTATTAAATTAAAATTTCGCCCCCGCTCAGTTAGACTATGTACGAGGCTATGTACAACAACGTACGGGGTAATCGATTGCCGGGTGCCCCTGATTGTTGATTGCATTTGCCCACATATACCTAGCACGTGACGTGACTCGTCGCAAAGCTGGGCTTATCAATCTTAGAGATTATAGCCGGCCAAGTGCCTGTTAAAACAAGATTTTTATTCCCGTTTTTATTCTCAAGTTAACTATCAGGCAAATAGCCGTTCTTCCGGTTTAACCCCAACAAATGTGAATTTTTGAGAATTAGCTACCAATAAGAAGAACCCCATTGTCTTCAATTACTGCATTGAAGCTGTACCTATTGTTCAAGTTGCTCACATCAAATACCTTGGCGTAAAAATTTCAAGTAGCTAAGTAACCTTTCAGATGGAATTTTTATTTTTTTAAATTATTTTTTGCACTTTACAGTGACCAGCACTGAAGGTCTGACAGCAACATGTGCTGCAGTCTTAGGATTACCTAACCTAATTTCAAGGACTTAGACCTAATGACTTGACTTAGTGACTGATAAGGTGTAACAGAAAAGGGGCCAAAGTAAGGAAAAAAATCCCTCCAACCCCAGGATTCGAACTGCAGGTCACCCAATGTCTAGTCGGGGCCACACTCAGTCTTCCTCCAGGAAGGATGGATTTTCTTCCTTAAACCTAAAGTATTTATTATTAACACTTTACAGTGACCAGCACTGAAGGTCTGACAGCAACATGTGCTGCAGCCTAAGGATTACCTAACCTTATTTCAAGAATGAGCATGTCCAGAGTAAGGCCAAACAAGTAAACAACTTTTTGTATCGTAACTTATGCGGATGTCCTATAAATGTAATTGTTACAAGATTATGGTTCGTCCAATCATTGAATATGCTGCATCTGTTTAGGATCCCCCCGGCACACCTTGTTAAATATAAACAAGCTAGAATCAATCCAGAGAACTGCTGCTAGTTTTGCTTTAATGAGCTTTCAAGATATTCAAGTGTTACAGGAAAGAAGAACCCAAGCTAAATTAAGTACTTTTTAATATAATGGATATTTGATTGTGCCCACAGATGATCTTACCCCCAAACTTTCAAGTTTAAGGAGTGGCTACTATCACAAACCAATGACTCTAATTGATGCATATAAATTTTCTTTTTTCCCATCATCAGTCAACCATCAGATTATGGAACCAACTCCCTGCTGATGTAATTAATTTCTCTACCTCTAATGAACTTTGTAATAACTTAAATAACTTTTATGATCACACCTGTGTGTTACAGTCTTTTTGATTGCTGCACAGTAATAAATAATATTAATCCCACACAGTGTGGAATTATCTAGGCATATGGCTGAGCAAACATCACAAAACAAAGCGAAAGACAAAATGCAGCTACAAAAACAAAAACATTTGTTGTTCAACAGTTATTTATCCTTTTTGACAATATGCTTTGTACCAACCACCAAACAGATGTACTATACTTGGATTTTTACAAGGCTTTCGATAGTGTTCCCCATAATGAACTTTAGTTTACAGAAATTGAAGGAAGTTGGAATTTCAGGAAAATCTGTGGCTTATTCAGGTTCTACCTATTAAACCGTCAACAATGCACAGGGGGGGGGGGGGGGGGGGGGGTTCAAAGGGTTCCATGGAACCCCCCTTTTGAAAGAGCCTCTCTTACTCGAGATATTCTAATACAGTAGTCAAATCGAGATACTCTAATAGAGCAGTCACAGTAGTCCTTTGAGGAGTAGTGTAGCAAGCTATGTATGTAGATATAAATAAGGAAATATAGTTGGTGAGGGGCAGCTATTGTCAGCAGGTGATGACCCTTTTTTTTTTTTTTTGGTCTTCAACTTACAGCCAGACTGAAGTTGCAATTTCAAAGTGGAACCCCCCTTTGTAAAAGTCTGGATCCGCCCCTGATGCAGTAAAGTCAATAATCAGTATTGAGACCTACTTCCTGTCCTGTCAGGAATTCCTCAAGGTAATATACTAGGACCACTCCTATTTTTGATTTATATTAATGACCCCCCTGACCAAGTTCTGTTCTCGATTTTATTTCTTTTGCAGACAATACAAAGTGTTATAAATCTATTTGTGACTCATCTGATTACAATCAATTTCAAAAATGGCTTTAATTCACTTTATGGTTGGAGTTAAGATCAAATCTCCTGTTTAGTCTAAGTAAACTCCAATATTCATGTCCTTTAAATCCACCATTGCAACATCGTATTCCATCGGAACTTCCATCATTCCTAAAACAGAAATTCATTGAGATCTAGGAGTTATAATATCATCAAATTTATCTTGGGAACCACATTATCATATTCTCGGTAAAGCATTTAAATACTAAGTTTATCAAGTTGTACCTTTTCTAATAGCATTGACATTAACTAACTATATTTCTCTTGTCCGATCACAATTAAAGTTTTCTTCCATTTTATAGAAACTTTACCTAATCAAAAATATTCAACTATTAGAACACATCCAACGACAGCACATCTTAAATGATTATACTAGTAACTACAGAACTGCCTAATGAAATTAAAGTTACTTCCCTTCATGTACATATGTCCTTGACTTAATATTAATAAATCATGTTTTTATTACCAGCTTGAAATTTCCTACCTGCTCTTTCAATAAATATTAAGCACCATGTACACTTCACAATCAGATCCACCTGTCAAGCAACTAGCAACAAATTACAGCATATAAGATATAATCAGATAATCACAGCTGCAATTTCTATTTTTATAGATTACCATGTCTCTGGAATACATTACTAATTATAAACCATGAACTGTTATGCCCTGCTACAATCAAATATAAACTTCTGAACTACTTTTGACTACTTTGAGCAAAATTTTGTACCTAATAATCCGTGTATGTACTGTATGTACTCTTTTTATGTCTATGTACATAGCAGATGTAACAAATCACCTAATGTACCAAATTTTGATTACTTGTAGTTTAGCAAATCATGCAATAATTAATTATTTTTAATATTATATTTAATTAACTTGGCCACCAGTACAGGATACTGGTGGACCTTCAACACACTGTAAAATGTGCAACCTATATAATAATCATGTAATGCTACAAACTGTTGTAATTTCTGTGTGTTGGAAAACATTTATTTAAATTTAAAAAAATAAAACTTAGCTAAATACACAAAAATAAAGCTAAACATACATACAAAACTAATAGTATAATTACTCAGGAGATGTGTCAGTTGACGAGAAAGTTCCAGATGTGCCTGTAACAATGGTAGCAGGTAAGTTATTCCACCATAAAAATGTACTATGGTGAAAGAATTTCTGGGTGGAGATAAGTGTACATCTTTGAAGATTTAGGATGGACAACAAGTTCCATATGTGTGCTGAGGTCCAAATAATAGGAGGATCCAGTAATATACAAAAAAATCAAAAAAATGAAGCCTGTTACCTTAGCCGTTATCGGGTTACACTTGTCTGAAGGCAGGCAGGCAGGCAGGCAGGCAGGCAGGCAGGCAGGCAGGCAGGCAGGCAGGCAGGCAGGCAGGCAGGCAGGCAGGCAGGCAGGCAGGCAGGCAGGCAGGCAGGCAGGCAGGCAGGCAGGCAGGCAGGCAGGCAGGCAGGCAGGCAGGCAGGCAGGCAGGCAGGCAGGCAGGCAGGCAGGCAGGCAGGCAGGCAGGCAGGCAGGCAGGCAGGCAGGCAGGCAGGCAGGCAGGCAGGCAGGCAGGCAGGCAGGCAGGCAGGCAGGCAGGCAGGCAGGCAGGCAGGCAGGCAGGCAGGCAGGCAGGCAGGCAGGCAGGCAGGCAGGCAGGCAGGCAGGCAGGCAGGCAGGCAGGCAGGCAGGCAGGCAGGCAGGCAGGCAGGCAGGCAGGCAGGCAGGCAGGCAGGCAGGCAGGCAGGCAGGCAGGCAGGCAGGCAGGCAGGCAGGCAGGCAGGCAGGCAGGCAGGCAGGCAGGCAGGCAGGCAGGCAGGCAGGCAGGCAGGCAGGCAGGCAGGCAGGCAGGCAGGCAGGCAGGCAGGCAGGCAGGCAGTAGAAAATTTCATTGAATAATTAAAAAGAAAAATTAGGTATCTATTGGAAGCATTTAGGGTTGTTCTGGAGGCACTTTTGGGCTTGGTTATACCTAACCAATACTGCCAAGGCACGAGGATGGCATTATAAAGCTGGCTTTTGGATGATATTTTGGTCAGAAAAACCCAAACCTCCATGATCCCTAATATACAGTATTAAAACTACCATATTGTATGATAGTAAGATTTCTGCATGTGAGTTGTCTTATTTCTAAAATGGTAGCTATTGCACAATTTATAACACATTTTTAAAGGCTAAATTTTAATAGCAGCTAATTACTAATTCAGAATCATCAGAATTGCTGACTATTATACTAAAATAACTCATGACTGTGCTTGAGTGATAGTTCATTTGTGAATTTGTGTTACAATAATTATTTTAGCAGCCAAATTTTAATTCAATATAAGTAGATGATTTTTGGTCATGTAACATTAAGTTTGTCATTTTTCAGTTACTGTACTGTGAGCAGTGTCAGCTTGAGGTGTACAAGTTAGCTACGTATCACAAATTTAAATTAAGTTAGCTACACATGATTACATTCCATAATATTATGTGGTATTAATGCACAATAGTTACATAATATTGTGCATTTTTATACATTTAGCCGAAACACTGGTGAAAATGTTGCTCATTACTGAGAATCTTTAGTAGAGGTGACGAATCAAACTAAAGACTGATCTAACTCCTGCAATATGAGAATTATAGTTTAATACAGATCGTATGTATTCATGTAACATAATTATTATGCAGTTTTGCTGACTGTCAAAATGCCATTATACATTTATGGCATATCTACTGCAAATAGTATAGGATGTATATTATAGAAAGTGTTCATGAGTAGACAGTCAACTACTGTAATTTTATTTTTGTGCAAAAAATTCATGATAAAAAATTTGTTTAAACAATTTTGTGTGATATATGCTAATTAAAAATGAAAATTATTTACACCACCGCCCTTTCTCAATCTTTTGCAGTGTTTCACTGGTATAGCTACATAATTTAGCCATGTTTTTGATCATTATACTGTGTTTTATTTGAGAGTTAGACAAGAGCTACAGTATTAGCATAAGGTAGGAGGTCACACAGTTAACTTTCTATAGAAAAAATTTTATGTAAGAAATTATATACCTTTTGCTTGCAAGCGAAAATTATAATTTTACAGTGAAAAAAAAGCAACTTATAGATTTGCAAACTCTCTATGATTATATTACACATGTGCAGTGTTTAATAATTTCTTAGTGGACATTTGTTGGTGGTACAAAAGTTTGTCCTATTTGAAGTGATGTTGATTGTATGATTTCACAATAATATGACTTGGGAGAGATTTTAAAACATTTCCAAATGCAAGTATGTCACTAGGGAGCTCTTCAAATGGTTCGTCAAGCAGTAGATGTTATGCATTTGCAGCTGATCCTTAAGAAAGAAATCTTACTAGGTTACAAGACTATCATGATCAAACAAATCATAAATACATTGCCACCAATGCTATAATTATGGTTATAGTTTTGAAATTTATCTTTGATGTGGAAAACAGGCATATTTTGATAGCCATGCAGGATATAAAATGTCAACTGGTACTAATTGTTCAAACACTGAGTCCATTCATTCACAATTCTGAGTAGTTGTTGCACACACAATAACTACCAGCTGAGGACAAAAAGACCTACCTAATATCCAAACTTACAAGTTTGAAGTGTAAAAGGATGCACATAATCCCTAAAATACATGTGGCAATTATTTCAGCATAAAATCAGGCATAATAGATATGTGTAGGAATCAGCAATTGTGCTAGCATTTGAGGTGATTTTAAAAGTTTGCTAGTGGGAAAATCTGCACGTTGCACAATTACAGTATAAGAAATTGAAATACTCCAACAGAGCAGTAATAGAATAGTCACACATACTTCTCTAATGAACAGTCACACATAAATGAAATACTCTAATATAGCAATCAGCTAAAAGAATAGAAAGCTGAAACATCAATGCAAATGGTCTAATAAACTGACATTATTTACTATAGAGGGTAGCATAATTTTGGGATGTTTTTTAAAAACATAATAAATGATTAATGCTCAAAAGCATAGTGCTCAATTTTTTGGAGCATAGTAGCCAAGCCTACTACAAATACCCTGAAAAATTTCGCATGCTATGTCTACAAATAGTTGCATTAGCTGTATTCAGTGTACCTCTAGTATTGTTGGTACCTATAAATGTGATTAGATTTGTGAAAAGGGATCTTCCTCACACATTCAATTTAATAAACGTTGAACACCTTAACTTAGTGTTCAAGTAACATATACACCTGAAATTTCTGCCATACATTTCATTATGTTGGTGCTCACTACTGACCAAATTTCAGGTTACTAGCTTTTTGTAATCTGAAATTATGAGCTGTCAAACTTAGTAAATTGGATGCAGGGGCGGATTCAGAGTTTGGAAAGGAGGAGTGCACTTTGCTGATAAAGTTGAAGAGCAAAAAAAAAAAGTCACACCATAAAGTATATAAAGATCCTTATTCATAGCTTCATAGTTAAGTTACACTGCCTCATGAACACTGTGACTGCTTTATTAGAGCGATTGACTGCTCTATTAGTATCTCAATCTTGTATGCATATTTTTTAAGGAAAGGGGGGCATGTCCCCCCCCCCCCCCCCCCCCCAATCCACCACTGGGATATGACCCCTTTTCACAGATCCATGCAGTCACATATCATAATTAGTCATGTGTGTGTCTTTGCAAAAACATTATAGTGGAACCCTAACTCAGTTATCTCAATTCTGCTGTTAAAATATCTGAAAATCATCATAATCCTATTAGGAAATGATGCAGAAAAAGCTTAACTTTTTCTCTAATAGAACATTATATTACATTATGTGCAAGTGTATAATATACCGGTATGTTCTATGACAGTAATTGAGACTTATTGAATGCACTATTATAGGAGTACATATACCAGTATACTGGGGTTAATGCTCAAGACAGTTTGAACATGTAGGGCTACAGTAGTATGCTGTGTTCAATGAAAAGGCTTCTCATTTATTCAGATTAGTCTAGAGCTCTAATTGTTATAGTCATTCATTGTTCTCAAACACATCATTTCAATAACAAGCCATAGTACTGAATGCGATATTGATTTCTGACTGGATTTTGATAAACCAGTCTTAATGTCACACTTGGAATACATAGAAATCCACATTTTATTTGTGTCACCACCAAAGCACTTATGTAACTGATAACTGAATTTTTTGTAATTCAAGGTACTGAATAGTGATTCTAATCACTGTAAAGCTGTATAATCGGAAGTTTGGAATACCTCATAAATATTTAAGTTGTAAAATGAGACATTAAGGCTAAATCCAGTCACATTTCCAGTTTGCACTCACTTAGCAGCCAATCACTCATACATACAATCAGGAGCTCTTAAGTGCTAGTGCTGCAAGGTCCATGCAAGGTGAAGCTTGGGACAAGTGCCTTTGGTGCTTATAAGCATCTGATACAATGCAACATAGTGTTCTGTTCACTTGTGTGTGTGTCATACGTATAGTGCTTTACAGTATACACACATATTGTAACTTAAATATTGTAACTTATTACATGTTATATAGTGCTAAAGCTAGGCACCAGCCTATTGTGTTGGCATAGTTTTGAGCATAATAGGTTCCTGAAAGCATCAAGCATAATGCTAGCATAACAGGCAAAATAATTATGTCATACTGTAAGCAAAAATGCACTCCACTGAAAAAGGTGGACAGTACAGTTGATGCCGCAGTGGAGCATAGTTATTTGACATGACTATTATTATAGTTTACAATGCAGCCAAATTCTTAATGCACAACGAGCGTTAACTTTTACATTTAACCAGTTGTTAATAAGTGAAAGTTTATCATTATCCATTGGAAAGTAACAAAACATGGGAATTGCAGAAAATTTTGAGCATAATAGGCAAAAATGTTGAGCACTGCAGCATAGCATAATAGGCAAAATTAAAAGCATAATAGGCTGGTGCCTACAAAAAGCTGTAATTATCATAATTTTATACTTGAATATGCAGTTAGCAATGTGTGTCATGTGAGTTGCAGCTTTAGTTTGTGATGGAAGGAAGTGATGATCATAATTTCAGTAGACTCTCTGGTTCAGGAATTGATCTACTGTAGGAGAGATTCCACTTAGCCAGCTATGTCTTTTACCTACCTCTCTTATTAGATCCAAGCTGATTTGCATCTAGTGTGTTAATAACTGGTTGCTCAAATACTGAAGTACTGTAATACAATAGTCACTACCACTGCAGCATCACACATCAAACAGAACTAATCAATTGTTTGATTCTTTCTTCCTCAAGACATTTCTGTTCCTCTATCAATCATTGTGTCCTCAACTGGGCTCTAGTGTTGTATAGTGACCGCTGTGATAGTGATGAGCTAGCCATACTGTGCATCACACCCCCAGTACCAGCCTGCTGTGGAGCTGGTTGCTGGTGAGGCACCACATTCTAGGCAGCATTGGTCCTTCTTGATTGCTATATACTAAAGAGGTCAACAGACTCAGGATACCTGGCTATATAAGTACCACATTATCATTTCAATGCTAGCGCTATTGTGTAATAAACTTATTGATGATATTAATCATATCCTTGACAAAGCTAATAGTCATTACCAACGATTAAGCTATCCCTGGATGTCTTTATGCAGAGAGCTGTCAGATTCTAGTATAATGTACCTATATAGTCCATTCCAGGAAGTGCCACATTTCAAGAAGTACATTTATATATCAGTGAATAGGCATGAGGCTATTATGCTCCAAAAATTGAGCATTATGCTTTTGAGCAGTGCTCAAAAAATCACCTATTATGCTTTTGAGAATTGCCCATTATTCCCAAAATTATGCCACAATAATTGGCTAATAATGCCAGTTCATTGCTGTATCAGACCATTTTCATTGTTGTTTAAGGTTCCAATAGTCTTGAATTCTTTAGTTGGTTGCTGTATTAGAGTATTTCGTTTCAACGTGACTGCTTTATTAGAGTAAATAATATTCAGTGACTGTTCTATTAGAGTTTCTGACTGCTCTATTAGAGTATCTCGATCTTTTTTAACGGAATTGTGAAATCTGCAGATTTTCCTACTGTTAAAGCTTTATAATCACCTTAAAATGCTAGCATAATTCCTGATTCCTACACATACCTATTATTCCCGAAATTATGCCGGCATAATCGCCGCATCCCTATCAGTGAACCCATGCTTCAAACAATTTACTGGAATTGTATATAGTTTTAGTTTAAGTTCTAGTTTTAGTTGCCATCCATCTTCAATACATTGTTTTAGTTATAGTTTTAGATGTCAGATTTCAAGAGTTTTAGTTTCAGTTATCACACAATACTATATAATATGTATCATGAGAATTTGGTTTTTTTTGGTCAAAATACCGCCATAAAACTATCCTCACAATACCTCCATGGTGCTGTGGCAGTATTGTAGTGCTGTTGTTGTTTCTTTGAGCAAGAAACTTTCCTCACATTGCTCCAGTCTACCCAGCTCTTTAAACGGTGACCTGGTATACTTGATGTCAACTGGGGAAGCGGCCCACCCAGCTGTAACGTATTAAATGGGTACCTGGTATTAAGCAAATACCAAATGTCCATGTCTCACACAATAGGTGAAGGTCAGGGTGGGATTTTGGGTGCCTACACCTTCACCTGTGGACATGATACATCCCCTGCAAGTTATCATTCCTGCCCTAGGAGAATTTGCCTGCACCGACTCCTAGCAACTAGTAGCATAGGTGTCCCAGTGCTGGTCACTGGGTAGACATGGCCATGCTAGCACGGCAGCTGAAGGCTTTGCTTTTTTTGCTTTGGTGTGTGTAGAGTGTGTGTTGGCAGGTACCAATGCTATTTTAGTGTATCAGACAATTATTGTATGAGGCCCTGTGCAAATATTATGAACTTTTTGTCCATGTGCATATTTTTAATTACCTGTGGTGTACCACACACTGTACCCTCATCAATTAGACCATCCTATGGGACAAAACATATGCTCTAAGAAACAAGTCATACATGCACTCATTAAAATTTTCATGATTTTCTATGTATGGTTAAAGGTAAAGAAAGAGCAGCACTGATTCTGGATAGTAACAATAGGATATTCCTTTGTTCCCATTTCCTTGTAATCTGAGTCAGATATTACTTGTTGCCTTTTAAAATTTTAACATTTATAGCTCTGTCAAAGTAATCATTAGCAAAATCTATGTTAACTAATTACAACACAATGCAGTTGCATAATTATCATTCTAATGAAAGAGAATATGTATAATTATATAAAAAGGTGCAAAAAACTAATTTAATATCTATGTATCTGTATGCATCATACATCAGATTTTCATGGACTACCTAACTATATGTGGAGCATAAAACAAAGTTAACAAATTTTCTTGATTGCAGCAGCATTACAGTGATTTATTCTCACACAGAATTGTTCACATAGTGATTAGCCTATGTTCAAAGAAATAAAGTAACATACTGATAGTTTTAATACACCCCATACCTGTTAATGGCATCATCTTCGTCGCTATTCTCATAATCATCCCTTCTATTAATTGGCAAGTAGTTATTTGTTTGGTGTTTTGTACACAGATACATCAATGCCCAAATAAAAAATGCTATCAGAATAAAAAATGAAGCCAACAAAATGATAATATGAAAGACTCCCATCAGCCAAAGTGTTAGAGCTAATTCTCGGATGTCAAATTCACTGTCATATTTATCACAATCTACGGTAAACCAAGTTAGAAAGATATCCATACAAATTACTACAACACAGCTTCCAGGTATCACCAGGTACTTTAGTTTAGTTCGTAGTGTCAAATAGTTGATCAGAAATAGCAGTGGAAGAATATACAACACCATGGTGATGCCATCATCCCATCCATCACCATTTAGACCACTAGTCATCAGAAATACCAACGTGAATAAAATTGCACTATCTAAAATATTCAAATCCCTTCTTTTATATGGCTGAAGCAAAAGGGGAATCACCACTATGGTAATAACAATAATTAGCATCACAGTACTTTGAGTGTTATTCTCTGTGGATGAAACACCAAACCACTCAGCGTTTTTGTTCCAAGCAACTGATACAAAATCCAAAATAATATTAGTACCATAGAGCACTTGACGGCATATCAAATAATATGCAGCAAACCAGCGATATTCTTCTTTGTAGCATCCTTGTAATTGATCTATTATTGGCTTGATGCTTATCAACTTGAGGTTAAAATAACGAATCAAATAACGTTGTGTTAGTATAACTAGAGGTAAACCAATTCCAATAATCAGTTCACACAATATTGCTATTGTCACATACAGTATATGTCGACCGTGAAAATACTGTACTGTTGGAGATAAATATGTCTGCCAGTGTTGTACTTGGACAGTTAAATCATGATCAAAGACTGCTAATGGCTTTAACAACTGAACAGATGTATAACACACAGAGCTGTAAGACAGGAGCAAAAGTATGCATATTGATTTACTATTCACATATCTGCCAACATATCGAGCCACTACAACAAACCTTCTGGCTGTGAAAAAAATTAGACCTACCATACAAGTAACAATCAGAGGATGTACATAACCAATGAACACGTGATCTATGATATCTGCATCACCCAGACACAAATTTATGTATTTTAAAAAAGGAGGACGTAAAATACCAATGATTGAAAAGAATGGAAGTGCTGTTGTACTGGTGACACCCTGAATACAGCTAGGGTTAGTAAGGTGATGATATATGTCACGATTATGTTGAATTAATACGTTCACAATTTGCTCTAGTATGCTGTAATAAAAAATGACACCATAAGCATATCCCACTGTGACATCAATCTGAAAGTGTAACAAGACAAATATTAAGGATATCACAATACACCAGTATACAAATGAAATAAAGAGCAGTAAGAATAAATTAAGAACAGTATGTCTACTACAGCACTGAGAATGTGGAATACAATTTTTTGTATCATGTGGAATGGAGAAATTGTTAGTGCATTCTCCACATGCCAATCCTGTCCAATATTGAAGGCATTGATAATTTCTATCAGGCTTAAGATTTTGTTCAAGAGCACACCCCAAGTCATAAATTTTACAATGATCAATTGGGCAAGAGATTACATAACTTTGAAAACCATTATCGTACCAATACCCTGGTGTAAGTTGTACATACCCACATGTTGTGGTAAGTTGTTCATATCCACATGTTATCCCTATTTGAACAAGGTACGACTGAATATCAGAATCATCATCCAAAATTATTTTACAATCAAAGGGTAAGCAATCCCCTCTAAATTTAATGTGTGCAATGTCAGCATTGCAGTTGCCACTCTGCTTCACCACTTTAGATTCATTTCCCACACTATTGCCACTATCGTCAAATACATAAAAGTACAGGGAAAACGGATCTTCAAAATTACACCGAATTTTGCTATCATTAATTAATGTAAGATTATGGTTAATGCTGTCAATATAATAATTAGATACATCATTACTTCTGTACTCATCTACACAAGTTACAGAACCATTAACTGGACCAACCAGGTTGCCAAAATGATCAGTAACAACAACATCAAATTGCAACTGATGCAACCAAAATTCAATCAAATTAGGGTCATCATGATAGTCTGTCTCATTCAGATGTAATACAGCATGACTAATGTTTATATTATGGGGTGATGGGACTATTACTGCATTCTGTACTTTTGATGATATCAAAAAGTCAGAATCACTATGCAAATTTGTACCAATGCTAAAATATGCACAGTTATCCTTCTTATTAGCAGTATTGTTTTGAACACAAATAGAACTGATCAACCAGTCATGATCATCATGATTACCTGAGAAACAATTGACATACACAGCTCCCCCATATGATGCAGCAGTATTCCCTACAAACATCAAAGTTGATTTGTTAGTAGTGATAGTTGAGCTTTCATCCAAAAACATAGCACCTCCATTGTCAGCAGCATTGTTGTAGAATTGAACTGATGCTTCGTACATAGAAATTTGTACAGATTGCAAGTATAATGCTCCTCCATTACCAGCTACTGAATTGTTTTCAAATATAGCTGGACCAAATATAATTATTTCACTGTGTATAGCTGAAATGGCCCCACCATTTGTATCAGATGCATTGTTGTTGTAAAATGTAACACTATGTAGCACAGTGGTGTTACAGTAGTGAAGATAAACTGCAGATTTCATGTTTGCAGAAAACTTTGAAAGATTTACGACTAAGTGCAATGCAATACCGTATCCTGATAGTCTAAGACTGTAGCCATAATTATTATTGAAATTACAATCACTAATAGTGACATTTATCACGCTTAATTGCAGAAATTGCTCAAACCTTGCAGGAATCCACAGTGTGCTGTTTTTAAATCTGCTGAAATTTGATTTATGAATGTCAATAAATGGCACTGAAATACCAACATGACCAATTTGATCAGAAAATGCACTATTGTTGATGTAAACGGAACCTACCACTGATGTCAAAATGGTGTCGTTACAGTGAAGAAAACTGCAGTTGACCACTCTAACAACAGAAATGTCATTGATTACAGTTCTGTTACACTTGCTCCATATAATGTTCTGAATTGTTACAGTATTGAAATGGTTGCCCAAAAGACCTCCTTGATGATCACACATAATTGTAGGGCTATTGTAACCTGTGATGGTGATATTCGAAATGTTTCCAAACTGTATTTCATCTCGTAATGATATGCTAGAGACTATTCTAATCACAGCATTGTTACTAGCCTGCTCAAGAGCTAAAGCAAGACTAGAACAGGAACACCTTCCATAAACACAGCATTCCAATGTATCAAAGCCATCATGATCGATGGTAACAGAGACTTCACCAATCAATGCATGTGACATATCCCATGACCAACTGAGTAGGATCCACCAAATAAAACTAAACATCCTTCTGCTGTTTACCCTAGATAATAAAATAACAACCAATTGGTCAAACTTTACACAACCTATATATTGATATGGTAGCATTGCTATAATACACTTCAATGGGATAGCAAAATAATTATCAGTCAAGAGGGCTCTGTTCCAGTTGGTTGTAAAGCTAAGTAAAATAGTGTACTTTTTTGTACACTCAACATGTAAAGCACGGTCTCTCTAGAAAATATGACAATCAGAACATTATAAAAGCAGTCAAAGCATTCTCACATCTTCACTTATTTCAGGACATATATAACATGCTACACACCTGCAATGAGGGATCAAGGGGTATGCCCCCAAAGGAAATTTTAGCCTTTTGGGATCAATTCTCTGGGCTGAATGTTACGCACTGACTGCTCTATTAGAACAACTGACTGTTCTGTTAGAGTATCTAGATCTTTTTTACAAACTAAAATTAGAAAATCAATAGGGGGTACCCTCTACCAGCGTTGAAACCGGGTCGGGTCATCCGGGTCATCCGGGTCACATTTTCTCCGGGTCATCCGGGTCAGACCCGGTTTACAGATTATCCGGGTCTGACCCGGATTGGATCACGTGAGAAACGATATTGTTAGTTTGACGACGTAGAAACTTATTAACGCTAGTCGAGCAGCTCTTTTGTGAGCCACGCCCACTTATCGTGTTACAACATACGCTCAGCCACGCCCATTTATTAGTGAGTGCAGTCTGTAGCACAAAAAACCATGTCCGTTGTTGTCTACAAGCTTACGTTGAGCCACGCCCACTAATCGATTATTGTACGAGTCAGCGTTGAAACCGGGTCGGGTCATCCGGATTATGTTTAGTCCGGTAAACCCGGTCGGACCCGGATATAAAATTATCCGGTCGGATTTTGCGCTTGATCACGTGTGCGTTAATTTAACGTTCCTAATATAACGTTCCGCCTCGTGCTTTGCATCAACATGGAAAGTGACGATTTAATTGTGCTTGATGGTGACAATGAAGACTTATCTCCTCAAGTTGTTTCTAGACGGGTGATTGATGGTGACTACATTCTGAAGAAGAAGAAGAACTCGAAAGGAAGTAGAGCATGGGAGCAGTTTAGAGCAGTGTTAAATCCTTCAAATAATGACGAGGTGTTTGGAGTCGCGTGTTGCTGTGTGTGTAAGGTGTGTATCCTTTATAAAACAAAGGTGAGTGGAGAGGAAAGGTCTTTGGGTACGAAAAATATGTTAGATCATATGAAGCGATGCTTGCCTGCTCGTGCTAGTGCTCCACGCAGAAGTGATAGTACTACCACTACCAGCGAGAGTGATAGTACTAGTAACAGCACTAGCCTAAGCAGTAGCTTTAGCAGTGCTGTCATCAGTTCCAAAGGCAGTAGCAGCACCAGCACAAGTAGCAAAGCAACTAATAAGCCTTGTTTTAAAACATTGGATAGCCTTGTCATAGACGCGCTAAGGCTGTATGACCTACTTCTCTCTCATCACCTCCAACCTAAATAAGCTGTGGTACCGTGGTGAAAAGTGTGTAGATAACGGTACAAAGGAAGGTTTGTTTGCTTTCAGTACGTACAGTTGTCTCGTTCGCGTATATTCGCAGCTGCTGGTCACCCTCAGTTGGCAACAATTGGAACTGAAAGTAGACTCTGAAGCGGATGGCATCGCTGAGAAACAATCCATCCAAACGAAAGAGACCAGAGGATTCCCCTGACGATTCCAGTAAGAGCGTAGATGTTTGCCGTCATTGCAGCAAGAAATGTACTAAAAAAAGTGAGGCTGTTCAATGTGATTTGTGCTGTTCGTGGCTGCACGCATCTTGCGAAGGTCTAAGTAAAGACGAATATAAACTGCTTACTCAATTAACATCCACTGTTGAAAATGTTATGTACTACTGTAAGTTTAATAAGTGTGAAACGCGCTCCAAGCAGCTTATGTTCGGTTCAATTAGTAAAGCACTTTTCCCACCGGCTGACAGCTCTGAAACCAGCACAGCAACGGAACAGAATTGTTTATCTAAGACTCTGACTGACCTTAGTGAGAAAATTGCTGATTTGACTATCAAACAGCAAACACTACACAACTCAGTGCAATCTATATCCTCCAAATTTGTTGAGTCTGCTGTTAACATGGACACTGGTGCTCCAGCTCAATCCATCACTCAAGGAGCTGGTCCATCTAGTAATGCTCTAGACATTATAGATGAGATGGCAGATAGAGATCGAAGGAAAAATAACATTGTCGCATACAATTTCCCGGAGTCCACTGACCGAAACGTTGATATTCAATCATTTAAGGCCCTAAGTGACACAGTTTTCAAATTGGATCTGGATGTAACCAAGGCTATTCGTTTGGGACCAAAGATCCCTAATAAACACAGACCATTACTATTGACTGTTGAAGATGTTGACGACAAGACTTTCATGCTCTCTCATTCTCACTTTCTGAAGCGACACGAACAGTACAACAAAGTATACCTTGTCCCTGATAGAACAAGACTTGAACGTGCTAAGCACAAAAGGGTTGTTGACGAGTTAAAACAAAGGAAGGCCAATGGAGAAACTAATCTGATAATTCGTAATGGCATTATTTCACAGAGACAACCCCGTGTAAATATAATTGCTGAAACCACCAACACTCAGCAGGCTACTAATTGTTCCTGATAGAAGTCTTGCTGGTTCTTCAGTAATGATAAGTAATACAATGTTAAGAACTTTGTATACAAACGCTGATCAGTTTTTAAATAAGCGTGATCTTCTTTCCGCTCAAATTACAGGTAGCCACCCCCCTGACATAATTATTATTACCGAATTGCTTCCTAAATCACCAAATTCTACTGTTAGCTCAGCTCTACTGGCACTTCCTGGATATTCTCTTTACGTTAACTTTGATCCAAACACATATACCCCTGTCACCTCTCACATACGCGGAGTTGGAATATTTGTCTCTGAGAAGCTGCAGGCTCATCAAGTATTTTTTCACTCACCTGATCTTGAAGATCAAGTATGGGTTAGAATTCAACTTTGTGGATCTGATTCACTGTTAGTTGGCTGTCTGTATCGTAGTCCTACGGGTGATCTCAGTACTAGTGTTTCATCTCTTTGTAATTTATTTACCAAACTCGATAACTATTCTCACTTATTAGTATGTGGCGACTTCAACTTTAAAGAAGTTACTTGGTCAGACCTTTCAGGTTCAACTACTAATTCTCATATAGTACCTTTTCTCGACTCAGTAGATGATTTATTCTTGTTTCAGCATGTCAACAAGCCCACAAGAATTAGACAGGGTGATTCTCCAAGCCTACTCGATCTAGTATTCACAAACGAAGAGAATATGGTTACAAACTTGTTGCATCTTCCACCCTTGGGTAATAGCGACCACATTTGTATACAGTTTGATCTTTTGTGCTATTTGGAGCCGAAGAAGACTGACAACTTGAAATATAATACAAGAGCGGCAAATATTGATCTAATGAAGCAAACTCTTGGTGATGTTGACTGGGTATCCTTATTGGACCCCCTTGATATGAGCGATGCTTGGTTGCAATTTAGGTCAATCTTTCAGGATGCTCTTGACAATTGTGTTCCTACTTACAAGCCCAAGGAGAAGAAAAGCCTATACAGTAACTCTGAAGTGTTTAGTTTGAAAAGGAAAAAGAATCATCTTTGGAAAAAGTACCTCTCGACCCGTTCTCTCATAGACCTTGCAAACTTTAAATCAGTAAATAATCAGCTTAGAAGCTTGACTCGTAACCTTAGAAAAGACTACGAAAAGAATCTGGCTCAAGGTGTCAGATCTAGGCCTAAAGCATTCTGGCAATATGTTAACTCAAGGACAAAAGTACGCCCAGGTGTTACCGAGTTGGTCTCCTCGGATGGTTCTGCAATACATTCCGATACTGAAATGGCTACTCACTTTAACGAATACTTTTCTAGTGTATTTACCTGTGAGGACACCACAAGTATTCCAACAGTTGATTCAACTAGTTCCCCTCTCCTTGATGACTCCATTGAAATCACTCCTGGAACTGTTTTCAGCAAGCTAATAGCTCTACAAAGTAATAAATCCTCTGGACCAGACGGATGGCCTATAACTATTATCAAATCTGTAAGTGAATTTATTTCTGTACCATTATCTATCCTGTTTAATAAATCGCTAAATAGTGGCACTTTACCTTCAGATTGGAAGTGTGCCAATGTAACACCTATTCACAAAAAAGGTGCACGGAATCTGACCTGCAATTATAGACCAGTCAGCCTCACTTCTATTTTCAGCAAGTTAATGGAATCCATTGTCAAAGATCATATACTGAACCACCTATCCACAAACAACTTACTGTCTCCCTATCAATTTGGCTTCATACCAGGAAGATCGTGTTCCACTCAATTGCTTCTGATGCTGGATTATTTAACTCATCATCTTGATGAGGGCTATTCTATTGACGTAATCTACTTAGATTTCCAAAAAGCCTTCGATACTGTTCCACACCGACGTTTATTGCAAAAGTTAACATCGTTTGGTATTCATGGAAATGTGCTAAAATGGATTGAAAGTTTTTTATCTAACAGAGTGCAACAAGTTGTACTTAATGGCCATAAATCTTCCACCATTCCAGTTACTAGTGGTGTCCCCCAGGGTTCTGTGCTGGGTCCCCTACTATTCACGATGTTTGTAAATGAGATACCATCAATTGTATCAAGTCCGGTGCTATTGTTTGCTGATGATACAAAAATCTTTTGAGTCATTAGAAATAGAGAAGACTATACTGCGTTACAGAGTGACTTAGACTTACTTCAAAGATGGTCACAACAGTGGCTTTTGAATTTTAATATTTCCAAGTGCAAACACCTTCACTTCGGCCCAGCCCACCACTATGGTCCTTACTGTCTCAACGGAATATTTATTGACATCAATGCAACGCACAGCGACCTCGGTATTGTTTTTGACGATCAGCTCAAATTCCATCATCACACCACTCAAGTTACTACCAAAGCTAACCGAGTACTTGGTTTGATTAAGAAATCATTTGAATACCTTGACTCTACCATGCTAACTTGTCTGTTCAATACATTAGTTCGACCTATCTTGGAATACAATAATCCTATTTGAGGGCCTCATTATATTCTAGACAACAGAAAGGTAGAGAAGATACAACGAAGGGCTACTCGTCTCATCCCACAACTTCAAGACAAATCTTACTCAGAGAGGTTGACACAACTAGATTTGCCATCTTTTCATTATAGACGTTTGAGAGGTGATCTAATATTTCTTTTCAAAATTCTTAACAATTATTTCACCACCGATTTTACTGATATATATACGTACTCAAGATCTATTACCAGGGGGCATCAATTCAAATTGTTTAAGGAACGCTCAAGACTATTATGTAGATCTAATTACTTTATCAATAGAATCACCAACAATTGGAATAGTTTGCCTAATTATGTTGTAAATAGTTCTTCGATTAACACTTTTAAATCATTATTAGATAGTCATTTAATTGATTCAAGATTTATTTTTGTATAAGTTATTTAATTGATTCAAGAGTTATTTTTGTATAATTACTGCATTGATCGGGTATGCAGGCTGTGCCTTTACCCGTATTTAATCATAATCATAATCATACGCTCAGGAAAGAAAGTTGGGGAGGGAACAAGGAAGGCAATTCGTGAGAAGACTGCTACTCTTGTTGCTGCTGCACACTTGCCTTACAGGTTTGTAGAACAAGAAGCATTAAAGGATTTTGCTCAATCTTTTATAGAGTTGGGTGCATCTCATGGCTGTGTACCGGCTTCTGAGTTTATAGTTGGACGGCTCACAGTGCGTAAAGATATTGTTAACAAGCTACCCCAAATACAGGACACCATTAAGAGTAGTTTACAAAAGTCTGCTGAGCAAGGTGCGGTTTCTGTTGTGACAGATTTGTGGTCTGATAATGTTGTGTCACGCTCCTACCTCGATGTTACCTTTTTTTGGGTGGAAGAATCAGGTCCTGACAACAGAATATGGTCCCTCAAGCATGCAATGTATGCATGCAAATTTTTTTCTGAGAGTAAGACTGCAGACCACATTCAAGTTGCACTGGATCAGGTTTTGGATGACGCAGGCCTTGATCCAGAAAATACCCCATGCACAACAGACAAAGGGTCAAATATGGTAGCTGCCACAAAGTCTAAGTGCCATGTTAATTGTGCTTGTCACCGTTTGTCAACATCGATAAACACTGCATGGGATGCATCATGTGCAGAGAGTCAAGAGCTAAAAGAGCTTGATGATTGTGCAAATAGTCTGGTAAAATTTGTAAAAAAATCTGGTGGAATCCAGTATAACTTACCAGCTACACTGAAGGCTGGTGGTAAAACAAGACCTTGGCGTGGTTTGATTAATAAGTTCTGCTCTATATCCAAAAGCTACGAGACATTAAAGCCACTGTTAAGGGATAAAAGACGTGAAGACCTGGTAGCTGCAATAGAAAAATTGCTACTTGAAGAAGTGCTACAAATTTTAGAAAAGGCTGAAGATATTTTTGACATTCTGGAATATTCTTTTGTATCCACCCTCCAGTTTGTTTTGCCTTCATTTTATAAACTGCGGAATTTTTGGTGCAATTTATCTGCTTCAGACACTGCAGCAGGACGTATTTTGAAGAGAAACTTAGTATCAGCATTAGATACTAAGTTTTGGGAGGATATAACTGCTTTACATGTTGCTACCTCCTATCTAGACCCCTCTCTTAAAGGATTTTCGTTTGTGAGGGATGCAGAGGAGCGACGCAGTTTATCAGAACAGGCAGCTGGTATTATTAAAGAGAATGCCATGGCCATTGCAAAAGCGAATGTCTACCCACCAAAAGAGCCTGAAGATAGTGATGTGGACACACTTGAGGAGGAAATAGAAGCAGTAGCTAATAAGAGATTAAAGCATGACCCATTGGCTGAATTTAGAAATGCTGCTGGTGATGAGCCAAGGAAAAAGTCCAGCAACTTTACAGCAGAAGTAAATGAAGAGCTTTGTCGCTATGGTTCAATTACTGGTGTAAATTTGACACAGGCTCATGCTGTTCGGAGCATATTTGATCCGTTGTTGTGGTGGGGTGAGCAAAGGTATAGTTTTCCTGTTTTAAGTTGTCTAGCTAGGCAACTTTTAGTTATACCAGCAGCTAGTGCAGAATCGGAAAGACATTTTAGTGGCGCTGGAAGAATTGCACGTAAGGACAGAAACAGACTGAAGGATGACGCGGTTGAGTCTTCGGTAGTGTACTATGAGGCTGTCAGGAAAAGAATAATATAATTAATACTAAACAAGCAGCTGTAGAACAGAGAATATTACTGTACTATTAAATTATCTAAATTTTAATTTACTGCCATTGTACATTAACTTGTTTCTCAATTGTCAGTTTTAATTTATCAAATGCAGAAAAGTTCATTGTACTTGCAGTCCATGTCTTTGTAATGGCTCTGTACCTGTGACAAAATAAAAAAGTCTAATTAAATACAATTTGAAGTTCTTACTTGCCTCACACAACTACAATCAGGGTTGAAACTAAGTGATGTATAAAATCAGCTTTATTGAATATCCTGGTCTAACCTGGATTGGAATACGTGTAACACAAATTAATTTTACGATGTGGAAATTAGCGTTGAAACCGGGTCGGGTCAAATTTTCTCCGAATCATCCGAGTCTGACCCGGATTGGATCACGTGAGAAACGAAATTGTTCGTTTTACGCGGTGGAAACTTATAAAACGCTATTCGTGTAGCTCTTTCATGAGCCACGCCCACTTATCGAGTCACAAGCATACGATCAGCCACGCCCATCTATTAGTAAGTGCAATCTGTAGCACGAAACTGCGTCCGTTGCTGTCAGCAAGCTTATGTGGAGCCATGCCCATTTATCAATTATTGTATGATTTGTATATAGTCTAGTCTTGCAGCAGGATAAGTACTTTTGTGAGCCACACCCACTTCAACATATCGGGAAATTGTAATACTAGGTATGCACGAAGCCACAACCAATTGCTGTCTGTTTAAACTCACAGTAGCTACGTGGAACCATGCAAAACCCAGTGATCGATTTTAAATTATAAACTTACCGTATAACTACTCGTTTACTCAACACGAATCGAACGCTCAAATCGTATAATCTCGTACGTCTCGCTCGCTCGAGACTACCCGAAACATACCTCTTATCGCACGCCTCAGCTTTAATCAATCCGGGTCACATCCGGGTCACATCCGGGTCAGTGGGTCATCCGGGTCAGCAGTAGTGACCCGGTTTCAACGCTGCCCTCTACCCTCCCCCAATTGCTATGCCTGTGTTATATTTTCTATCTATCTATCTGTCTGTCTGTCTGTCTGTCTGTCTGTCTGCCTGTCTGTCTGTCTGTCTGTCTGTCTGTCTGTCTGTCTGTCTGTCTGTCTGTCTGTCTGTCTGTCTGTCTGTCTGCCTGCCTGCCTACTTATCTATATTTGTCAGTCTATTTCTCTATTACTAGTATTTTGAAAAAAATTGTTAATTTAAAAATGAATTAGGGATCTGTGTGATAAAAAGTAGTGAAACAAGAAATGAATGATGCGTGTTATTACAGCATAGCTCAGTGGGAAAAGTCACTACTTTGGCACTGAACAAAATAATTGTTATAGCTATATGACAAAGTAGGGACTTTCCCATAAAGCTATACTGTAATAGCATTCATCTATTGTTTTACTACTTTTTATCGCATAGGTTCCCGCTTCATTAAAAAAAAAATAGTTTTTTTGTTGTAGCACAGCTAGCTTGTGACCGTTCTATTAGAATATCTTACATGACTGTTGTATTAGAGTATATCTTGAGTCAGCCAAGGGATATACAACAGCCAGACCAATAAGGGCTGGGGTGAGGCCATCTTGTTTACTGATACGTAAATAGCTAGATTGTTAATAGGTACATTTGGTCTCCACACTCTATCGCTATTAGTCCACCTATATAGATCTGATAAGCATGGTCGCAAACCTACTGCAAATGGAATCCCAATCACGAAGTTGCAAATATCTAGTTAGTATATCAAGACACACGGTAGTGTGTCGTGCGGCCCAAGAAGCCGGCGCGCAACCCCGTGAGTATATTGACAGGAAGAAAGAAAACGCAATTTTCGCACCTCCGTAGCTCTGTGCTGCCTTGATGAAACAAGACAAATTTTGCTGTGTACATTTCCTCCAACTTCAGTACTCCACATTCCAAATTCGAGCGAAATCGCTTCAGGCATTCCTGAGATATGCGACTTCAAAAATTGGCTTAGTTTCTTCGTTTTCTTTCTTTCTTCTTATTTTTCTTCCTCTTTTCGCAAACTTACAAAAACTGCTATAAAACGCGAACGCGTTATCCGATTGCCTTGAAATTTGGCACACAGAAGGGAGGTATAAAGGCGCATCTCGGTACCAACTTTGGCTGGAATACCATAAACAGGCAAAGAGTTATGAGCGATTATGCACGAAAAATAACACCAATATGTTGTCACGCCTACAGGGTAAACCGCGTATGGGAAGAAGCTGAAAATCGGTGGGTGAATAGGCTAATTATTGAACCTCAAACCTTTTGTGGTTTGAAAGAAATCGAGATAAAAACCAGGAAGATAGATCGAAAAAATCAACAGTGTGTAACAATTATGCAATCGAGATTAGCTAATAAAAAACGACTGCTTGCCACGCCTACCAGATAAACCGCTTGGGGTAATGCTTTGAAAATCGCTGTACAGATGGAGTTATCATCTTAGAAAGGCTCTTCAATGGTGTAGAAGAATCAGACTTAAAGCCACGGAGTTATAACACGAAATCCAACTTGGTGTAGCAAGTGCGAGATCGAGATACTCTAATAAAGCAGTCATCCTAATAGAGCAGTCACCCTGAACAGAATTCAAGAGATCAGTTAGAAATAAGTAACCTGTATAGAGATCAGCTACAAACAAATCACCCTGTAGAGAGTTCAGCTACAAACAATTCACCCTGTTCAGACATCAGTTAGAAGAAGTTTTCTTGTAGAGAGTTCAGTTACAAACAAATCACCCTGTTGAAAGATCAGCTAGAAGATGTCACCTTGTAGATAGTTCAGTTACAAAGAAACCACCATGTAGAGAATTCAGCTACAAACTAGTGACCCTGTAGATACATCAGCTAGAAGAAGTTACCTTGTAGAGAGTTCAGCTACAAAGAAACCATTCTGTAAAGAACTCAGCTGCAAACAAATCACCTCAGGGGCGGATCCAGGGGGGGGGGGGGGGGGGGGGGGAGGGCTTTGGGGGCTGAAGCCCCCCCTTCATATTTAGGCTTTACTTGATCAATATGCTGAGTATTATAATGAAATTTTGTCTTAGCATAATTATATGATCACTAATAATACAAATACTCATAAAACCACCTTATAAACGTCTTTCCAAGGTATTATCAGTGGATTTATGCTAAAATTTATGCAACAAGGACCCGAATCAGCATTGGAGGTTTACAAGGTCGAGATACTCTAATAGAGCAGTCAGCTAACTACTCTAATAGAACATTCACTGGACACATGTAGTTGGTTCTGTTATGGAATTTTTCCAAATCTGCCTGCACCTATACATGCAATGAAATGAATTGGTCTGTTTAAAGGGCTTCATTCATCTACTTGTGTATAACAATACTTAATTCAGGTTCACAATTTCCATTGAAAATGCTCTCAGATTCAATCTTGTATTGTTCAAATTTCAAAATTTTCCACTTTCAACATTATTATTCTAACATGCATCTATTCAGTGTTGTGCAATTGTGAGAGGGGTGCATCATGTACTTGGTTGTCTGTACCTACCCAAACTTTTCCATTAGCAAAATGCTTCAGAGAGCCATACCTATAATCTAAAGGCAGTATATAAAATATCTACAGGCAGAAAATATTATGAATTTTATGTGGAAATGTCTCCAAATTGCAGTGTTTTAGCATCTATTTTTCAAAATTTTCCTGGGGGGGCATGCCCCCAGACCCCTCTAGTTCCAGCATGCTTCGCTATCTCTACCCAAGAGATTAGTAGCTTGAGTTAGCCCCTCCCTTTTATAAATCCTAGATCCGCCCCTGCACCTATACAGAATTCAGCTACAAACAAATCACCCTGTAGAGAGATCAGCTAGAAGAAGTTACCTTGTAGATAGTTCAGCTACAAACAAGTCATCCTGTACAGAGATCAGCTAGAAGAAGTTACCTTGTAGATAGTTCAGCTACAAACAATTCACCCTGTACAGAGCTCAGTTAAAAGAGGTTTCCTTGTAGAGAGTTCAGCTACAGACAAATCACCCTGTAGAGAGATCAGTTAGAAGAAGTTACCTTGTAGATCGTTCAGCTACAAACAATTCACCCTGTAAAGAGATCAGCTAGAAGAAGTTACCTTGTAGAGAGTTCAGCTACAAAGAAACCATCATGTAGATAGTTCAGGTACAAACAAATCACCCTGTAGAAAGATCAGCTATAGAAGAAATCACCTTGTAGAGAGTTCAGCTACAAAGAAACTATCATGTAGAGAGTTCAACTACAAACAAATCACCCTGTAGAAAGATCAGCTATAGAAGAAATCACCTTGTAGAGAGTTCAGCTACAAAGAAACCATCATGTAGAGAGTTCAGCTACAAACAAATCGGCCTGTAGAGAGATCAGCTAGAAACAAAACTCCCTGTAGAGAGATCAGCTAGAAGAAGTCATCTTGCAGGGAGTTCAGTTACAAAGAAATAAACCATGTAGAGAGTTCAGCTGCAAACAAATCACCTGTAGAGAATTCAGCTAGAAACAAGTCACCCTGTAGAGAGATCAGCTAGAAACAAGTCACCTTGTAGAGAGTTCAGCTAGAAGAAGTCACATTGTAGAGAGTTCAGCTACAAAGAAACTACCATGTAGAGAGTTCAGCTGCAAACAAATCACCCTGTAGAAAGTTCAGCTATGAACAGATCACCCTGTAGAGAGATCAGCTAGAAACAAGTCACCCTGTAGAGAGTTCAGCTAGAAGAAATTACCTTGTAGAGAATTCAGCTACAAAGAAACCACCATTTAGAGAGTTCAGCTGCAAACAAATCACCTGTAGAGAACTCAGCTACAAACAAATATGCAGTGTAAAAAGATCAGCTAGAAGAAGTTACCTTGTAGAGAGTTCAGCTACAACGAAACCACCATGTAGAGAGTTCAGCTACAAACAGATCACCTGTAGAGAGTTCAGCTAGAAACAAGTCACCCTGTAGAGAGATCAGCTAGAAACAAGTCACCTTGTAGAGAGTTCAGCTGGAAGAAGTCACATTGTAGAGAGTTCAGCTACAAAGAAACTACCATGTAGAGAGTTTCAGCTGCAAACAAATCACCCTGTAGAAAGTTCAGCTATGAACAGATCACCCTGTAGAGAGATCAGCTAGAAACAAGTCACCCTGTAGAGAGTTCAGCTAGAAGAAATTACCTTGTAGAGAATTCAGCTACAAAGAAACCACCATTTAGAGAGTTCAGCTGCAAACAAATCACCCAGTAGAAAGTTCAGCTATGAACAGATCACCCTGTTGAGAGTTCAGTTAGAAACAAGGAATCCTGTAGAGAGATCACCTAGAAGTATCGCCTTGTAGAGAGTTCAGCTACAAACAAATCACCTGTAGAGAGTTCAGCTACAAACAAATCACCCTGTAGAGAGATCAGCTAGAAGAAGTCACCTTGTAGAGAGTTCAGCTATAAAGAAACCACCATGTAAAGAATTCAGCTGCAAAAAAACACCCTGTAGAGAACTCAGCTACAAACAAATCGCCCTGTAGTAAGATCAGCTAGAAGAAGTTGCCTTGTAGGGATTTCAGCTACAAACAAATCACCCTGTAGAGAGTTCAGCTACAAAGAAACCATTCTGTAAAGAGCTCAGCTGCAAACAAATCACCTGTACAGAATTCAGCTACAAACAAATCACCCTGTAGAGAGATCAGCTAGAAGAAATTACCTTGTAGATAGTTCAGCTACAAACAAATCACCCTGTAGAAAGATCAGTTAGAAGAAGTTACCTTGGAGAAAGTTCAGCTACAAAGAAAAAATTTTGTAAAGAGCTCAGCTACAAACAAATCACCTGTACAGAATTCAACTACGAACAAATCACCCTGTAGAGAGATCAGCTATAAGAAGTTACCTTGTAGATAGTTCAGCTACAAACAAATCTCCCTGTAGAGAGATCAGCTAGAAGAAATTACCTTGTAGAGAGTTCAGCTACAAAGAAACCACCATGTAGAGAGTTCAGTTGCAAAGAAATCACCCTGTAGAAAATTCTGCCAGAAACAAATTGTCCTGTAGAAAGATCAGTTAGAAGAAGTTACCTTTTAGAGAGTTCAGCTACAAAGAAACTATTCTGTAAAGAGCTCAGCTGCAAACAAATCACCTGTACAGAATTCAGCTACAAACACATCACCCTGTAGAGAGATCAGCTAGAAGAAGTTACCTTGTAGATCGTTCAGCTACAAACAATTCACCCTGTAGAGAGAGCAATTAGACCTTGTAGAGTGTTCAGTTACAAAGAAACCACCATGGAGATTTCTGTAATCAATATATGTGACCGGATTTGCGAAAAGGGGTCTTCCACACACATCCAATTCTGTAAACGTTGGAGACCATAACTCAGTGGTCAAGTAACATATTAACCTGACAATTTCACCATGTATTCAGCTATAGTGGTGCTCACCATTGTCCAAATTTCAAGGCAATAGCTCTTTCCAATCCGAAGTTATCAATTGTCAAAGTTGGCAAATTGGATGTGTGTGGAAGACCCCTTTTCGCAAATCCGGTCACATATGTATTATATATATAATTTGTACATTTACTGATAAAATATTTAAAGTACATCTACTTCATCTTTTCTTTTTCCTGTAGTAAAGAAAAAAAACATAGGTTAAAAAAGTCCCAAAGCTGGCCATAGGCTGGCTTTGGGGTATACAAATACAAAAAGAAATGAAATCTAATCCAAAACAGCCAAGCTGTAAAAAAAGTGTGCGGCCCTCAGAAAGGCTATGGTGAAAAAAGATGTGAAATCCAAGGTGGCGGCCAAGAAATGGCTGTGATGGTAGGTTAATGGTAAAAATTTTAATAATGACAATTTAGGTAAATTTTGTGAAGCGGCACAAAAATTCACCTGAATTGTCGTTATTAAAATTTTTACCATTAACCTACCATCACAGCCATTTCTTGGCCGCCACCTTGGATTTCACATCTTTTTTCACCATAGCCTTTTTGAGGGCCGCACACTTTTTTTACAGCTTGGCTGTTTTGGATTAGATCTCTTCTATAGTAGCACCGGCACTGAAGCACTTCTGAAATGCAATTCTGAAATAATTCTGTGGCATCTACGTAAATATGCTGCTGAAAGAAAGTGTTGATACGGAAATTAACATCTCGATATGGATTTGTTAGATGAAGAAGAAGATAAGCAGCCTGATTGAAGATAAAAGAAAAGACGAAGGTGCAGAGGGCCTATGCTTGTCAGAACTCCAAAAGGCACATCCCACAGGTGAGTTTGTTATTATGGCCTAAAATGGTGGCTGTTTGCTGCCTCTAGCCTTGTAACTGTGGTCAGGCAGTGAGGCAATGAGATCAAAATTCAAGTTTTGGCAATCTTTTAAAATTCTATATCTGACCACCTGTAAGTGTTTTGTTATATTTAATGCTGTATTGTGTATTATATGGTGTAGTGCTATTCCGTAAAGGTGATTAGTGTTGCGTAAAATGTCTCTATGATGATTTTTAAAGGCAAAATTTTTGGCCGGCATGCAAAATTTTCGAGGCAATCCCTACTTAAACGGTGCTACCATACCATTTGATAAGGTCAGGCAAACTTGATAAATTGTTTCTCATCCTTGCTTACATTGCTTTTTCCCCACTGCCTCAAATGTGACTGGGCCTACGAAAACAGGGCATGTGGGTACAAACTACACCCTATCACACAACAGGTTATATCTCAGTATTGGAATAGAATATTTAACTTTTGCAACTTGTGTTATAAAGCCAACTGAATTCTGAATGAGTGCTGAAAGTGTTATGGCCATAGCATGATGGTATTAAAAGTTATAAGACATGAAAGTTTGTAAAATTTGTGTGCCCACATGCCCTGTTTTCGCAGGCCCAGTCACAAATTTCGTTGTAAAGAAGGCTGGCTATCATTTTACAATTTACAGTACAACAAACAGTGGCGGATCTAGAAATTTCAGAAAGGGTTTCAGATTTTTAAAAAAAACTTAGTAAATCTGTAAATTTATAGAAACAGATGTGAGATTACAAAATAGCTAGCAAACACAAAATGTAAAATTAACTCTATTACTACAATTACACTACCACCACCACCACTACTACTACTACTACTAACTAAGGGTAAAGGGGATTATCATTATGAGACCCCTGCAGGGCCCAATATCTGAGGATCATTCTAGCATTTTTAGTCCATAAGATAATAGACAGTTGCTGGAGGAGATTTTTTCTTGCTAACTTGGGAGGAACACCACTATGGGGGTGGTTAGGTCAGCAATAATGTTTAAAGATCGCAAAGCAAATGGGGTCCAGATTCCAAAAGTTTAATTGTAGAATGACAAGAGAAAATAGTAGGGGACCTAGAGGATCACTCTGTTGCACCCCAGAGGAACCCAAAGTGTAGCTCAGCTGGCTGAGAATAATACCACTTCACCCACTGATCTCTGGAAAATCCTTAGATACACGAACAAAAAAAAAGCAGAGCAATCACATTCAATCATCACCACCATGACAAGAAACAAAGTGATGAGTGATGTGAATAGCACATTCCAAGCCTCCACGAATGCCAACACCAGCTTGTCCATAGGGCAAAAATGTGTGGGGGAGGGAGGGGTGGACTGCTAGACAGCAAAGACAGCTTGCCAACCGACGTAGGACCTCACCAACAGTAATAGGGCAAACACCTCCACCTTTCTTAAGCAAGGCAATTAAAGGAGCACCATCACAACCATGGAGCTAGGTAGGAGGGGCCTTTACCAGATAAAAGATGGTTCATGAGGTAAATAAGAGAGGGCAGACACTCCCTGGTGGCTGGAGCAGTACTGCCAGCTACAGCATCAGGTAGGTGCTGGGCCCGAAGTTTGGAAGCCCCAAGACTAGTATCCTTTGGAAAAAGGATAAAACCATTGATACATCCACAGTAAAGGAAGAAGTAGAATTCAGATCATTATTCACAGGACATGTATGGCACTAATTAGATCTTGGTAGGCATTATCATCATCAACATGTTCTGCAACACCTGCTGAATTAAGTGCTTGAATAGCATTGCTGTACCTACCTATGAGCCCAATATAAAGCATGTGATTTGTTATTGTTATTATTACTATTAGTGCTTTACAGTGACCAGCACTAAAGGTCTGACAGCAACATGTGCTGCAGTCTTTGGATTATCTAACCTAACAAGAACTGGAGACTTAGATAAATGTTAAAATCCCCACTTGATGATTTAACGGGCTTAGAACTCCTGAGATCATCCTCCAAAGAGATTTAAGCACATCTGAGATAGACCATATATGTAGATGATCTAAAAGGATGGAATTAATGACAAAACAGCGGTGGCAGTGAAATTGACTAGGAGTACGTAATACAGCCTTGGCAAACAAGAGCAATCTGACAAAACCGCACAACAGAAGAGCAAGCCTTTCAAAGCTCTATACTTAAGACATGTGCCAAAAGAGGACAAACACTGTGAGGTATGTGAGAAATTGTGTTAACAGGATAGACCATCACATGATTTAGTAAAAGGGGTGTAGCCAGGATTTTTTGAGGGGGGGTTCCAAAGCAATATTGAGTTACCAGAAGCAGGGTTCTGGGGACGCAGCTGAGAGACTTTCAATATTTTAATGAATCAAAACTCAGCAAATTACTATATTTTATGCAAAAAGTACATTAATTATAATGTATATAGGTGCCTCCAAGATAAAGCTAGTACTAGATAAAACTACCTAGTGGAAACAGACAGCATAGCACATAGAGACACATATAGTAATCTGTAAGTGATAGCTATCCCACTGGTATAGGAACCATAAATCTACTGATACAAATGTCATAACTTACAATCAAAACATTATACCTATACAAATATACGTATTATGAATTCATATTGCATAACACAAGTGATTAATTACTGGAATTTTATGTCTATTGCACACCAAAGCTACAGCAGTATAAGATCATGCTCAGTTTTGCATTTATTGTATAGATCCCTACTTCATTTTTAAATTAACATACTAGTTTTCTGTAGTAGCACAGCTGGGCTACAGTGTAACTTATGACTTTTCTATTAGAATATCACACATGCTGTTGTATTAGAGTATCGTGAGTCAGCCTAGGGGTGTGCAGCTAGCTAGACCAACAAGGGGTAAGGTCTTCTTGTTTACTGTTAAGCAAATAGCTAGATTGTAAAGAGGTGCACATGGTCTCATACTCCATTACTATTAGTCCACCTAGATTTTTATTATTTGATGGGTGTGGTCACGAACCTATTGCAAACAGGATCCCAATTGTGAAGTTGCAGATACAGTTGATTTGCAGAATTCTTGAAAAAAAGTATGCAGTACCGTGAGTGTTTCCGTAAGACTTCTTGTGAGTTAATTTTTTTGCCCTTGCCACGGATTCAACAGCAATTGAACCACACTAATCTTTTTCCTCAATCCGGCTGATCTGGTGTCACTACAAATAGTTTTCCAGCCCACGGAATGTTTACGGCATGGGAAGAGAAATTTCAACAATTCTGCAATCGACTGTATCTAGCTAGTAAGCGTATACCACTTACAGTAACACCAAGACTGAAGTGCTTCTGAAATCCAGCTCTGAAATAATTCTGTGGCATCTAAATATACATGCTGATAAGGAAAATTAATGCCTCAATATGGCTTCATTGGATGAAGAAGACAAGCAGCCTGATTGGAGATAAAGAAAAGACAAGGCGCAGAGGGCCTACACTCATTGGAATCCCCAAAAGCACATCCCACCGATCAGTTAGTTAGTGTGGTGTAAAGTGGTGGCCATTCGTTGCTTTGTTTAACCTCTAGGCTTGCAAATGTGGTCAGGCAGCGAGGCAGGCTGACATTCAAGTTTTGGTAATTTTTAAAAATCTTTATCTGGTCACCGGTAAGTGTTTTCTTGCTTTCAATGCTGTATTTCATGTTAGATGGACTAATAGCATTCTGCAAAGGTGATTTTTGTCACATGATATTTCTCTAGGATTTTTAAAGGCAACAATATTGATGGCGCACATCACTTTTTGGGTAATCCCTACATAAACAATAGCTACTACCGTCCTGTTTGATAAAAATTGCAATTTCATTGGGCCACCCAATGAAAACTTGACTTTTCACAACAGAGCAGGTGCTTTCATTGGGATTTTATGCATACTCTTCCAATAATGCTTGGACCTTTCAGCCTTGTTTACACATTAAGACACATATTAGTGTGTCATGCAGCCCAAGAATCTGGTGCGCCACACCGTGAGTATATTAACAGGAACTATATGTGATTTTCACACCTATGTAACTCCGTAATCCCTGTGACCAAATTTTCTGCAGAAGTTCCCGCGTGGTAGGGGAGTCTAAATATGACATTTGAAGAAGATCACCCCAGCCATTTCCAAGATACGAGCGGCCAAAGTTTCAGGTTTTTTTCTTATTCTACTTTTTGTTACTGTTATTAAAGCTTTACAGTGGAAGGTCCGACAGCACCATGTGCTGCAGCCTTTAGATTTACCTAACCTAGCAAACTGGAACTGGAAACCTAAGAACAGCACTTGACCTAGCTAACAATAAGGTGTAACAGAAAAGGGAAAAAAGCACACTTTGCAAAATCTTCCATAAAAATACAAAGGCGTACGTACTCCGATCAAGCTGAAATTTGACACATGTAAAGGGCTCATTAAGGCGGATCTCAGTACCAAATTTGGTAGAAGTCCGAAGAACATTCACGGAGTTATATGACCGATTATCAGGGATGGATCCAGACTTTTAAAAAGGGGTTCCACTCTGGAATTGCAGCTTCAGACTAGCTGTAAGTTGAAGACCAAAAAAAAAAGTCATCACCTGCTGTCCTTCATCATAGATACCCTCACCAACTATATTTCCTTATTTATAGCTAGATACATAGCTTGCTACACCGCTCCTTTTAAAACTGTGAGTGCTCTATTAGAGTATCTCGATTTGACTGTTGTATTAGTGTATTTCGAGTAAGAAAGGTTCTTTCAAAGGGGGGTTCCATGGAACCCACCACCCCCTCCCCCCCAATTATTCGCGTAAAATAAGATCGAACTTCTGTCACGTCCACAGGGTAAACCCCTTGGAGGAATGAGTTGAAAAAATGCTGTGTAGATGGAGTAACTATAAAAGTGCCTTTTGTGGTTTGAAAGGAATCCAGATAAAGACCATCGAGATACCACAAAACCAACTGTGTCACGATCGAATTTTTATATCAGAATAAAAAAACTATTAGTTTTCACGTCTATCAGGTAGCTAAACCGCTTAGAGAAATGAGCTGAAAATCAGTGTATAGCTGGAATAATCATCATAGAAAGTCTTTGCAGTAGCACAGAAGAATCGGATTACAAACCATTTAGTTATGATGTCAAGGACAGGCACTCGCTGTAGGTAGATCTGCAACCGCGGTCAAAGTCTAAGTCAAAGGTCAAGGCCACCAAAATCGTGCCAATTCAACAGTCAAGGGTAAAAGTTTCCAACCCACAATCGGAAAATAATGCTGAAATATCGTTGCTAAGTCATCGGTCAAGGTCGAAAAATGCTCTGAGTCACAGGTCAAAACGAAATTTCGGCCGGTCAAGACTTAACCGTGGTCGCAGATCTACCTACAGCGCGTACCTACGTGACACCCCCTTGTATGATTCTACTTGTAGCAAAAGCTAGATCGAGATACTCTAATAGAACAGTCACCCTATTAGAGCATTCATTATCGTTAGTACTATAGCGTTCAGTTACGTAACAAGTCACTGTTTAGAGAGTTCAGCTACGCAACAAGTCACCCAGTAGAGAGTTCAACTAAAACAAGTTACCTATAGTAGGGTCCGCAACGCGAAAAATCGATATCCTCCAATCAACTACCTAACTATTGTCATGTGTTAGGCTAAGTGTAACTTGAATAACACCAGCTTGGCAGCCAAGTTTGTCACTTTCTTCTGGTAGAAAACGATACAAATGTCTTAAAATCACGTGATTTTTCGTTGCAGCAGTTTGTAGGGTTCTTCGTATGCCACGATATTCACTCTCAACATTGTTCAAGTGGTCTATCATCAACTCAAAGTATTGGTGGTTTGATTTTATTGGTCAGTTTCTGGTGGCAGCACGATCTGTGTGCCTTTTTGGCGACAGACAAAATGTTTCTTGCTCTGGAGCACAGGACAAGCAGAGCAGCAACTGCGCCGTGGGTCAGCAATGACCAGTACTAGGTAAAGTACCTACATGCGGAGTATGGTTATAATTGAAGCTTGTTAGCCATCTGGCTGAGCCATCTATATGCTGAAATTCGGCCAAAATGACGCGATTTTTGCAAACAAATACCAGAATGGTTGATACATCAGTTAGACAGTCTCCAACAGCAAGGATACGAAGCTTATAAACTCCTAACAATACGGCTATCTCGCTCAGTAAACGCATAGAGCAATCCAATGCATGAAATAGGCACTCACGTGATCGAAATTCAAATCACGGAAATACCCATGAAATCGCTTTCATTTCTGAATAGGAACCATGCAGTGTGCTCCGTTTGTAAATATATGTGTTAATTGTTCACTCAGGCGTGGTCTGGGCCAGTGAAGGTGTTTTATGCTGCGATAGCATCATAGGGAGAGTCTCAGGCTACTGGGCTAATCGAGATGTTGAACCTAATGTACACAAACTGATTGTCACTTGATTCCAAGTGATTTTAATGTAATTGGAATAGATTATGGCTGTATTTTCCGAGATTTGAATGTCGATCACGTGAGTGCCTATTTCATGCATTGGATTGTTCTATGCGTTTACTGGGCAAGATAGCCTTATTGTTAGGTGTTTATAAGCTTCGTATCCTTGCTGTTGGAGATTGCCTCACTGATGTATCAACCATTCTGGTATTTTTTTTGCAAAAATCGCTTCATTTTGGCCGAATTTCAGCATATAGATGGCTCAGCCAGATGGCTAACAAGCTTCAATTATAACCATACTCCACATGGAGGTACTTTACCTAGTACTGGTCATTGCTGACCCACGGCGCAGTTGCTGTTCTGCTTGTCCTGTGCTCCAGAGGAAGAAACATTTTGTCTCTCGCCAAAAAGCTGCACAGATCGTGCTGCCACCAGAAACTGACCAATAAAATCAAACCACCAATACTTTGAGTTGATGATAGACCCCTTGAACAATGTTGAGAGTGAATATCGTGGCATACGAAGAACCCTACGAACTGCTGCAACGAAAAATCACGTGATTTTGAGACATTTGTATCGTTTTCTACCAGAAGAAAGTGACAAACTTGGCTGCCACGCTGGTGTTATTCAAGTTACACTTAGCCTAACACATGGCAATAGTTAGGTAGTTGATTGGAGGATATCGATTTTTCGCATTGCGGACCCTACCTATAGTAAAGAGTTTAGTTGCAAAAAAATTACCCAGTAGAGAGCTCAGCTACAAACAAATCACCCTGTGGAGTATTCAGCTACAAAAGGCCACCCTATAGAGAGATCAGCTAGAAAAAAGTAGATAGTAGAGAGTTCAGCTGCAAACAGGTCCCCCAGCAGAGAGTTCAGCTGCAAAAAAAATTATCCTGTGGAGAGTTCAGCTACCAGAGGCGTAGCCAAGGGGAGGCATTTGCCCCCCCATCACCGTAGTGGTTTTTTTTTTAAACCTCCGTCACAAGCTTACCAATATTAAACTGACACGCAAATTACTATAAATTATGTGCGCTACTACGAGGTACCACCAGGGGTTGCTAGTGAACGCGCACACACAACATCAACTCGCTCGTGAATCCACCGAACGAAAATATTAGAAACACACATCTATATTTAGCCTAGATTACTCACGTGATAGAGCATTTCGAATCTAAAGTGACCCGCTCAAAGGACCTTGCCGCGGCAGGAGTCACAACTCACAAGTGACAAAGGAAACCAGATTACGCTAAGAACCTACTGCCTATGAGGTCATAAAGTGTTAAATGTACCAAGTTTATTTTCTCGAGTCGATCACACTAGATCGACTCGAGAAAAGCCAGTCCATCCAGCCCGGGGAAAAAAAAAATCACACTAGATCTTTGTACGGCAGTGCTGCCAGTGTAGTCGGCCTATTCCAAGAGGGCGGTTCTTCAGAACCCCCTGGCTACGGGCCTGGATCAGTCACAAGCTTAGTTCTGCTAGCAAGAAAGACTGGTGGGATTTCATGCAATACGTGGCATTTGAATTTCGCCGAGTGAAGTGAGTGAACATGTCATCCTTTCAGCAGTGTGCTAGGACTGCAACACAAGCTGTGGCAAACGTAAAGTAACTTGTATTAGCACTAAAATATTAACAATATAGCTCTACCGGACTGGATGAATTTGTTGGAGTACAGTTGTGGCACGTGCGATGAAGCTCGACGAATGAATCATTGATAAAAGATAAGCAATCAATACTGTAGTAGTTACGTAGCTAGTTGTGTGAGCTGTAATAATACAACACCGTATGTTGGCTAGCCCACCATTGGGTCATTAGCCCTTTTTGCAATCATGAATGATTTTGAGCGTTTCGTGGGGGCATGCCTGTCCCTCCATCACATTCTGGCTAGCTACGCCCCTGTCAGCTACAAAAAGCCACCATATAGATCTAATATAGAGGTCAGCTAGAAGCTAGTAGCCTGAACAGTTACGCCAAGGGCGGTCCCAGGAATTTTGGTGACTGGTTTCCAAACTTTTGCTATAATTATGCAAATTTAAATCTAGGGGAGTATGGGGGGCAAGATTTTCCAGAAAATTGTGTAATTTGAAATTGAATCTGGTAGCTATGGATGTACAGGCATAAGCCTTTATCCTTAAAATACAAATACAAAGCTAGCAATATTGACAGTTTAAAAATATAACAATTATTATGTTAGGTATAATGTAGGCTGCTTAATTGTGCTTGCTTCTGGTACAGTAGCTATCAGGTGCAGACTGAAGAGTTAAGAGACAGAGCAAATTTGACATTTGAAGCATACAACAGACATGGATGTTGTTTTGGAGGTCTTGGGGCATGCCCCCAGGGATGATTTTCAGATTTTAACACTCTGTTATAAGATTTTGGACTATTTTTTACTGTGTTGGTACAGGTAAATAAAATCTAATCCAAAACAGCCAAGCTGTAAAAAAAGAGTGCGGCTCTGAGAAAGGCTATGGTGAAAAAAGATGTGAAATCCAAGGTGGCGGCCAAGAAATGGCTGTGATGGTAGGTTAATGGTAAAAATTTTAATAACAACAATTCAGGTGAATTTGGTGCCGCACAAAATTCACCTGAATTGTCATTATTAAAATTTTTACCATTAACCTACTATCACAGCCATTTCTTGGCTGCCACCTTGGATTTCACATCTTTTTTCACCATAGCCTTTCTCAGGGCCGCACTCTTTTTTTACAGCTTGGCTGTTTTGGATTAGATTTCACTTCTTTTTGTATTTGTATACCCCAAAACCGGCCTATGGCCAGCTTTAGGGCTTTTTAACCTATCATTTTTTTCTTTACTACAGGAAGAAGAAAAGATGAAGCAGGGTGATTTCTTTGTAGCTGACCTCTCTGCAAGGTGATCCTTCTAGCTGATCTCTCTACCGGATTCTCTCTACCGGATGACTTGTTTGTAGCTGAACTCTCTACACGGTGATTTGTTTGTAGCTGAACTCTCTACAGGGTGATTTGTTTGTAGCTGAATTCTCTACAAGGTAACTTTTTCTAACTGATCTTTCTACAGGGTGATTTGTTTGTAGCTGAATTCTCTACAGGGCGATTTGTTTGCAGCTAAACTGCTGAACTCTCTACAATGTAACTTCTTCTAGCTGAACTCTCTACGGGTGGCTTGTTTTTAGCTGGTCTCTCTACAGGGTGACTTGTTTGTAGCTGAACTCTCTACAGGGTGATTTGTTTGAAGCTGAACTCTCTACATGGTAGTTTCTTTGTAGCTGAACTCTCTACAGGATGACTTGTTTCTAGCTGATCTCTCTACGAGTGACTTGTTTCTAGCTGATCTTTCTACAGGGTGATTTGTTTGTAGCTGAATTCTCTACAGGGCAATTTGTTTGAAGCTGAACTCTCTACATGGTAGTTTCTTTGTAGCTGAACTCTCTACAATGTAACTTCTTCTAGCTGAACTCTCTACAGGATGACTTGTTTCTAGCTGATCTCTCTACGAATGACTTGTTTCTAGCTGAACTCTCTACTGGGTGATTTGTTTGTAGCTGAACTCTCTACAAGGTAACTTCTTCTAGCTGACCTTTCTACAGAGTGATTTGTTTTTAGCTGAATTCTCTACAGGGCAATTTGTTTGCAGCTGAACTCTCTACATGGTAGTTTCTTTGTAGCTGAACTCTCTACAATGTAACTTCTTCTAGCTGAACTCTCTACAGGATGACTTGTTTCTAGCTGATCTCTCTACGGGTGACTTGTTTCTAGCTGAACTCTCTACAGGGTGATTTGTTCGTAGTTGAACTCTCTACAAGGTAACTTCTTCTAGCTGACCTTTCTACAGAGTGATTTGTTTGTAGCTGAATTCTCTACAGGGCAATTTGTTTGCAGCTGAACTCTCTACATGGTAGTTTCTTTGTAGCTGAACTCTCTACAAGGTAACTCCTTCTAGCTAATCTCTCTACAGGGTAATTTGTTTGTAGCTGAATTCTCTACAGGGTGATTTATTTGAGCTGAACTCTCTACATGATGGCTTCTTTGTAGCTGAACCATCTATAAGGTATCTTCTTCTAGCTGATCTGACTACAGGGTGACTTGTTTGTAGCTGAATTCTCTACAGAATAACTTGCAATGTAATATTACTGAGTAAATTATAAATGCAGCTGAATGATTTATTAGGGTGACTGTTCTATTAGAGTATCTCGATCTCGCATTTGCTGCACGTAGTTGCCTTTCGAATCATAACTCAGTGATTTGTAATCCGATTCTTCTGTACTACTGCAAGGACTTTTTATGATGATTATTTCAGCTACATACTGATTTTCAGCTCGTTGGTCTAAGTGGTTTGCCTGGTAGAAGTGGTTTGCCTGGTAGACACGAAAACTAATAGTTTTTTTATTGATAAAAATCGATCGCGTAATTTTGACACAGGTTGGATTTTGTATCATAGCTCCATGGTCTTTATCCCGATTCCTTTCAAACCACAAAAAGGCACTCCTACGATGGTTGCTCCACCTACATATCAATTTTCAACTGATTCCTCCAAGGGGTTTACCCTGTAGGCGTGACAGACCTTCGACCTTATTTTACGCAAATAATCGGTCATAACTCCGTGAATGTTCATCGGATTCCTACCAAAGTTGATACGGAGATCCGCCTTAATGAGCCCTTTGAGTGTGCCAACGTTCAGCCCAATCCGAGCACGCATTCGTGTTTTATGGCGAATTTTGCGAAGTGTGCGAAAGGAAGAAGATGAAGAAGAAAAAAAAGGAGCCATCAAGAGCAACTAATCATTTGTTCGTTGAACTTCCTCCTAGCATGCGTTCCTCAGTCATGTTGGCTCAGGAGAAGGGTGCATCGAATTGGCTCTCTTGTCTTCCATTGAAGTCGCATAATTTTGTGCTTCATAAAACTGCTTTTCGTGATGCAATTGCGCTTCGCTATCATTGGCTACCATCTGCCTGCCCTACTTCCTGTGCCTGTGGTCACTCTTTTACCATAGAACATGCTCTGTCTTGCCCAAAGGGTGGGTTTCCTTCTCTGAGACATAATGAAGTGCGTGATCTAACTGCCAATTTACTTTCCGAGGTCTGTAACAATGTTGTCACTGAACCCCACCTTCAGCCTCTTTCTGGTGAGACCCTTCAATACAAAACAGCTAATCGTTATGATAACGCAAGGCTTGACATTGCAGCTAATGGTTTTTGGGGAGGACGATTTGAGAGGTCATACTTTGATGTCAGAATTTTTAACCCTAGTACACCCTCAAATCAATCCCTACACTCTGCATACCGACGTCATGACAAGGAAAAGAGATGTGAATACCAACAACGGGTTCATGAAATAGAGAATGCCTCATTTACTCCCTTAATTTTTACTACTACTGGTGGAATCGGTGATGCTGCTACTCAGTTTTATAAGAGATTGGCCAACCTTTTTGAGTGCAAAGCACAGTCTTTCCTATGGAATAGTGATGGGATGGCTGAGATGTAAATTGAGCTTCTCTTTGTTGAGGTCTGCAATTATGTGCATTCGCGGTGCCAGGTCCAGTTTGCGCTGTCCCATTGCTGAGGCACTGATTGCTGTGCAGGTCGCTGAGGCCCATATGTAAGATAATTTGTTTTTGTTTATTATGTACTGTTTTATCTTATGTCATTAATTTGTAAAAAAAAAAAAAAAAAAAAAGAAGAAAAAAAAACGAAGAAATTAAAACGAAATTTTGTTCGTTCGTATCTCGGAAATGGCTAGAGCGATTTTCTTCAAATTTAGTATGTAGACTCCCCTAACTGGGCGGCACGTCTCTAGAAAATTTGGTTCCAATCGGATAAGGGATCACAGAGCTACATAGGTGTGAAAATCGCGTTTTCTTTCTTCCTGTTAATATACTCACGGTGTGGCGCGCCGGCTTCTTGGGCCGCACGACACACTATCGTGTGTCTTGATAGCTAGCTAGCTAGCTAGAGAAATACAAAATGTGGCTGTTCTATTAGAGTGGTTGACTGCTCTATTAGAGTATTTCGATCTGAACTTATGTACCATTGCAAATCACTGTAAAATATAATTTTGATTACCTAAATACACTTGACCAGTTTCTGGAAACCTCAGAAACCCCCCTATATCCGCCCCTGTAAGCTACAAACAGGTCCCTCAGTAGAGAGTTCAGCTACAAACAAACAAGTCACATAGTAGAGAGCTCAGCTACAAACAAATCACTATGTGGAGATTTCAACTACAAACAAGTAACTCCGTAGAAAATTTAGCTACAAACAAATCAACCTGTGGAGAGTTCAGATACAAACAAGCCACCCTGTAGAGAGATCAGCCAAGAAAGAAATCCCATGTAGAGTTCACCTACAAACAGGTCACCCAGTGGAGAGTTCAGCTACAAAAAGTGAGTTCAGCTACAAGTTAGTCACTCAATAGAGATTTCAGCTACAACCAAGTCTCTTGGTAGAGAATTTAGCTAGAAACAAATCACTTGTAGATAGTTGAGGTAGTGCAGTAGAGAGTTCACCTGCAAACAGGTCATACAGTGGAGAGTTCACTTACAAACAAATCACCCTGTGGAGAGTTCCTCTACAAACAAATCACCCGTTCAGCTAAAAATAATTCATCCTGCAAAGTTCAGCTACAAGCTAGTTATACATAGAAAATTCATGCTACAAACAATTCACCAATATATCTACAAACAAATCACCCTGTAGAGAGTTCAGTTCACCCTATTAATTCATCTACAAGCTAGTTAGTTACCTATTAGAGAATTCAACTACAAACATATCACTTAGTTGAGAGTTCAACTGCAAGCAAATCACCCTGTGGAGAGTTCAGCTACAAACAAATCACCTTGTAGAGCATTCTGCTACAAACAAATCAGCCTGTGGAGAATTAGCTACACAAATAAGACACTAGAAATTCAGCTAGAAATAAGTTACCGGTAGAGTGTTCAGCTACAAACAATTAATCACTCTCTGGAGAGTTCAGCTGCAAACAAGCCATCTTGTAGTGAGTTCAGCTACAAAAAAGTCAACCAGTAAAGAATTCAGCTGCACAGAAGTTACCTGTATAGAGAGTTCAGCTGCAAACAAATCACAAGTTCAGTTGCAAACAAGCCATCCTGTAGAGAATTTAGCTACGAGCAAGTCACCCAGTAGAGAATTCAGCTACAAACAAGTTACCAGTAGAGGGTTCAGCTACAAACAAGTTGTACGGTAGAGAGTTGAGCTACAAAACTTCACACTGTAGAGATTCAACTACAAATAAGTCACTCTGTATGGTGATCAGCTATAAACAAATCCCCTCTAGAGAGTTCAGCTACAGACAAGTTACCTGTAGGGAGTTCAGCTACAAACAAGTCCTCCAGTAGGGAGTCCAGCTACAAAAGTCACTTGTAGAGAGTTCAGCTACAACAAATCATCCAGTAAATAGTTCAGCCACCTATTATTATACAGTAGAAAATTTAACTACAAACAAGTCACCATTCAGCTATATAAAAGCTAGTAATTTGGTAGAGAATTCAGCTACAAACAAGTCACCTGTAGATAGTTCAGCTACAAATAAGTTAGCCAGTTGAGAATTCAACAGCCATTCAGTAGAGAATTCAGCTGCAGTACAAACAAGTCACCTGTAGAGAGTTCAGCTACAAACAGGTCACCCGTATAGAGTTCAGCTGTATACTGTACAAACAAATCACCATCTAGAGACTCATCAACAAACAAGTCACACAGTAGAAAGTTCAGCTACAAACAAGTCACCCTGTAGAGAGATCAGCTTGAAACTGTTACCCAGTAGAAAAATCAGCTAGAAACAAATCTCGCTGTAGAGAGATCAGCTAGAAAAAAATCACTCTGTAGAGAACTAATCTGTAGCAACCATGTATCATTGTAATTCTGTATGCTGTAAAGTCAAAAATAAATCAATATAAATAAATAATGCACCATGTGGAAAGATCAGCTTGATAAAATCACCTGCACAGATTCCAACTACATTTCAAGTCACCCTGTGGAGAGTTCAGCTACAAACAAATCTCTCAGTAGACTGATCAGCAATCACTCTGTACAACATTTAGTTAGTAGCAAATTACCTTGTAGAGAGATCAGCTAGAAACAAACCACTCTGTAGTGAGATCAGGTTGAAACAAGTTACATTGCAAAAAGTTCAACTATTGTATTGAGATCAGCTAGAAACAAGCATCCCTGTAGAGAGATCAGGTTGAAACAAGTTATGCTGCAAAAAATTCAACTACTGTATTGAGATCAACTAGAAACAAGAGAGATCAGCTCAAAACAAAGTGAGAGTTTAGCCAAAAAGAAGTCACCCTGTAGAGAATTCAGCTACCAGTCACCCTGTAGAGAGATCAGCTAGGCTAGCTAAAAACAAGTCACCCCGTAGCAAGATTGGCTACATTTCACATCACCCTATACAAAGACCAACTTGAAACAAATCGCCCCATAGAAGGATAGGTGAGAAACAAGTCACCCTGTAGAAAGATCAGATAGAATCAAGTCACCCTGTAGATGTGGTGTGATCCAATACTGAACAACATGCACACACATATATACTTGTATGTAATCTTCTAAGCGTAATGTATTAGTTGTCTATAGTTAATTTATACTGTAATGATGTATGACATCATGTGTAGTTGTATGGCTTCCTCAGTATATATTGTGTGTTGTACTTCTATTTATCCTTCTGCTATTTATTGTGTTAACTAACTGTCTATTGGTAATAACTGCGAGTAACACAGCGACTAGCTTCACACTACATGGTGTCAGAAGTGGGATGGCAAGCAACATATCGCTAAAGCCCCCAGCAGCATTCACCTTCCGAACACCAGATGAATGGCCACAATGGTTGAGAAAATTTGAACAGTTCTGACTTACATCTGGTTTGTCAGAAGAAAAGAGTGAAGCTAAGCAAATTAGCACTCTATTCTACTGTTTGGGTAAAGAAGCAGAGAGTGTATTAGCCTCTACCCGCATTACATCAGAAGAGAGAGAAAAGTATGAAACTGTTGAAACTAAACTTAATGGTTACTTCAAGGTTTGCAAAAATGTCATATTCGAGAGAGCTAGATTTAACCGCCGGAACCAATTACCAGAAGAATCCGCAGAAGAGTACATCACCACACTCTACAGCTTGGTAGAAAACTGTGAATATGGTGATTTGACTTCCCAAATGATCAGAGATCGCCTAGTTGTGGGAATCTGTGACACTGTACTCTCTGAGCATCTGCAGATGGATGTTACCTTGACCCTAGACAAAGCCATGCAGATGGTACACCAAAGAGAAGCTGTACAACAGTAGCAAGTATTCCTAAATCAAACCACCAAACCACAATCATCAGTTGACCATGTGAAAGGCAGGAAATTTAAATCCCTTCCTACTGTTGCTGTTGATTCCAGTAATCAATTGATAAACAACATACAATAGAAAGTACAAACACGTGTACAGTAATAACAAGCTACTTTAATTAAGGTTCAGTCTCTGTAAAGGCGGGCTAATCACGTGACCCGCTACAGTACTCCCCCTCCTAATTATTAGTGAATATATTGAGCATAGATGCTTGGGCCAACGGACATGTCGACCCAACCGGGTCACTCTAGTAAGTTTGGTAGGGAGAGCTGTTTGTTGCTGTGATGTAGAGTCAGTAAGAGTTGGTTGGGTTGATTCAGGTGATAGTTCATAAAAGGCTGGTTTGAGATGATCGATAGAAACAACATCATTGCGGCCATTCATCTCCAAAGTATAATGCTTGATGGAATGTTTGTGATGATTTTAAATGGGCCATCATAAGGTTTCTGCAAAGGTTTCTTGACCGCATCATGACAAACAAAGACATGTGTACATGATTTCAAATGTGGACTCACACGACTGTTGCTTTTTGCTGCTGGCATACTGGAGTTGGTTGTAGTTGTGTCATCACATTTTTCAACTTGGCAGCATAGCTAATTGGATCCGGAAGTGGCTCGACTTTACTGTCGTCAAAAAATTTGCCTGGTAGCTAGGCGTAAAGTGGTTCCATATACTATCTCTGCTGTTGTACATTGTAAGTCATCCTTCAACTGAGTACGAATACAAAGCAACACGATTGGGAGTGAGTCTGTCCAGCTGGCTGGTTGAGGATGCGTTTTAAGTGAAGTTTTTAATTGTCGATGGAAAAGCTCAATCAGTCCGTTTGCAATAGGACGATATGAAGTAGTACAGATGCATTTGCACCCAAGCAGTTGCATAAGGTTGTTCCACAACGACGATTCGAATTGACAACCTCTGTCTGTTGTGACAGTTGATGGGACGCCAAAACGAGAAATCCAGCCCTGAATAAATGCACGTGCAATTGTTCCTGCTGTAATATCCGTTACCGGGATAGCTTCTGGCTACCTTGTAAAACGATCAGTGCAGGTGAGCAAATATGTGAATCCATATGATGGTGGAAGTGGAACTACTATATCGATGTGAACTTGATTGAAGCGTGCATCTGGTAATACAAAGGAGGCTGGTGGAGCTTTAGTATGTCGTTGGACTTTGGATTGTTGACACACAGTACAGGATTGAGCCCACTTACAAACGTCTGAATTGATGTTGTGCCAAACATAACGAGCAGTGATTAGGCGTCAAGTGGCTCTGATGCTAGGATAAAACAAAGAATGTAATGAATTGAATATATTACGACAAAATTTGGTTGGAATAAATGGACGAGGTACCCCAGTTGAGATGTTGCAAATAATGGTTTCTTCAGATGTCGGTATTTGGGTGGCTTGCAGTTTAAGTGATGTATTTGATGTTTGTAGCTGTGAAAGTTCACTGTCATCACTTTGTACCTTGGCAATGTCTTGGAAATTTACAGGTGTGATAGTATCACAGTGAATAGCACTCAATTGTGACAGCATATCAGCAACAGGATTATCTTCACCTTTAATGTGTCAAATGTCAGTTGTGAATTGAGATATATATATAGTCTAGATGTTGAATCTGTCGAGGGGTATGATGGCTAGCTAGAGAGGAAATGGCAAATGTCAATGGTTTATGATCTGTTATTATGTGAAAATTGCATCCTTCCGCAAAGTGTCAGAAATTTTTAATAGAAAGATAAATTGTTAACAACTCGCGGTCGAAGATGCTGTAACGAGTTTCAGCTGGCCTGAGTTTTGTAGAGAAAAATGAAACAGGACACCACTTCCCATCAATAAACTGTTGCAGGACTGCTCCAATTGCCACATTAGATACATCAGTCATTATGCAAGTTGGTGCATCAGGCTTGGGATTAAATAATAAGGTGGCTTGTGCTAAAGCATGTTTGATATCAGTGAAAGCCTTGGTCGTCACATCTGTCGATTGAATTGGTTGTTCATATTTAGATGAGAGTAATGTGTTCAATGGCTGTAACAGTTGAGCACACTTTGAAATGAAGCGATGGTAAAAATTGATTATCCCAAGGAATTTTCTAAGACCACGATGAGTGTCTGGTTGTGCAAAGTCCTGTATAACTAACACTTTATCATGTAGTGGACATATTCTACTACTGTCAACTTGGTGTCCTAAAAAATGTAAGGCAGTGACTCCGAATCCACACTTGGATGGGTTAATGAGGATGCTGTACTCTTTTAAGTGGTGGAATGTCTGATGTAAGTGTTCCTTGTGTTCGTCCACTGTGGCACTTGCAATGAGTAAATCATCAAGGTAGGCATAACAAAAGGTAACCCACGGAACACTTGATCAATAAACTGCTGAAACGTTTGGGCAGCATTTTGCAACCCAAATGACATCCGTACAAATTCATAGAGTCCAAACAGTGTCATAATGGCTGTTTTATGAATGTCAGTTGGCTCCATAGGAATCTGATTGTAGGCCCAGATAGGTAGCTCCATGCAGTGTGGTTGTAAAATCATGGATGTGTGGCACAGGATAGTTGTCTGGGGTTGTAACTCTATTCAAACCGCGGTTGTCTCCACATGGACGCCAATCTCCAGGTGTCTTCTTAGGTACCATGTGCAGAGGGGAGGACCAGCTGCTTTAAGATGGGTGAATGATACCCTGCTGCAACATATGCTCAAATTCTTGATGGGAAATCTTCAATCGCTCTGGAGAGAGGCGGCGAGTTAGTGCTTTGATAGGTGGACCTGTAATGACAATATGATGTGTGATGTCATGCTTTACTGGTTGCTCACCACATTGGGATTGTAAGAGTTCTGGGAATTCTGATAGAAGAGCATGAAATTCATCATGAGGTTGCCTTGGCAGTAAGGATGGACTGGGTGACAAAACTGCAGAGATAATTCCTTGGACCTTAACTGTGTACTTCATCAGAGAGACATGTATGTCGCACATCTACAAGTAATCCGAAATGCTGTAAAAAATCTGCTCCTAAAATAGGAGTCTGAACATCTGCTATCACAAAGATCCAACGAAATGATCTACGCAAACCTAAATCCGAAGTCAGTAACTGATTTCCGTAAGTTGTAATGGTTGAGTTGTTGACAGCTTGTAAGTGTAATCTCTCTTGGGGGTGCTTGCGCTGAGCTGGGGTTGGTGGGATTGTACTAACCTGTGCACCTGTATCAACCAGGAAGCGAAAACCAGTGGAACAATCTTATATAAAATAGGCGACAAAGATTCTGGCCAGACCCACTTGTTGCCACTAGTGGTTGGCCTTGCCATTTCCCGACTTGGAACAGGGTTCTTTGCACTTATTAGCAGCATCTCCAAAGCATTCATGATACCAGCAAAGTTGCTCATGTGATTCCTGTTGACATGGTCTAGGGGAAGGGGAATGAGACTCTTTATTGTTGTTTTGAGACTAGCTATCTCTGAACGGAGGTCGTCAAGTTCTGAAGTGTTAGGATGGGAAGGTGAGTAGAATGCGGAGACAGAAGGTACTGATGCTTCCACAATCCTGTCTGCCATTTGGGCTAAATCGTGAAGGGAAGTAGAGCTACTAGCAGAAGCTAGGACCATACGAACGGTGGCAGGAAGTCTCAGTAAAAACAGTTCATGATGAAGAGCTTCGTCTGCCAGGCCAGGAGTATCCCCTACCAGTTGTTGCATCCGGTGAAGTAATTGAGTGGGTCTACGGTCTCCCAACTCTTCAGTACTGAGAAGTTGTTGTAGCTTTTGCTGGTCGGTGGCGGCAGTGCGCTAGATCAACTGGGTTTTTAGGGCGTCATAGGGATCGTCATTTGGAGGGTGGATAAGCAAGTTGTGCACTTCTGTTGCAAACTCTGGGGAAAGTGAAGATACAACATAATCAAACTTTGTTTTCTGAGCAGTTACTCCCTTAATGGCAAACTGTGCTTCCACCTGGGTGAACCAAAGGTGTGGGTTGACAGGCCAAAATGGCGGCAGTTTCATTGAGACAGCAGAAATGTGAGATGAAGTGGCTTGTTGTTCTTCCATCGCCGCAGTGTTCGTCAGGGTCTTCAAATATGTTGCTGTTGATCCCAGTAATCAATTGATAAACAACATACAATAGAAAGTACAAACACATGTACAGTAATAACAAGCTACTCTAATTAATGTTCAGTCTCTGTAAAGGTGGGCTAATCATGTGACCCGCTGCGCTACTAAAGGTGCTACATTGAACAGAGACAAACTAACTCAAAAACACAAATGTATCTGCTGTGGAAACAAACCTTATCCTCGCAGTACTTGCCCAGCTAGAGACTCACAGGGCTAGGATCTTTTACAAAACAATCTGAAATCACACTCAAGCCTGATGTTAAGCCATTTGCCCTTCACACTCCCAGAAAAGTTCCACTCCCACTTCATCAAAAAGTGAAAGATGAACTAGACCGTATGCAGTCAATTGGGACAAAGTTGACATACCCACACAATGGTGTGCGGGCATGGTAGTTGTGTCAAAAAAAGACCAAACTGTGAGAATTTGTGTAGACTTAAAACCTCTAAACACAAGTGTTCTAAGAGAGATTCACCCTCTTCCAAAATTTTCACTAAATTGGATGCCAACAGTGGGTTCTGGCAAATTCCTCCTAGCAAAGAAATCTCGCCACCTCACTACATTTGTGACCCAAATTGGCCATTTTTGCTTTTAAAAATGCCCTTTGTGGTATATCAAGTGCCCCTGAATACTTTTAGAAACACGTGAATGAGGTAATTGATGGCCTTCCTGGAGTGTTATGCTTGATGGATGATGTTCTTGTGTATGGCAGTGACCGACATTAGCATGACACCCATCTTGATGCTGTTCTCACCAGAATCCAAACTGCTGGCATAACCCTCAACAAAGACAAATGTGAATTTGCTAAGAATTCTATAATATTCCTTGATCATGTCATCAATTCAAATGGAGTATTCAAAGAAAACTTCAGCTATCAGTAGTATGAAACAGCCAGCTAATGTGTCTGAGTTATAACATTTTCTTGGCATGGTGAATCAACTTGGCAAATTTTCACCCCAAACATTGCAGAGCTTTCACAGCCTCTAAGAGAACTACTTAGTACCAAAATAGTTTGGGCTTGGGGTCCTAGTCAAACAGATGCCTTTAACAAGCTAAAACTCAAGCTTACCTCCACCCCAGTCCTGGCCTGGTAAGATCCTACTGCTGAAACAAAACTCACAGCACATGCATCAGCCTACAGCCTAGGTGCCGTTCTCATGCAGAAAACTAACCAACAGTGGAAACCTGTGGCTTATGCTTCAAGATCTATGACTGAAACTGAAACTAGATATGCCCAAATAGAGAAAGAAGCCTTGTGCCTGTGAAAGATTTTTTGATTACATCTTAGGAATGAAAATTCATATTGAAACTGACCACAAACCACTTGTTCCTCTCCTTGGTTCAAAGTTTCTAGACAGTTTTCCACCGAGAATTCTCCGTTTCCGTCTCCCACTTAATGTAATTTGAGTATACAATTTCACATGTGCCAGGCAAATTACTTTACACTGCCGACACTCTCTCTCGCTCACCACAACAATTTTCAGAATCTGATCAACAACTTGCAGAGCTTACTGAAAGTCAGATGACCAGTTCCACTTTTCAATTCCCAACTACAAAAGACAGTTTAGACAAGTATTGAAGAACTTAAAGAGAAGACCCAATTTGCTTAAAGTTCATCACATTTTGCCAAACAACTTGGCCAGAAAAACATGTTATTACTGGAGAGCTTAGCAAGTACTGTAATGTTAGAAATGAACTGACCATTTGTGATTCTTTACTCCTTTACAGAGCTTGTATTGTTGTACCTGCAAAGCTTTAACATGACACCCTATGTAAAATCCATTGTGGTCTCCAAGGTATCGAGAGATGCCATCTTCGAGTAACAACCTCAGTGTGGTGGCCGGGAGTATCTTCACAAATGGAACAATTCATCAATCAATGGCCCACTAGTGTGAAAGTTACACCTCCTGCCAGAGAACCAATGCTCAGCTCAGAACTGCCTAAATATCCTTGGCAGAAAGTGGCTACAGACCTCTTTGAACTGAATAAACAATCATATTTGTTAGTAGTTGATTACTACTCACGTTATACAGAAGTCATGAAACTAAATTCCACCACTTCTGCAAGCATTGTAAGTGCCATGAAGACAATTTTCTCCTGACATAGAATACCTCAGACAGTCAGTTACAAGTGATAATGGACCTCAATATGAAATGAAACAATTTTCCTCAACTTATGGATTCAAACATGTTACATCCAGTCCTTATTACGCTCAAGGGAATGGTCTTGCTGAACGCATGGTTAAGACTGTGAAAAGTCTTCTAAGGCAGACTTCTGTTCTGATATGGCTTTGACCCTCCTTAGTTACCAAGCTACACCACTTCCATGGTGCCTCTTGGGTCGTGCTGAACTCCTGATGGAGCGATGATTGAGAACAGATGTACCACAAGTTACAAACCAACTAGTTCCTAACTGGCCACATCTACAAGGCTTTGCAGAGAAGGACAAGCAGTATAAGGAACAGCAGAAAGAGCAATATGATCGCCGCCATAGAGTAAGATCTGCAGCACAGCTTCCAGCAGACACAGATGTATGGGTAAAGTCCCAAGGTAAACAAGTGCCAGATACAATCACTTCAAACTCTACCACACCAAGATCATAATTATATTGTCAACACACCACTTAAGGCTTTACAGCACAAGTGTTGAAGGTCTGTAGGACACCTGGTCCTACAACCTACTCAAAGACTTTAGCTACATACAGTGTGTTTGAAAAGTTGCAAAAAGGAGAAAAAATCCATGACTGAGCCTAGGTAGTCTCGAACCTACAGCCATCCGATTTACGCTCAAACGCTTACAGGAGTCTACCAGGTGGTCAGGATGTTTTCTCCTTGTTATTTTCATGTAATTATATCTATAGGAATTCTAGAGAGTAACTCCTTATCTCTAAGTACCCCAAGTAGAACCAAATGGACACTAGTTTATTTATTAAAGTAGAGCCAAATGGACACTAGTTTATTAAGTTAGAAGGAACCGATTTCATATTACAGAATGACTTACCGATGAAACAACTACAATTAATACACACCAAACAAGTGATCCTGACAGACGAATCACTAGATCTCAAATTGGCACACAGATTAGACCACCTGAAAAACATAACTATTCTTAAGACTTAAGAAAGGGAGATGTGGTGTAATCCAATACTGAACAACATGCACACACATAATTATATACTTTGTATGTAACCTTCTAAGTTAGGGTCCGCAATCCGAAAAATCAACTTCTACAAATCAATCCCCCTACCATTGTGGGATGTTCTTTGCAGTATCCCATTGCTTGATCCACCATGAAACCGGAGGGATGATTGTTGTCTTCACAGAAATATCGTTTTCAGTATCTCGCAAGATTCAAAATTTATTTTTTAAATTTCGTTCTCCACACAAAGGACCGGATGAAACTTGCTACTTAGCCAAATCGTATCCAGAGTTGTTGTAGTTGAAAAGTACGCACAGAAATAAGTAAATGATCTGCTGGGTGCCCGGCACAGGGTTGTTTTCTTTGAAAAAACAGACAAAGAGATACAAAGTTTCGAATTCAAACTGCCCTACCACCCAGGGTAAGAGAAGCTAACTCTTCCTCATAGTGTTTCGATACGGTTGGGTGCATAGTCTGTCTATGCTGTTAGTTTGGAAAAGATCTGAGACTTCTCACCATCTGGGTGACGAGCGTCAAGTTTTTCTGCAGCATCAAAGAATTGTGTCGCGCTTTCTAGCCATTTCCAGCGCTTCTGCAGCTACAACAATCATCAATTATAAACTAAAACTATGGCAAAAGATGTCCCTGAACGTTTGGTAGTAGCGGTTGTCAATTATTATTTCATCCACGGCTTCCACGCCTCGCTCTAAGCTATGCATCCAGGGAGGCAGCAAAATCGTCCAAATTTGACTTCACCCATCACGCTCCACAGCAGCTTCAAGTTTTCACTAGATCACCCTACATCACCATTATGCTGCAAAACATCCAAAAACAAACCGAAAAAAGCATAAAATCTTTCATTTTGATTCGAGCTGGGTGGAGCTCCTTGTGAGCTGCTGGTATATTGCACCATATGAAATCACAGAAACACCAACTACTACTACTACCAAACGTTTTGATCCATCCTTTATCATCATTCTAAACAAAATTAAGTGACCAGTGTGTCATCAGAAGTACTGGAAAGCACTTTGGTACCATTGAGAGAATCCCTTGAAATGACGCACGAAATTTTTGACGTTCTTCACCCAGATGGTGAGAAGTCTCAGATCCTTTCCAGACTAACAGCATAGACAGACTATGCATCCAACCTTATCACATCACTATGAGGAAGAGTTGGCTTTTCTTGTCTTGGCTGGTAGGGCAGATTGAATTCGAAAATTTGTGTTTCGTTTTCTGCTTTTTGAGAGAAAGCAACCCTGTGCCGGGAACCCAGTGAACCATTTGCTTATTACTGTGCGTACTTTTTAACTACATTAACTCTAGATAATACCTATCTAAGTAGCAAGTTCTATCCTGTTCTTTGTGTGGAGCACGAAATTTTAAAAATAATTTTTGCATCTCACGAAATACTAAAGTCGATATTTCTGTGAAGACAACAATCGTGCCTCCGGTTTCATGGTGGATCTAGCAATGGGATACTACAATGAACAACCCACAATGGTAGGGGGATCGATTTGTAAAAGTTGATTTTTCGGATTGCGGACCCTATCTAAGTGTAATGTATTAGCTAGCTATAATTGACTTATGATGTATGACATCTATAATGACTTAGAGTCGGTAACGCAAGCAGGTTCACTCAGACTAGAACTATATCAAAACTAATTTTAATTCAATAATCAAGACACACGGTAGTGTGTCGTTCGGCCCAAGAAGCCGGCGCGTAACACCCGTGAGTATATTGACAGGAAGAAAAAAAAAGGCAATTTTCGCACCTCCGTAGCTCTGTGCTGCCTTTATGAAACAAGATGATTTTTGTTGTGAACACGCCCTCCAACTTCAGCACTCCACATTACAAATTTGAGCGAAATCGCTTCAAGCGTTCCCGAGATATGCGACTTAAAAAATTGGCTTAGTTTCTTGGTTTTTTCTTATTTTCTTCCTCTTGTCGCGCACTTACAAAAACTGCTATAAAACGCGACCGCCATATCCGATTGCCTTGAAATTTGGCTCACAGAAGGGGGTATAAAGGCGCATCTCGGTACCAACTTTGGCTGGAATACGATAAACAGGCAAAGAGGTATGAGCGATTATTCACGAAAAATAACACCAATATGTTATCACGCCTACAGGGTAAACCGCGTATGGGAAGAAGATGAAAATCGGTGGATGAATAGGTTAACTATTGAACCTCAAACCTTTTGTGATTTGAAAGAAATCGAGCTAAAAACCAGGAAGATACAACGAAAAAACCAACAGTGTGTAACAATTACGCAATCGAGATTAGCTAATAAAAAACGACTACTTGTCACGCCTACCAGAAAAATCGCTTGGGGTAATGCTTTGAAAATCACTGTACAGATGGAGTAATCATCTTAGAAAGGCTCTTCAATGGTGTAGAAGAATCAGACTTAAAGCCACGGAGTTATAACATTATTATTATTATTATTATAACACGAAATCCAACTTGGTGTAGCATGTGCAAGATCGAGATACTCTAATAGAGTAGTCACCTTAATAGAGCAGTCACCCTGAAGAGAATTCAAGAGATCAGCTAGAAACTAGTAACCTGTATAGAGATCAGCTACAAACAAGTCACCCTGTAGGGAGATCAGCTACAAACAATCCACCCTGTAGAAAGATCAGCTAGAAGAAGTTACCTTGTAGGGAGTTCAACTATGGAAAGAGATAGTTCAGCTAGAAGAAATCACCTTGTAGAGTTCAGCTACAAAGAAACCACCATGTAGAGAGTTCAGCTACAAACAAATCGCCCTGTAGAGAGATCAGCTAGAAGAAGTTACCTTGTAGAGGGTTCAGCTACAAAGAAACCATCATGTAGAGAGTTCAGCTGCAAACAAATCACCTGTAGAGAGTTCAGCTACAAACAAATCTCCCTGTAGAGAGATCAGCTACAAGCTAGTTTCCTCAGCTACAAACAAATCACCCTGTAGAAAGATCAGCTAGAAGAAGTAACCTTGTAGAGAGTTCAGTTACAAAGAAACCACCATGTAGAGAGTTCAGCTACAAACTAGTGACCTTGTAGAGACATCATCTAGTAGAAGTTACCTTGTAGAGAGTTCATGCAGCTACAAACAATTCACCCTGTTCAGAGATCAGTTAGAAGAAGTTTTCTTGTAGAGAGTTCAGCTACAAACAAATCACCCTATAGAAAGATCAGCTAGAAGAAGTTACCTTGTAGAGAGTTCAGTTGCAAAAAAACCACCATGTAGAGAATTCAGCTACAAACTAGTGACCCTGTAGAGACATCAGCTAGAAGAAGTTACCTTGTAGAGAGTTCAGCTACAAAGAAACCATTCTGTAAAGAGCTCAGCTGCAAACAAATCACCTGTACAGAATTCAGCTACAAACAAATCACTCTGTAGAGAGATCAGCTAGAAGAAGTTACCTTGTAAAGAGTTCAGCTACAAAGAAACCATTTTGTAAAGAGCTCAGCTGCAAACAAATCACCTGTACAGAATTCAGCTACAAACAAATCACCCTGTAGAGAGATCAGCTAGAAGAAGTTACCTTGTAGATAGTTCAGCTACAAACAAATCACCCTGTAGAGAGATTAGTTAGAAGAAGTTACCTTGTAGAGTTCAGCTACAAAGAAACCACCATGTAGAGAGTTCAGCTGCAAACAAATCACCTTGTAAAAAATTCAGCTACAAACTAATCATCCTGTAGAAAGATCAGCTAGAAGAAGTCACCTTGTAGAGAGTTCAGCTACAAAGAAACCACCATGTAGAGAGTTTAGCTACAAACAAATCGCCCTGTAGAGAGATCAGCTAGAAGAAGTTACCTTGTAGAGAGTTCAGCTACAAAGAAACCATTCTGTAAAGAGCTCAGCTGCAAACAAATCACCTGTACGGAATTCAGCTACAAACAAATCACCCTGTAGAGAGATCAGCTAGAAGAAATTACCTTGCAGATAGTCCAGCTACAAACAATTCACCCTGTACAGAGCTCAGTTAGAAGAAGTTTCCTTGTAGAGAGTTCAGCTACAAGCAAATCACTCTGTAGATGTAGAAAGATCAGCAAGAAGAAGTCACCTTGTAGAGAGTTCAGCTACAAAGAAACCACCATGTAGAGAGTTCAGCTGCAAACAAATCACCCTGTAGAAAATTCAGCCACAAACAAATTGACCTGTAGAAAGATCAGTTAGAAGAAGTTACCTTGTAGAGAGTTCAGCTACAAAGAAACCATTCTGTAAAGAGCTCAGCTGCAAACAAATCACCTGTACAGGATTCAGCTACAAACAAATCACCCTGTAGAGAGATCAGCTAGGAGAAGTTACCTTGTAGAGACTTCAGCTACAAAGAAACCATTCTGTAAAGAGCTCAGCTACAAACAAATCACCTGTACGGAATTCAGCTACAAACAAATCACCCTGTAGAGAGATCAGCTAGAAGAAGTTAGATTCTAGAGAGTTCAGCTACAAAGAAACCATTCTGTAAAGAGCTCAGCTGCAAACAAATCACCTGTACGGGATTCAGCTACAAACAAATCACCCTGTAGAGAGATCAGCTAGAAGAAATTACCTTGTAGATAGTTCAGCTACAAACAATTCACCCTGTACAGAGCTCAGTTAGAAGAAGTTTCCTTTTAGAGAGTTCAGCTACAAGCAAATCACTATGTAGAAGATCAGCTAGAAGAAGTAACCTTGTAGAGTGTTCAGTTACAAAGAAACCACCATGGAGAGTTCTGTAATAAATATATGTATTATATTATAATTTGTACATTTACTGATAAAATCAGAAATATTTAAAGTGTTTAAAATGTGCTTCATCTTTTCTTCTTTCTGTGGTAAAGAAAAAAGATAAGTTTAAAAAGTCCCAAAGCTGGCCATGGCCAGCTTTGGGGTATACAAATACAAAAGAAGTGAAATCTAATCCAAAACAGCCAAGCTGTAAAAAAGAGTGCGGCCCTCAGAAAGGCTATGGTGAAAAAAGAAGTGAAATCCAAGGTGGCGGCCAAGAAATGGCTGTGATGGTAGGTTAATGGTAAAAATTTAATAATGACAATTCAGGTGAATTTTGTGCCACTTCCAAAATTCACCTGAATTGTCATTATTAAAATTTGGATTAGATAATATATACATCATGATTAAATCATTACAGGCCTAATACAAAAATCACATGATAAACTACTACACTCCTCCCTTTTCTATAAAAGGTTACAACAACTTAAATAAAATCAGTCAGTGTAGCTTGGATTTGGCTTACACACACGAAGCAGATATCTTTGCTGAGAAGTATCGGTAGGGGGAGCTGAGTCTACAGTACTTCTGGCTGCAGGAGCAGTAACACTATCATCTGGTGAGACCTCTGTTACATCAGTAGCACCTGAACTGTCTAACAATGGGATACCTAGCATTTCAGCATCACATTTGTCTTTGTAGTCTCCATAAACGGTTCACTGATTTGTCTCACATGATCCACATGTCATCTCCACAACTGTCCAGAGTCCAAACAAACCAAACATGTTAGAGGGCCTTGCATTTTCTCAATTGTTCCCATTATCCATGGCTTGGATGGATCTCGGTCCCTCACTAACACTTTCTGTCCCACTTGGAGGTTCCTTTGCCTTCCCTTCTTATCATGATTTGCCTTCTGAGCTGCTTGCTGCTCATTCACTCTCTTATCTGCGTTAGGGTGAAGCAAGTCCAATCTGTTATGAATCATTCTTCCCATAAACAATTGGCAAGGTGGTTCATTAGTTGTAGCATTTGAAGTAAATCGGTAGGTAAACAGGAAATTCGACAATCAATGGCTGAAACTCAATGGACTGTCACAATTGGGACCAGCAAAATCTATGTGTACTCTTTGCCAAGGTTTGGCTGGCCAAAGCCAGGGGTGCAGTGGAGCTGATGCAGGGGAGTTCTTCACTGATTGGCAGGCTACTCAGCTTCATGCCTTCTCTTCCAATTCACTGTCTAGAGCTGGCCACCAGAAATAACTACTCACAATTAACTTCATCCTGGATGATTCTGATGAAGTTCATCAATAAGTTTACTTCGTAGTGGACCCGGAATGATTACTCTGTTCCCCCACAGCAAGCAACCACTCTGAGTTGAGAGTTTCTTAGCATGTCTCCAGTATGGCTTCTCATCACCAGACACAGTCTGAGGCCAACCTTTCTGCACATAACTGTATATTTTACTCAACAACTTGTCTCTGCGTGTAGCTGTAGCCACCTGTTCAGCTAACACTGGTAAGGCTTGTAACTGTCCAATCATAAAAGCATCACTCATATCAGTGATAGGAGAAATATAGTTAACACATAAGGGTAAACTGGATAATGTGTCTGCATTGGAATGTTCTTCCGTACGTCAGAACTGAATATCATAAGAATATGCTGACAACAAAAGAGCGCACCTCTGCAGTCGAGCGGCAGCAAGAGATGGGATTCCCTTCTTTGGACCAAACAATGTAATAAGAGGCCTGTGGTCTGTCACTAAAACAAATTTGCGACCATACAAATATTGGTGGATTTTCTGGATTCCATAAATCAGAGAGAGGGCCTCTTTGTCAATCTGTCCATAGTTCTTCTCAGTCTTTGATAAGAAAATGCAATGGGACGTTCTTGTCCATCAGGAAACACAAATGACTGCCCTGATGCCATAAGCAGAGACATCTCCAGCAAGTTTGATGGGCAAGGATGGATCAAAGTGTGCTAACACTGGTGCAGTAACTAAGAGTTTCTTAGCTTCATAAAATGCTCTAGTGCACTTCTTTGACCATCTCCATGCATTACCAGACTTCAGGTCATTCAGTGGATGCAACAGGGTTGCTAAATTTGGCATGAACTTGTAGTAATAATCAAAATGAATCTAAGCTCTTGCACATTCTTTGGCCTAGGTGCCTTTGTGATTGCTGTGACTTTGCTGTCTAATGTGTGTAGCCCTGACTCATCAATTCTATGTTCCAAGTATTCAACTGTCTTAGAGAGGAACACACACTTTTCCTTCTTGACTTTGACACCATACTGTCTCAGTCTCAGAAACACCTGCTCCACATTCTTCAGATTCTCTTCCACAGTGCTCCCACACACAAGTATGTCGTCAAGGTAACAAATGACATTAGGAAGCCCTTGCAATATTGTATCCATAACTTTCTGAAAAATTGTAGACGCTGATACCACACCAAATGGTAATCTAGTGTGCCTGTATAGGCCACGATGTGTATTGATGGTGACAAGGTCCTTGGAATCTCCAGATAGCTTTAACTTCTGATAGGCATGTGTTAAATCAATTTTGGAAAAATATTTCCCTCTTGTTAAGGTGGCAAAAATGTCATCTGGTTTGGGCGGGGGTACTGGTCTATTTCCAGCATAGGATTAATAGTCTAATGTGTGTAGCCCTGACTCATCAATTCTATGTCCCAAGTATTCAACTGTCTTGGAGAGGAATACACACTTTTCCTTCTTGGCTTTGACACCATATACCGTCTCAGTCTCAGCAACACCTGCTCCACATACTTCAGATTCTCTTCCACAGTGCTCCCACACAGAAGTATGTCATCAAGGTAACAAATGACATTAGGAAGCCCTTGCAATATTGTATCCATAACTTTCTGAAAAATTGCAGGCGCTGATGCCACACCAAATGGCAATCTAGTGTACCTGTATAGGCCACGATGTGTGTTGATGGTGACAAGGTCCTTGGAATCTCCAGACAGCTTTAACTGCTGGTAGGCATGTGTTAGATCAATTTTGGAAAAATATTTCCCTCCTGTTAAGGTGGCAAAAATGTTATCTGGTTTAGGCAGGGGGTGCTGATGCCACACCAAAATACTGGTCTATTTCTAGCATAGGATTAATAGTGACCTTATAATCACCACACAACCAAATATGTCCATCACCTTTACGCACTGCTACAATGAGTGCTGCCCATGGGCTGTAGGTGATCTTCTCAATAATGCCATCCTGTTCAAGATGATTCAGCTCTTGCTCAATTACTTCTTTGAGCGCAAGTAGCACTATTCTGGCCTTACCAAACTTGGGAACAGCATTATCTTTCATCTGTAATGTGGCTTCAAAACTGTTGATCTCACCAGGCTTCCCTATTTTCACAGGCCCAGTCATATATATATATATATATATATATATACTGTGTGCTGTACTTACTATTTATCATTCTGCTATTTATTCTGTTAACTGTCTATTGGTAATAACTGCGAGTAACACAGTGACTAGCTTCACACTACAGTAGAGAGTTCAGCTAGAAACAAGTCAACCTGTAGAATGATCAGCTAGAATAAATCATGCTGTAGAGAAGTCAGCTAGAAAATCACTCTGTAGAGAGATCAGCTGGAAACAAGGCATCCTGTAGAGAGATCAGCTTAATCAAGTCACTCTGTAGTGTGTCCAACTACATTACAAATCACCCCTGTTAAGAGCTCAGCCAGCTACAAACAAATCTCTCAGTAGAAAGTTCAGCTACAGAAACAATCCACCCTGTAAAGTATTCAGTTAGAAACAAATCACTCTGCATAGAGATCAGGTATAGAATCAAGTAACCCTGTAGAGAGATCAGCTACAAACAAATCTCTCAGTAGAAACTTCAGCTAGAAACAAATCATCATGTAGAGAGATCAGCTAGTAGAAACAAGAAACCCTGTAGAGAGATCAGCTCGAAACAAATCACTTAGCATAGAGGTCAGGTAGAAACAAGTCACCCTGTAAAGAGTTCAACTAGAAAAGAAGTAACCCTGTAGAGAAATCAGCCAGAAACAGGTCATCCTGTAGAGAGATCAGCTACATTTCAAATCACACTGTAGATAGATCAGCTTTACTCCATAGAGAGATCAGTTAGAAACAAGTCACCCTGTAGAGAGATCAGCTTGAAACCGTTACCCTGTAGAGAGAAACAAGTCACCGTGTAGAAAATCAGCTACATTTCAAATCACCCTGTAGAAAAGTCAACTTGAAAGTTGAAACATATATAATCACCCTGTAGAAGGATCAGCTAGAAACAAATCACCCTGTAGAGTGATCAGATAGAACCAAGACACCCTGAAGAGAATTCAGCTAGAAACATGTCACTCTGTAGAGGGTTCACCTCAGTGTTGAAACTGGGTTGGCACATTTTGTCCAGGTCATCCGGGTCAGACCTGCTTTAAAAACTAATTAAAAGTAAATTTGTAATTGTAAATTTTGGATAGAGGTGTAGCCATCCAAATCACACACAAAAATAGTAGCTATACCCATTAAAAATCATACATTATATTACTATAGTGTCTGTCCAGCAGATTCTTAAATTGATTAGGGGAGCTGGACTGATTGGGGTAAAGACACAGCTTAAATCACGATAAATACGGAGAGAACGTAGCACCGTCTTAGCAAGCTGCAAATGGGCAAGGACGTACTAATACGGAATTCAGTCCGTCTATGAAGAATTACGTGAATGTAATGCTGTTATGATTAAATACGAAGAGGACGAAACACGTCTTCGCAAGCTGAAAATAGGCAAAGACGTACTAAGACAGAATCAAATTCGTCACTGCGGGCCATTGTAGCTAATGCTGTCATATTTTTTTTACGTTCATCAAGCTGAGATGTTTACGAGACGGATGGATGACGATCGAACAGATCGTCAACCATAGATGGATGACGATCGAACAGAAGGGATGGCTCTGGATGGGTTACTGAAACTGGTTAGTGCACAACTCTAGTCAAGTTACGAGTCTCAGCGCCAAAAATTATCCTGGAGGTTTCCCCGAGACACAGCACTCGTATCTGCACAAGATATACCATAGTAGAGGCGGATCCAGGAGCTGGCAGGGGGAGGGACAAAAACAGGCTGACTTGTAGGTGGGTGGGGAAAACCAGATTATCTTGTTAGTTGCTGCATTTATGAAGCAGCAAATAATCACCACTTTATAATAGTAGTGTCCCACTGTTGATTTGACATTAATTTTGCCAGATGGTTGTGGAGCCTTAAAAGCTGTGTAAAAGGCTATGAATCTCTACACACGATAATTTTTTTGTTAGAGGCGCTTAGTACGCACGAAGGTGCTGGGGGAAATTTCACAGCTAGTTTGACTTTGGTTTGCTTTGATTCATAATAAATTCTACTAAAACCTGCATATCATTTTAGCCCTGACATAAAGTTGAGTATTACTCATAAAAGTATGGTTCCTCCAAAAGGTGACGAGGGATGAGGGGGGGGGGGGGGGGGGGGGGGCTTTTGCCCCAAATGCCCCATCCTGGATCCACCATTGCATAGCTACTTCCCTATGGTTATTGCCTATGTACTCAATGACTTGATCTACTGCCTGTCAAGGAACAATCATCACGAAAATACGTAATAATAAATAACATCATTATTTCTAAGTCTGGTTCCACTGGTGGCAGTGCATGTAATAAATATCATGAGTATACTGTCCTGCAATTATTGCATGCATAGTACAACAACCATGCTCATCACAGAAAAAGGTAGAGGATATCAGCAATTACAAGTCAGGTTAATCCAGCTGCTCATATAATGTGAGCCTTGGAAATATAGCTTGCTGTACATTGTAAACAAAATGGCACATAAAATATCCATAATATATACTTGCTGCACAATAAGATATCAGTACATCCTGAAATTTCACCAAAGTTTTAAGTCACACTGCCATTCCCAAGGTGTTTATACCTAAGTTACAAATCTCAATCCTTTGATCTTCATTTTCTTCTTTCAATATTTTTATAGCTTTTTAGCGATCTGTAAATACAAATAACACTGTTATTGAGACACAAAACAGGTCATCTTTGTGAGAAGACATGATACACATACAAGACCCAGAATCAGGTTGCAAGTATGTATAATGTAACATGAATGACACCTACAAATCTCAGAAATATATCAAAAGTGTGGCCACAACACACAATGGTGCACATACAAGACCCAGAAACTGGTCAACAGTGTGGTAACAACTGACACACATACAAGACCCGGAAAAAGGTCAACCATATGTGGTAACACATCACAATTGACACACATACAAGACCTGGAATCAGGTCGACAGTGTGTGGTAACACATCACAATTGACACACATACAAAACCCAGAAACAGGTCGACAGTGTGTGGTAACAAATCACAATTGACACACATACAAGACCTGGAATCAGGTCGACAGTGTGTGGCAACACATCACAATTGACACATATACAAAAAAGGTCAACCATATGTGGTAACACATCACAATTGACACACATACAAGACCTGGAATCAGGTCGACAGTGTGTGGTAACACATCACAATTGACACACATACAAGACCTGGAATCAGGTCGACAGTGTGTGGTAACATCACAATTGATACACATACAAGACCTGGAAGCAGGTCGACAGTGTGGTAACACATCACAATTGACACATATACAAGACCTGGAATCAGGTCGACAGTGTGCGGTAACATCACAATTGATACACATACAAGACCTGGAAGCAGGTCGACAGTGTGGTAACACATCACAATTGACACACATACAAGACCTGGAATCAGGTCGACAGTGTGTGGCAACACATCACAATTGACACACATACAAGACCTGGAATCACGTCGACAGTGTGGTAACACATCACAATTGACACACATACAAGACCTGGAATCAGGTTGACAGTGTGCGGTAACATCACAATTGATACACATACAAGACCTGGAAGCAGGTCGACAGTGTGGTAACACATCACAATTGACACACATACAAGACCTGGAATCAGGTCGACAGTGTGTGGCAACACATCACAATTGACACACATACAAGACCTGGAATCAGGTCGACAGTGTGTGGCAACACATCACAATTGACACACATACAAGACCTGGAATCAGGTCGACAGTGTGTGGCAACACATCACAATTGACAGACATACAAGACCTGGAATCAGGTCGACAGTGTGTGGCAACACATCACAATTGACACACATACAAGACCTGGAATCAGGTCGACAGTGTGTGGCAACACATCACAATTGACACACATACAAGACCTGGAATCAGGTCGACAGTGTGTGGTAACATCACAATTGATACACATACAAGACCTGGAAGCAGGTCGACAGTGTGGTAACACATCACAATTGACACACATACAAGACCTGGAATCAGGTCGACAGTGTGCGGTAACATCACAATTGACACACATACAAGACTCGGAAGCAAGTCGACAGTGTGTGGTAACAAGTCACAATTGACACACATACAGACCTTCAGTACAGGCTACTGTAAAGCTTTAATAATAATAATAATAATACAAGACCTGGAAAACGACAGTGAGTAGTAACACATAATTAACATACATACAAGACTTGGAAACAGGTCGCCAGTGCTTAAATTACAAGGCGAATACCACACCTACAACGTCAGTGCGTGGAATTACAAAACAAATGACAAATCTACATGATACAGGTTTCCAATACAACCCGAATTACACGTCTAGTTCATCTACTCAAACGAAACTTCGACGATTTCCACAACACTGACATGTGTTCACTAAAACACAAACCTGATTGTCGACTGTTGTATTCCGCCTTGAAAAGATGGTTTAATACACCCAACAGCACCGTACCACATCGTACTTTTCATCCTTCTTCCCAGCGGCACTAAATAGAAATTTTCATAATGTGTTACGCACGTGATCGTGCAGCCACGAGGCAGACATGCGGCGAGACGGGAGGGGAGACACAAGGTGGTCGAGGCAGCTCAAATGCATTGTCCTCGGCTGTCAGTACTTGGTGATGTTAATGTTGATCTCTTGAAGTCGTCTTGTTCACTGACTAAATTGTTCTTGTCCATCATGAAACAGCTACAACTTACTGATCTTGTGTGTGTGCCAACTAGAGTTACCATTAACAGTTCTTCACAGATTGATGTTCTTCTCACTACTGATGTACATTGTTTTGATGCTACAAGGGTATATCCTTTTAGTGGCAGCGATCATTGTTTGATTGTTAGTCACTTTTATTCCAGGGGGTTTCGTGCTGACTCTCCATCTCACCGGATTATTTCTGTTAGAAACTATCAAAAGCTTGATAAAGATAAGTTAGATGAAATTTTTATGTGTGATGATATCTGGGATGATGTCTTATCGAAGTTTGACAATCTCTCTGACTGTTTGGAATGTTTCAATTTAATTATTAATGGGTTGCTATATAAACTGGTACCTCTTAAGAATTTGAGAGTTCGTCAGCGGGATTGCCCTTGGCTATCGAATGCTTCTCTTACTAAGGCGCGTCGTCTGCGTGATATTGCTCATAGAAAAGCCTTGAAATCTGGCTCTCTGTCGGACTGGTCATCATATAAATCTCTTCGTAATAGGGTGAATTCCATGCTGCGGTCTGCCAAGGCTAAATATTTTGAAAATCTATCATCTTCACTTAAGAGTACTCCTACCACGTTTTGGAGACATTTTCGATCATTGTCAAGGAGCTGCAAGCCTTCAAATGGTATACAACTTTCTGTTTCTGCAGATGTGTTCAATGAGTACTTTCTTTCAATTCCACACAAAACAATTGCTAACGTGACTGGTAGTGTGCCAGCTTGTGAGTTTCTAGAAAAATTTCTGGAGAATAAGTCTGTGCCTCAGATGCGGTTCTCTTGTGTTGATGTTGGGACGGTGTCATCTGTTGTTACTAACCTAAATGTTCATAAAGCTACTGGAGCTGATGGGGTCTCTGCTCGGTTTGTTAAAGCTTCTCCTTTTATGGTGAGGGTGATTACTGTGTTGATTAATCGATGTATTGAAAGCTCCACTGTTCCCAATCAGTGGAAGCAGGCTATTGTGACCCCAGTGCCTAAGGTGAAGCACTGTACTAGTATGTCTCACTTTCGTCCAATTTCTGTGTTGCCTACTTTATCTAAGATACTTGAGCGTATCCTGTATGATCAAATGGTTTCACATCTGAACAAGTACAATCTACTGACACCTCATCAGTCAGGATTTCGTTCTGGTTATTCCACTCATGATGTGCTGCTGTATGTAACAGATAAATGGATTAGGGCTATTGATAGAGGTGAATACACTGGAGCTGTGTTTTTGGATCTGGCTAAGGCCTTTGATACTGTTGATCATGCGATTCTGTGCTCTAAGTTGCAGTGTTATGGTTTTCACGGAGCGTCTTATGCCCTGTTATGTGACTATCTGTTAAATCGACAACAATGTCTGGTGTTTAATGGTAATACATCAGACTGGGGCACTGTTACAATTGGTGTGCCCCAAGGATCTGTTTTAGGTCCATTGCTTTTTGCTTTATACATCAATGATTTGCCATCTGTCGTTGATTACTCTACTATGGACCTGTACGCTGATGATGCTGAGTTACATTATAGCCATTCAGACTTGGGTGTTGTGGAAGCACAAGTTCAATCTGATTTGGACAAGGTAGCTCGGTGGATCAGTAGTTCTCATTTATGTCTTAATGTTGTGAAGTCAACTGCCATGCTCATTGGAAGTCGGCAAAGAATTTCGGGCAAAAGTTTTAATGTCTCAATTGGGGGTATGGCTTTAAGCCAAGTTGACTCTGTTCGATATTTGGGTGTTATAATTGATCCCACATTATCGTGGTCCTTACATATCACTAATATAGCCTCTAGAGCTAGATCAAGACTCATCAATCTTTCGGTATGGAACTTTGACACCTGCAGTGCTATGTTTGCTTTATTCAGCTTTTGTCCTACCATTGTTTGATTACTGTGATGTTGTGTGGTGCCCCACCACCGCTAAGTTTACTGCACTGATTGAAAGAACTCACTCTAAGTTTATGAAAAAATTGCCAGCATTGTACCAGAGCAAGTTTTCCTTTACTTTGGTGGAACGTCGTAAGTTTCATACAGCTATACAGATCTTTAAATCTATTCACCAGAAGCTACCTTCGTATCTCCACAATATATTTCACTATTCCAGAGATATCACAGGTCATATTGGTCGAAACATTAATAGACTCTTTGTTCCTAGAGTAAACAACAATTATGGGAAAAGAAGTTTTTATTACAGGGGAGCTATGATATGGAACAGTTTACCATCAACTGTTACTGAAGCAACCAACTTATCTAAATTTGTACGGTTATATCATGATAAATTTAGTTGATTGTATCTGTGTAGTTTTGTGTACTGTTCTTTATATACCCTTTTGTGTTGTATGTTTATGTATGTATGTATGTATGTATGTATTTGTGTATGTATGTATGTATGCTTGTTTCGCAGGGCTCCACTGAAAATCAGTGTTTTTCACTGAGTGGAATCCCTGTTTAAATATTACAATTACAAGTAAAGTATGCTGATCTGTAAAGCTTTATGGATGGGCAGATACTCGCAACAGATGTTGAGTACCAGATCTGCTACTAGTAAGTCGTCTGCCATTGTCGAGGCCATTGTTAAAGAGTCCAGAACGGAATGATTCGTGAAGAGAAATCCTGACGATAACAGCAGTGGAAGGATATATGTTAACGCAGTAGTGGAAGGGAAAGAACGTACTTTTAGTGTCTTACTGCTGTAACTCTTCTCCAGATTGCCGGTGCTCATTAATTAGAAACTTACTGAAATACCGCCCCACCATTCTTCAAAAGTTTCTTACGTGAAAACGAATAGTGTCTCTGTATCTAGAATTAGCAGTTGGAAATGCTGATGGAAAGGGAACCCAATGATAGTACTAGTGGAAGAGAAGGACTTGCCACCAGTCAGACAATATGTAGTACATTCTTAGATGATTGTTCTAAGCATTTAGAGTGTAACATTGTTTTGAGAAATGCTGGATGGCAACATTGGACAGGAAGAATAGCCGAGTACGATACTGGTAGAGAAAGATTAGCCAGCAGTGAGATGGTACATGCTTGAAAATATTTCTTGGAATATATTACAGAAGAAAAAAAAGCAGTAGCAGTGGAATAGGAAGACCTGTCAACAGGATGGTATGTACAGCACTTTAAATGGTTATTTATATGTAAAACGTTGCATTTAGAGTGACATATTTCTTGTAAGAAATGCTGTCTATATTGGAAGAAAGAAAAGTGAACGAGAGTTTTAGTAGAAGTGGAAGACCTGATATCAGTGGGTCGGTATGTACAGCATTTTTGAATGATTATTATTGTGTAAAACTTTAGTGAAAGCAATACTGACAATATTGAAAGAAATAAAAGCGGACTAGTGTACTAGTAGAATAGAAAGAACTGCCAGTGGTGGGACGGTATGTATAGCATTCTTGAATGATTATTTTAGGTATGAAACACTGTTTAGAGCGAACTATTTTATTTCTCAGAAGAAACGCTGACTGCTTTTGAAGGAAGATAAGTAGACTACAGTACAAGTAGAATAGGAAGACCAGCCAGCACGTGATGGTATGTACAGAATTCTTGAATACTAGTGATTATTGTTTCTATAAATCTTTGTATTTAGAGTGAAATATTTCTCAGAAGAAATGCTAACTATTGGAGAAAGATAAGTGGACTATAGTACAAGTAGAATAGGAAGACCTGTCAGCACTGTGATGGTATGTACAGAATTCTTGAATACTAATGATTTTAAATTTTTGCATTTAGAGTGAACTATTTCTCAGAAGAAATGCTGACTACTTTTGAAGAAAGATAAGCGGACTATAGTACAAGTAGAATAAGAAGACCTGTCAGCACTGTGATGGTATGTACAGAATTCTTGAATACTAATGATTTTAAATCTGCGTTTAGAGTGAACTATTTCTCAGAAGAAATGCTGACTACTTTTGAAGAAAGATAAGCGGACTATAGTACAAGTAGAATAGGAAGATCGGCCAGTACTGTGATGGTATGTACAGAATTCTTGAATACTAAAGATTTTAAATCTTTGTATTTAGAGTAAACTATTTCTCAGAAGAAATGCTGACTACTTTTGAAGAAAGGAATGTGGACTATAGTACAAGCAGAATAGGAAGACCTACCAGCACTGTGATGGTATGTACAGAGTTCTTGAATACTAATGATTATTGTATCTATAAATCTTTGTATTTAGAGTAAAAATTTTCTCAGAAGAAATACTGACTATACGCAAGAAAGAAAAGTAGACTAGAGTACTAGTAGAAGAGCAAGACCTGATGTACAGCACTTTTGGTGATTATTTTATAAGTAAAACTTGTGTGTTTATAGATTGAAATCTTTCTCGGAAGAAATGCTTACTATGCAAGAGAGAATGTACTTGAGTGCTTCTAGTAGAAGAGGAAGATTTACTATCAGTGAGATGGTATGTACAGCACTTTTGAATGATTATTTTATAAGTAAAACTTTGTGTTTAGAGTGAAATATTTCTTGGAAGAATGCTGACTATTTTAGAAGGAAAAGCAGACTATAGTACGAGGATAAGAGAGATCTGCATCAATTTTCATGGTGTGTAGAGTGTGGCACCGAAGTTGCTGGTAGTAGCAAAATTAGATGATGGCACTAGAGCAGAGAATGTGACGGTACGTACAAAATTCTTGATTATCAGACTATATAGTAATGTATCCTGTTTAGAATTTTTGAGATGAAAGGATTTACGCCAGCACAGAAAGTGATGAATGCAAAAGAGGTATGTTGAGAGTTGTTGCATTTTAATATTTTCAATCGATGTACACTAGAATTGGAAGAAATTGGGAAGGCAATCCCAAGGACGGTGAATGCTGTATGAAATAACTGACGGAAGTGAATATGAAGACTAGAATTTCATTACTTTTCATATATTTTTATATTTAAATGAATATCCGATTTTCGTACCTCGAGTATCCTTCGGGATCACGTGCGGGGCTACGTGACAGCACTTCCATGACGGGGCGTAACTAGGTATATACGATGTATTATGACGGGTAACTACGTCTAGACGTCCTGAAAAGTGGTCCCACGACGGATTACTACTAATCTCGTCGTGGGGTTACAGACGTTTTCCGTAGTTGCCACGTATCTTTGTTAATACGGGATGAATTACGGGAAAATTTCCCTCCGTATTTGTGGCGAATTTTGCTGTGAAGAATTCCAATCATTAATCACTCTAATTGAAAAGAAGGATGATCTTGATAAGCAATTTGTATGTGGTTTGATTATAATTTCATGTTGTGTCCTCTTGTTGTTGTGATTATGGAGAATGACAATAAGTTCTCTGTATTTATGTTATAGAAATTGTTGATAATTTGGTACAAAAGTAATAGATCTCCTCTAAGCCTTCGGTACTGCAAAGATGGTAAATTGAGATAGTGCAATCGATCATAATAAGACAAATCACGATAGGTGGTAATCATTCTAGTGGCTCTTCGCTGTATAGCTTCTATCTTATGTTTATCCATGATGCAATATGGCCCCCTAATTGCATTATTATACTCAAGCAGTGGGCGCACTAAGGATTTGTATAGTTTAAGCATAATATCTGGTACTTACATTCAAATACTTTAGAAATGACAAATGAGACATAAGAAGCTATCCAGGTTTCACCCGGATTGAATCACGTGCGAAGCAAATTAATCAGCCAGACGGTACGGAAGTGTATAAACGTGTCATGGTCAAGTCCTGATGCAACCCAGCTTCTTTCGTGAGCCACGCCCACTTATCGGACGACTGCCTACATCCATACTTGCAGCCACGCCCATTTATCGGTGATATTAAAGTCTACAGGTATGCACGAAACCATGCTCATAGCTGCCTGCTGGCCTATGTGGAGCCACACCCACTAATCGATTGTTGGTGTACAAGATTACTTAAGCCCCCTGTCCACCATTCATGTCGGGTCAACTATTTTGGTACTAGAGTAATTAATGACTGGTTACAAGTGATATTGTAGGTAATTCTTCATTAAATAATTTTAAATCAGCTATAGATAATTACTTTTATGACTATAGATTTATGTTAATGTAATAATTATATTCATAGTTAATTTTTGTTTATTGCATCTAATTTATGTATGTGTATGTATGTAATTGAATGGGTGTACAGGCTTCTAAGCCTCAACCCAAATCACATCATAATCATAATTATAATCAAAGATACGGTCAAGGCCAGCTTCTTTCGTGAGCCATGCCCTTTTATATCGGAATGTGTTAAAATTATAGTGTGTTATTATTATTTATTGTTAATCAGCAGGACTCTCCAGGGGTACAATGCTGATGTGCAATTACATGTGTACAATTTCAATTAGTTATATAAGTATGTACAATTACAACAAGTTACTTAATTATATACATATGTACAATTACAATAATAAACTATAAAAATATATACAATTACGATAAGTTACTTAACTATATACATAGAAGGGGCTAAATTTTGCTTAAATTCTTCAACACAGTCAGTCTCAATAATCTCATCATCTAATCTATTCCATTCTAGTACAGTTCTTGGGAGGAAGGAATATTCATATACATCAATTCTTTGTTGTTAGGTATGCGCAAAGCCACACCCACTTGCAGGAAACGTATCTTTTTTTGCAAACTTAAGTGGAATCATGCCCACTGACTACCATCGCTAAGTATAGACACCCTCGTGCTTAACGCCTTAGTAGGCACTCAAAACGTGGCTCTTGGCGCACGCCTTACTTTTAATTAATCCGGGTCACATCCTGGTCAAATCCGGGTCTGACCTAGTCTGGCGTAGCCAAACCGCGCGCGTAACGCGAGGGTCTGGTGACAGCCGCATTCAATACCTGTGCAGATGGAATGCAATTGTAATTTGAAACTGCGAAAGACGTGTACAATATTCTTGTTAATTAACGCACCTGATCTTTCATTATCTGTCAGTGGAGTTACAACAACAACCATAAAAGAAGTCGCATCTAACAAGCAGTTACACACTGGAGGAAGACAAGCATAGCACACTTTTCCCATAGCCTGTGAGAAGAATAGCGAATACATCACTCCCCAAAACGAATTCCACTATAACGTCTCTTTGTTCTGGTTTCAAGGAATAATACCCTAATGATAATGCTGCAGATTCAGCAGCAGCCAGAATTCGATCTGTACAAACGGAAGTCATAGTGGCCTAAATCGGAAATCACGTCATGGAATGTTGTTAATTGGCCGCTAAGCGATCTGATTGGACGCACCGATTTTCCGTAAGGCTGGCACAGGTACTGAATGCGGCTGTCACCAAATCCTCGCGCTACCCGCGCGGGTCGGCTACGCCAGAGTCGGCCAGACTAGGTCAAATCTGACCCGGAATGCCATCCATGTCAGCGGGACATCTGGGTCAGCAGTAGTGACCCGGTTTCAATGCTGATTTCCATAAAGTGAGTGGCAGCTGTTCGAAAACCATAGTTCCCGATAAGTGATAGTTGACTCTACGTCATGTTAGTTCTATCATAGATAATAGAGTAAAAGGGATAGGAAACGCAAGCTCCAAGGATATAGGATATAGGATATAGGATATCTTAGGATATCCAAGGATATAGGATATAGGATATCTTAGGATATCTCTTAGGATATCTTTCAAGCTCCTTTAATTTTGCGCATAACTTCCTTGAGAGTTGGTACCATCCTAGTTCTCTCGATTACTTACTTGAGTTCATTGTAGTGAAGTTTCACAGTTATTGGTTGCAAAATTCTGTCGTTACAACAATTTGTTTCTCTTTGATACAAGCGCACCAAGCGTAACGAGTATGTTCGTGACGTAATACACGGAATTCCAATAGAAATGTACGTATTTTGTGACGTAACGTTATTGCGTTTCCTATCCCTTATACTCTATTATCTATGGTTCTATTCCCATGAAATATGACAATTATTATCTGCTCGAATCTGATTGGTGACCGAACTTTTGTTCGATCACGGCCAAACTGTTTCGCTACACTGTAACCATGCAGACCTTGTGATCTGGGGTTACGACTAGCGAAGTGCACTCGGAAGCACGGTAATTTTGTAAATGGCCTTAATGGCTACCTACAAATTCATACAAAATAATATTAACATACCTAGGACAGCTACAAAACGGCAACTCAGTTTAGCCCCAGTGCTTAGCATACGTGCATGAAAAGGCTGTAGATAGTCACGCAGCACCAGCAACCAATGTTGTCTGCTCATGCAGTTATAAAATATATTGTATAGAACAATAGTATAAGGTCAAGTACGGGAATGCTTACAAAATACTGTGCAGTAACCACTACAATGTGAGGGGATTTTATTGTGCATAACTGTACTATTTTATTTTTATGTTAAAAGCTTTTTAATGTGCATTGTGGGGAAGCTTCCCACAGCCTGAGTATTGTGATTGATGATTATAGTTTGCTAATGCTGATATAGCACATCCTTGTGTCAAAAAGAATATCCTTTATCAGTTTCAATTTGCAGAGCTGCATGGCCATAAGGTTAGGCAGAGTACACAAGCCTGCCTAGGCCCTAGGCCTGAGGAGGCCCATGCATGCAGAGCTTCAAAAACAGGGACCTTAGATTTTAGACTGCATGCACCTAATGTTTGTTACAATGAGGCCTCTGGGGCTGTAGGCAGACGCCTAACTTTGTGGTAGGTTCTGCAAACTGAAACTGATAAAGGATATCCTTTTGACATTCAACACAAGTTTAAGGAAAAATTAGAAATTTTAAGTTACCAACCAAGAATTGATGTATATAAATATTCCTTCCTCCCAAGAACTGTACTAGAATGGAATAGATTAGATAATGAGATTATTGAGACTAACTGTGTTGAAGAATTTAAGCAAAAATTAGCCCCTTCTATGTATATAGTTAAGTAACTTATCGTAATTGTATATATTTTTAGTTTATTATTGTAATTGTACATATGTATATAATTAAGTAACTTGTCATTATTGTACATACTTATAATAGTTAAGTAACTAATTGAAATTGTACACATGTAATTGCACATCAGCATTATACCCCTGGAGGGTCCTGCTGATTAACAATAAATAATAATAAAATAAGTTCGATTATGAATCATAGAAAAAGGTAGGTAAACAAGGGAGGTCGCCTACACCTCAAAAAAAGTTTCAATTGTGGGATTAGTTTTCTTCATTTTGGACAGGCATGTTCTTAACCTGATACCAAGCAAGGGTGCCTCAGTTCATTGTCATTTTCGTGTTACAGGACAAGAAAAGTCTTATCACCGCTATACAGAGTACTTCAATTAGATTTTGCTGATTTTGGCAGGCAATATTTAGAATTTCAATCATCTGACTATTTTCAAGCCATAACTGCAATGTCTACTAATAAGTCTGCATCTCCAAGAAAGCAGAAAGGTACTAGGGAGAGGAAGAGGCCTGCTGATTTTACTCCACCCGGCTGCAGTAAGAAGCAAAAGGACAGAAGTGAAGAAGACATAACTGAGGACATATGCCAAGTATGTGACACCAATTGTAGAGTATTCATCAACCACTGAAGGAGAAGAGGCTGTGTTCTGTGAGGGACAATGCAATGCCTGGATTCATAGAAAGTGTAGTGGATTAACTTCTGAACTATTTGATATTGTAAGCAAGTCAAATGAACCTTTCCGAAGCTGTTACTGCATGCTGACACATCAAAGAAGTGAGATCAACACACTGAAACACCTTGTAGAATCTTTAACTGTAAAAATTTCCAGCCTAGAATCTAAACAGTTGAGACCAACACCATAGTTAACCCACAACCTCCTCCTAATCAGACACCCAAAGACACACAGCTTCAGTCAACTTCAAATCCAAATTCAATCTTCTAACCCCACCTGTCAACACAAGTACATAGCCCCTACTTTTAAGAAACCCGCTACCCCAGATGACAAGACACAAAATGATCATAAATTTAACATAGTTGTCTATGGTATAGATGAATGCAGCAAAGGGACTCCAAAGAACGAACGACTCAATCATGACCTAGACAAAGTCACATCCATCATCACTAAAGAAGAAAACAGTATTAGTCCTTTATCCATTCGTGACCTTGTAAGACTTGGAAAATACCATGAGCAATTGAAGCAACCTCGTCCACTACTTGTCAAACTCAACTGATCCATTGATGTATCAGCACTGTTGTTAAAAGCAAGATCTCTGTCAAAAAACATTAGAATAAAACCAGACATGTCTCAAGCTGACAGGCTTGTTGAGTCTCTTCTTCTAAAAGATGGTCATTAATTCAAAACAGTATTGACCGCAAGGTCATCAAAATTCGAAGCAACAAAATTTTTGTGCACAAGAAACTTCATGGCCAAGTTATAAATTCAACTTTTGTCCTATCTCAGTCTCATCAGCTCATTCCAATGGACTCTCCCAGTTGCTAACTGACTATCCCACAAGATTCCTGAATTTTTGTAGCTAACTAATCAGTTTAATTATAGTGTATGTATGTACGTAAGTCTTGTTAGGCTGCTGGTACGAGTTACCAGCAGACCCTTGGTAGTTCTCTACCATAAAGTTTAAATAAATAAAATTAAAAAACCTGCAGATATACTATATATAGTGAACATTTGATCCCTAATTCATTCTTGCTCTTGGGTATAGACTGAATTAGGGATTAAATGTTCGCTAGTATACTATGATCTGCAGATGTAGACGACCTCTCTTGTTTCCCTACTTTTTTCTATGATCCCTAATCGAATTTAATTTTTAATTTTTCCTTAAACTAGTTTTTTCGCTTTTTTTGTAATATTATTATGACTGGTGAACCCATGTATACCTACCGCACCAAAAGAAAGGATGGTGCCAAAATTAATGGTTTCGTCTGGACGCGTACCCCGTCTATCAAAAACTGTTTCAAAAATGCAGTGGCCATTACGCTTCGTTTTCAGCTATGTTCAGCCCGTTACACAGCGATACAGACGAAAAACAGTAGAAGTGCCTCTGCAACAATGTTACTACGACATCAACCCTACCTCATTTTTCACTTTGAGTAATACGGATACCACCAGAAGTCACCAGCGCAGGGGCGGATCCAGAGTTTGGAAAGAGGGGGGCACCTTTCTCAAAAACAGTTGAAGACCAAAAAAACTTACTGAAAACCAGTTGAAGACCAAAAAAAAAAAAGGTCGCAACAATAATAGCTAGTTATCCTTACCAACTATATCACGTCTGTTACGTAAAATAAAATCCTATTTATAGCTTCATAGGTAAGCTACACTGCCTCATGAACATTGTGACTACTTTATTAGAGTAATTGACTGCTCTATTAGAGTATCTCGATCTTGTATGCAATTTCGTGAAGGGGGGGGGGGGCATTTGCCCCAAATGCCCCATCCTGGATCCGCCACTGCAGCGTACACTCGTTAATACTCTGCTGCTAGTGAAGCATAATTTTTTCACCAACAGAGTAGTTAATTTGTGGAATTCTCTTCCAGCAGATGTTATTTCTGCACCAAGCGTGGAATTACTTTACTTTGGCCCCTTTTCTGTTACACTTATTCAGTCAGTAAGTTAAGTCACTAGGTCTAAGTCCTTGTAGGGTAGGTAATCCTAAGGCTGCAGCACATGTTGCTGTCAGACCTTCAGTGCTGGTAAAGTAAAGTGCTAATCAAGACACACGATAGTGTGTCGTGCGGCCCAAGAAGCCGGCGCGCCACACCGTGAGTATATTAACAGGAAGAAAGAAAACGCAATTTTCACACCTATGTAGCTCTGTGATCCCTTATCCGATTGGAACCAAATTTGCTAGAGACGTGCCGCCCAGTTAGGGGAGTCTACATACCAAATTTGAATAACGTCGGTCCAGCCATTTCCGAGATACGAGCGAACAAAATTTCGTTTTAATTTCTTCGTTTCTTCTTCTTCTTCATCTTCCTCATTTCGCACACTTCGCAAAATTCGCCATAAAACACGAATGCGTGCTCGGATTTGGCTGAAATTTGGCACACGTAAAGGGCTCATTAAGGCGGATCTCCGTACCAACTTTGGTAGGAATCCGATGAACATTCACGGAGTTATTACCGATTATTTGCGTAAAATAAGGTCGAAGGTCTGTCACGCCTACAGGGTAAACCCCTTGGAGGAATCAGTTGAAACTTGATATGTAGATGGAGCAACCATCGTAGGAGTGCCTTTTTGTGGTTTGAAAGGAATCGGGATAAAGACCATGGAGATGTGACACAAAATCCAACCTGTGTCAAAATTACGCGATCGATTTTTATGAATAAAAAAACTATTAGTTTTCGTGTCTACCAGGCAAACCGCTTAGAGCAATGAACTGAAAATCAGTATGTAGCTGGAATAATCATCATAGAAAGTTCTTGCAGTAGTACAGAAGAATCGGATTACAAATCACTGAGTTATGATTCGAAAGGCAACTACGTGCAGCAAATGCGAGATCGAGATACTCTAATAGAACAGTCACCCTAATAAAGCATTCAGCTGCATGTATAACTTACACAGTTATATTACATTGCAAGTTATTCTGTAGGGAATTCAGCTACAAACAAGTCACCCTGTAGTCAGATCAGCTAGACGAAGATACCTTATAGATGGTTCAGCTACAAAGAAGCCATCATGTAGAGAGTTCAGCTCAAATAAATCACCCTGTAGAGAATTCAGCTACAAACAAATTGCCCTGTAGAGAGATCAGCTAGAAGAAGTTACCTTGTAGAGACTTCAGTTACAAAGAAACAATCATGCAAAGAGTTTAGCTGCAAACAAATCACCCAGTAGAAAGTTCCGCTATGAACAGATCACACTATAGTCTGAATACAATCGTACTTGTCACATGTGAATCTCATCTGGGTCAGACAGTGAAGTGGATTAGACCTACTTAACCCGGACAAAATGTGCTAAATGACCTGGATAATCTGGATGACCCAGCCCACTTAACACTGCATCTGGTTGACATGAGTCATACAACATCATTATCACACTGGTTGACATCAATGACATGAGTCAAACAATATCATACATACTGGTTGTCATGATCGAGTCAAACAACATCATCATATCACACTGGTGACTGGTTGTGTGCTTCAACTTCACAGCATCACCATTATAGCAAAAATAATTATGACATATTTATCATCAATATTAATTGTCAAGGAACTTTTGACAGCCTATTTGTTGGGCCCTACTCTTGGATCATCCCTGCTAGCTGACACCCAGATACAGGGATGACTCATTTTAGGTCGATCTGCGACCACAGTCAAAGTGTAAATCAAAAGTCAAGGCCACCAAATTCGTACCAAGTCAACGGTCAAGGCTAAGTACTAAAGATCGTCACCGGTCAAAGATTGAATAGTTCAAAGCGACTTTTTTTTAGGGTGTCAAGACCATAGATTATCGAGAGAATCTATAAGACTTTACCGATCCTAGGTCACAGATCTACCTACAGTGCGTACCTACCGCTTGATTGATTTGAATTTTGATTTATTTTTTAAAGCTCCTGACAGTCGGCATGGCCGTTCTTCCAGAGATGCCAACCTCTGAACAATTTTAGGAGTGAGACCTCAAACACTACCAGCAATGTGGACCAGATTCAATTAGCTCCAGGATTTTTGGTAGTGAAGACCAAAAAAAAAAAAAAAAAAAAAAAAGGTCGTTGCATGTTCTAAGTACAAAAATAAGCACAGGTCTGCCCAATTTTAAGCACAGGGCTAATTACGAAGCAGATCAGGCGTGAGAAATGCGTGAGAACTAAGCTGAAAGAGTGAGAAACAGAGGGTTAGGCGTGAGAGCGTGAGATTACTAGCCAAAGAGTGAGACTCACGCCTAATGCGTGAGAGTTGGCATGTCTGGTTCTTCCCTGATTGGAAATGAGATATTCAGTCTATTCTATCTCTTAAGACATTTCTATGTAGAACTGGCCATAATATATACTATATTCTTCTTCAACTATTCGGTCTGGCACCCTCGAGTGATTTCAGCAGTTGCCCAGCACTTTGCACTGCTGGGCCAGTCTGCCGCGGCCCAGAGAGAATATAAATCACGTGCTCAAATTAAGCGGGCGCGAATCTGTTCTTGTGCCACGTTGTCACAGGTGTTATCAAGAAGTCGTGATCTTAGAAGTAAGGTGTGTGGACCTCGACCATGCCTCGGGCACAGCTCTGGCACTTTTTGCCAGCTTCGGAAGAACTGAGTGACGGATCCGGAGTATACGTTGGTTTTGGAAAAAAAAGTACATCGTAAATATGGAATTTTAACTAGAGGATCGTTGATAAAGAGGGAGAATAGTGACGGCGTAGCTTGTCTTGTGGTAAGTCTGTCAAAATAGTTGTTGCTCTTTCCTTATTTCAATTCTTAGCCTCAACCTAGTCTCGCGTTACCAGACCGCTATACTTTTCCCACCTACACGCAAAGAGAAGCAGCGGTCTGGCTACGCGAGCCCTTATCACACCATCTCTGCAACTGTACAAGGTGGCTACCCATACCTTATAGCCAAATATAATGTATAGTTGTTGGTGTTTGTGCACACCTTCTGTTATTCCTAGTTACTAGTCATGACAGATTAATGTGCACTGTTAAACTCATTCTTATTGTCTACAGGCTACATTTAGCAAAGAATCCCAGCCTAATTTATGTACTTTCATCACTTCATAATTGATGGTTTTCTCTCAGTTACTAGTCATGACAGATTAATGTGCACTGTTAAACTCATTCTTATTATTGTCTACAGGCTACATTTAGCAAAGAATCCCAGCCTAGGATGTTGGATATTACAAAGTTTGACTGGACTGCCAATGATTTTTGCAAAAAGTTTAAATCTTCTGGATCCGAAGAGCGTTTTATTCAAATATTCGATGAGGAACTGAAAAGTCAAGAGTCAATTGTGAATGAAGACTTCTCCCTCAGTGGTCCTAGTAACAAACGACAATGCCTGATTGAAGTTGCTAGCCACCAAGCAAGAGAAAGAGAAGCTGCAGAAAAAGCTGGCCTAAACAAGGAGTTTGAAGACACAGGGATAGATTTGGAGACTTTAACCTACCATCAAGGTGATGACTTTATATTGTAATCTATGTGTGTATATAGTTTGCATGTTAAATTAGAGAACTGTTGATTGTTGTTGTTAAGTGAAGCTTAAGAACAGACTGAGGTGTTGCTTGTCAAAATGTGGCTTCCTGTGCTTTGCTGGTCATTGAAGCATACCTATATAACTCTATCATGCCACACAGTGCAAGTATTGTGTCACAATCTTTTATTTTCTGTTCAACCTTTCATTGTCAAGCTATTTCTTGGGCCCTTAATGTTTCAGTCCAAATGAGGTGTATATCATTATCACTACTAAGTGTGGGGCTATCTGGTTTCTGGAAACCTGACTGTTAACATGGTCCGCAGGTACAAACACTTTTTTGTTCTAAAGAATTTTTGAGTACAAAACTTACTGTTTACTAATAATTAGTTAGCCTACATCTGTCTGATTGAATAATTTGCCTGCAATATTAGATTGCTTTTGAATAGCATTAAATATAACAAAGGTGGCCGTATATAAATTTTTTTAAAATTGCCAATCTTAAACTTTAGTTTGCCTTCCTGCCTGACCACAGTCACAAGGCTAGATGCCAGTGCACGGCCACCATTTTATGCCACAATAACAAACTCACCGGTGAGATGTGCCTTTTGGGGTTCCGACAACACATAGGTCCTCTGCGCCTTCTCTTTTCTTTTATCTTCATCTTTTCTTTTATCTTCATCTTTTCTTTTATCTTCAATCAGACTAATTGTCTTCTTCTTAATCCATATTGAGGTGTTAATTTTCCATATCAACACTTTCTTTCAGCAGCATATTTAGGTGCCACAGAATTATTTCAAAGCTGCATTTCGAAAGCGCTTTAGTACCGGCGTTGCTATAGAAGAGATGCACTAGCTAGATATCTGCCTGCAACTCCACGATTGGGATCCCGTTTGCTATAGATTCATGAGCATGCCCATCAAATATGTGACCGGATCTGCGAAAACAGGACATAATTGCATATTTTTCGAATTCCTGTTTATTAAATATTTTACTTAGCCAAGTGTACCCACTGGCAAAGTTTCAGCTTCATGTGCCAATAACTTTGGGAGTTACAGCCCTACAAAGTAGCAACAACAGAAAAATCGATTTGTACAGCAACTATAGAGAAAATAAATTACAGGCGCTTACAAAAACAGTTGTAACTTTCCAACGGATTGAGGTACGGAGCTACAATTTACACTGTCATGTTCGCCATGAATAGGGGAATCAATTACTGTGTAAGTTTGTCCTTTACTCACCCTTCCTCACTGCATACAAAGGCGAAATTTGTGATGAAAAATTGATCGCGTACGATCACTTTGACGTGACGTAAACAAACGCTCATAACATACGTATCCTTGGGTCTACTGCAATGAAACAAAGATTTTTTCCAACTCCTCTTGAGCAGGCGAATAAGATGATATCCAGGTTTTTATGTTTAGTCCCTTCCTTCACTAAGAAAGAGACGTTCAAAAAATTTACGGAATTTTTTTCAATAATACACAAGTATTTCACCCAATATATTCAATGCTTTATACTATAAATTTAGGCTTGTGCGATTATGTCCTGTTTTCATAGATCCGGTCACATATAGGAGCTATCCTGTATAGCATGCATCATTCATCTCTTGTTTTACTACTTTTTATTGCATAGATCCCTACTTCATTAATACTGAAACTTTATAAGGTGTTTTAAGGCTACAACTACAGTAGCAAGCTAAACTGCGATGGAACTATAGTGACTATACTGCAATCAAGCATAGGCAAACACTGACTAATGGCTAAAAGGATGTTTCCATACATTATCTATAGTTTTATAAGGTATTTTAAGGCTACAACTACAGTAGAAAGTTAAACTGTGATGGCTTAAAAGTAGGTGTGGCACATGAAGATTGATCGCAGAGACAAACATCGATCGAGCAAGATGAATAAGCAGCTGGAATAAAGATAACAATGTTTATTTGTAATTCTTTCATAGGCCATGAGTGCATACATAGCTTCAAACAATAGTCTGAAGCTTAATTAACAACTTATATATATGCTTAACCTTCAAACCCATGAAACATTTGAAGCTTTGTCCAGCCCTATAATACAAATAGCACCTGACTTGGCTAGCGATATTTGAGTGTATTTCCAATCAAGACACACGGTAGTGTGTCGTGCGGCCCAAGAAGCCGGCGCGCAACCCCGTGAGTATATTGACAGGAAGAAAGAAAACGCAATTTTCGCACCTCCGTAGCTCTGTGCTGCCTTGATGAAACAAGACAAATTTTGCTGTGCAGATTCCCTCCACCTTCAGCACTCCACATTTCAAATTTGAGCGAAATTGCTTCAGGCATTCCTGAGATATGCGACTTCAAAAATTGGCTTAGTTTCTTCGTTTTTTTCTTCTTATTTTTCTTCCTCTTTTCGCACACTTACAAAAACTGCTATAAAACGCGAATGCGTTATCCGATTGCCTTAAAATTTGGCACACAGAAGGGGGGTATATAGGCGCATCTCGGTACCAACTTTGGCTGGAATACCATAAACAGGCAAAGAGTTATGAGCGATTATGCACGAAAAATAACACCAATATGTTGTCACGCCTACAGGGTAAACCGCGTATGGGAAGAAGCTGAAAATCGGTGGGTGAATAGGTTAACTATTGAACCTCAAACCTTTTGTGGTTTGAAAGAAATCGAGCTAAAAACCAGGAAGATACAGCGAAAAAATCAACAGTGTGTAACAATTACGCAATCGAGATTAGCTAAATTTATTATTATTATTATTATTATGCTTGCCACGCCTACCAGATAAACCGCTTGTGGTAATGCTTTGAAAATTGCTGTACAGATGGAGTTATCATCTTAGAAAGGCTCTTCAATGGTGTAGAAGAATCAGACTTAAAGCCACGGAGTTATAACACGAAATCCAACTTGGTGTAGCAAGTGCGAGATCGAGATACTCTAATAGAGCAGTCATCCTAATAGAGCAGTCACCCTGAACAGAATTCAAGAGATCAGTTAGAAATAAGTAACCAGTATAGAGATCAGCTACAAACAAATCACCCTGTAGAGAGTTCAGCTACAAACAATTCACCCTGTTCAGACATCAGTTAGAAGAAGTTTTCTTGTAGAGAGTTCAGTTACAAACAAATCACCCTGTTGAAAGATCAGCTAGAAGATGTCACCTTGTAGATAGTTCAGTTACAAAGAAACCACCATGTAGAGAATTCAGCTACAAACTAGCGACCCTGTAGATACATCAGCTAGAAGAAGTTAAATTGTAGAGAGTTCAGCTACAAAGAAACCATTCTGTAAAGAGCTCAGCTGCAAACAAATCACCTATACAGAATTCAGCTACAAACAAATCACCCTGTAGAGAGATCAGCTAGAAGAAGTTACCTTGTAGATAGTTCAGCTACAAACAATTCACCCTGTACAGAGCTCAGTTAAAAGAGGTTTCCTTGTAGAAAGTTCAGCTACAAACAAATCACCCTGTAGAGAGATAAGTAAGAAGAAGTTACCTTGTAGATCGTTCAGCTACAAACAATTCACCCTGTAAAGAGATCAGCTAGAAGAAGTTACCTTGTAGAGAGTTCAGCTACAAAGAAACCATCATGTAGAGAATTCAGCTGCAAACAAATCATGTATAGAGAGTTCAGCTACAAACAAATCTCCCTGTAGAGAGATCAGCTAGAAGAAGTTTCCTTGTAGAGAGTTCTGCTACAAACAAATCACCCTGTAGAAAGATCAGCTAGAAGAAATCACCTTGTAGAGAGTTCAGCTTCAAAGAAACAATCATGTGAGAGTTCAGGTACAAACAAATTGTCCTGTAGAGAGATCAGCTAGAAGAAGTTACCTTGTAGAGAGTTCAGCTACAAAGAAACCATCATGTAGATAGTTCAGGTACAAACAAATCACCCTGTAGAAAGATCAGCTATAGAAGAAATCACCTTGTAGAGAGTTCAGCTACAAAGAATCTATCATGTAGAGAGTTCAACTACAAACAAATCACCCTGTAGAAAGATCAGCTATAGAAGAAATCACCTTGTAGAGAGTTCAGCTACAAAGAAACCATCATGTAGAGAGTTCAGCTACAAACAAATTGGCCTGTAGAGAGTTAAGCTACAAACAAATCTCCCTGTAGAGAGATCAGCTAGAAGAAGTCACCTTGCAGGGAGTTCAGTTACAAAGAAATAAACCATGTAGAGAGTTCAGCTGCAAACAAATCACCTGTAGTGAGTTCAGCTAGAAACAAGTCACCCTGTAGAGAGATCAGCTAGAAACAAGTCACCTTGTAGAGAGTTCAGCTAGAAGAAGTCACATTGTAGAGCTACAAAGAAACTACCATGTAGAGTTCAGCTGCAAACAAATCACCCTGTAGAGAACTCAGCTACAAACAAATCGCCCTGTAGAAAGATTAGCTAGAAGAAGTTACCTTATAGGGAGTTCAGCTATGAACAGATCACCCTGTAGAGAGTTCAGCTACAAACAAATCACCCTGTAGAGAGTTAAGTTAGAAAGAAACCACCATGTAGAGAGTTCAGCTGCAAAAAAAATCAATCACTCTGTAGAGAGTTCAGCTAGAAGAAGTCACCTTGTAGAGAGTTAAGCTGCAAATAAATCACCCTGTAGAGAATTCAGCTACAAACAAATCACCCTGTAGAAAGATCAGCTAGAAGAAGTTACCTTGTAGAGAGTTCAGCTACAAAGAAACCACCATGTAGAGAGTTCAGCTGCAAACAAATCACCTGTAGAGAGTTCAGCTAGAAACAAGTCACCCTGTAGAGAGATCAGCTAAAAACAAGTCACCCTGTAGAGAGTTCAGCTAGAAGAAGTCACATTGTAGAGAGTTCAGCTACAAAGAAACTACCACGTAGAGAGTTCAGCTGCAAACAAATCATCCTGTAGAGAGTACAGCTAGAAGAAGTCACCTTTTAGAGAGTTCAGCTACACAGCAACCACCATGTAAAGAGTTCAGCTGCAAAAAACTCAATCACCTTGTAGAAAGATCGGCTAGAAGAAGTTACCTTGTAGAGAGTTCAGCTACAAAGAAACCACCATGTAGAGAGTTCAGCTGCAAACAAATCACCTGTAGAGAGTTCAGCTAGAAACAAGTCACCCTGTAGAGAGTTCAGCTAGAAGAAGTCACATTGTAGAGAGTTCAACTACAATGAAACTCCCATGTAGAGAGTTCAGCTGCAAACAAATCACCCTGTAGAGAACTCAGCTACAAACAAATATGCAGTGTAAAAAGATCAGCTAGAAGAAGTTACCTTGTAGAGAGTTCAGCTACAACGAAACCACCATGTAGAGAGTTCAGCTACAAACAAATCACCTGTAGAGAGTTCAGCTAGAAACAAGTCACCCTGTAGAGAGATCAGCTAGAAACAAGTCACCTTGTAGACAGTTCAGCTAGAAGAAATCACCTTGTAGAGTTCAGCTACAAAGAAACCACAATGTAGAGAGATCAGCTAGAAGAAGTTAACTTGTAAAGAGTTCAGCTACAAACAAATCACCCTGTAGAGAGATCAGCTAGAAGAAATTACTTTGTAGAGAGTTCAGCTACAAAGAAACCATTCTGTAAAGAGCTCAGCTGCAAACAAATCACTTGTACAGAATTCAGCTACAAACAAATCACCCTGTAGAGAGATCAGCAAGAAGAAATTACCTTGTAGATAGTTCAGTTACAAACAAATCACCCTGTAGAAAGATCAGTTAGAAGAAGTTACCTTGGAGAAAGTTCAGCTACAAAGAAACCATTTTGTAAAGAGCTCAGCTGCAAACAAATCACCTGTACAGAATTCAACTACGAACAAATCTCCCTGTAGAGAGATCGGCTAGAAGAAATTACCTTGTAGAGAGTTCAGCTACAAAGAAACCACCATGTAGAGAGTTCAGCTGCAAAGAAATCACCCTGTAGAAAATTCTGCCAGAAACAAATTGCCCTGTAGAAAGATCAGTTAGAAGAAGTTACCTTTTAGAGAGTTCAGCTACAAAGAAACCATTCTGTCAAGAGCTCAGCTGCAAACAAATCACCTATACAAAATTCAGCTACAAACACATCACCCTGTAGAGAGATCAGCTTACCTTGTAGATCGTTCAGCTACAAACAATTCACCCTGTAGAGAGAGCAATTAGAAGAAGTCACCTTGTAGAGTGTTCAGTTACAAAGAAACCACCATGGAGATTTCTGTAATCAATATATGTGACCAGATTTGCGAAAAGGGGTCTTCCACACACATCCAATTCCATAAACGTTGGAGACCATAACTCAGTGTTCAAGTAACATATTAACCTGAACATTTCACCATGTATTCAGCTATAGTGGTGCGCACCACTGCCCAAATATCAAGGCAATAGCTCTTTCCAATCTGAAGTTATCAATTGTCAAAGTTGGCAAATTGGATGTGTGTGGAAGACCCCTTTTCGCAAATGCGGTCAAATATGTATTATACAGTATATATAATTTGTACATTTACTGATAAAATATTTAAAGTACATCTACTTCATCTTTTCTTCTTCCTGTAGTAAAGAAAAAAACGTAGGTTAAAAAAGTCCCAAAGCTGGTATACAAATACAAAAAGAAATGAAATCTAATCCAAAACAGCCAAGCTGTAAAAAAAGTGTGTGGCCCTCAGAAAGGCTATGGTGAAAAAAGATGTGAAATCCAAGGTTGCGGCCAAGAAATGGCTGTGATGGTAGGTTAATGGTAAAAATTTTAATAATGACAATTTAGGTAAATTTTGTGAAGCGGCACAAAAATTCACCTGAATTGTCTTTATTAAAAATTTTTACCATTAACCTACCATCACAGCCATTTCTTGGCCGCAACCTTGGATTTCACATCTTTTTTCACCATAGCCTTTCTGAGGGCCGCACACTTTTTTTACAGCTTGGCTGTTTTGGATTAGATTACTAATTAACAGTGTTTTGTGTAGTGTGAGGCGTGTTATGTGAATAACTACTGTATTTTGATACATTTTTCTTTTTTTTTCTTATCTAGGTAAGTATATAACATAAGCTTTATGGCCTTCATGGCGTCCATCCTGGTAGTTGGTCGTCCACCTTTCTTTGCTGCTGCTAAAAGCTTGGTAAAATATAACAAACACACATAGGTTAGTAACTGAATGGTTATACTGTAGAAACATGGTATTGTACATACGATAATAGGGACCACAAACAGAGCCTGAAATTATGGTCAGACATCTGCCATTTTCTGACCATTTTTGGCTAAAGTCTGAACACTTAGAAAGTTTTTATATACTACTATTGAGTATGTTCGACCAAATAGCAGGATTTGTCAGATCATTTTCAAAACATAATTTCAGGCTCTGCACAAAGGTTTGGGTATGGCACATGAAAAAAAATAAAATTACAAACAAGCCTTCAGATTGACCCAAAATGCTTTCAGCAAGTTGTTATGGATTTTCTATTGACTGACTGAATAACTGACTGGCTGATGCCTTCAGATAAGTGTAACTCAGCAATGACGAATGGCTGGATTTCTTTGCCATTTGACATTACTTTGTCCTGAGAGGTGCTTTTGCATACCGCAGTATGTACAATGCATTCTTCATGGAGTTACCAATTTCTTTCTTTGTGTCCCATTTATCTTCACTTACATTCCTTATTTTGATGCGGTATGTGTGGGTTCACCAGTACCAAGAACAGACAATAACAGCTTATCCCTGATTCAGAAGTGAAATGATACCAAGATGCTGCAGTGAGTATAGGTGAAAAAGAGGAACACTCATATATTGGCTTGGTGGAAGTACAATGCTATAAAGTACCCCATTCTGAGCAAGTTAGCCGCCCTAGCTACATCATTTCCATCTGAGAGGGCTTTCAATATTGCAGGTCATGTCTCAAATGTAAAATGAGCTTGTCTTCTACCAGCAACCGTAAACTAAGCTACAGTAATTCAAACTTCTGGTTATGTTAATGCTTATGCTAAGTTCTATACCTACATTTATCCCATATTCAATACACTACAGTACCTGTTGGCTTGATGTATCCATTGTTTATAAGTTTAGCAGATTGTAACTTTATTTTGTACCACTTGACTCATTGTTACTTGTTGGTTTTGTAACATTTGACTGGCCTACTTTATTTCACGGACTGAATTCATGTACTAAGCTGGAATCAGCTTTTAAACAATAATCCAGGCATTATCCATCTCTTGCAACACTGGAGACACTACTATGAAACTATAACTGCTGGTACTGCTCTTCCTTGCAAGTCATATGGCACTAGCACGTGCACTAATTAATTAGAATACACCTAGATACACATGTACTCACAGTGATAAAGTGTGATAGCTTAAGGTGACTAAATTTTGCGATTCACTAAATTTAGCAAATTTGTATATTGGCGAAATTAGCGCATACAAAATTTAGCGATTTTGTGAATTGATGTAATTAAGTTACCATACATTTTGCAGGTTTAGCGTGTACTAAATTTAGCGGAAAAACCTTAGTCACTAAAATCGCTAAATTTAGTCACCTTAAGGTAGACGTTATTGGGAGTGTATAAACAGTGAAATGGACTACTGGAATGATGGAATTTTTTTAAAGTTCAATATGATTTTTTACATCCAAATAAGTACAACTCTTACCGTTAAGTAAGCAAATAAATAGGATTCTACTTAAAATTAGCTCTTAGTATACTTCACCTCACCGCAGACAAAGTTTACCAATGTAATATACTGTAAAGTCAGTTATGAACAGTTTAATGGGAATGCCAAGAAGATTCCTTACCTAATGATAAGAAAATTAGCTAGCTAGCTGATTACATGTATGCATTAATTGTAAAAGTACATTCACCCTGTATAATGAAGTTCAAGAGTTAATAATAAGAGACTTATTATTAACTCTTGGAAGTATTCATTTATTTATTATCAACTATGCCAGTTAGGTACTGTACAAACACAGAAGGCAGAGCCTGTACAACACTACGCTAACCTATAGGAGCCTAAGCGAAAATCTTTGGGTAAAGTGAAACGGGGTAAGCGTTTACAATGGCCTTTTCCACAGTTATTAAGACAGTTCGTTTCAGACAAGTAATAAAGTGTTGAGTTATAAGTCATACAAGTGTTGTGGTGAGGTGAAGTATGCTAAAAGAGCTGACTTCAGTGGGGAATCCTATTTATTTGCTTACTCAAGGAGAGGAGTGGTACTTATTTGGATGTAAAAAATGATATTAAACTACAAAAAAAAAATCCAATCCAGTATTCCACCATTCCAGTAGTCCATTCCACTGTTTATACACTCCAGGCTATTGTTGTAGCGTAGATGTTTTCCTTTGTTACTTCAGTACTTAACACTATAGCGTTAGGGCTGTACTGATGAGCCAGTCTATTTGCATAGCGCGATCACCTCGCCTGGTGGTGCCACTTAGCTACCTGCTAAGAATAATTACTGACTCATCCATCTGTAGCACTAGTGCTATGGCAACAAAGGAAAACGTACACTGCAACAATAGCCTCTGTCACGTACGTTTAGTTATCACTGAGAGTACACGTATATTGTAAAAGTATTTTAATTAATTAGTGCATGCGTTAGTGTCATGTAACTTGTAAGGAAGAGCAGTACCAGTAGTTTTAGCTTGATAGTGGTGTCTTCAGTGTTGCAAGAGATCGTAAGTACAGTGTGAAAGTATCATGAAGTAGCTACTATTCAGTATCATGGATAGTTATATAGTATCATTTATGATACTAAAATGGCAGTATTGCTACAGCCTACAGACCACACCCACCTTATGGATAATGCAAAATAACCTCTCTACAAGGAAGCTTACTCACCTAAGATTTTAGTAAAGCTTAGTTGAACACTGAAACACGCTTAAAGCACTCTAGAATACAATGGGCATTAAACAGAATTTTCTATGATATCAGTTATGTATAGTTAAACCCTACCATGAGTAGGATATCTAGTTATCAACCTGAGGCCAAGGTGTCGGTAACTAGATATCCTACGAGTGCAGGTGGGATTTAACCAGTTTCTATCCCACACTTTGAAGCAATCAAGTTCACAATCAATGTCTCAATAAGGCTAGACAAGCATATCATTGTGTATGGCTTCAAGTTTAGCTGAACTTGTTACCTTGTCCCCAGCTGCCCACAGGCTCAATAACATGACCTTTGGGTGCGTGGGTGGCTGGAGACAAGACTATAGTTGCACAATGAGTATGGCTTCAATTTTTGCAGTTTTATAATGTGTAAGGTTTTGATTACACTTCTTTCAATTGAATGTGTTATGCTGTCTTCCATATATGTATGCACTGAGGTTTAACTATCACTCCCTGGGTTTAACTACCATATACTCCCAGTTTTTTTACTTTGATGTAGGGCTTCAGTGGGATAGAACTGTTTATCCTGACAAACATAACTACAATGTTAAAACTATGCCTCCTATAATCAAATTGTTGTAGGGATGCTTATCAAATGAATGGAGTAGTTTAACTTGGGTGACTGTTCACCGACTGCAAGTCATTAGCTGCTGCAATATGCTTGGGAGAGCCGTAGCAAATCAACAACTGAAACTGAGATTGCAATGCCTTGAATGTCAATGTGTGCTTTATTGTGTCGATGTGTGCTTTATTGTGTCAATATGTGCTCTACTGTCCTGCCTTTTATCCTCACTATTATAGCCATAGCCATTAGTCAAGCACAATAGGGTTTCCATCTAAGGTTATATTGGATATCAGTTTCATGATTATACATGTACATAGGTTTTGCTGCTATTGATAATGGTGTTTAGATTACTTCTTTGTCTTGTTTCAGGTAATTTTGCATTACCAGTTAAGTGCCTGGAACCTCCCCCTGAAGAATGGCTGGTAAGAAAATGCTCAAAAAACATAGTGGATCAGCTAAAACAAGAAATGGTGGACAACACGTGCACTGATGTACAACCGATTTTGTGCATCGTCCAATTGAAGAGGGATGAAACGTTTAATCCTCTTGTGAAAGAAGGGTACAAATACAACACAATTGGAGGAAACCATTCACGCCAAGCCCTCCAAGAGCTTTTGTCTGAAAAACCTGAGCTAAAGTCTTCTAAACAATTTACACATCGAACATGTTCAGTGTATAGCGCAATGGATACAATTCTTGTAAGGAGACTAGCCAACAAACATAACCGAGCTGCAACGCATGTACATGAAATCACCACAATGGATTGGGTAAGGTTCACTTATACTTACAGTAGATATAACATTGTAACATGTACAATTAATTTTAGATTTAAGTATTACTTCATGAAAAGGTTGTCATGTACAGGGTGTATTTTAACTCTGTAATAAAATTAAGTTTGATAGAATAGTGAAGCAATTCAGACTAAAGATATATTGGTGGACCGCTTCAGTGTTTGCCCATGTCTGAATTATGCGTTACCACTACTATATATCTTTATTTTGCTACTTTTACTGTAATTTTGTTTCACTACTTTTGATTTCTGTCACTAGTGCTAGCTAAACTGTAAGGGCAGGGCAGCCGACTAAGGCAAGGTACAAATTGTTTGTGGTAATGCGCAAACGCAAAAAGCCATAGACTATGCAGAGAATTATCTGTGCTTTAAATCTATTAGCTTGTCACAACTCTAGTTGCTTGCCACCACATGATTACTCTTACACGGAGCACGGGTTACACTGTCTCCTTTCTCGCTAAATAGCTCCAAAATTATATGCCACAGAACATCAAAATTTGGTACAGACATCGTGTAAACGTCACTCTGCAATAGTACGCTTTGAATTTTCACGATTCATGCTTGATGGAGTTGTTGGCCAATGTTGTCCGCAGGTGTGTGTTTTCACTACTTTCCATATTGTTATCAGTAAAGAGTAAGGCGTAGAATTGTTCTGCAAGGTGAGAAATGGTTGGGCCCTAGTTTGTGTGCTTTTTTCAATCCATTAGAAATTCATTTTATTGACAGTGAAATTTTTTTCTGGTAGAACAGTTGTATTGATATATCGCATATCGCGATATGTTGACATATCGACATATCGTGGCTTGTTAACATGGCTGACAATCAAATTATTGTACATGGTGATTAAACTTAATAATATGTAATGCTTCTCAAAGAAAGAATAGCTCACTTAAAAAATTACATAGACCATTGTTTAGACTCTACTTTGTATTGTGCAATATATCGCTGTATCGTGATACACCAGAGGCAATATAATATATCCATACATCGTACACACTGTGTGGTTACAACTATAATAGCTACAGTCAACTATTTTGAAACTGATACAATTGCAATTTGTACAAGTAGAAGGAAAAATTTGGAATTCAAGCTCAGTTAGTGATCATAGAAATAAAAGTAAAGAAACAAGTGAAGTCAGATATACTAGTGGACATTAATCTGTAGTTGTAACTGGCCATAACTGAAATGTCCACTACAGTGGACCCTCAGTTATCTGAACACCTTGATTATCCGAATGCTAAATGTGACTGTTCTATTCTATTACAGTAAATGACTGTTCTATTAGAGCAGTTGAACAAAGCTCTGTATATAAATCAATGGGCTTCAGTTATCCGCACATTTTCACTTATCTGAACACTTTTGGCTAACTATAAGAACAAAGCTGTTCGGATAACTGAGGATCCACTGTAGTATCATACAGTATGATAGTAACTGCACATTAGGGATCATGGAGGTTTGGGCTTTTCTGGCAAAAAATATTACCCCAAAATCAGCCTCATGATGTCTTAGTAGTATTGTTGATGTATAAATAAGCCCAAAAGTGTCTTCAGAATGGCCAAAATCACTTTGGATAAGCTGCTACAGAATTTTAAATTTCTTTTATTTAGTAGAATTTTCTACTGACTGACTAACTACCTGCCTGCCTGATGCCTTCAGACAAGTGTAACTTGAAAACTGATAAGGCTACAGGGGTTGACTTTTTACTGTTCGACGTTACTTCAGCTGGACATGTGCCTTTTGGAATACCACAGTACGTACAGTGCATTCTTCATGGACTTACGAGTATCCTCCTTTGTGTCCCATTTATCTTTGCTCACAGCAAAAGGTGTCGATTCGTGCTAGTGAATTAAGTGTCTGTGATATTCATTTCTGAGTGGTACAGCAATATAATAGTCCTTGTTAGCTTGATTTATTGATGAATAAGGGTGTGGTAAATATGGATACCAGATGTCAGCGTAGTGGTTGTAGTGCTTCCCATTCATGTAGAAGAATGAGTGCCATGTAGATATTCATTCCAGACCGATTCATCTGCTTGATGCCTTGTATTGTGACTTCCTGTGTTGGTCTGGTGTGTCTTTTTGTTTGATGTCTGAACTACTTGTAATTAGTGGCCAGACTGGGTGGCCAAAGGAGGCACTATATACCCAGAAATTTTTGAGGAGATGAAACTTTCATGAGTAATGACAGCTTCATGAAATGTAACCATGAGATATTTGAGATGCACAGCTATTACCGTATAGCGGAAAATATTGGCGGGAGAAATTTTTGGCGAATTGATCATTGGCAGAAATTGGCGAATAATATTTTGGCGAATGTATGACATTACTTTGCCTACGCAATTTTAATCTGACTGCGTAGGCGACGAAACTTACTACAGTTCAATGCCTCTCATTCGAATCAACGCGCTCTTATGCAAATAGCTAGCTCGAGAGCTAGCTGTAATTAAAACAGCATGCACTAGCTCGCTAAGTCACTGGGACGCGCATGGCAAGCGAGGCGAGGGCACTGAGCTGAATCGCTTGAGCTGAATTGCCCATCTGCCTGAGCTATTAGTAGTCTAAAACCATACTGTGTTCAATGGGATAGGAAGACTAACCACTCACCGCGCTGTAACAATATTCACCCACTAATGAACAGCGTCTACTACACTTTCAGTGTTTAGAAAAATGGCGAGTAAATTTTTGGCGAATCAATGCACGCTCGCCAAATTCGCCAAAATTTTCCGCTATACGGTACCTTAGCAAACTAAGGAATGCTTTCTAGACTTTTGTAAATCAAAAATTCAAAAATTATATTTTACATGCTTTCGCAAAAGGTTCATCCCTAAAAAATTGGCTGTACAGTACCTTGCCATGTTACAACCTTTTCATATTTGATTTGTAACACTAGTAACAGCCTTTTGTCCACCCGCGCACCATACTACAAATAGAATTGTATGTCAACTGATGATGCAGGTAACTATTTTTACTTGAATAATCTATTTCTTCTGTATGTAGATACAGCAATGCAGAAAGCTTCTCTACGAGCTATCTAATACTTCACTGGATCATGATCCTCCTTCAAAGAAGCCTGAAAAGTGGAGAAAAGCTTGTTCAACGGTTCTGGTCATAGATGTATGTATATGTCTTTTTGTAACCACTATTGGTGTGGTTTATGAGCTAAGACAATATATGTTGCTAGGCAATATTCACGATAGTAAATACTATATATACATGTTAGTTATGTTCCATGAATTGACACCTGCATTTTCTTTACTCTGAAGTTGCAAAGAAGACAGATACTACAGATACTGTTTAATAGTTGGTTAATAGCACAAGTTTTATCACTGTTTAACCTCCTAATGTCTTACAGTATTTAGCAGACAATGCATGCATTGTAAACACACCTATTTCTTTGCTTGTAGTACAAATTGCAGGTAGTTTGACAATGGCTCTATTTAAGGTGACATGGGATTTACAGTGTAATTGTATGCATTCCTGCTTACTACATGTATTACGTATGTAGGGAACTGTATATTGGGCAAAAATATGGAAAGTGACGCAGATCATTATTATGCTTTACTTAAAGTAGTCATGATACAGACAGTTTGACGTCTCCTGTTTAGACACTATTTTACTGTGATGACCCCTAGCTACTGCTTGTGGATCATGCTTCTAAAATTGCATATAAGTGGTATACACCAAGAGTTCGTACTACATGTGTGTAAGGGAAGGGTTTATAATGTTATGACCATACTTAAAAGATATTTGCGTGGTCTCTGTTATAGATTGAAAAGCTTGATGAGAGGCTAATATATTTTTTATCAGCTCTACCTAATGAAACTTTTGGACATGTTAGGAAAATTTTTGACCTTCATGCCCAAGGAGAACTGAAAACAATCGCAAGATCAAAGAAAGGAGCTAAAGGTCAAGTACCAGATTTGCCTGGTTCGTCTTTTAAACCATTCCGTGGTTTAGATCAAGACACCTTATGCCAATTGATGGCAGACATTAGCTCAAAAAAGCTGACATTTAGAGAAGCAGTCAGCAAGTGTAGTGACATCAAGGCTATTCAAAAAGTTAGAAATTGCTTTATGAAGGTCACTGGCTGTAAAACGTGGGAACAAGCTGAAGAAAAGTATCCATGTTATACGTCATCAGAAAAGCTGGAGCCATTTAAAAGTTTAAATTGTTCAGGGGTTGAGACTCCAGCACAGCTGCTGCATTTTTGTAAGAGAGCAATGGAATTCCCTTGTCCTGTTCAAGACTCTGGAGTGGTTGTTGATCACGAAAATGTGTTCCTGATACAGAATTCTAACAGCAGTGGACTGTTATGGAAGACAAAATTATGCGATGCTACCCCTGGTGCCTTGAGGAATTGTTTTGCACAAGTAGGAAGGAGCGGATTCCCAGGATTTTCCCTATCTTTTTTGGATTTTACTGGGATGGAGCTAGATATGGTATTGTGAACATAAGGCTATAATAGCATGTAATTATGTGACCGGATTTGAGATTTACCTGTTTGCACAAACCTACTTTACAGTAGAATTAAACATAATGGGGCGAGATATGTCAAAAATCCATTTCAGAGTGCTTGCTTCAATATTGTAATGGATAAATGGCATTGTTGTACACTGTATGTATTTCCCATAGCAAAAAAAACCCTTTGTTTCATGTCGATTCTTTAGAAAAGACAGAAGATATGAGCTCTTCTTAGTTTTTTGCCAGTCGTAGGAAGACAAAAATTGTCTAGTGATAGCTTTGGTAGTGATTAGTGAGTGTGAAAGCTAAATCGATACATTCATTTAATACTGCATGCTCTGATGCTTTAAGTTATGGCCGTTTTTATTGAGCATCTCTGGTTTATTTTCGTAATATCACTTTACACATCGATTTTGTTACTGTTACCACTTTTGTAGTATTGCAACTTCTAAATTAAAACCTTTATTAACTATTGTTTTGGTAATGTACAGTAGTAAAAGAATTGTAATAAAATGGAATTCAAAAACGTGAGATGCTTACAGATCCGATCACATATAAATGTGATAACAATTGTCATAAACTTTTCTTCTTTAGGTACAACAAGAAGCAAAGCAGGCATTACGTGTGCTAAGGGCATTAAACTATAATGATGGACTGCAGCATTTTTACGTCATACTGATGTGTGACTTGTCAGTTATTAGTTACCTTGCTGATAGCCTGCATGGCTCTTATGACAAGCTGGATTATGGAGCATGTGGATTATCAGAAGAGAACGGTACGTATGTACTTATAGATTGACGATGTGGAAGTATATTGATGTACCATAGTCCAGTCACAGATCTTTTGTAAACCACGCCCACTTATTGAGATTACAAGCAGATGTTAAGCCATGCCCATTTATCAGTAGTTGCATGTATTACAATTAGAGCTCGGCGGTATTGAAATTTGGACACACGGTATTAGTAACAGGAAAATATCGCGGTATATCGGTATATAGGTATATAGTTAGTTTGTTTTTGTAATTATTGCATCATTTCTTGGGCCTAGTACGAAGCGGTATCATCCCAAAAACCAAAAAATATGTAGTTCAGTACAAGTAAGCATGTGTTGTAATGTGACAACCTCAAGTTTTTGTTTAGGGCATGTCTGCTAAACTATCAACAAATTGAATAATTAAACACCAAAGGCTGGGTTAAAAGCAATCCTATACCGGTATTCATCGATGTACCGGTATTTCGATATATCGGTTATCAAACACTGTCACGGTATGATAATCGGTTATGATAATTTATCATGATAAACGGTATTACCGATATATTGCAGAGCACTAATTACAATCTGTATAGCATGAACCCAAGTTGCTTACTGTTTTGCGAGCTTACATGAAACCACGGCCCACTTATTGTATAAGTCATATCATAGCCTAGTCTTGCAGCAGGTCATTATTATGTGAGCCATGCCCACTTTGTTATCAGGAATGTGTAATTGAGTGTGTACTCAGTGCAGCGTTCTGAAATTTGTAGGTATGCAGAGAGCCACACCCACTATAGATGCTCGATTGCTCAACATGCTGATCCAGCACCTGAAACGTTGCCTCAAAACATATTTCTGAACACACACCCCAGTTTTCACTAGTCCGGGTCAGCAGTTGATGCATTTCACACTAAACATTGTATCTATTTATATCTGACTATAAAAATGAATGAAATCTACTTTAATGCAATTGTTAACATTTCCTATTCTAATTATCTTGCACTTGTTCAACCTTTTAAAGTTTGCGTGTATATTTGTAATATAATTTATGTATGTATTATAGTATTTGTATGTGAATCTAGAACATGGTGCAGGAAATAAGCAGCATACAACCATTGGATTGTTGATGACTACCATAGGATCACCATCTTTTCAAGCCAACAAACCAAATTTCTTTACCCACAAGAATGACGCTTACGTCACTGATTCAGCCACTGGTAAAAAAGTCTATGATAATCAAAAGCCAGTATCATTTTATAATGAGATGATGGAGCTTCTTTCTGCTCAAGATGACTGGATTTTGAGTGCACCAACAGGAATTGGTATGTATGCATATGAGAAAATGTATGTAGTATAGAACACCACATATTTTAATTGAATTAAAATTGCCATAAAATTGATTGTTGTGTCATGCACACACCAACAGCTGGCCTTTGAGTGGGCATATGTCTGATGGTTTGGGAAAAACCATGTGTGCTTGTCTGTCCACGCATGTACGTGACCAACTTCAAGGTACGGAATTATAGTTTACAATCTTATATACCATTTTTTGTTGCATGTAGGGTGTGTGGTTGCATTTAGGGGTGTGGCCTCTGCTTAATGGAGCTTGCTTATGGGATCATTGTGATGCAACAGATGTTTTAATAACTATAAGAAACAATGTAGTAGGCCTTGTAAGCTTCCAGAAATATGGGATGTGTTCCCTATGAATATGTATGAAATGAATACCAGCCTTGAGACTTTGTCTAGGAATGGTCTGGATAGACATCCTTGAAAGTTTTGATTGTGGATCAGCAGCTGACTATGTCTGGTTATGATAGACAAATCTTAGAAATATCAATTTTTGATTACACAAATTTAATGTTTATTCAATGCTGTTGAATCATTTATGGCATAATCACAAAATTTTCTAAAGGCCTTGAAGGGTAAGCTTTCTCGTAGAGTTGTTAGTTGGTGTCGTTTTGTGTAGAATGGCAATTTTGTGTTGTCAATAATGTATGTGTGGTCTGTATATATTCGTAAAATAAGGACTGAAATTTCAGTTCTTAAAAATATAAGGGCTGAAGATTCAAAAGGAGTTATAAAAAAGGAGCTGAAATTTCAGTTCATGACTGAATTTTTAGTTCTTAAAGTAAGAACTGAAAGTTCAGTTCTAAAAAAAGGAGCTGAAATTTCAGTTGAGGACTGAATTTTCAGTTCTTAAAAATAAGGAGTGAAATAAAAAAATGACTGAAATTTCAATTCTTAAAAAAAAAGAAGAAGCAATTTTCACTTATTACAAATTGAAATTTCAGCTCTTCAAATAAGGACTGAAATTTCAGTTCATAGAATTTTCAGTCACAGTTCCATAGTCATAATATGTTTTTAGGTGAACATTTGTTTCCACATGTAGGAAGCGCTATGATAGCTGGAATAACTGGTGGGAGAAATGTGTGTACAGTGGAACACAGTGATGTTAATTTTATACAATCAAAAATTAGAGTAGTTAAAGAAGTGTCAAAGCCTGTTCAGACTACAGATGAGACTGAGACTATTGCAGAATATGACAATGGCACTTCATAATCAGTGTTTTAAAACTTTTTTTGTGTGTGTATATTAGGCTGCTTATAAATTTGCACTCCTTTTGTTAATGCTGTAGTATTGTATACACTTTTGTGTGCTGTATGAAATGCTGTTTGTTTTGAATACTGAAATTTGTATGTGAAATTTAGAGACCTGCAAAATATTAGAAAATAATGCAGTGTTTTAACACTTTTTTTGTGTGTGTATTAGGCTGCTTATAAATTTGCACTCCTTTTGTTAATGCTGTAGTATTGTATACACTTTTGTGTGCTGTATGAAATGCTGTCTGTTTTGAATACTGAAATTTGTATGCGAAATTTAGAGACCTGCAAAATATTAGAAAATAATGCATTATTTTCAGCCAATATAATAGAAAGTAGTAATTGTCAATATATAATAGATCTTGTTTTAAATATTGCAGTCACTATTGATGCCAGGATGTCCTGACTGGGTAAACTATTTGACGCCTAAATGATCACCCAAATTACAACTGGGTTTGTAAAACTATCAACTCCTTGTAGTACATACCTGTTGTGGAGTCAGCGAGAAGGTATCTGTTTCATTGCAGCACAGTCCCACAAAGGGATCAGACAATGCATGGAAGATAGTCTACACAACACACTATACAATACTATATACTTTTCTCTGTAACTTCCTACCATAATACATAGCTGGACAGGCAGCGATGGAGTAGCAGTCAGATACTTTGAAAAGAGTAGAATAAATGCAACTGGCTTGTCACTTCCTTGTTCACTCCTAACACATAAAAGATAACATGTAAGTGTTATACACTGTCTGAGCATTACTCAGTTAGCTGGTCAAGGATGGCCAGTTTGATCACAGGTTGTTGTACTATCACAGACACCGTTGTCAGTAGAGGAAGAAGACTAACAAATGGGAAACAATCATGGAATGAATAGTAGTTGATATAAAGTAGAAATAGATATGTAAGTGGTATAACATATTACAATGTATGTGTGTGTTGGTTGTAGTGGGTGTTTCAATGCTGGTAAATATTAGCATATTTGCACTGTGAAAAATTTGGATACTAACACAAGTTCTTTGGCATACTGTATCTTCTGTTCCTTGTCTTTATCCTTTATCACTGAAGATCAAGACACAAGGTAGTGTGTCGTGCGGCCCAAGAAGCCGGCGCGCCACACCGTGAGTATATTGACAGGAAGAAAAAAAAAAGTCATTTTCACACCTTTGTATCTCGGTGATCACTTATCTGATTGGAACCAAATTTGCTACACAGTTGTCCGCCAGCCAAGGGAGTCTACATTCCAAATTTGAAGGAAATCGCTCCAGCCATTTCCGAGATACGAGCTGCCAAACTTTCGTTTTTTTTTCTTCGTTTTTTTTTTCTTCTTCGTCTTTTTGCACACTTGCAAAAATTGCTATAACAAGAAAACACGTACTCCGATCGCCTTGAAATTTGGCACACAGAAAGGGAGTCCAAAGGCGAATCCTAGCATCAAATTTGGTACAAATCCGATGAATGGTTCAGGAGTTATGACCGATTATTCGCGTAAAACAAGATCGATTTGTTGTCACGCCTACAGGGTAAACCGCTTCATGGAATGAGTTGAAAATTGCTATGTAGATGGAGTAACCATCGTAGGAGTGCCTTTTGGTGGTTTGAAAGGAATCGAGATAAAGACCACGGAGATATGACACAAAACCCAACCTGTGTCACAATTACGCGATCGATTTTTATGATTAAAAAAGTATTAGTTTTCACGCCTACTAGGCAAACCGCTTAGAGCAATGAGCTGAAAATCGGTGTATAGCTGGAATAATCTTCATAGAAAGTCCTTGCAGTAGTACAGAAGAATCGGATTACAAACCACTGAGTTATGATTCGAAAGCCAATTCCGTGTAGCAAATGCGAGATCGAGATACTCTAATAGAACAGTCACCCTAATAGAGCATTCGGCTAATTTATTTACTCCATTATAGAATTCTATTACATCACAAGTTATTCTGTAGGGAGTTCAGCTGCAAACAGTTAATCTTATAGACAGTTCAGCAAGAAGACAGTCACCATGTGGAGAGTTAAGCAAATATACCACTATAGAGATTCAGAACATTACAAGTCACACTGAAGAAAGTTCAGCTATAAACAAGTCATGCACTGTGTAGAGAATTCAGCTACAATTAAGTCACTCTCTAGAGAATTCAGTTACACAGAATTCAGCTACACACAAGTCACTGTGGAGAGAGTTCAGCTACAAACAAATTACCCTTTAGAGTGATCAGCTCCAAACAAAACACTTTGCAGGGTGTTCAACTGCAACAAATCAATTACCTTTAGAGCGATCAGCACTGAACAAATCAACACAAATCTACCTGTAGAGAGATCAGCTAGAAACAAATCACCCTGAAGAGAGTTCAGCTACAAAAAATCACCCTGTAGAGACATCAGCTAGAAACTAGACACAATGTAAGGAGTTCAGCTACAAGCAATCACCCTGTAGAGAGTTCAGCTAAAACAAACCAACCTGCAGAGAGATCAGCTACAAACAAATCACCTTATAGAGAGTTCAGCTACAAACAGATTACCTGTAGAGAGATCGGCTACAAACAAATCAACCTGCAGAGAGATCAGCTATATACATACAAATCAACTTGTAGAGAGATCAGCTACAAACAAATCACCCTGTAGAGAGATCAGCTAGAAACTACACACAATGTAAGGAGTTCAGCTACAAACAAATCACCCAGTAGAGAGATCAGCTACAAACTAGACACAAAGTAAGGAGTTCAGCTACAAGCAAATTACCCTGTAGAGAGTTCATCTACAAACAAATCAACCTGTAGAGCAATCAGCTAGAAACAAATCACCCTGAAGAGAGGTCAGCTACAAAAAAATCACCCTGTAGAGAGATCAGCTAGAAACAAATCACCCAGTAGAGAGATCAGCTACAAACTAGACACAAAGTAAGGAGTTCAGCTACAAGCAAATTACCCTGTAGAGAGTTCATCTACAAACAAATCAACCTGTAGAGCAATCAGCTAGAAACAAATCACCCTGAAGAGAGGTCAGCTACAAAAAAATCACCCTGTAGAGAGATCAGCTAGAAACAAATCACCTTGAAGAGAGGTAAGCTACAAAAAATTCACCCTGTAGAGAGATCAGCTACAAACAAATTGCCCTGTAGAGAGATCGGCTACAAACAAATCAACCTGCAGAGAGATCAGCTACACACAAATCAACTTGTAGAGAGTTCAGCTACAAACAAATTACCCTGTAGAGAGATTGGCTACAAACAAATCAGCCTGTAGAGAGTTCAGCTAAAACAAATCAACCTGCAGAGAGATCAATTACAAACAAATCACCTTATAGAGAGTTCAGCTACAAACAAATTACCCTATAGAGAGATCGGCTACAAACAAATCAACCTGCAGAGAGATCAGCTACACACTAATCAACTTGTAGAGAGATCAATTACAAACAAATCACCCTGTAGAGAGATCAGCTAGAAACTACACACAATGTAAGGAGTTCAGCTACAAATAAATCACCTTATAGAGAGTTCAGCTACAAACAAATCACTCTGTAGAGAGATCAGCTAGAAACTGGACACAATGTAAGGAGTTCAGTAACAAGCAAATCACCCTTTAGTGAGTTCAGCTACAAACAAATCAACCTGCAGTGAGATCACCTACAAAAAAGCACCTTGTACAGAGTTCAGCTACAAACAAATTACCCTGTATAGAGATCGGCTACAAACAAATCAACCTGCAGAGAGATCAGCTACACACTAATCAACTTGTAGAGAGATCAATTACAAACAAATCACCCTGTAGAGAGATCAGCTAGAAACTACACACAATGTAAGGAGTTCAGCTACAAATAAATCACCTTATAGAGAGTTCAGCTACAAACAAATCACTCTGTAGAGAGATCAGCTAGAAACTGGACACAACGTAAGGAGTTCAGTAACAAGCAAATCACCCTTTAGTGAGTTCAGCTACAAACAAATCAACCTGCAGTGGGATCACCTACAAAAAAGCACCTTGTACAGAGTTCAGCTACAAACAAATTACCCTGTATAGAGATCGGCTACAAACAAATCAACCAGTAGAAAGATCAACTACACACAAATCAATTTGTAGAGAGATCAGCTACAAACAAATCACCCTGTAGAGAGATCAGCTAGAAACTAGTCACAATGTAAGGAGTTCAGCTACAAGTAAATCACCCTGTAGAGAGTTCAGCTAAAACAAATCAACCTGCAGAGAGATCAGCTACAAATAAATCACTTTATAGACAGTTCAGCTACAAACAAATTACCTTGTAGAGAGATCGGCTGCAAATTAATCAACCTGCAGAGAGATCAGCTACACACAAATCAACTTGTAGAGAGATCAGCTACAAACAAATCACCCTGTAGAGAGATCAGCTAGAAACTAGATACAATGCAAGGAGTTCAGCTACAAGCAAAATCACCCTTTAGTGAGTTCAGCTACAAACAAATCAACCTGCAGTGAGATCACCCACAAAAACGCACTTGTACAGAGTTCAGTTACAAACAAATCACCCTGTAGAGAGATCAGGTAGAAGAATTCACCTTGTAGAGAGTTCATTTACAAAGAAACCATCATATAGAGAGTGCAGCTACAAAGAAATTACCCCGTAGAGAGTTCAGCTAGAAGAAGTCACCTTGTAAAGAGTTTAGTTACAAAGAAACCATCATGTACAGAGTTCAGCTACAAAGAAACCACCTGTACAGAATTCAACTACAAACAAATCACCCTGTATAGAGATCAACTAGAAGAAGTTACCTTGTAGATAGTTCAGCTACAACAATTCACCCTGTAGAAAGATCATGCTAGAAGAAGTCACCTTGTAGAGTGTTCAGTTACAAAGAAACCATCATGTAGAGAGTTCAGCTGCAAACAAATCACTCTGTAGAGAGTTCAGCTACAAAGAAACCACCATGTAGAGAGTTCAGCCTCATACAAACCACCTAGTAGAGAATTCAACTACAACAAATCACCCTGTAGAGAAGAAGTTACCTTGTAGAGAGTTCAGCTACAAAGAAACCACCATGTAGAGAGTTTAGCTGCAAACAATTCACCTGTAGAGAGTTCAGCTAGAAACAAATCACCCCGTAGAGAGATCAACTGGACGAAGTCACCTTGTAGAGAGTTCAGCTACAAAGAAACCATCATGTAGAGAATTCAGCTGCAAACAAATCACCCTGCAGAGAGTTCAGCTACAAAAAAATCACCCTGTAGAGAGTTCAGCTAGACGAAGTCACCTTATAGAGAGTTCAGCTACAAAGAAACCATCATGTAGAGAGTTCAGCTGCAAACAAATCACCCTGCAGAGAGTTCAGCTACAAAAAAATCACCCTGTAGAGAGTTCAGCTAGACGAAGTCACCTTATAGAGAGTTCAGCTACAAAGAAACCATCATGTAGAGAGTTCGGCTATAAAGACACCACCATGTAGAGAGTTTAGCTGCAAACAAATCACCTGTTACAGAGAGTTCAGCTACAAAGAAACCATCCTGTATATAGTTCAGCTATATTTCAAGTCACCCAGTAGAGAGATCAGCTGCAAAAAAATCCTGTGGGGAATAATGAGCATGTAATAAATATATGTATATAATTTGTATAATTACTAATAAAATCAAAAATAATTGAAGTACTAAAATTCTTCTTTAAGTTCTTTTCTTCTTCCTGTGGTAAAGAAAAAAAACATGGGTTAAAAAAGCCCCAAAGCCAGCCATAGGCCGGCTTTGCAGTATACAAATACAAAAAGAAGTGATATCTAATCAAAAACAGCCAAGCTGTAAAAAAAGGTGCGGCCCCCATAAAGGCCATGGTGAAAAAAGATGTGAAATCCAAGGTGGCGGCCAAGAAATGGCTGTGATGGTAGGTTAATGGTTACATTTTAATAACGGCAATTCAGGTGAATTTTGTGCCGCTTGGTCTTGGCACCAAATTCACCTGAATTGTTGTTATTAAAATGTAACCAGCCATTTCTTGGCCGCCACCTTGGATTTCACATCTTTTTTCACCATGGTTTTTATGGGGGCCGCACCTTTTTTTACAGCTTGGCTGTTTTTGATTAGATATCTCTAACACCACAGACTCCACTATCAAACTATAACAAACAAGACTGACATGTCAATTACACAAGCAAGCAGTGGTTATAACTAACTTTGATATTGCATTAGCTAGCACAGGTGAAATGTCTGCTAACTGACAACAAACTCTTCTCAATATCTGCTGTAGCGGGATGCAAGTAGACCCTGAAATCAGTAAATGAGCAGTCTATGCAATATAATGATAAAATGTGATTTTCAAAGTAGATATACAGCTTATAAATATGCCATCTTTAAAATACAGAACTACACCTACATACTTAAGAACAGTTTGATGAGCTCAGTTATTCGTGCATGAAACGGTTGGAGATGTGCCTGCCACAGCTTCCTCTGCTGACGCAAGTTCTTAGCATCAGACTCTGATGGAGGCTAAACAACAAAGCACACATGATACAAAACCATCGATCACAACAACGGGGAACATATATCACACACCTGTGCTGTGTTGACTGGCAGAGGAAGCGGCAACAATTCTGACAGAACCATCAATCCACTGAGGTATGACTACAGCACTACAATACACAAGTATTATCAGTAATAGTAGTATTAATAGTAGTACTGGCAATAATATTTAGTCAATAGTAAGGGAGTACCTGTGGGGCATTGAGGGTATGACTTAATAGTTCCTGCAGCATGGAGCACCATGGGTTACTGCTCATCTCTAGTATTACAACAATGTAGTAAGGTCATTATACACTATAACAAATAGTACCTTCCTCTTTGGTGGGGATACTACTACCATCTGTTATTGTGCTGGGAACAAAAATCAGCAACTGAAGACTGTACAGCACTGAAATTAACCATGCTGTATGAAAGCATAATGCTTTTCTACATGCAAGCAGTAACTATGGTACCAAGTAATGGATATATTTTAACTGTCAAGAGGCTGATACAGCATGAGGAAAAGCCAAGTGCTGTATTTGACATGACCCCCCCATTGCTGTATTTTCACACAGGTGGTGCTTTATAATGCACTTCTTGGTTGTCTTGTTCAGAGCATACATCACGAGTACCCAAATCCAAACTGCTGGTAATCAGACTACTGTATCAGTAATGTTCATATCTAGACTGGTAGGATTGGTTTGGTTAGGTTTGTGATTTACAATGTCACACACTGAGTGGGATTATTTTGTGACATTTCTTCTGATGTCATAATGTGTACGGGGCAGATGCAGTACAGTTATACGGCTAAGTGTAACACAAGCATTTAAGGTAGCTGTAATAACAGTGAAGTTGAAAGTCTTTGTGTATTAGTCTATCTATTGTTATACACATAACACACCTGAGCTGCAGCATTGGAGAACACTCTGGAGTGTGGTACAGAACACACTACCATGTGTATGGATAGCACCAGGTTGATGATCCTCGTATCTTGATACTACACAACACAAAGTGATGTAAAGTGGCTCTACAATTAGTGGTATAGTTGTACTTTGTAGGTGCCATTCTTGAGTAGCTCATTCATTAAGATTTTCAGAATTGCCAGTGAGTTTGATATCAGTGCTACAAAGACATGTGCATTGGCTAAATTGGCTGTTTCTGGCCCCACGACGGTAACAGTATGTTATATACTTTCTGTAAAAAAAACAAAAAAAAACTTATACAGTACATATAAGTATATTTGATACCCACATATACCTGTAGCAGTGAAAATAACACTTCAAATGTATTTGATGAAAACATTTCAATTCAACAATTTCAAATCCTTTTGATCTGTAGAAGAGTTTGCAGTCATATTAAATTCTTACAGTTACTTTCACTAACCATTTGCAGTATACGAAGACTGTGTGATAAACAGTTTCATTATCCGAAGACATGTAATCATCGATGCACCAGGCTTCAGTAGTTTACTAATAGTTAGCTGTGATATTTTGCTACAGTACAACAAAGGATAAAAATTTAGACCATATACAATAATCATGTCACACACTTTTTGATGAAGTCTACTAGGCTGGAAACTGATGATTCATCATTGGATAGATCCTTAACAGGTTGTAACCACATAGACAGTTCCGCCAGCTGAACACTTTGATTGTCTACATAGATAATGTACTATTAAGTCAATGACAGACTACAGTACATACAGGCCACACGTTCTACAGTTGATGTTTACAGTGTTGGGAAATTTACTGTGAACACACGAAATTCTTACCTTTGAAAACGTTTGCCATTGTGACCAGCTTTGAGCTGTACTGCTTAAGAAATGCTGGCTCTTCACATCCTTTATTGATTAAAAGTTACATAAATAAAAATTTATATACAGAGTGTGTGTGTGTGTTTGTTGTGTGTTTGTGTGTGTGTGTGTGTTTGTTGTGTGTGTGTTTGTTGTGTGTGTGTGTGTGTGTGTGTGTGTGTGTGTGTGTGTGTGTGTGTGTGTGTGTGTGTGTGTGTGTGTGTGTGTGCTTGTGTGTGTGTATTCGTAGCTGAGTAGATATCTTAATCTTCTTCATACAACCGTATGAAGACCACATGACCTTTATGGTAGTGGAGAGGAGGAGGAGGGAGGAGGTGTGTGTGTGCGTGTGCGTGCGTGTGTTTGTTGTGTGTGTGTGTGTGTGTGTGTTTGTTGTGTGTGTGTTTGTTGTGTATGTGTGCGTGTGCATGTGTGTTTGTTGTGTGTGTCTGCGTGCGCGTGCGTGTTTGTTGTGTGTGTGTGCGTGCGTGTGTTTGTTGTGTGTGCATGTGTGTGTTTGTTGTGTGCATGCACAGTTTCCTAATAGCAAGTAATTAGTATTAACAACCTCAAATCTAACCTTCTAATATAACAAGTATCAGCATTGTTGCATATTGACAAGCTATGGATGACTTGATTCGTTTGTTATCACTGTCAGCTTGGCCTGAAGAACATTAATACAATGAAGGTGCATATACAATGTGTACAACCTCTAACCTCTGGGCTCCATAAAAGCCAACAAGGAAGTGATGTTATCATCCATCGAAAACACTTTGGTTACAGCATCTTTGCCTATAAAATCAAAAGAAACAGTTTGGTCAAACATGCATGATACCCAAATTTAAAGTGTATTTCTTGTAATCGAAAAAATAAATTATCAATCAAACTATTTAACATAGCAACCACTACACATATTTTACACGGTGAAAAATGACCACTCTATCTCTAAAAGCTGGACAACTATGTTTGGAAACATGGACACTTCAAATCACTGACAATCACAACTTAATATTGCATTAACAGTTGACTCCAAATTAAGACATTAAATAGCAACATGCATACAATAGAGATGCAGAAATCCACAGAGACCTACCAACTGCTGTCAGTGTCATGGAGTATAGGGTGTGCAGTGTAGAGATACACTCTGGTAAGTCTAGGTCAGTCACAGTTTGTTTAGGCTGACGTCTTATTGTATCAATGGCGTGTATCACCTGTACAAGAGTATCAACAGCAGTTGTTAAGAACAACACACTACTGAGTATAACTACCTGTAGATAGTAGATCAACATTATTCCCAGTGGATATGCAGTACATGCATCAGTACTGTCACCCTTTAAGAACACCTGCAAACACACCACATAAATGCTATAATAACATGACAACCACAACCAACAATCCGTATCACATTTGGCCACATGGATTTAAATGGAGTATCATGTTAGTGAAACAAGTATGGATAGAGAAATAAATAAATTATTGAGTCTACTGTTTCTTGCATTTTTTTTCTTTTGATAAATATTTGTAAACCTGAAAACTTTTGTAGATTTTCTACATTTTAGTGGCTTGTCTGTAAACTAATAAAACAGTTAATGGTTATTATCATCTAATAATCTGAACTCAAGCATAACCTCCTTGGGTAGTGCATCAGTCTCACAATCTGAAGGCAGTGAGTTTGATCCTCACAGGGAGAATGATATTCTGTTCTTCCACTCCTTTTGTGTATACCATCTTTTATTCATATAGTTTTACTTGCAGATGCAAACTACCTGGCTGGTTTTCAATAAGCAGGTTACACTTATTTCATCAGTATTAAGACATGCCAGTAATAGCCACATAATTGAGATCAGTAAATAGCTGACTTTTATTGCCATTTATTTATGCTAGTACCTATGGAACATGTGAATACTCAACAGTGGAACATGTGATACTCAACAGAGGAACATGTGATACTCAACAGTGGAACATGTGATACTCAACAGAGGAACATGTGATACTCAACAGTGAGTTCAAACAAATGCTGACATCATCCAGTATGCTGAGCTGGTTCAAATTTTCACTATGAAACAATAGTTTACTCAGTATTCTATGAAGTGTGTGACGATGAGTTGTGCTGGCTTGTTCCTTCTTCTTGTGGTATTCCCTGTTAGTCAGACATCAACACTTGATTGTTCTGATCAACAGTCAACAGGTAGTGCTAGTGGTATGGCTGATCATCAACAAGTCACTACACTACAATATTGCCTCGTTGATAACTGTACCATCATGAGGGTGAACAATGGAGAGATATTGGACATCATCTTCACTACTGATAGTCTACTGATAACCACTTCAAGGGGTAACCAAACTTCTCTGGTGATTGCCAAGGATGAAGCTGAGTTGTGGTGTGCGAATGCTGAAGACCGAGTGTTTCTTGTTGTGCTTGTGGTACTATCATCAGTAATAGTATTTGCCAGCGGCTATATTCTTACCATACACCTGATCTTTCCTGAGCTGCGCAATACAATAGGAAAGATACTAATCATCAGCAGTTCTGCTATGATTCTTCTCCAGGTTAGCAATGTGGCTATAACACTAATGAACACTGAGATAGCGCTTGACTCTCTTTTTATCTGCCGAATTGTTGTCCAAGCAAGTATCCAAGCATACATGGTACGAGAGGCTTGCTCCACTTGTATCCTGGCCTATGTTGCGCACATGATGAATCGTAGTGACAACCTCAAACAAGGAATGCCAAAACATCTCTTCAGATTTTACATGGCTTACCTAATAGGATCACTGGTAGTATTTAACATCTCTGCCATACTCTACGATGCTGCAACTGGCGATGCTGACCAACTGCTTCTTCCTAGCGGCCATTGTGAAATTGGTCATGTTGGTCAATATGATGTCATGTACATAATGGTTGCCTATGGTACTCTTAACAAGGCAGTACAGGTGGGTCTGTTTGTAGTCTACTTGTTCTATTTCTACAAGTTCAGTACAGAAGGTCATGTTGGACACAAGCAAACCCACAGACGGCTTTCCAAGATTGCGGTTAACATTGGGGCTACCGTGGGCATAGCTAAAGTGGCTTGGTTTATTTTGGCACTCACTGGGCAAGCGGAATTGGGAGTCATCATAGGCATATTCATTTTAACCATACAGGAGTTTGTCATCATGGCTATATTCATGTGCAACAAGAAGGTGGCTGGCTTATGCAAGCAGAAGCTGGGCAAAGAATAAGTGATGACATTAATCAACTTGTAACTGCTATTTCACTATGTAGTTGCTGTATATACATACAAAGCTGTTTGGCATATTTAATCTTTCAACAGCTGTAGTTGATACGTTCAGTTTCATGGTTGTATCAATGATACGTTTCATAAAATTTCACTTTAGGTGATATTACGTAAAGAAACTACAAACACCAACATATGTTCTATCTACGTTGAGCTTACTCAACGCCTGCATACGTATGTAGTGCTTACTTTTACATAGATGTTTATGAATAGTAAAAGGTTCACAACATGCCCTTTGGTACATTGTTTATTAAACAAGCACAGTCTGCTTGTGGTGATGATAGTGATTTAATCAGTTATTTCTGCTCTTAATTCTACCAAACGATTATTCTGTTCATCCAGATCACCGAATGGCACCAAGCCAACTTTCTGAGTGTAAGTCAATTTACGACATTCTTCTTCTTTTGCTACTCCTAATAAGCACTTTGGTATCTCGGCCATTTTAGCATGTAACAAAGTATATTTAATGATATGTATGTACCAGCACACCAACACATATAATACTGCATGCTCAATTTGCATCTCTTAGGCTGAAAGACTTCCGTTGCTACACTGAATAATGATTGTTCTACAGGTACACCTGATAAAACAATTATTCACATTTGATAGCACCCAAGTTTTGGCCGTTAAATTAGAAGCTCATTGGATCAAAGACTTTTGATAAGAGCTGGCAGCTTTTGTGCTTTAAAAGTACATAATATAAGTACTCTGAAATACCTGTAACAAACAATGCGTAGCGCACGTGCGTAATGAAAATGCATCAGTATTTGTATCCTGTCCTCTGCGTGGCGTACCCAAGATTCAACACAACAATTAAGGAGCCTACTACCAACTATGCCTGCGAGCAAAGTTTGGTAGGATTGCGTTATATAAATTCGAAGATATGAAAGCGACTTAGAATAATCTATTCAGTTTAAAAACTCATCTATCAAAGCACGTAGAAATTAATTATTTCAGCTCCCGCAGTTTTCCACCTTGTAGAATACTTCTATGGATTCCTTTTTGTGCTATGCACCACTACAGTTACTAAAAACGTACACAAGTGTACTATTATGATTGATAAAACAGTTATAGAAGAAATATTGCAAAATGTTGATCCATATTGTTTTTTTTTTTTTTTTTTTTGTTTCTTTTAGCAAATTAATGACATAAGATAAAACAGTACATAATAAACAAAAACAAATTATCTTAAATATGGGCCTCAGCGACCTGCACAGCAATTGGTGCCTCAGCAATGGGACAGCGCTCCATAGAGTTGTAGATAATAGCTCACAACAGAACTGTACGACATGTATTTTTTCAGTTTTTTTCCCAAAATGTCAAGCCATCGTGCGCGCCCCAGTCTCATTCCGGATAATTAAGATCACGCGATGGATGCGCGTCTATATAGGGCCATATGAAGAGACCAAGCATGTGGTGTTAGCGAGCGTGGTCTATTTTGTAAAGTGAATCTCGTTAGTATTACACCGTGAATATTTTTAACCTAACCAAGTAATAAAACTGACTATTTCGCCATTGATGTATACGGATTTATACACTTAGTGGGATCGAAATACACTGAGGTAAAAAAGTCAACAAAACCGGCACTACTGGAGTTGCAGTACACCATCTTAGCCTGGGCTATGGCCTAAGTGTAGGTTCAATATCTATCATCGGCCTTATTTTCTTCGTTGAAGGATACCGAGGACGACAGAGTTCGGGCAGCATGGAGCCAACGTAAAATTTCTGCGAGAATTTCTGTAACTTTTTGTACATAACCTCTTTCCAGAACTTATCATCATAGTACTGAGATTCGATGAATTACTAAGGTCTGGCTGTTATGAGGTGTGTACACAACAAAATCACACCAACTTGGCCGTAAGATATGCAGCTGGCCTTGCACTTGATAGTAGTTATGCTTGGGTTTGAGGTGATATGTTTCATCTGTGTCAGTCAAAAAGAAAGAAGATTTCTGGCATAGATCTTTCACTGATGTATCTCTTGCTAGGAATGGACACTTGATCTCGAGCAACTCCAAGGGATCATCTGCTGATGGGTCATAAAGCAATCCATCAGGTGATGCTACAAGCCATGAATCCTGTAATGTAGAAGTATTTACATGCACGCATATTTCATACTTTACCTTCAGGTCTACGTGTAACCCAGTCATGGTAACAGTGGCATCTGGATGGTGTTCTGATTTGAGGTATTCAGTGTATGCAGCTCTCGCTATTCCTTCTTTGATGCAGCCATATCGCATTGCTGATGTCTCTCTTGTTGATGAATACAAGATACGGACTGTCAGTGGACCAAACTCAGCTCTTTGCTTACACACTTCACCAAAATGAGAGGCTGTTATCCGTATCTTGCGTTGTTTTCCACATTCACCTGAAGGATCATTAGCCTGCTGTGCTGTCCATAGAGCCAACTGCTGTTGCTGCTGCTCAGTAACCACCAATCGAGGCAAATGTTCTCTACATAGCACCTGCAATTCATCGATGGTAACATCTACCTGTGCTGCTGCAACACCATATGATGTATCTTGATTGCTGGGGACCAATTTACTCATTAACCGTTACCGCTTGTACTTTACCAGTACTTTTCTAGCACTGTCCAAGGTATGCTTCCGTTTTCTTCTGTTACCATGTGTGTCCACTACATCCAGTGCAGGTGTGTTAAAGCCCAGTCGTCTCCACACTTGTGCAATCCAGTCAGGGCCACATTGGACTCTGAGTGCAGCAGCCATGCAATGATGCTGAAAAGACCCAGATTGTATGCGGTTAAAATATTTTCCATCATCCATCTTGCAGCGGATTGACATGTAGTTTTCACACAGGTTGGTGGTTTTATTACGGATCAACTGTGCAGCTTTTGATTATTATCAACCTTGTGTCAAAGATGCCAGTTACGAGGAATGGTGTAATATACCTAACACAACCCCCACTGAACAGATGATAGCAGTGTATCACAAAGGAACAATGGTGTTTGCTTATAAAGGTTATTTTAATTGTACCACTGGACTGGAGCTATTCTACTTGATGTCAAAAAAAGGGTCAGATTTGTGTACAATTAATAATGGGAGACCACCTGCACCTAGTGTACATGTGACTGGAATACTCGGCCTTACATTTGATAAAGCATCTCCCACTAACCACTATTGTAACTGCAATACTTATAATCAAGGATCCACACTGACAGTGAGCATGAGTGTTGTTGGTGTGACTGTCTCATTCCATCTTCCATCAGTAGCAGCAGAAGTGACACTGATACGACTATGGCAATTGTTGTCCAATAAATGTAGCATTTAAATGACCATTTTTGTCGCAGCAGGCAGCAGTTGTTGACCTATGGGATTCAATTCCACCAAATATTCTATTAGAAGGTCACACAAATGGATGGCAGACTGTACATGTTTTACAGGACATACAGAGATATTTTATGACTCTATAATAACTGTGTATATAGCTATGTGTTGTACTTTTCTACAGCGAGGTTTACAAAACATTAAAAAAAAATGAAATTACCACTACTGAACTTTTTGCTGCTGTATAACTATTGCTATAATATTATTAGTTTATTGCATGGAAGAATGAAAACATTGGACATACTCTCTGTGTCCTGTATCTGCTCCTTACAAAATTATGTTTAATTGTTTTCAGTCTGTGTGCATATTATATATAATTATATTATTATTATATGCATACCTACAAAAGCGGTGCACATGCATGCATGCAAACCTTTTAGGCAACTCAACTAACATACAGAACTTAGCTATATACTGTGTATTATATGGAGTGATGTATCTGTTTTCACTATTAAAAGTATTAATTAAATACGGGAAATAGAGATCGCTGCAAAAATGAAAGGAACAAAAGTCAATCAAGTCAACATGTTAAACCATTCCTAGAACTGCACTAGAGCACACTTACACCCTTTAAAAGCCTAACATTTGAAATTGTCACACACAGATCTATTCAGACTGGTAAAGACTATGAGAATATAGTGTGAGTTTTGCATAAACTAGGAATGAAGGGAAAAGCATGCACTGCAACTGCAAGCTCAATTGCTCCTGGATACACTGTTTTAGACATGGCAAAGACAGCTACATACTATAATCCTTAGCAAGCAATTAACAAGTGTAGCAGTAATCTCTCTATACTTATCAAGCTCTATAAACTAAACATATTCAGTGATATCTGTATCACCATTAGACAGGGTATGTACCACCTCCATTGAGTTTGAACAGATGCCTGTACATGTGGCAAAAATTCAAGAACACATATTATTGTGCTTTAAAGGATTTGACATATATACTCCATTGTAGCAGTTTAACATGCTGACTTGTTTAACTCTCGTTGCTTTTTCTGCAGTTTCTATTTTAATATTATTTGATCAAATAAATTTATTAAGGCTTTACAGCACACATGCTGAAGGTCTGTAGGACACCTGATCCTACAGACTGTTTAAAGAAATTAATTATCCATCATTAATTTTTGCATGGAACATGACAACTATAGCTGTAATCTTCAATGTCAATGTGCCAAATACTCCAGGTACTATAATTATATCAATAATTTAATATATCTGTAGCCCACAAAGTGTGTAGCTAAGGTGTAGATTTTTGTTGTAATATTATGATCTATGATCCAGCTCTCTGTACAGTGCGACTTTATTATGCCTAACCATGCATATTATATGGATTGGAAATCAGAAAATTGTACATTATATAGACCACACACCATGTGGTCTATATCATTATGAGAGCCCACCTGCTACTTTACAATCACAATTTATACAATAAAATTTTGAAACTGTAATTAATCGGCAAAAGCAATACGTGACGGCAATCAGTAAAACTTATGTTTAGCAAGGGATTTCATGTCATTTCTTGCACTTATATAATAGTGAGTTGGTGAGTGATATCTTGTCAAGAGAGACCAAGTATTCCAGACACATCATTGGCAAGACTGTGGCTTTCCACCTTTATAAGTTCCAAGATGACCAAGACAATACTTGTATGATAATTTCTGCATGGATCTATTTTTCAAACTCTTGTAGCATGTTCGTTTTAATGATTGCATGACAAATAAAATTAGTGTTAGGTGATATGTTTCTGTGCTGGTGTCTTATATCTTACTACAAAACAGTTTAGGTTAGTATTGCACAAATGTATACATACACGAGTACAAAAAAGCCAAATGACATTAAATTAGTCTTTTAGAGTAAGTAGCACTATGTCTTCCCTTCCACCCATCTGATGGTGTACTCCTGCTACTGCCACCATAGCCAACCATTTGCACTGTCCTGTAACAAAAAGGTAGATGAAAAGATACTTACAAATTCTATTTTTACACAGTACAGTTTGGCTGAGATTGTGTGAATGACACCAGGAGAGTGCCAAGGTCAAAAAAAACAAAAACATTAGCTATGTGGTTGTCTACCTTACTACCTAATACATGAAAAATTTGGTGGTGACTTTAATTTGGCAAATTTAAAACATACTGACAAATAGCTACATTACTAATTTAAAAGTGAAGTAGGGTAAATAGTAGTGAAACAATGAGATGAATGATGGTATTATAGCTCTGTGAGAAAATCCCCACATTGGCATGTTAAATATACTAGTTTTAGTTTTTTTTGACATACAGCTATGCACATGTGACTGTTCTATTAGAGTGACTGCTGGATTAGAGTATCCTTTCACCTACCAGGAGGCATGTCACTATGCTAGCATTATAAAAATACAGTCAGACCAATAATAAGGGTGTGTGATCATCGTGATCAAGTAAATAGATTGTTAAGAGGTGTGGACTCTACGCTCGATATTAAATAACCAAGACGGTTAATGGGCATGATCTTGAATCTGTCATGAAGTTAGTTATCTTCTGGGTGTCCAGTACCTCTTACAGTAGTGTAAGCTCTTTAAATATTTTTTGTGGTGTCTAAATATGATGTTCAAGGAAAGTGTTGATACGGAAAACTAATGCCTCAATATAGTTTTATTGCATGAAGACGACAACGGACCAGCGTGATTGAATTAAAAGGAAAGACATGGCACAGAGGGCACATGCTTGTTGGAACCCCAAAAGGCACACATGGTGAGTTTATTGTTGTGGCATAAAATAGTGGCCATGCACCACTCCATTTGGCCTCCAGCCTTGTGACTGCAAGCCATGAGTTTTGGTGATTTAAAAAATTCTATATACGACCACCTGTATGTGTTTTCTTGTATTTAATGCTGTATCGTGATTGACGCACCTTTGGACATGACTTCTGTTCCCAAACCGTGGGCAACCATTTGACCTCCATCTTAAACTATGTAAGAACCCGATGGCTGAACCCAATGAATATATAATTAAACTATTGAAACAGATTCCCGTAATGTTAAGATTTGTACTCAGTAAACATGTAACACTTATGCATCAATTGCTATACACATACCTTGAATCACTTTTGTCACTTGAATATCTTGAACTGGACTTTAGTCGAGAATACATGTCTGTGAGTATGTCACACAACACCTCATTATAAACACTACACACTCAATCTCAAAGTTGTATGTATGTCAATGGTCATGTGCAAAGAGTTATTGCATTTATAGAGTTCTGCCAGCATTTGTGATATGTGATGTACATACATACATTCTTCCTGAAGTTCTTGACCAAAATGCTTGGCAAACTACTTAAACATAACAAAGTATATTCAGTTTGCAAATGAATCAACAAACACTACATATATCCAGCAACAGTACATTATATATACTTTATTTGGAACATAAATATCTCACATATGTGCACATAAAATATGCAGAGCTTCTACTAATACTAACTCATTGACAAGCTCTCTATGTACTCTTGTGTATAGAAGAACACGTGATGTATGTATGTATGTGTTTATATAATTATTAATGCTTCCAACAGTACAGTAAAATGGTTGAATCTCAAGCAAATATACTTACCCATGTGGCCGGCTGCAGCAGATCCCCAAGCAGCTCTGTACACAAGTACATGACTATTTCAAACACCATAGAATAATATAGAACAAATATCAGACCTTGCAGATGCCAAGTGTCTTAGATTTTGGGATGACACAAATGCCAGTCTGGCTGCAGTGGCAGCAGCGGCCGCCCAAGGGTTAGAGCGAACTGAACTACTGCTACTAGACATACCTGTAGAACAAAATGGATGGATTGTAGTAACTTTTGAAGGGGAAATACACTTGGTGATCAGTTATTAGTGAACAAATAGCAATTACACACAATTTAATATTTAAATCAAAGTTTATACACTAGATATGAAGCAGTAACTCCCTACTATGACATACTTCTTCTATCCATTTGTTGTTGTTGTTGCCCCATTCCAGCGTACCATCGAGCGGCTGCCATTTGTTGGTAACCACCAACAGATGCCATCAGTGGATGCATACCCAATGAATGACTAGACCTTGCCCCTCTGCCTCGGCCAGACTATACAATCAGAGCAATAAATATACTAACAGAATTGGAAAAATAGATCTACATTAGGAAAAAAGAATGTAGGTGTGTTGTTCTACTAACTGTTAGGGAATATGCCACTCAACTAATGCCTGCTAACAACATTGTACTTTATACACTTACTCCCATAGCCATGAAGTCATCAACATGCATAGAAGGAGGTCTACTGGTGTTCTGTTTCCTCAACCTGAAGATGTCCTTGCCTCTGCCAGAGTGAGCCATAGTAGCTCTATGAGCCATCGCTATACGTGCATCAAAGATGACATTTTATACAACATACACATAGTATAGTTTGTATGTACCTTCTTTGTATCTCTTTTGCATCTCAGCATTGCCAATCCTATGTCGCCTATAATAAACAAAGTTACTTATCACAATATTTTCTGTTTTCAGGTATACGTGCAGTGCCTGATGCTTATATGTATGTAGCGTAGGCCTCTTCTAAGAAAATCTGCTTACTTTTCTCTGGCAGGTGAAGGAGGTGGTGATGGTAGCAATTGCTTTTGTAGTTCCTCCTCAAGGTTGAGGTCAGGAACACACTCTGATGCTAACGTCTTCAAGTCCACCTTGACCTGTTGAAACACAGCAATTATCAAATGTGTAAGAATCCATGTTGTTACAGACAGCAAAAAAAATTATAAATGTGTAACCTTCAGAGATAACAGCACATATATTTCAGTAAAGCCATACATCAAAGAGTTTTTGGTTGTCTGGTAAGGTGTTAATGTGAGCTCAAAGGAAGGTATTACAAAATAAACAGAATAAGTGCATTGCAGAAGTCAGACCATTCAGTGGGGACATGTGCAAGCTAGTTATATCAGTCACTACAATATCTCCCACACTTTAGTTATTGACACTTGTGCTGGCTTTGCCTCAGACTAGTGTCAATAAGATACATGTATCTTCCCTTACTTGGTAACAAATTATAACTTACTGTTTCTGGTGTAACTTCTGTTTCATCATAAGGAGGAGTAGATAGCCAAAAATCAGGATCACTGTGTTTAAACAACTAATACTTAAAAGGTATGTAAGACTGGGTCATACCTTGTGTCTTCTGTTGTTATCAATATCATTGGACTTCTCTCATAGAACTGCTCTTCAAATGATAACATCTGGGGCACCACGATAGTGGACACGTCAGGAATATCTATAAAGGAAGAAACCAAGTTAGTCATACAACAACCAATTTCACAGTATCAACACATGTTCCACCAACAAGCGTACCAAATTTAACTGTTTCGAGATCAGCGATAACAGAAAGAACCTCAGTAATTCTGTCACTAAATGTTTCAGCTAACGTTTCATTATCTTTACAGTTTACCTGCAGAAGTCATGAGTAATATAATATTAACTATTGTGATCTCACATACTTTTATCACACTGATTAGTTTTTCGAGCTTATTAGGTTTACCGTCTGCTTCAGCATAAACAGTCCTGATCAGTTTAGCAGGAAGACAAACAGTTCTTGATAGAGCAATGCTATCTAGTTCTGGGGGCTTTTCTGTATCTTCCATTTTTGACTCCTCTTTAATTCTCTCAACAACATTTGGATCAGGCTGGTATTTGATCTTCTCTTCAATGTCTTGACTCTCTTTTTTGACCACTTTTCCATAGTCTTGATCATCTTCACCCTTGATTTCATCATCTTCATCCTTAATCTCACCCAACTCTCTATCATCATCCATCTCTTCATCAAGGACCTGATTCTCTTGTTCAATCACATCAAACTCTTGATGTTTGCCCTCTTCAGAGTCTTTGTCAACTTTTGAATCAAGATGTTGTTCTCGTTTGGTTTGATCTTGAACTGGTTTAGTTTCATTATTGCAGGAAGTAGGTAAGGGGGAACACAATGACTCCAGCAGTCCAACAAAAAGAGATGTACATGACAGAAGCTCATCTGATGGTGAAGAGGTGGATCTGTTTTACAGAATTATTAAGGACAATTTTTGATAAATGCTAACGTACTCATAAGTGTCTATCAGTCTCTGAAGCAGTGCAGTAAACTCTGCGATCTTCCTAGGAAAGTGACTGACAAAAACAGAGATGATTATGTAAAACATCAAACATGCATGCATACATACGTGTGTACATACTAACGGTGTGATTGTTTGATTATAGTACGTTCAGAGTGCTGTACATGGTGTGTTTGTATGTACAGTACATACACATGGACAGACAGACAGACACACATGAACATGCACACACACTAGTATGTACACAACACACTCCACATGACACTCCGCATGACATACGTACTTGATCATGTGTACCATGCCATTGTCATGTTGGCACAGTGATACTAATATCTTGAGGCTCATCTCAACAGTAGGAAATGCAGCAACTTTACTAGTCAAGTGACTAAATATTGCAGTCACTATTGATGCCAGGATGTCCTGACTGGGTAAACTATTTGATGCCTAAACGATAACTCAAATTACAACTGGGTTTGTAAAACTATCAACACATGTAGTACATACCTGCTGTGGAGTCAGCGAGAAGGTATCTGTTTCATTGCAGCACAGTCCCACAAAGGGATCAGACAATGCGTGGAAGATAGTCTACACAACACACTATACAATACTATATACTTTTCTCTGTAACTTCCTACCATAATACATAGCTGGACAGGCAGCGATGGAGTAGCAGTCAGATACTTTGACAAGAGTAGAATAAATGCAACTGGCTTGTCACTTCCTTGTTCACTCCTAACACATAAAGGATAACATGTAAGTGTTATACACTGTCCGAGCATTACTCAGTTAGTTGGTCAAGGATGGCCAGTTTGATCACAGGTTGTTGTACTATCACAGACACCGTTGTCAGTAGAGGAAGAAGACTAACAAATGGGAAACAATCATGAAATGAATAATAGCCGATGTAAAGTAGAAATAGATTATGTAAGTGGTATAGCATATTGACAAGGTGTGTGTGTGTGTGTGTGCGTGCGAGTGTGTGTGTGTGCGCGCGCGTGTGTGTGTGTGTGCGTGTGTGTGTGCACACGCATGTGTGTGAGTGTAGTTGTGTGTGAGTGTAGTTGCGTGTGAGTGTAGTTGTGCGTGCGTGTAGTGTGTGTTTCAACACTAGTAAATATTAACATATTTGCACTGCGAAAAATTTGGATACTAACACAAGTTCTTTGGTATTCTGTATCTTCTGCTTGTCTTTATCCTTTATCACTGAAGATATCTCTAACACCACAGACTCCACTATCAAACTATAACAAACAAGACTGACATGTCAATTACACAAGCAAGCAGTGGTTATAACTAACGTTGATATTGCATTAGCTAGCACAGGTGAAATGTCTGCTAACTGACAACAAACTCTTCTCAATATCTGCTGTAGCGGGATGCAAGTAGACCCTGAAATCAGTAAATGAGCAGTCTATGCAATACAATGATAAAATGTGATTCAAAGTAGATATACAGCTTATAAATACACCATTTTTAAAATACAGAACTACACCTACATACTTAAGAACAGTTTGATGAGCTCAGTTATTTGTGAATGGAATGGCTGGAGATGTGCCTGCCACAGCTTCCTCTGCTGACGCAAGTTCTTAGCATCAGACTCTGATGGAGGCTAAACAACAAAGCACACATGATACAAAACCATCGATCACAACAATGGGGAACATATATCACACACCTGTGCTGTGTTGACTGGCAGAGGAAGTGGCAACAATTCTGACAGAACCATCAATCCACTGAGGTATGACTATAGCAATACAATACACAGGTATTATCAGTAACAGTAGTATTAACAGTAGTAGTGGTATAAATTATATGTATTCAATAGTAAGAGAGTACCTGTGGGGCATTGAGGGTATGATTTAATAGTTCCTGCAGCATGGAGCACCATGGGTTACTGCTCATCTCTAGTATTACAACACTGTAGTAAGGTCATTATACACTATAGTGAATAGTACCTTCCTCTTTGGTGGGGATGCTACTACCATCTGTTATTGTGAAGTTGATGAGTATCTCAATAATGTCATTTTGGATCTGTAGGGAACAAAATATCAACTGAAGACTGTACAGCACTGAAATTAACCATGCTGTATGGAAGCATAATGCTTTTCTACATGTAAGCAGCAACTATAGTACCAAGTAATGGATTTATTCTAATTGTCAAGAGGCTGATACAGCACGAGGAAAAGACAAGTGCTGTATTTGTCATGATCCCCCCTTCCCAGTGCTATATTTTTCATACTGTACACACAAGCACAGGTGGTGCTTTATAATGCACTTCTTGGTTGGCTTGTTCAGAGCATACATCACGAGTGCCCGAATCCAAACTGTTGGTGATCAGACTATCAGTAAGTATTCATATCTAGACTAGTAGGATTGGTTTGGTTTGCGATTTACAATGTCACACACTGAGTGGGATTATTTTGTGACATTTCTTCTCATAATACGTATGGGCAAATGTAGTACAGTTACGTGGCTAAGTGTAACACAAGCATTTAAGGTAGTTGTAATAACAGGGAAGTCTCTGTGTATCATAATTTCAAAGTCTATCTATTGTTATACACATAACACACCTGAGCTGCAGCATTGGAGAACACTCTGGAGTGTGGTACAGAACACACTACCATGTGTATGGATAGCACCAGGTTGATGATCCTTGTATCTCGATACTACACAACACAACAGTGATGTTGTAGGCTCTACAATTAGTGTTATATAGCCGTACTTTGTAGGTGCCATTCTCAAGTAGTTCATTCATTAAGACTTTCAGAATTGCCAGTGAGTTTGATAACAATGTTACAAAGATGTGTGCACTGGCTACAGAAATTGGCTGTTTCTGGCCCCACGACGGTAAGAGTATGTTATATACTTTCTGTAAAAAAACAAACAAACAAAAACTTATACAGTACATAAAGGCATATTTGATACCCATATATACCTGTAGCAGTGAAAATAACACTTCAAATGCATTTGACGAAAACATGTCAATTCTAGAAAGCAACAATTTCAAATCCTTTTGATCTGTAGAAGAGTTTGCAATCATATTAAATTCGTACAGTTACTTTCGCTAACCATTTGCAATATACGAAGACTGTGTGATAAACAGTTTCAATATCCGAAGACATGTAATCATCGATGCACCAGGCTTCAGTGGTTTACTAATAGTTAGCTGTGATATATTGCTACAGTACAACAAAGGATAAAGATTTAGACCATATACAATAATCATGTCACACACTTCTTGATGAAGTCAACTAGACTGGAAACTGATGACTCATCATTGGATAGATCCTTAACAGGTTGTAACCACATAGACAGTTCAGCCAGCTGAACACTTTGATTGTCTACATAGATAATGTACTATTAAGTCAATGACAGACTACAGTACATACAGGTCACACATTCTACAGTTGGTGTTTATAGTGTTGGGAAATTTACTGTGAACACATGAAGTTCTTACCTTTGAAAAAGTCTGCCATTGTGACCAGCTTTGAGCTGTACTGCTTAAGAAATGCTGGCTCTTCACATCCTTTATTGATTAAAAGTTACATAAATAAAAATTTATATACAGTATGTGTGTGTGTGTGTGCGTGCGTGTGTGTGTGTGTGCGTGCGTGCGTGTGTGTGTTTGTTTGTTGTGTGCATGCACAGTTTCCTAATAGCAAGTAATTAGTATTAACAGCCTCAAATCTAACCTTGTAATATAACAAGTATCAGCATTGTGGCATATCGACAAGCTATGGAAGATTTGATTCGTTTGTTATCACTGTCAGCTTGGCCTGAAGAACATCAATACAGTGAAGGTGCATATACAATGTGTACAACCTCTAACCTCTGGGCTCAATAAAAGCCAACAAGGAAGTGATGTTATCAACCATTGAAAACACTTTCGTTACAGCATCTTTGCCTATAAAATCAAAAAAAACATTTTGGTCAAACAAGCATGATACCCAAATTTAAAGTGTAATTCTTGCAACTGAAAAAACAAATTATGCAATCAAACTATTTACCATAGCAACCACTACACATATTTTACACACTGTATTGGGTGAAAAATGACCATCTCCATCTCTAAAAGCTGGACAACATATGTTTGAAACATGGACACTTTAAATTAGCACATTGACAATCACAACTTAAACATAGCATTAACAGTTGACTCCAAATTAAGACATTAAATAGCAACATGCACACAATAGAGATGCAGAAATCCACAGAGACCTACCAACTGCCGTCAGTGTCATGGAGTACAGAGTGTGCAGTGTAGAGATACATTCTGGTGAGTCTAGGTCAGTCACAGTTTGTTTAGGCTGACGTCGTATTGTATCAATGGCTTGTATCACCTGTACAAGAGTTGCAACAGCAGTTGTTAAGAACAACATACACTACTGACTATAACTACCTGTAGATAGTAGATCAACATTATTCCCAGTGGATAAGCAGTACATGCATCAGTACTGTCACCCTTTAAGAACACCTACAAACACACCATATAAGATGCTATAATACCATGACAACTACAACCAACAATCTGTATCACATACTTGGCCATATGGATTTAAAAGGAGTATATATCATGTTAGTGAAAGTAAGTATGGATTAAGAAATAAATAAATTATTGAGTCTTGCTTTTTTTCTTCTTCTTTTGCATAAATATTTGTAAACCTGAAAACTTTTGTAGATTTTCTACATGTTAGTGGCTTGTCTGTAAACTAATAAAACAGTTAATGGTTATTATCATCTAATCATCTGAACTCAAGCATAGCCTCCTTGGCACAGTGGGTAGTGCATCAGTCTCATAATCTGAAGGTAGTGAGTTTGATCCTAACAGGGAGAATGACATTTTGTTCTTCCACTCCTTTTGTGTATGTTTTAATACCAACTTTTATTCATATGGTTTTACTTGCAGATGCAACCACTTGGCTGGTTCTCAATAAGCAGGTTACACTTATTTCACCAATATTAAGGCATGCCAGTAATAGCAACATCAGTAAACGGCTGACTGTTAATACCATTTATTTGTGCTAGTACCAGTGGAACATGTGTTATACAACATGTGAGCATGTGATACTCAACAGTCAAACATGTGATACTCAACAGTGAGTTCAAACAAATGCTGGCATCATCCAGTATGCTGGGCTGGTTCAAATTTTCACTATGAAACAATAGTTGCTCAGTATTCTACGAAGTGAGTGACGATGAGTTGTGCTGGCTTGTTCCTTCTTCTCGTGGTGTTCTCTGTTAGTCAGACATCAACACTTGATTGTTCTGATCAACAGTCAACAGGTAGTGCTAGTGGTATGGCTGATCATCAACAAGTCACTACACTACAATATTGCCTCGTTGATAACTGGTACCACCATGAGGGTGGACAATGGAGAGATACTACACTACTGATAGTCTATTGGTAACCACTTCAAGGGGTAACCAAACTTCTCTGGTGATCGCCAAAGATGAAGCTGAGTTGTGGTGTGCGACTACTGAAGACCAACTGTTTCTTGTTGTGCTTGTGGTACTATCATCAGTAATAGTATTTGTCAGTGGCTATATTCTTACCATACACCTGATCTTTCCTGAGCTGCGCAATACAATAGGAAAGCTACCGATCATCAACAATTCTGCTATGATTCTTCTCCAGGTTAGCAATGTGGCTAATGAACACTGAGATAGTGCTTAACTCTCTTTGTATCTGTCGAATTGTTGTCCAAGCAAGTATCCAAGCATACATGGCACGAGAGGCTTGCTCCACTTGTATCCTGGCTTATGTTGCGCATATGATGAATCATAGTGACAACCTCAAATGTGGAATGCCGAAACATCTCTTCAAATACTACATGGCTTATCTACTAGGATCACTGGTGATATATAACATCTTTGCAATATTCTATGACACAGTGACTGGCAATGCTGACCACTTGCTCCTTCCTAGTGGCCATTGTGAAATTGGTATGGTTGGTCAATACGATGTCATGGACATAATGGTTGCCTATGGTACCCTTAACAAGGCAGTACAGGTGGGTCTGTTCGTGGTCTACCTGTTCTACGTACTTCTACAAATTCAGTACAGAAGGCCATGTTCTACACAAGGAAACCCAAAAATGGCTTTCCAAGATTGCAGTTAGCATTGGGCTGGCATAGCTAAAGTGGCTTGGTTCATTACGGCACTCACTAGGCAAGCAGCATCACTTTAACCATACAGGAGTTTGTCATCATGGCTATATTCATGTGCAGCAAGAAGGTAGCTGCCTTGTGCAAGCAGAAACTGGGCAAAGAATAAGTGATGACATTAACTAACTTGTAACTGCTATTATATATGAATGCTGTATATACAAAGCTGTTTGGTATATTTAATCTTTTAACAGCTGTAGTTGCTATGTTCAGCTTCATGATTTTATCAATAATATGTTTCGTAAAATTTCGCTTTGTCTCGTGCACCTCACAGTTAGGTGAGGAGTTTCTTTTAGCATGTATATGTCCAAATTCGGAGTTCACATGATACAGTCAGAGTTTGTTACCCAACCACACAAAAGGATTCTTATTATAAATGGCGCTTCTGACAACAAGATATACTGTCACATACGTAGTACCGTGCATTGATGTAGACAAGGGAAGCTGGAAATCATATTGTAGACATGTTTACTATCTACTTACACATCCTTGAAATTAAGAACCAGTTACCCAACAAGCAAGAAGACTGTACAAGTTTATATAGTAAGTTTACATTTTACCAAAACATAGACAAACACACAACTCGCATTTACTTCACTGTACAGAAACAGAACAAAGATAGTCTTACTCTCCATGAAGAAGTGAATCCGATAGTATAAACGTTATGTCTTGTTTCAGTGTTACTAAAGTAATTAATTGTGTGTAAAGTTATTTTTGTAGCACAAGTTTTTACCCAATGCAATTCATTGCGATTTATCTCAAAAACAGAATTATGCAAACTAGTCAAGTTTTTGCTCAGTGGGTCACATACTATAAACTATGAATTAAATGTCAACATAGTTCTTGCACTTTCTTGATCTCAGCTTGGCTTATATTGTACTGTTTTCCTGTGATCGTTGCTGGAACATCAAATGGGTGATGGGAACCCGGCATATGTACATATGTGGCCAGTGGAATGACCGACCGGGACCATGAGGACGGATAAAATTTATTTTTACATACATCATTCTGGTCTTTGTTCCAATCCACCACTTCATTTCGTATATGCAAGCAACATACATGTATTGAAGAATAGCATAATTAAAAGATATTTCTTTTATTGTTGAAGTCGTAAACTCTTTGTCTTCGCTACATCTCTTTACTATGATTTTATAGGTAAAAACTCATGGAAAGATCTTGTACCTGGCACTGGGGATTTAATGTTTTCAAATCTTATAATCTTTGTTACCTTCAACTTGTCTTGTTGGACATAAATAAACTCTATGTCCTTGATAGTATTTTTACAATACTCGAACATCATTGGTGGGATAAGGATTTGTTCACTATATGGTCGCTGCAAAATGCTTAACAGTCAATCATAATAGAGATTTGTGGGGTAACCACAATTCCATCGTGTTTGCCATGAAAAGGGGAATCAATTACTGGGTTAGTTTTTCCTTTACTCACCCTGCTTCACTGCATACAAAGGCGAAATTCGTGAAGAAAAATCGATCGCATACAATCGCTTTGACGAGACATAAACAAACGCTCATAACTTATGTATCCTTGGGTCTACTACAACAAAACAAAGATTTCCAACTCCTCTTGAGCAGGAAATAAGATTTATCCTTAGGCCCTTCCTTCACTATGAAAGAGGTGTTCAAAAAATTTATGGAATTTTTCAATAATACACAAGTATTTCACTCAATGTATTCAATGCTTTATACTGTAAATTTAGGCTTACGCGATTGTGTCGGGTTTTCGCAGATCCAGTCACATATGGCAACTATACAAGACTGGCATTTATATAAGTGACCTTCGTTCATGAATCAACTTCATTACCTCAGTGTTGTACTTTCCTTGATGTATATTTCACAGATTAAAGCTAAAAAGGAACTCTAAAACATTCTCCAGTTCATGCTTATAACACTGCATGGAATTGTTGAAAATTATGACTGCACTAGACATCCTATTTGAGACCCAGCGTTTAATCGACACCCCACACATATTTCTGTAAAGATGCTGTATATCCCCAGCAACTAAACAGCACCAGGCATTTATACAAGACTGGCTGTGATTCAAGGCAATACAGTAATCATAAACCTTTAATAGACATACTAAAAGTTTTTAGAATTAGGAATAAGGATCACAGAAAAAACCTACTAAAACTTTAGCTCCATACCTCAATCCGTTGGTAAGTTACAACTGTTTTTGTAAGTGCCTGCAATTTATTTTCCCTATACTTGCTGTACAAATCTATTTTTCTGTTGTTGCTACTTTGTAGGGCTGTAACTCCTAAAGTTATTGGCATATGAGGCTGAAACTTTGCCAGAGGGTACACTTGGCTAAGTAGATTATAAATATCTAATAAACAGGAATTTGAAAAATGCGTGATTGTGTCAGGTTTTTGCAGATCCGGTCACATATTGTTTAGTAGCCAAAGCTGTTCGTAAGAAATAATCGCATGGTTATAATTCAAGACAATACAGAATAGTATTTATAAAATTGTTAGTTTAAAAAATGAAGTAGGGATCTATGCAATAAAAAGTAGTGAAATGAATGATCGTGTTACAGCATAGCTCAATGGGAAGTCCCTACTTTGGCATTAAACAAAATTTGCCAAAGTAGGGACTTTCCCACTGAGCTATGCTGTAATACCATCATTCATCTCTTGTTTCACTCTTGTTTCACATAGATCCCTACTTCATTTTTAAATTAACAATTTTTTTAAAAATAGTAGTTTGTTAAGTTTTTTGTTGTGGCACAGCTAGCTACAATGTAACTTGTATTAGTCCACTTGTATTTTCTATTTTCCACATCTGTAGGTAAATGGGAAGGCAGATACTATCACTTATAAACATCTTGCCCATTGCTCAGTGAGAAGTGGAGTTCCCATATTCTGAGGTTATGGCTGCTTTGTTGTAGGTTGCGGTTCTCCTTGCTGCACTCTTCAATAACGTGTATCAGGGGATCGCATTCTAGATCCAAGCGTCCCTGTGTGCCTCCAGCTGTCGACCTTGATGTTGCTGAGGGGTACCTGTTTTCTTTAGAACAATAATGTAATAATACTAATTTTATATTGTGCTTGCTTCTTTTTCTTATAAAAAAATATGTCTACCAGAACAATGTAACTTGTAAATGTTTTATCATACACGACTGTTGTATTAGAGTGACTGTTGCATTAGAGTGACTGTTGTATTAGAGTGACTGTTGTATTAGAGTATATCTCGAGTCAGCCAAAGGGTGTGCAGCTAGTTAGACCAATAAGGAGTGAGGTGATCTTGTTTATTGTTAAGTAAATAGCTAGATTGTTAAGAGGTGGGGTCTCCATACTCTATCACTGTTAGTCCACCTAGATCTTTATTTGATGGACGTGGTCGCGAACCTATCGCAAACGGGATTCCAATTGTGAAGTTGTAGATATCAAGCTAGTGTACCTCTTATACGTAGTAGCACCTGCGCTTCTGAAATCCAGCTCTGAAATAATTCTGTGGGATCTATATTATGCTGCTGAAAGAAAGTGTTGGTACGGAAAATCAACACCTCGATATGGTTTAGTTGGATGAAGAAGAAGACATGCAGCCTGATTGAAGATAAAAGAAAACACAAGGTGCAAAACACCTACACTCGTCGAAACCCCAAAAGGCACATCTCACTGGTGAGTTTGTTATTGCGGCGTAAAATGGTGACCATGTGCTGCTTTGTTTGGCCTCTAGCTTTGCGACTGTGGTTAGGCAGTGAGACTAAATCCAAGTTTTGGCGATTTTTAAAAATTCTATATCCGGCCACCTGTAAGTGTTTTGTTATATTTAATGCTGTATTATATGGATTAGTACTATTCCGTAAAGGTGATTATAGTAGCATAAAATGTCTCTAGGATGATTTTTGATGGCATGCAAAATTTTTGGGGCAATCCTTACTTAAATGGTACTACTGTACCATTTGATACAGTAAGTTATAATAGCTGCCTGTCTTCCTTGGCTACCTTAGCCAAAAAGCAATACTATCAACTATCAAAGAATCATTCAATTTATATTTTGTCAGGACATGTAATAAAGCTACAGTAGTATTTGGTTATCCCAGCGATGGAACCTCTTTGGGTGTTTTAGGATAGTACATGTACTGTACGCAAGCGCAACATACTACGAATCGCACAACACCAGTTGCAGTGAGCTGATATTGCAATTAGCATGTGTTACCCATGTAACAATTCAAACATACAGTGCCACGATTGGATGAAGTGTTACAATATGGTCTCATAAACATGTTACGCAAAGCAGCCGACAGACTACAATCATAAATAGCTAAATACATAGTTGCATGTTTCTCAGTGCGCTACTCCTTGCACAACTTCTGCTTGCACAGATCAGCCAACTTCTTGCTGCACATAAACACAGCCATAATCACACATTGCTGTAAGGCAAGAAAACCTACTCCTATAGCTAAGCCAGAGACCTGGTAGTCAGCAAAGGTCAGATCATTTGTGATATCCCAACAGCAACCCCAATGATTATGGACCCTCTCGATAGGCATTTCTGAGTCTCCCCCTGACGGATCATGCCTTCTTTGGAAAACTTGTAGAAAAGTACAAGTAGATAGCAAAGAGACCAATCTGCACTGCCTTGTTAAGAGTAGTGTAGGCAATCATCACATACATGATGTTGTATGTATCCGGATCAACAATGTTACAGTGGCCACTTGGAGACAGCAACTGGTCAGCATCACCAGTCACAGCATCATAGATTATTGCACAAACATTGAATATCGCCAGTGATCCTATTAGGTAAGCCATGTAGCATCTGAAGAGATGTTTCGACATTCCACGTTTGAGGTTGTCAGCGGTACATCATGCGAGCAACATGGGCTAGTATACAGGTGGAGCAAGCCTCTTGTATCATGTTTCCTTGAAAGCCTGTTTGAGCAAGAATTCTACAGACCAAAAGAGAGTCAAGCGCTACTTTGTATACCACTGTTGCTTTGGCTATCTTACTGGCACAGCCTAACATCAGAGCAGCAGTAAGGACCATCAGTAACTTTCCCATTGTATTACGCAACTCCTTGAAGATCAGATGAATGGTAAGAATAAAGCCACTGCTAAGTATTATTGTTAATATCAACACCATGAACACAACATGAGTTGTAGACGTCGCACAAGATAGCCCAGCTTCATCCTTCATGATCACCAGAGAAGTTTGGTTACCCCTTGAAGTGGTTACCAGTAGACTATCAGTAGTGTAGATGATGTCCAGTATCTCTCCATTGTCCACCCTCATGATGGTACAGTTATCAACGAGGCAATATTGTAGTGTAGTGACTTGTTGATGATCAGCCATACCACTGGCATTACCTGTTGACTGTTGATCAGAACAATCAAGTGTTGATGCCTGACTAACAGGGAATACCACGAGAAGAAGGAACAAGCCGGCACAACTCATCGTTACACACTTCGTAGAACAATGACTATAATAGTGACAATCTGAACCAGCCTAGCATATTGGATAATATCACTATTTGTTTGAACTCACTGTTGAGTATCACATGTTCCACTGTTGAGTATCACATGTTCTACTGTTGTATATCGCATAGTGAAACCATACTAGCACAAATAAATGGCATTAACAGTTAGCCATCTACTGATCTCAATTGTGTGACTTTTGTTGGCATGCTTTAATACTGATGAAATGTGTGATCTAGCTGCTTATATCAAAAAGCCAACTAGTTTGCATGTTTCTTCAAGTCCTATTTATGACTTCTTTTTGTATACAGGAATGGGCTATTGCAGTTTCAGCCTTATTTGTAGGATACTTATTACATACATGGTTCAAGTCTCCAATATGAAAATTTTTATAAGAAATGTTGAATTAATGTGTGAGAAATGGAACTCATGACCATCAGATTATGAGACTGATGCTCTGCTGTGCCAGAGGCTACAAAGCCATTATTCATGCAAGCAAACCAAATGAATAAAAGAAGGTTTAGAACACACACACACACACACACACATACACACAAACACACACACACACACGGCTACACATAGTACTCATGTTGTGTGAACTATTTAACAACTCACTGATAATGGAGGGACTGCAGACAAAGGTAACTCATTCTCCTAATGATCACGAAAAAATGTAACAGTAACAAGCACATGACAAACTCACTGCTGACTGTGTCAAAATACGAATAATGAGGTTGACAACAGCTGGATTGCTGGACAGCATAAGAAGACCTGTAGACCAGAAAGTCTTGCATGTACATACGTATGTATAATAGTAAACCCTACACAATACCATGCTACACTCCACTGCACACTACAGGTTAATTCTTAGCACTTAAGATGATGTACACACACTACAAACCACTGTACAGACACACAATACACATTCTACATGTGCAGGTAGGTGTACAGTACAGAGGAAGCTTCACTACATACATGTACACACAACGGTAGCTAACCTTGTTGGAATGAAGCCAAATACAACAGCAGCTCCCTCACACCAGAGAATATGACAGGATCACTACCAGTTTGTGGTGACGATAACAATACCAGAAGACTCTCTAACAAACGCCTACCAAGAAAAATCAAAATAATAAATTCTCACACGCACAGATACACAACATATTGATAGAGAAACTTTGTATGGTTGGAATGCTACACCAGTTTTTTTTCCCTTTATCATACACACCCGTTACACTATATACATGAGAAGATCTCACCAACCTTGCTCTCACTGACCGAGCCACAAAAGCATAACAATCAGACACCTGTGTGGGATACACTCTAGCGGTTGTAGGGAATGACTTGATGGGTGGTTGAACCTGTAACAGACAAGATGGTACATACAAACATACACAAGCATGTATGGTACAGCTCATTTAGAGGGTTACTAAATCACTTAGTCACCTGACATGTTCATTTAGTCACCTACACATGTTCATTTAGTAACCCGCCCCCAAGGCAATTTGTACTTGGAAAAATAATTATAACACGAAAGATACACTGGAGTACTTGATAATACTGTAATACAATTCTTCTCCATGTTCTGCGATATAATTCTGGACAAATAGTAGACTAAACGGCGAATCTACTGCAGCTCTAGCCGTTACTCTGGTTACCGGTAGAATAATTATTTTTGTGGGCGCTGTAAGGACTTCAGGAAGAAACCGTTCTGCCATTCTGCATTGCTCTTTCACGCCACCCTAATGCTCTGGCTATAAAGGTATGTACTTTAAACCATAGTCTAAATAAGTTAGACACCGCGACCAACGGGAACTAAGCGATTTAGTAACCCCTCTGGCCCTTAGTAGCGCCCTCGCTGCGCTCGGGACGCTACAGCCTCGGGCCATTGGGGTTATTAAATCGCTTAGTTCCCTTGGTCTTCGTGTCTAACTATTATTTAGACTATAGTATAGCTTCATTTACAGGGTTACTAAATCACTTAGTCACCCGACATGCTCATTTAGTCACCTACACATGTTCATTTAGTAACCTGTCCTCAAGCAATTTTGTACATGATAAATAATTATAACACGAAAGGTACACTGGAGCACTTGATAATACTGTAATACAATTCTTCTCTGTGTTCTGCAAATAATTCTGGACAAATATTGGACTATAGTATGTTCACGTTGAGCTGAACCCTGAAAAACAGCTAAAAATTAAAAGTGGATTTTTTTTCTCAACAGAGTTAACATTTCAGCCAACCAGATGATTATTGGTAACAGCAAAGGTGTCAACAACAGACACGTACGGTTTGGCTCCATTACAAGTTCGGGAAAGGGCTCTAATGGACACTGTACTTATATGGCTTCCCCATGGGAAATGTATTGTGAAAATTTTGATTGGCCGTAAATATTATGTCAAACATTTGAACAAAAAGATTTTGAAATATTTTTAGCGGATCAAGCAGTACTACAAATGAACCAAATTTCAAGATCGTGAGTAATTGCATCCATGAGTTATTAAACTTTTTTGAGGATTCAGCTCAACGTGAACATACTATAAGCAGTAGCTCTAGCTGTTACTCTGGTTACCGGTAGAATAATTATTTTTTAGTGGGCGGTGTAAGGACTTCAGGAAGAAACCGTTCCGCTGTTCTGCATTGCTCTTTCACCCCACCTGAATGTTCTGGCCACAAAGGTATGTACTTTAAACCATAGTCTAAATAAGTTAGACACCGCGACCAACAAGAACTAAGCGATTTAGTAACCCCTCTGGCCCTTAGTAGCGCCCTCGCTGTGCTCGGGACACTACAGCCTCAGGCCATCAGGGTTACTAAATCGCTTAATTTCCTTGGTCTTGGTGTGTAACTATTATATAGACAATAGGGCTGTGAAATAATGAAAATACTATAACCATTTTACTCCTGTATGAACATGTGTAGAAAACTACAGACAACATTCATTTCGAATACTGCGTGCTCAAATCTCTGAAGCCCCACACTAACGCGGCCATTTTGTCAATTATGACATCAAATTTTGTCATTGCGGAAATCGTCCGTTATTCAGGTGGCTCCCAACACAAGTTTGGCTATATCAACATTACAGTTTGTGGCTATCAGATACGAAGGCCTTATATACAATTCATACTAACAATTGTTGATGAAGCTACTTCTATAGCTGCTTTCAACTCCACAAGACAAGTGCCAATCTTTTCTAATTCCTCTGGCAACATTGGTTTAATGTCATCAACAGATACTCCTGAAGTATCATTAGTGTCCATACATTCCTCTGGGCTGACTTTTGTGACTTCATCTAGACTCTCTATGGCTTCTTTTAGACCAGTGTTTTGTAATCGTTTTCCAGTTTGGTCTCTGGTGTGTTGACTGTCTTTGTCTGTAGTTGGAGCTTTTTCAGGAACTGTTGTCGCTTGTGCTGCAGTGTTGATTTTGACAGGTGAAAGACACACACGCGCATGCACGCACGCACAAACACACACTCCCTCACTTTCATCATGTTTCTCCTCCACTACTACAACAGGTTGACTAGTAAAAGTTCCTTGTAATGCCTCCTCTAGTCCCAGCCCCAGATCAAGGTCATCTATCACTTCATCCTCAGGCAGGTCCTCCACCTGTTCCTCTACCTCAGGACTCTGTGGTGGCAGTGGTGCAGTTACCTTGACTGGAGTAGCAGCCACCACCCTAAGAGAGTGTATAGCGTATGTTCAAAGTGGATCCATGGTTACCAGGAACAAGTGTGCATTTTATTAGAGCAAGCGTACGCTTTTATTAAAGTGATTAAACAGATAAAATAAATACAAATTCTTAAGTAAGCACAATGGCAATCAGTACAAAACAGCATCCAATAACTGATATTGACAAAATGCTCCTGGGTATTTTATTTATTTAATACATACAGACAGCGTAAATACCAGCCACAATTAAAATAGTCAAACTGAGCAGCTGTGTTATACAAACAATAGTCTACTACATCTAGGTATTATTTAAAAATCATTCCTTTTAAAAAGAACCATGCACAAAAATCTACATTTTTGAGATAAACCTTGATGCAACATTTTGATCACAACATCTACTATAGTCACCCCTTAAGGAGCAGTGACATTTCTTACTTGTCTACTTCTTGTTGGAGATGAGCCATCACTTCGTAAAGATGAGCTTTGTGCAGTAAACTGCTACCAGCAACCATCACCCTCACTGTCTGTATAGGAGACATCATGTAACACTCAAAGTCAGTTACAGGTATATAGTAATGGGAGTATTTAAAAAAGGGGCAAGTAATGTGAAGACTCATCATTATTGGGACCACCAACACGGTCAAAAATAAAATCAGTATAAATAAGGCAATGAAGTCATGAAATACACCAACTGAAAGTGGTCACTATATAGAGGAGGCAGCTAAGTGAGGTTTAAACTAAACACCTCAAATGGCAAAATGGATTGACTGCTAAACCATTTTTACATCGTAGTGTATGTTGTATTAGAGTATATGAATGCAAGCTCACTACTCCAAGCAAAATAACTTTGCTGTTGGAAAACAGAAAACTGGGATGATCAGGACATGATGAAATGTGGTGTAGGCAGGTATAGTACATGTAACATGCAACAAAACAGATTTAGCATGTACCTGGTCGGTAATAAGTAAGTTGATTATTTTCCGATAAGGAGTCTCCTTGCTAATCACCTTTCCCTGTAATGACAGGACAATACAATCTGTGTGTGTGTGTGTGTGCGTGTGACAATGTTACCTTTTTGAGCTTTGCATCCCAACCAAAGAACCTCTCCATACCAATAGGATACTCTAGCATACTCTCAATAGCTAAGAAGTGAACACAAAATTGGGATAGTAAATAAACAGAAGCAACACATACCCATGCATGCACCCCCCACATACAATACAAAGTGCATACACGCTTTTATTCATGTACACACTCACTATACATGCATATCCTGCATACAAACACACACAGACAATACCTTTCAGTGCCAGTAGTTTCAAAGAAGTTGGCATGTTGTAAGAGGTAAGCAGTAAACAAACCTGCTCCAGAGCAGTGTGTTTCTGTGGAATATACAGTAAACTTTAGCACTGTACACACAGGCTACATGTATACACCCGCACTACATTAGCTATTTTTGTCATACAAAGATCTATTTTAACCCTTAAGCTGGCATAGGTAATCTAAACTTAAAAATACATGTGCCTTAAACAAGCGCTGTAATTCTTGAAACATACTATGGCTATGAAATTAACGTCATTCTACCTGTGGCGTACATCTGGAATAATACAGATTTAAATGACACCTATGGTCTTACTCTAATGCTAAACCGTGAGGCCTAATCTTGCCGTGTAACTTTTTAATAAAGAAAACCCTTTACAAAAAGATCATAACTCAGTGGAGGTTACTCCTGAAAATATAAGTTTTGTTGATTTCCCCATCAGCCACAGGTAAGTGACTCAACATAATTAAACCCACAATCAAAAGTAAACATCAGGCAAAGACTTTGAGTCACGGAAATGTGACTCATAAATCACTGTAGTTTAACGCTTCATAATAAGTACATGTAAGCTTCTGTAGTTACTGTGTTGATCTCCAAGTAGTCCAGTGATAGCCTTTGATCATTGTGTCATTGTATAGTTTTAGATTAAAGGAGTTAAGTTACCCCACAAATAAATGTCACTATGAATGCCTCCTATATTTCAAAAGGTTTTATGTGGGTAAAAGGTTAAAAGGATGTTGTAAACATTTTCATGACACAGTGATACTGAGTCTACAACAATGCTAAGACACATATTCAATATTACTGTATGTACTAATAATTTCTTACCACAAGAGCTTTAGTCACACTGCGGCCTAGTTGACTAAGAGTTTTGACTAGCTTGAGACCAGCTTTTAACTGCCTCACATTCATCTACAGTAACACATACTGTATTACAACACATACTGTATATATGTATGGAATCAAATGTTGCTTTGATGTAGTGTACTATGTCATTGTATGTTGTGTTGTATGAAAGTATGTTCCCTCCCAAGTCTGCCACTGAATGTGTTACACATAAGAGAAAGTTAATATATACTATATATAATTATCAAGACTTATCCTCACCGTATCAAAAATAAATGTACAATTGTCAAGTAGTATACTGCTACTTAAAGAAGTTGAAACATCTACAAAGATAAACTGCTTTAAAAAGAGAGTAGTGAATTTCAAGGAGGTCAGATAGATTGAGGATGGTGGTGTTTGTTTCCATTTACAATTTGTTGTTTCTGCGATGCCAGAAGAACTGAAAAGGTTGCGATGACTCCAACGCAGTTGCCGCAATACCAAGAAAAAAAAACCTTGATGATCTCCACTGTACTGTATGATAGTGACAGTACGTATGTTGTGAACTGACTATTATATTGTATTTCTTATGTTGTAATTATGTAGTGTGTATACATGCAAGTTTGGCTTTCATTAAGAGCAGCGTGTCAACAATCTCTCCTAAGTTGGACCTCTCTTGGTGTTCATCAGATCATACATGACAATGAACATATTCCAGATATTCAAGACACACACTACACATATTACTTACTGGAACAGTGACTTCTTTAGCTGCATCTATGCTGAGTGCTTCCAATGTCCAGCCAACTAGTTTTTGAACAATTTCTAAACATCAAAAAGTTTTTAGACTAACGTATCAATAGACTATCAGTATACCTTTACTGTCTGAGCTAGAACGTTTCTGTATTTGAGCCTGTAAAACAAACAATGCAATCAATACTGCTAAATATTTCTGAAAGTTAGAAGTACTTGCTAATGCCAGCTACACCCATATACACATAGGTTACTATGGTTACAAAAGCATATACTCCACAAATATTTCAGTATCATTTTTTATGCAATTATAGACATGCACACCTACCAAACATGGATACAAGAGGTTGTTGATTTCTTCCAAAGACTCAACCCACCTAATAGCAAACAAATAAAAATACAAACCCACAATCACATGTCACACTTACTTGATTGAAGGATGCAATTCTTTCGGCTTCATCACTAAATCCCGCAGCAACGCAGCCTAATAATTAGCAGCACAACATGTATGCATGGCAATAATACACACAGAAACACATGAATTTGTAGCACGACGTACACTAAATATGTTGTCACGTTAGGTTTAAAAGGCAATAATCTGTAGTATATACATGCACACACTAATAACCTACTGAATGTGTAGGCAATACAGTGTACTACACGTATAATATATACACGTACCTCATCAGATAGAGACTTCCTTGAACCTGCAACGAAACAGTACCAGTGATCACAGCTATAACAGACACACATCAGTATAAGTTAACAAACAAACAAACAAACACACAGTTCAAGAATCCAAACACTGGCTGCAATGGGAAGTTTTTTTAACATTGTTATAAATTTAAGGCGAACCTTTTGGTTTTAATTACGTATGTAACACTTTCACACCTCAGATCAAATGAACCACCCGGGCTACATTTCGTATGTAGCCCAGCTAGCCGGGCTATATACGAAATGTAGACCGGGCTACAACCTGGCAGTGATTATATAGACATTGGCGCTGAAATCGATTGGGGGGTGTGGGGATCGGTTAATACTCCTGTGATTAGGATGCACGACTTGGATTTCACCATGACAACCACTGATGGAAAGTGTTTTGTTATCCTTGCCATCCTATGAGTTGAAAAACGTTGGGCTAAGGTGAGAACTAGCAATCGTTTCCACACGTTTTTTAATACGGACACGCCCCCATAATGAAGCTACCACTTTGCACAGAGTAACCACTCTACCAGCAAGCTTACCTGTCTAGGCCTTTAGTGAACTCCAAACTTTTTCCATAAACGATTCAATAGCACTGATTAAAAGATTAAACTCGCGTAATCGCAGCCGGATGTAACCAGAACGTACTAGCTGCTGATCCATAATCAAAAATTTTAGGTATGCATATATAGCACACCCAGTTGCTGCACTCGTATTGGCTGGGGTGATTGATCGCCCTGTACAGGCTATCAGCCTTACATATTAGCTGTAACATGGGGCATTTGGGCTTTGCCTGATACGTATGCCCTCTGCCCTCGGGCATACATATCAGGCAAAGCCCTCATGCCCGTGTTACAACTATTACATAAAGCTCAGTTCATCATCACCACTTCAATTTGAGAGTGTCATTATATGAACATACTTTTCCATGTAGACAGAATTATTTACAAACTGCTACATTAGAAGCAGCTACTTGTGCTTACATACGTACATTTTAGAAGGTTATATTATATAGTCAAGTCACTTCATGAGTTGTTGGGTACAGCAGAAGCAGTGCTAAGACAGTCTACTTTTGCAAAAGTACAAAGTGAGAGACAAGCAGTGCTAGAAATAATTAACATTGGCAGAATGCTTTGGTGCTGACTATTACTGGTATACAAATGAATTGAAGAGTTTTCAAGCCATATATCTATCTTTCAGCTACTGTATTTAGAAATGAGCCTAAAAAGCGATGTAGTGAAACACAATGCCAACCGTCCAGTAAAAAAACTTGCTAAACCTAGAAGAAGCTTTTGCTATAAAAGGAAGAATTTATGTTTCTGCATACAGTGGCAGTATCCATCATTGTAGGGGGGAGGAACTCTACTAAACAGTACTACTGTACTGTTTGACACTGAGACAATAATAAAAATTGTGCAAACTGTGTGTGAGATGGTCACATGTGTGTAGCGGGTATATAACAGCTGATGTTTAATGCTATGCTGGTCAGTACAGTAGTAGTTTCTTGTGGTGATCCCTGGGCAAAAGCCACTAGCTGATAATAATCATATGCTGAGAGCACCGTGCGCCAAGCTTAGGTACCTACCACCTACTACTCAATGGTACATGTATGACTTGGCACAAAATTACCTAAAGATTTTTACAATCTTCCCATGGGGTAACACCTTAAGACAGACACAGCTCGATGGACTTTAGCAGTAAAGTCAAAGACACATATGCTGTAGGAATATCAATGGCTACTCTGGCTTCCATGTGACTGGACTATTGACTATTGCCAGTAAACAAACAGGTGTGCAGTGGTAGTATGATTGTCTACTTTTGCAATTGTCCCTCCCTCTTTGAAGGTTGCCTGACCCATACTGGGTAGTAAAAAAAGGAAAAGGACAGTGTGTGCTGTACGTGTGTACGTCACTGTGGCCATTACTGGTTCATACCTGAAGGTTCTTTCTGTAGCTGCTTCAATAATGACTCATGAACTGACTCATGTAGAAATGGTAATGACTATAAGGATAAGAGGGAACATGCGTAACAAGCAAAAGTTCAAACACTACACCACACACACACATACACACACACACACACACACACACACACACACACACACACACACACGTACAACACATACACTGCACACAACACACAACACACACCTGCAGTGGAGCCAATTCACACTGATAGGGGTTAAAACTCACAGCACTACTAATCCAAGTGTCATCTCCATAATAATCCATCTCCATACCCTACAAACAAACACAACAGTCACAGCACGTAACAACTAACAGTAAACCATCCTAAAACAGTTCATTACACACCGAAATACTGGAATTATATATTTTGTCAATTCTACATTATGTGAAATCAACAAGTCTCAGCATAATTCCAGTTAGTAGTACTTGTGATCTACACTGTTTGAGGTTTACTTCGAGATCACAATACACATCTGGTAGATCCTAAAGTATACTACTGCCTTTGGACCTGGAGTTTACAGTAAATGAGCCTGGCACCTATTCAGCCATGTACTACACTTTGTTTATCAACCAGTGTGCTTTAAGGATAACCTTAACCCTTAAACCTGTAAAAAACTTTTGGGGAATGCGTGCTCACACAATATGGGCACGCAGCATGTATATTTGGGCCAGTTTTCTGGACTATGTGGGTTTAAGGGTTAAGGGAGACCTTATATATGATCTTAAGGCCTTATTGTTACTTCCAGCACAAGAAAGAATGACACAGACACAAACAACACTTATTATAAAGTAGCACACATGTCCTTTAGCTAGATAAAAGACACGACTACATACTATCAATTACACTAACCTCCTGCCCATCAAAATCATCATCCCCAAAAGCTATCTCCTACAACAAACACACGATAACAATAGTATTTGTTATGAGTACCAAACCTCATCAGAAAACTCTTCATATCCCATAGCAGCCTGCAAGAAATACAACTCACGTTACTATAGTTACATCTAAACAAGTTTACATCAGACACAAACCCTCCAACTTAAGTAAGAACTTAGTCTCCAAAATAATGACATGTAGTCCTGGCAGGTATTATAAAGGAATCTCTTTTAGAGCAGAATAGCTAAATCTCCTCAGTCCCCAAGGTATCCTTTATAGAGAGACTTCCACTGAATCTTAAATAGCTAGTGTACTGTACATGAACACCTATACTGCATATAGGAAAACCTTGGTGAGTTTCTACAGATTTGACAAAGTTTAACTGATTATTGTTTTATAGAGCTTGAATTTTCTAAAGTGTATTTATCTAACTGCCTATTTGCAACTCACCAAAGTTTCCCTCTATACTGTAAACATGTTTACTACAAGCACCAAATATTTTTTCCCTATTATCTGCCACCTCTTGGGTGGAATTCTCTCACTGCTGTAACACCTGTTACAACTATAATGAATCCGTATCCTCTGCCAAGGACTTTTACCTAAAGTAACTATTTGTAGTATAGCTAGCTATTTAGTTTTGTATGTGTTTTGTATTGTGTGCATTGTATTGGTGTGTTGTATATGTGTGTGTGCTCTGGTAGGGAGGAACGGCTACTGCAACTACCAGTGACATTAAACTATAAATCAATACATCATTCTGTGAGTCTGGGGTTACTCTTACTTTCTTAGACATGGATGGGCCAAGGTCATCAAAGTAGTCAAACGTTGGAGAATGGTCAGGAGAGAAATCTTCAAACAAGTCTTCATATCCCTGATCACCTGATTTCTGATGAGAAGATATAAAGCACACTTTTGATGTTGAGTAAACAATAACCACATTCACACAAACACACACACAAAGCAGGAAAAGCCTCTGATAGACGTGGAAAACACAGCCCAGTGAACCACCACTGGGATGCCTGTACACCACTCAGGCGCTCAAGTCTTATGTAGGCAAATCCTTGTAATAACTTGCAGGAGGACAGGCTGCAGAGCCTGAAGTTCTACAACAAGCCTAACACCATTTAGCAAGACAAAGATAGTTGACATTTGCTCCCCAGTTAACACCAGGCCACCAGGCCACCATTATAAGACTGGAGCAATGTGAGAAACATTTCTTGTATACACATGCACACACGAAAGTATGCACGCACAGGTATGTAGGAATTTCCAACCAACTCAACAGTTTATGGAAACATATCACATACTGTAGCTATAAAAATATTTTTAAAACATCAAAATCTGGATGTTGATTACACCCAAAGCCACTCATTTGTAGAGATCTAGTGTATGTATTGCATACCTGGTCTAAAGCATCTTTCTTTGACAACATATCGTCATCAAGTCTTTTCTTCTTCCTTCTACTGGGGCTGCGAGTTCCCTCCCCATCAGTGGCACTACCTCCACCGGCCCCACCATCAGACATAGGACTGATTGCCCTACACCACATAAACGTGCACAATAAAACAGTAATTCTTAATGACCCGACTAGTTTCACTACATAAGCGGCACCAGCCATGTGCCAAAGTAGGGACTATCCCACCAAGCTATGCTGTAATAACCTCATTCATCTCATTTCACTACTTTTTATTGCATAGATCCCTACTTCATTTTTAAATTAACTATTTTTAAAATACTAATTCATTTAGTTTTTGTTGTACTTGTAGCACAGCTACAGTAGCTACAGTGTAACTTGTGACTGCTCTACAGTGTAACTTGTGACTGCTTTGTATTTTCTTTCATTGGATGAAGAAGAAGACAAGCAGATAAAAGAGAATACAAAGCACAGAGGGACTACACTTATTGGAACCCCCAAAAGGCACATCCCACTAGTGAGTTTGTTATTGTGGTATAAAATGGTGGCCAAGCGCTGCTTCGTTTGGCCCCTAGCCTTGCGACTGTGGTCAGGTAGTGAGATTAAAATTCGAGTTTTGGCGATTTAATTCTATATCTGGCCACCTGTTATATTTAATGTAGTATTATAAATTATACAAGTACACAGAAAAATTTAGAATTTTCAACTAGAGTAGGGACCATAATAGCGCATTATTAAAAAGTACTGAAACAAGCTGGAGTAGTGCATAATTATTAAACCACAGTAAAACAATAAGAAATGGTATATCCCTATACTGTGCATTTCCATTATGGTATCTTGAGAGCACAGTAGGGATATAACACTTCTTATTGTTTTATTGTGATTCAATATCGTGCACTACTCCAGCTTGTTTCAGTACTTTTTATCAATGTGCTATATGGTCCCTACTCTACTTGAAAATTCCAACTTTTCTGTGTAAACTTTTTTGAAAATATAATTATGACTGTGGTGAACCCACGTATACCACATCTGAATTTACGCCGCGCGCCCCAGCTATATCAATTATCATCTGAAACGTGAAGTATCCATTACGCTTTGTTGTCAGCTATGTTCAATCCGTTACACAGCATTTTGAATCAAGAACTGTTTGAAAAGCACCTCTATAATCTATGCATACCAAAAGAAATGGAGCCGCGTGCCCCAGTTATAACAATTATCGTCTGAAAAGTGAAGCATCCATTACACTTCGTTGTTGGCTATGTTCAACCCGTTACACAACAGTACAAATCAAGAACTGTTTGAAAAGCACCTCTGCAATCAAAACATCCACTATTAATACGGACGATTTCCATTATGAAGGGAAGCCATCACGTGCTATCGCCAAATCGACACTTTTCGCTGTCAGCAAAGATGAATGGGACACAAAGGAGGACACTGGTAAGTCCATGAAAAATGCATTGTACGTACTGCGGTATGCCAAAAGGCACTTCTCGGGCTGAAGCGATGTCGAACAGTGACAAAATCAAGCCTGTAGCCTTAGCCGTTATAGAGTTACACTTGTCTGAAGGCATCAGTCAGTCAGTTACTCAGTAGAAAATTCCTTTAAATAAATTATTTTTAAAATTCCATAGCAACTTGTTGAAAGTGTTTCGGGTTGAGTTTTACCTAACCAATACTGCCACATCATCGTCTGGGAAAATTGAGGCTGTTTTTTGGGTGATGTTATTTCATGGGCCACGCCTACTACTTTGTGGTCCCTACTATACACTACTATTGTAGTGTACGATGGACTAGTACTATTCCGTAAAGGTGATTTTCATTGCGTAAGATGTCTCTAGGATAATTTTCAAAGGTAGAATTTTGGGTGACGTGCAAAATTTTTGGGGCGATCCCTACTTAAACAGTACTACTGTAGGATGTGTTGATGTGGATACTCTAATCTGAGGCCAAGGCGAAGCTGAGGTGTTGATAACTATATATCCTACGAATGCAGCTGTGGTTAACTGGCTTTTATCCCATAATTTGTAGCAGCCAAGTTCACAAACAAGGTAATAGGAAGTCAGTGGTGTATGGCTTCTGAACTTGTAGTTTTATAGTGTGTATGGCTTCACTGTGTAAGGCTTCGATTTGGTACTTCTTTCAACTGAATGTGTAAATATATTGTCTTCCATTGGGGTTTTCAACTACCCAGTTTTTTACTTTGATGTAGGGCTACAGTGGGATAGGACACACACATATATATATCCCGTTGCCTAGTTATCAGGTCCTAAAGTAGCTACCCCTTTGGAGCACAAACTGAAAATCAGGAAACTTTGATAACACACACCTGTATAGTAGTCAGTGGAGGGGGGACTGGTGACCAAGATGGATATACGTATCACTTTTAGGACATACACTCAGAATGCTCTTTTTAGAGGTCTGCCATAAGAAATTTTAGCTTCTTGAAATCATTTTTATCTAGTGACTGTTCTATTAGAATAAATGAATGTTCTGTCTATAAAAATACCGCGATACAAAGATCATAAAATTACTAGTGGGGCTTGTGCCATCGCATGATTGACGGTACCAAACTACATAGCCACAGCTGTAACAACTGCTCATACACACATTGATCTGTTTATCTGTAGCATTTTCTTACCTTCTCTTCTTTCTTGACGGCTCAGCATAGCCATGAGAAAATGATGAACTTGCTTTATATCCATATACACACAACGACAGGGCGCTGTAGTAGCCACGAACAAGTACCACATCAGTTGGAGTCTAGAATATGGACCAAATAGATTCACTGTAGGCATCCGAGCATATGTCCATACCTTTGTTTTCAGAGGGAGTACAAAGTTGTTATCACTCTCATACTTCAACCTTGAATAAAGGAAAAAAAAAAATATATATATATAATTCTTTTTCCTTGGCACATATAGTAGTCAACAAAAAATGGTTGAATCAAAAAAGAAAAACTAAGTAAGAAACAATGAAGAAAAAAAGATTAAAACAAAAAAAAAATCATCCCTGGTGGGACTCGAACCCACAACCTTTGAATTAGAAGTCCAATGCGCTAATCCATTGCGCCACAGGGACTTGGTACAACTTGCTTCATGAAACGCATATACATAGTGCACATAGTACATGTACTATGTGCCAAGTGGTTGAAGTGCTATCAATCTGGTACATAATTAAAACTTTCCTACTGATAAAGAATTGCCAACTGTGTATGTCTTAACAGGTGAGGTCTAGGTGGGACTTACCATCACTCAAGAGGTGCAGTACAGCCCTCCTAGTAATTCTGTCCTAGAAAGATTTGGTACACTAACTCACTGAACCTGATCTGCCCAAAAAATGTGCCTTTGTGTCAGTACAACATATTATGTGTGTGCACATTTGCCTCCATGTGGGTGGCTTATGATCACAAGAATGTTCATCACAATAACATTCTTAAATTAACTTCTCACTTTCCCAGTTCCTCGAATGCTGGTGCCAGGGGATTATTGCTATCGTTACAGTACACATTTAGCTCAAAGGTAGCTGGAGATGTAGCCCTATACGAAATACAACCAAATGAGTAAAGACATTTCACGTAAATACTTTATATATATGCATTCTTATTACAAGCTATCCACAGACTTACCCTAAAGTTTTACTAAGCTCAACATGGGGTGGTACGCCTTCAGGAATCACCCTCAACTCCCGTAAATGAACTGGAGACGAAAACTTTATCAGATTCAACTTCAGATCCTAATGTACATTACAAACGCCGTGAATATGAGGTAGGTTGCTAAAATAGCTAAAAGTACTTGTAATTCCAAATAAAGCACACCAAAAGTACAACTGAATTTCTTAAAAAGAAAAGCTCTTTTTCACACAAATACGTCCTATAGGTAATAAATAGTCAGGTCCCAATTATAACTCACATCTTTCCCGCTGTGAATGAAGGTTTCATACACCAATAGCTCCGCCATTCCGCCCCCTCCAATTAAACAACGTGGAGCGATTAGCACATGTGTCAAGTGAACTCGCTGGAGAGTTAAATGTGAGTGAAGAATCAGCAATTTATTAGATTTATATGTCTAAAAATGCTTTTTTTGGTGTTTTTAGTACAGCACAAAGGACTAACACGATATACATGAACAGTCCCTGAGCGCCCATATTTCACACCAGGATTTAAAACTGATGGCTGAAAGGCTTTGTGATATAGTGTGTAGAGAGTTTGACAATGAAGTCGAGTGTAGGTTGTCAGAAGCGCATCTGATACAGGAACGGATTAAAGAAAGTAGGGAACTACTCCACCGCCTACGTTATGCCATTCTAGCCTCATATTACAATGATCCCAGTCAGTTAGAGAAAATTGAATGTACTGTGGATGGTATTGAAGATGAAGTACAGCAACCTTTGACTCGATTACTAGCAGAGAGACAATGGGAAAGTAATGTATTACAACGAAATGGTGAAGCGTCAGAATTTGTTGAAGAATTAAAAGATTTGACTACGTCAATTTTATCAGATGTACAATTTGTGGTATCGCCACCAGATAGTCCTACAGGATCGTCATTATTCAACATGGACTCTCAGGAACACAGTGTTAATCCATCAGTAATGAGTTCTCTCAATCCCAGCCCTATGGTAAGTGCTGCGGCAACACCAATGCTGGGATCACCTCGTGTTAAGAATGATGAAAGAGATGACAAGACTACTGATGTTAGTGTATCAAGATTTTATATAACCAAGCGTATCATTGTGGGTAACACGTCACAGTATTTACTCACTACTGCAAAGAATGATGCCACCACACATAAATGGATGGTTTATGTGCGGGGTCCACCTGAAGACGATGAAATAAGCCAGTTCATAAGTTCAGTATGGTTTTTCTTACATCCCAGCTATGCCCCCAATGACTTAGTTAAAGTGACAAAGCCACCATTTCATCTTGTTCGCAGAGGCTGGGGAGAGTTTCCAATCCGAGTTCAACTTCATTTTGATGATCCACAACAGAGGCCCATTGATATCATTCATAATTTAAAACTTGATAAAACTAAGACAGGTCAACAAACACTTGGTGCTGAAACAATAGTCGATATTGAACTAGAAAAGGCTTCATCAGTAAAAGATAACACAAACACAGAACCAAATAAACATGTAGCAAGCAATAGCAGTGATACTCTACTAAATCACACATTGGAAAATTATATGAAAAGAATTAGTGACTTGGAAAAATCAGAAATGAGAAATAAAATGGTAGAGTCACCCCAAGTATCGACCCCAGTAGATGATAATAGCCATGCTAGTGATGGGACCAGGTCACAGGTAGATGATCAACCTACGGAGGATGATGATGATGATGATAGTGACAGCGATACAGTGACTAAACCCACTAGAACTGGAGCTGTTTATCATATTGATATTCCAACTGCCGACCCAGATGAGGTAGTGATGTTGGATCATTGTTATGATCATTGTGTTGTGGTGTCATATAAACGTAATCAGTCCAAATCTCTGTGTACAGCTGATAATAAGCCAGCTTTAGATGACGCCGTAGAACAGTGTATGCATAAGGTTGTCCGGCTGGTACCACTGATTGGTGAGAGATGTCCGTCAACTCCATTTACAGCCCCGTCTGTTGAAGAGTTTTACAAATGGCAGATTGGTAAGCAAAGGGCAGCAGAGTGGATGAGAGCAAAGTCTTTACAAGATCTAGTAATTGATCAGTTACCTTCTGATGAAAGTCATGTAATCCCTAGCACAAGGACTGTTGTGTATTGGTGTCGACGTAACGGCTACACTCCACTGGATGCCACTAGCTCTAATCACTGTATAGTATGTGGATGTGTGATGGACATTGATGAGGACAATAGTGATCTTCCCTATCACCAGTTATGTGGTATTAAGTGGTATATAGATGGTGGCTACATCAATAATGGTTTACTTTATACTATGACCAAACCATTTGGTATATATGAACAGTTAGCATCAATGGAACAGGAGCTATTAGTCAAGGAGGAAGATCAAAGAGTTGACGATATGGATATTGACATAGCAACTGTAACTCATACTAACCCAATAAAGAGATCATGTAAAGAGAAAAACATGATGCATAATTTTGTGAGGCCTGCCATTGATCCTCGGATACCTAGTAATTGTAAGCCTTCATCAGCCGCACTTAGATGGGTGAACCAGGAGGCGTCTGAAGTGAATGTTGTTCTACAGCCAATACTAATGGACGGTGTTCTGGCTCATGCACCAACTCATATGCTGTATGCGGCCACACAAAAGTTCCTTACTGAATTAATTCAACAGTCACTGGTAGAAGAATGTGACGAGGATGGAACCTCGCACAAGGAGCGATGTATAACTCCAGCACAGGTCTATTCTGCAATTAGTAAAATCCCTACGTTTGATTTCCTAACTAATCAATATCTTGGACTATCCAGTGAAGATTTTAACAGTTGAGATGTGCTGGTCACTGTGTATTTTTAATGCATTGTACTACATTTTTTATACATTAGCAAGTCAGTACTAAATTATTTATATAAAATCTATTGGACAACTGGGGACAATGGGGTAGTTAGGGTCACTACAATGAGACGATTTATTCCGGACACCTCTATATCCTCATCTTGAGGTTGTCAGGATTGCAAATGTATCCAATAAGTGTTGTGGTTATCAACTAATTATTGAGGTTTACCACCATAACACCTACACATATAACCTCAAGACTCTGAACTGGATAAAATAAAATATTCCACAAAACTATGCTAGCTATAAGGCTAAAGCTTATGCATGCGAATTCAGAATTGTACTATTTTAGTGGCCTAGCTAACAATCTATGTGATCCTGTAATGAGGAGTGCACAAAAATTCCTTTTGTATCTGACACGAGATACACACAAGAAAGGTTTTCATCCAAGCTTATAAAGGCCGCACCATTTTTTCACAGCTTGGCTGTTTTGTGTGGATAAAAATATATTTATATTAAAAAATACATATACATCATGATAAAAATAGTACTCACGTATGTCCATATATGTACATACTAGCATAAATACATACGCTGATGCCATATTTAAGAAAACAGAAGTATAAAATAATTACTGTAAGTAGCCAACTATCACTTGTAGGATAGAGTGGAGGGATTTTCAACTGCATCAATGAGTAACTGTTGTGCTGCCTTTTCATCCTCATCATAAAGCGTCTTGTGGGGATATTTCTCTTTGATCTTAATTCTTTCCTAAAGTAGTATTATAGATGTCATGTAATAAAGTAAGTTGGTTTCTTTAAACCTGGTACACACCTACACATGGCCTGACCAGCTGAGGGGTTCCCTAAAACTCTGCACGTGTACGTAAGTTTGTCTGTCCACACTTATTTTAGATGTAGCACAGCTAAATTAATAAAACAAGTGCAAGAAAAAATTACAAGCTAGTACATTGATCGTTGGCTATTGTACAATTATAACTAAGGAGTAAACAACAGAGACTATCATTTGTCGTGCAAATTTCATAACTGCCATTCAAAAAATGCATTTCAGGTGAACCCCCTTTTATTGTTTATTGTAATGACTGTTGTTATAGCTTTCACCTAAAATTCTCCCTATAAGTTGTCTTTGTATGAACCTTTATAACAATGCAGAATGGTAGAATCAATACATGAAGCTTCAATTCTGTTCATTTTTGGAGGCAAAACCACAACATCTGTGGAAGTGAATATATCCCATCGAAAATATTTGCAAAAGGGCTGTCATTGCTTTATGTGCCACTTACAATCAATGAGGCCAAGGAGATGTGTGCCTACTGTGACATATGTACTTGCTAGGGCAATGTTCATTAAAAAACTGCATGCTGATAAAAATCACACTCCAGTTAAGAAGAGAGGCATCAAATGTGAGAATAGTTTTAAACACACACACTGTACACCATATGGGGCTGGTGCATACACTTAACTGTTTCAGCATATTTATCATAGTAATTCTTTAGTTGTGTTCTGAAGCCAATGTTGGGTCCAGCTTGAGGTCTACACTGTCTGATAATAGTGAGGGCTTGTTCATGGCTCAGACTAGTCACCAACATGATGTACATCGCTGTGATTGTTACAGACCTTGATACCCCTGCCACACTGTATGGTAAATATGTCAATGGCTGTAGCATATACAGTAGACTTACCATTGGATAAATACTGATCCTCCACTCAACCTAATGGTAAAAATACACAGCCAGGTAGCAGTAGGATCTAGGATGGTACATTTTGTGCACGTACACCACACATGCACACACGCATGCACACACGCACACACACACACACACACACACACACACACACACACACACACACACACACACGCACGCACACATGCACTACAAACATATAGAACCTCACATGCACATACAGTATATGGAGAGGTTCCAAGTTTTACTGGCCATGTTAGCCTGTGAATACACAATTCTTTTTTTACACATTGTAGCCTGCACATACTGTATGCAACAACTGGTCCCATAGTGGTTGTTATGAAGTAGTTACACCGATCAAGACTTACCGAGACTCGTGAATGAATTCAAAACATTCCTCATAATATTGTGTTCTAGAAATGAAAAGTACAACATGCTAATATGCAGACAAAAAGATTATTATCTACATAAATGTTAAATAAATAGATAACCAGCCCTTTGAGGCCATTTGTAAAGCACAACATTAGAATTGTCTCTCTTTAGCAGGTAAAGTAATGTACATGTAGCAGTAAAAGAAAGTGGATGGCTGGGGAAGATTTGGCAGTGAAAGTCACAAAATTAACGTAGTTTGAAGCATACAGAGACCTGGATGCCACTTTGAGGACCTATCCCAGAAAAATGTTCACATTTTTGAGATAGCTATTTTCACAGTGTTTTCTACAGGGCAGCTCCTTACAGTTTCAAAAATGTGACTGTTATATTAGAGTAGCTGAATGCTGTACTAAAGTAAATATATTTTGGCAGTCATACCATAAATTGTGCACAATTCATACATGTAGTCTAGGTCAGGTATATAGTCCTAAAGGTGTTGTGCGGTGAAACATTTCAAAAATTAAAACTTACAAATCAGTGGATGGAGCGTCAGCACATCTTATACACTTGTACACATATTCCTATGGGGGAAGTACATAACAAGTGATACATGCACTATACCATGAGCTCCTCTTAATAGACCTCAAATAAACTATACTGTACATTTAGTTTCCCAAGAGGCCGATCCTTCTATATACGCATGTAGATTTCTCTGAGTGTCTCTTTCTCATCCCTGCCTGCATCATTTTTCACCCCACTGTAAGTATTAATCACGTGTGGATATATTTTGATGCTGAGAAGATTGACTATCATTATACAGCAGAGAAAACGTCTCTTGCTGCTTCACAAGTATGTAAACAGTAAGAATTACGTAGATTTTAGAAGGGCAATGTTAGATAGATAGATAGACTGCTGGTGCAGCGAATTTGAGTGTTTTCTTTTAATAATGTAAATAACCTCCTGCTCACATGAAATCCCAAATGTGGATGAGGCCATGGCCTTAAAATAATCAGTCAGTCCCGAAATATCTGTTGTGAAGTTTGGTGGTACAGTCGTATGTCCCTAAATAAAACTCTACTAATATCAATGTGACTATTAATATGCAAGCCATTCACCAATTCAGAGTTCGCCAATGTGTGTATAAATACAACACTCACTAAACCATGCATATGTTAAATATATTGAGATATAAAGTAAATACCTTGTCTTCCCCGGGTGTCGCTGAATCATGGATAGATAAGACATGAGTTATTTTATTTTCAATAAAATGTTCTTTTGCTTTAAATGGTGATCCTACAAAAGACAGAACATGCCAAATGACAGTGAGTGTGAGCAATTTCAATTTCAAAAAAAAAACATGGTTGCCTAGATATATAGCATAAAATCTTGCATAAGTATCACTTCATACTTTTATTTGTTCGTGACAAATACTATATACACATTAATGAATTGTGTAGATGACCTCCCTTTGCTTTTAGTCTCCATTCAATTTCCTTACGAACTTGCTTGTTAACTTTTTTTGTAATAGCACAATTCATGGTAAATCACATTTTGCACATAGGAAAGGATGGTGCCAGACACTTTTAAGATTAACTGAGCAAGCAAAATGTCTGCTGTTATATAACATTACAAATGGAGAAGTAGCAGCCTCTGCAATCAATCCAGTCACTACAGAAGTTACAGACAATTCTTGTAGCCATAATGCACTACTTCTAAATCAGCCAATCATCAAATACGTGGTAGTGAAGAAAGAAACAGGATGTAAAGTAGGCAAAGGTAAGTTTGTGATGCATGCATTGTAGCTTCTGCGGTTGGTGAAAAGGCACAGATAATAAATAAAAAGACCATGTAGTGCACAATATGGCTGACCAAAAATGGTCGATATGGAATATCTCTATGGTTGAATTTCGGGATGTAGCTTCTCCAGACAGTATTGATACACCATAATTATAATAGGCACTGTCATCATTAAGGTTGGGTAAATTCATTTGCATGGTGCAGAAAAAGCACTGGAAATAAACTTAATTGGGGCGTATTTTATACCTCTATGACAAACACCCCCACCCACAATTCCTTTATCCTGGAATTTATCACCTATGATTGTTGTCAAAAAGCTCATCTTGCTTTCTAAACAAGGAGGTGGTACTCCAATATATACTATACTCCGATCTCCATGGTCAAACTTGAAAAATAAGCTTTGACTTCCACTAGTCTAGCAGCTCACATAGAAGAAGCGGGCGTCGCCAGACTACACTTGACCAAAGGTTAGTATATTTTGTGCTTAAATTGCTTATCTGAAAGTATCGATAGTGGTAAACACCTTTCAAGCTGTGCTTGTCCTTTGACCGACTGCAATTTTTCGCTTTGATCGAGGACGAAGATCAGAGCATAATGCACTTGCCAATTTCATACCCCACCCCCGCGGAGGGTGGGGGAATACAGGGGATTTGACAAATCGTGGTGTCAAATTCCCCACTACTGGGGCAAAATCGGCTGTCAAATCCCCACTATGTTCCCACCCCCATGGTAGGGGATTTGACAACACCTCAAGGATGACTAAGCGCATATTTCATGCATGCGACTAGTAATAAACCTGCCCTGTAGCTAGTAAAATTATATCAAGTGCGATTTTATTGTTTAGAAATGCAACTACCGAATATCGGTCAGTGAATTGGACAACTGTCAATTGCCCCAGGGGTGGGGACAAGAAGCAATGTCAAATCCCCACCTGGGGTGTGGGGCATGAAATTGACAAGTGCATAAGATATATTGGAGTGCCACCCCCTTGATGTTGCACTCACCATAAACTCCACCGACATAGAGTCTGGGAAGAATCTAAGGGATAAGCATTACACAATATTACTCGAACACACTTCGCTAACTTTAGTCATTGCATTATTACCCATCACTCCTGACAGTGCACAAACCAAGGTCGAAAATCTATCTGAATTATGTGGCACGATTTTTCAAATTAAAATTACTGAAATTTCCTTGCTTACAATATTATCCGTAATCTACCGTATGACTTAACAAGTTGTCTCCTTTCAGTTATCATGCAACAATATACCTTCAAGAGTTTCTTGCTAACATAAATTTTCTATCAGTTAGGCGAGCTGTATGTTACAAAAAAATATTACATGCATCCACATAAAAATAAAGTTACAGACAGGTTTATAATAAATCAATAGGTGCACGTAAGGCCCCTATTTGGTGATTATTAGTTTCTCACCCACCGCCCGCATCCTTCTTAAGCTACCGCATGGTAAGCCATTATTTATTCTGCGCATGCTCAGAAGAACACGTGATACCAAACTGTTATAATTTTTGTTAATGAACGCTACAATGCGCTATATATCACCAGAACTGTTGTTTTCCTTGGCAAATTGCTGCAGTGCCAGTTGCAATCGTGCTCTATCGACTTCATCAAAGCAGGCTTTCAGTTGACTGTCGAAAAATAGTTGGCGATCACGAAAATTAGAACCAGCTGGTGAAGGAAATGTTTGTAGTAAGAAAGAAAGACAATTTGGACAAGGTCTGTACATCAGTGTGTTAATATTATAAAATAATGGCATAATGGTAATACCCTCCCGCCCGCATCATAACATTTAGAAAGGCTGGATGAGAAACTAATAATCACCGAATAGGGGCCTAATGATAAATAATATAGTGTCCACGTACATCCATATATGTACAAATAAATAATAATAGACATTTAAAAATTTAAGTAGCCAACTATTAAATAAATTAAGATGATGGTGGCTTTTCAACTAGTAACTGTTGTGCTGCCTTTTCATCCTCATCATAAAGTGTCTTGTGGGGGTATTTCTCTTTGATCTTAATTCTTTCCTAAAGTGGTAAAGTACACAGCGTGCAACAAAGTAAGAAGACACCATTACAAAATCACACAGGGATGTACAAAACTTGTTACAATCTTTTGGGAAATAGAAATCAGTTAATTTACGAAGTCAATAGCCAGAGTCAAAAGATATGTCAAATTCTGTTAGCCTTCTACGTATTCTTCCACACTTTATACATGTTTTTTTTTAAACCTTCAGATTATGGATGTGAAATTGTGTGCAAAGCAGCTGTGCGTATAGTACACTACACATAGAGGATTTTCTTGACAGTAAAGCAAGCCAGACATAGTTTAGGGAAGTACACTATATAGTGGATGATAAATGAAGCAGTGCACGGCCACTATTTTACACCACCATAATGAACTCACCAGTGGCATGTGCCCTTTGGAATTCTGATGATTGTGTGCCCTCTGTATCTTGTCTTTCCTTTTATCTTTAATCTTCATACAATGAAACCATATCGAGACATTAATTTTCTACATCAACTTTCCTTGAGCATGCACAGCATATTTAGATGCTGAAACTATTAAAGCGCTTACGCTACTGTATAGTCCTCTATGCTAACTATAATAAACAAACTAGTATACTTAAAAATTACTGATTTAAAAATCAAGTAGATAAGGATCCAAGCAATAACAAGTAGTGAATTGAAACAAGAAATGAATGATGATATTACAGCATAGCTCGGTGGGAAATACCTACTTTGGCATCGGACAAAACAATCGCTATAACAAGCCAATGTAGGGATTTTCCCACCAAGCTATGCTGTAATACCATCATTCATCTCTTGTTTCACTATATTTATCATCACCTGGATCCTGGATCCTACTATATTGTACAAACAGTTAACAATATGTCTAGATCTTGTGTCTTTGCATGACACTTCCAACATGTGAAGAGCCAGTTATCATTCACCTTTCTAGTGCCATTAGTTTGAGTGCATATAACCCATTGGCATTATAACATCTTCAGGAATTCACTTCACCCGTATTTCAAGCTGGCATGAATAACCCACCACAAAGTGAAAGCTTGGAAGCTAGGTTAAGCTGTAAAACTGTTGTACGATTTTCATTTCTCACATACAGGCTACTTTTTTGCTCACGAGGACAAAATGACACACACGCACACACGCACACCCACATTTCCAAAGCAATTACAGTAACCAGATGCAAGGCCAGCTGCAGGGCATGCGCCTGTGCACCTGGTTAACAGCTACAAATCAACTGTTTATTTGCCAAAATATTAAAGAAAATTGTAGACAATCCACAAGTGTAAAACAGCTAAACATGGCATATCTACATAGCCTCATAGGCTACCAGAAGTAAAAAAATTTTGTGAGGTGGAGTCCTATACTTACACAAACAAAAATGAAGGGCAGCCTCAAGGCTTTTTCTATAGAACTTTAGTGAGAAAACATGCATGATAGACACACTATATACTAGTTAAAGCACTGCCGCACGTACAATATGGAAATAAAAGCATGAGGGCATGGGCTATATTAGGCTCGATACTATGCCCAAGTGCTTTTATTTTCATATTGTACAAGCGTAGCGGTGCTTTAACTGGTTTAGAGTGCTTTCTTGTCGTCTTGCTTGGAGCGTTCGTTTCGTGGATTCGAACTGCGTCAGTTTTCAACCACCAGACAATCGGTAAGTGTCTATGTAGCACAGTTGCGGTAGTAATACAAGCAAATAATATCTTTTTGGCTACTTTTGGCAATTAGAAATGTTACGCACATGATCCTGTTTTTGTATATATTTTCCAATCAATGCGTAACTGTTCTTTATTTTCCATACCTGTACTTTATTGTGACACAAATGGAAAATATAGCAGACTTTAATGCATTACGGAAAATAGAGCACTCTTTTCGTTTTGATCTCGCCAACGCAAAGAAAAAACGGTTGAGAAACTACTTCTGTGTGTTTGTGGCTTACAGTGGTTTCTAGTTTAAAATGGTTTTTTTGCAGTTACGCTTCCTTAGTAGTGCATAGCAACATATTTATGAATTACAAAATAATTTATGAATTATGAAATACACTAAGTTGCAATTCTCTAGCCTGGTTTTTAGAAGTAGCACAACATCAACTTGTTTTATTAGAGGATATGACTGCTCTATTAGAGTATTTTGAAGTCACATGGCCCCTTTGACCTTCACCCTAAATCTGTCCCTGAATACCAGTACCTCATAAAAGCATGCTACATATACAGTTGTTCAATCAGAAGCACCACACAAGATGGCATATTGCAGGAACAAATACCATTTAGATGATACGGTATATGCAAACTCGTGCATGCAATATATATCTTGCTTTTCCGTAAAACATTATGTACAATCAAGGAGATGCCAGCACTAGCTCCTACTGAGGACAACTTTAATATGGTCAAAATCCTATTGATCAAACAGATACTCTGAATCTTTGTAAAAAAACTCATATGCAAGTTATACAAAGTCAACAAGGAAAAATATTATAAGTGCTTTGGCTCATAAATTTCTTACATACAACATTTCCACTCAGCAGATCTACTATAATAGTCAGTATGTGATCACCTGAGCCCCTGCCAAATATAGTAATATCAAAGAAGTGAACATATGGTCACTCCCAATGGTATTGTACAGGAACAAGCATGTTTTCATGTTGTAAACATGTCTGAATCGTCCATACTGAGATATTTTTAAAGCCTCATAACTCACTTGTTCTTGCCAGTATCAAAGCACTTTTTTGATTAACAGTTCTGGGCATTTAAATGGCTTCGCTACTAAATGTTTGGGTGCTGGCCCATGTGACAAGAGTTATTAACAAGAAATGAGGGCTCAGGTGAAAGCAAACAGACTATAATGGGACAGGAATAATACACTTACTGTTTCAGCATATTTATCATAGTAATTCTTTAGTTGTGATTTGAAGCCAATGTTGGGTCTAGCTTTAGGTCTACACTGTCTGATAATAGTGAGGGCTTGTTCATGGCTCAGACTAGTCACCAACATGATGTACATCGCTGTGATTGTTACAGACCTTGATATCCCTGCCATACTGTATGGTAAATATGTCAATGGCTGTAATATACACAGAGGTCTCACCAGTGGATGAATACCGACCCTCCACTCAACCTAATGGTGTAGAACAACATACAAAAGTATAGGCTGCACACACACACACTACACACACGTACATATAGGATCAGCAGATACATGCAACACACATACATATATACAAGGTGCACAGAGATATTATATATCCATGCACAAAAACAACCAAGCTGTATAAAAAGGGTGCGGCCTTCAAAAAGCCTGGATGGAAAAAGTTGTGAAATCAAAGGTGGTAACCAAGAAATGGTGCCATGATGTGGATGATAGTAAATTTTAATAATGGCCTTTGTGCATTAATAAAATTTATCATCAACATCATTGCAGCCATTTCACGGCCACCACCTTTGATTCACAACTTATTTCATCCAGGCATTTTGAAGGCTGCACCCTTTTTATACAGTTTGGCTGTTTTCGCATGGATTTCGCTTCTTTTCATAGTTTAAATATATACCCAAAGCCAAACATAAACTAGCTTTGAGTTTTACACGAATCATCATGTTCTTCTCTACAGATGCAATGAAGATGATATGACAAACTAGTGCTCTACCGATACAGAATAATACCTACCGATCCAATACTAAAGCCAATTTATACTGATATAGTGCTTACTTGTTCATGGCTATATAAAGTTGTAATGTATATGTAGTGCCTGTATTAATTTGTAATATACTATAATTCGCTTTATTTTTGTGCAAAACATTTTTGTGATAAAAATTTTGAGTAAAAATATTTTTGTACGATTTATGTAAATGACTGCTCTATTAGAGTAGTTTGATCTTATATAAAAATTTTTGTGCAAGAAATTTTCGTACAAATTTTGCATACGAAAATTATTTTACAACGAAAAAAGCAAATTATGGTATATGCAATTTGTTTTATAACATGCAATTTGTTTTATAACAAAGTCTAGTAAGATTTTGCAGCCCCAGAGTATCCATGCAAACGTGATAAGTTGAGTTGCTCAATTTTTCTGCACTTTTATGCTAGGACACAATTTGTAGTCTGTTGTCACAAGTTTTATTCGATTTTTATTAGCATAGCAATGATTAATGATGACGATTGGTGCGAGTAGGTCTTAACAGTAGTGTACTACCCCGCCGATCTGAACCAAAGTGGCTATAATATCATAGATAATGTCCAGAGGTATATATTATCTATGATAATATCGACTTTGATTCGATAGAATACTAGAGAAGTTGCAATAGTATTGTATTACAGATTACTTTTGTAATGCTCTAATGGAGTGCACATTTTTTTGAGAATTTCTAATAGAACACACCTAGAAAGTTCTAGAAAAATCTAGTATGAAATTATTAACTTAGAATATTTCGACTCCACAATTTAGAGCTGTTTGGTTTTTTTCCTTGTAACTCTATAGCTGTCAATGCAATTTCTTTTTAACCGCAAAAGGTTTGAGTTATGGTGGTTAACCTATATATATATACGCATACCGATTTTTAAGTTAAGTGATTTATGTGACAACAAGTTGGCCATTTTTAGTGCAAATAATCGCCCATAGCTCTATGACTATAATTAGATTTGTTGGTACATGATTGTACCACAATACGTTCTTAAAGTGTACCAAAGCTCAAGACAATCAAGCTACGCATTTGCATTTTATAATGGTTTTTGTAAAGTCTGTGAAAAGAATAATCTAAGCCCTCAAAGGAAGAAAAACACACACAAAGGAATTAAGCTGGATTTTGAAGGCTTATATTTCATGATTGCGTTAGGCAATCTTGGTATGTGAGGTGCTGAAGGTGGTGGGAATTTGCAGTAAAAAATGATCCCAATTCGAGAAGGGAGCATGGAGGTACGTATGTGTGAAAATCGCATTTTGTTTCTTCCTGTAAATATACTCATAGTGTGGTGCGTTGGATTTCTTGGCCACACAACCATCTGTCTTGATACCATAGTAAAAACATTATACAAACCATACACCCCACCACAATCACACTTTCCTCCACACTTGTTAAAAAAGACACTACCCAACAGGAAATGTATCATGATTGTCATCTTAATAGAGAAATCTCCAAGATTTATGTAACAAAAGATCTTACTCATCGTAGCTATGGACATGTATGTGTGTATTGTATCTAAACTATCTTGGTCCCATAATGATTGTAACAAAGTACACCTCATGTACCCATCAGGACTTACCGACACTCGTGAATGAATTGAAAACACTCATCAAAGTATTGTGTTCTAAATGGAGATATAATAATGACTACAAATACAATGTGCACACGTACAAACACACATCTACTTACGTACTTAGCTAAAGGGTGCTGGGTAAATACAAGGCCAAGAAAATGAACACCCCAAGGGAAGAAGGTGAATGGGCCACAGACAATAGCAGGAACTGTGAGGGACCTCAGGTTCCTTGGTCCATACAGTGTATGATCTGTATGCATAGTGTAAGCCCCATTGTTGGAGTGCAATTCCAATGCAAGGAAACCCTGACCCTGTCTGATCTCCATCATACAGTTAGAACCAGGGGTGCTGCCATTATAGCCACACCACCAACAAGTGGTATGTTAATTACTAGGTCCACCAGTAGGAGGTCGGCAGCGCATGCATGCGGCGCTGGTTTAAAGACTAACTACATCATATCAGGTTACACTTTCAGGCCACTCACAACAAGTGTTATATGTATGTAACAAAATCTCTGAGAACTTACAAATCAGTGGATGGACTGTCAGCACATTGTATACACTTATATACACATTCCTATGGGGAAGACAACAAGTGGTATATGCAATATTATATGACAAGGAATTTAGCTCCTGAATGCATCAATAAAACAGTCCACTGATAATGAAGTAGATGACTCAAAATTATTATTTTTTACCAATCAAATCACTTATATATTGGAGATTTGACTTACGTTATCCCCAGGTTCTGCTATATCATGGATGGATAAGATATGAGTTATCTTGTTTTCAACAATTTGGTCCTGTGACCCTGCAAAGACAAAAAAACACATACATATGCATAGGAAAGTTTTTCACCAGTATGCATGGACACCAGAATCCAAACACTAAAAGTTTATCAAGCAGCTAACATCAGAGATATGTGATCTGACCAACTTTAATCTGTAAGATGTTTCAGATGTAATAATACAAGACAGGAAGGCGTGAATGGCCACGTCATGCACAAATATAAAATAGGAACAAAACGTCATGTAGGTATGTACAAAGACAAATCCTGTAAGGCCTTCTACCAAGTGTTATTTTGTTAGCTAAAATTTTGTACGTAGCAAATGTTTTAATACAGAATCACTCACCGATCGCTCCCCCGACATACAGTCCAGGCAACACCTACACGGACAACATGCACTACGCAATATTACAAACACACTTCGCTTACTTTATCCATCGCATTACCCATGACTTCAGCTGGCTGCAAAAAAGAAATTTCCTCAGCTCGACAGGCTCTAGGGCTCAAGCTCAAAAGCGCGAAACTTTTAATTTGAAATGTGTGGCACAATTTTCAAAATTAAGAGCAACTTTGCCTCGAGAGCTGGGCGGTTTGTAATGATGTATTCGTTTTATCGAGAAATCCACCCACTAACGGACGTCGATCACTGGAAAAAAACCTAGTAGTAGCGTGTAGCTCATATCTGCATGTGTATCGCCAAATATCGAAATTTGATCACATGACGTCATGATGTTAAGCGACTATGTCCTATGGCTTCCGTGAATAAAATTAACCAACACATTCCCGTTTTAGTTGAGACATTGAACTTTTATTTCGTAGTACAAATCTGAAGTACGTAGCTACACATTATGATGTGGTTACAAAACCCTATAATTATGTTTTATAGCTAACACTAAAATTGATGAAGCTAATTGTGAAACTTCCCAAAAATTCTTGTAGATTGCTTTTCATAAAGATTAGAAAGGATGCAAAAGTGAGCCTGTAGTATATACCTTATACAAAAAGGATCAACTCTAAGTAGCAGAGTAGTATAATCAAAATTCAGTCATAAGTACAATAATCAAACTTCAATCTCACAGACGTTGTTTTCAGATAAATGCCAACTACATTGTCTGGCAGACTGTCTAATTCTGACTCGCCTTTTCCTTTACACGGAAAGGAAGCCATTTAACTTCTGCACAATCATCTATTACAGGTCTATACAGCGTTAGAGGCATCCTGCTCTGGTAGCTTATACTGATATCTTGTACATGTGGCCTCTAGTGGTAGCGGTGATGTGTAACATGTCTATATATACTAGGTATAATAGTATTTGCTAACACATGACTTATTTCCATTATACATGTTGTGTGGGTAGCCAGTACCAGTTCCTTGGTTCAAGACTTGGTAGCTCCCTAGATCCCATTGAAATATGCTTTAAAAAGACATGAGTTATTTTGTTGTCAACAAAATGTTGCTTTGCTTTAAATTGAGCTTTAAATGGTGAAAAGCCAAAACATGCCTATAATGACAGTGAATGTAACTCTGAGAAATTTCAATTTGAAACAAAAATTTATAAACACTGTTGTCTGGATTATAGTTTCAAACAATTATGCATGGTTTCAAAACTTGCACTAAGTATCTGGTTCACTTCATGTTTGTAACAAATAAAATGTATTAGCTACACAACACCACAAATTTATGAACTGTGTAAATGACTTCCCTCCCATTGCCTATGATCTCCATTCTAATATTTCAAATTCCTTACACACTTGTTTGCTAACTTCTTTTTGTAACAATTCATGGTAAACTATCACATTCTGCAAAAAGGAAGGAGCTAGACACACATTAAATTAACTGAGCAAGCGACATGGCCATTCCACTCTGATAGATTACAAACAAAGAACAGTATATGAGAAGTACCAGCCTCTACAATCAATCCAGTCACTATACAGAAATTACAGACAAGAAACCATAATGCGCTGCTTATAAATCAGCTAATCAACAAAAATATGTGGTAGTGGAGAAAGCAATGAGATGTAGGGCAAGTTAAGTTCGTTGTAGTTGCTGTGGTTGGTGAGAAGGCACATCTGGGTCGGATACTAAAGAAATAAACCCTTTGATATACATGTAGTGTACAAATCTGGCTGACCAAAATGGTTGTTATGGAGACGGAAGCACCACAAACACATCTAATAGAAAAGGGAATTGAAAGCAAGCAGAGAGTAATGAAAACCATCATTTGTTATGAAGCCATATAGGAATAGTAGCATGCTCCCTTAACATATTTACCCTGGAAATTACTGTTGCCTTGTGGTCTCTATGCTGCACTTACTATAAACTCCTAGAGTCTGGGCAGTATCTAAAGGATAAACACTACATAATATTACTTGAACACACTTCGCTAACTTTAGTCATTGCATTATTTATTACTTCTGACAGTGTACAAACTGAGCCTGAAAAATATCTGAAGTGTGTGGCACGATTTTCAAATAAAGATTACTAAAATTTACCCGTAACCTACCATGTAAGTCAACAATTACAATTTGTTAAAACTGTCTCTTTTATCATGCAACGATATACTTTCAAGAGTTTCTTGCTAACACGAATTTGAAGTGCATACTTTATATACCTAGACGAGGTGTATGTTACAAAAAAGAAAAAAAATACTGCATGCATCCACATAAAAATAAACCAATACAGACAGGTTTGATAATAAATTAACAGGTGTACGTAATTATAAATATAGTGTCCACGTATGTCCATATATGTACACATAGATAATAATAGTGGATATTGACATCTAAAAATGTAAATCTACTAAGTGGCCAACTATCACAATAATCAATTGTAAGAAGACGATGGCTTTTCAACTGAATCAATGAGTAACTGCTGAGCTGCCTTTTCATCCTCATCATAAAGAGTTTTGTGGGGATATTTCTCTTTGATCTTAATTCTTTGCTAAAGTGGTAAAGTACACAGCATGTGATACAGTAAGAAGACATCATTATAACACTGTATTTCGACTGTAGAATTTCAACTTTTCACACTAGCAATCAATTAATTTTCCTAGTTCCATTAATTTGAGTGCGGATTGTCTGCAATTATGTTTAGTATTATGATAAACAATTGAATCATTGTTTTGTGATTGTTTTATTAGAGTATATGACTGTTCATTTAGAGTATTTTGAACTTTCAAGTTGCATGGCCCCTCTAGCTAAATCCATCCCTGAGTACAGTTGTTCAATAGTTCCACTTCCTGCAGCTGACATGCCATCTTGTGTGGTGCTTCGGATTGAACAATTGTATACGTAGCATGTTTCCATGAAAATATCATTTAGATGAAATGGACAGCATAATTTTGATACTGCGTTAGATTGGTATATGTAAACTCATGCATGCAACATATATCCTACTTTACCACCCTGTAAAACATGATTATATGTAAGTACAATCAAGGAGATGCCAGCACTCATACTACGGGTTACTGTATTACTGATCAACAGTGTTGGGCGTAATGCATTACAAAAAGTTACTTTTGTAACAGGTTACGTGTATTATTACCTAATGCAGTAGCGAAGTATGCTAGTAATATCTAACGGATTGTTAAATAATGTGTTACTATAACGTAGCGTATTACTACTTGTTACTACTAACGACACTCATTACCTAATGAAGTACAACTAGCACGTTACTGTAATATTATTACCTAACGAAGTACCTTTATACATTGTGTAATATGTAATATAACATATTACCAAGGGTCCATAATAAAAGAGTCTTGATATAACTAGTTACCTTTAAACTGAAGTAATACTACATAACTATCATTGCAGTGGCAGTAACGAATAACAAGTAACATATTACTTTTTAAAAGTACCTGCCCAACACTGTTGATCAAACAGATACTCTAAATCTTTGTGATAAACTTATGTGCAAGTTGTAAAAGCCAACTAGGGAAAAATATAATCAGTGGTTGGCTCATAAATTTCTTACATACAACATTTTCACTTAGCACAAAATCTACAGTACTAATGGGATAGGAATAATACACTTACCAGCGTTGAAACCGGGTCACTACTGCTGACCCGGATGACCCACTGACCCGGATAGCAATCCGGGTCAGACCCGGATTTGACCCGGATTGAATTAAGCCGAGGCGCGTGATAAGAGCTATGTTTCGGGTATTCTCGAGCGAGCGAGACTACATTTTGAGCGTTCCATTCGTGTTGAGTAAACGAGTAGTTATGTGATAACTAAGCCGGTAAGTTTATAATTTAAAATCAGTCAGTGGGTTTGGTTCCACGTAACTACTGTGAGTTTACAGACAGCAATTGGGTGTGGCTTCATACATACTTAGTATTGCAATTTCCCAATATATTAAAAAGGGTGTGGCTCACAAAAGTACTTAACATCCTGCTGCAAGACTATACCTAGACTATATACAACTCATACATTAATCGATTAGTGGGCGTGGCTCCACGTAAGCTTGTAGACAGAAACGGACACAGTTTCATGCTACAGACTGCACTTACTAATAAATGGGCATGGCTGAGCGTATGTTTGTAATGCGATAAGTGGGCGTGGCTCATGAAAGAGCTACGCGACTAGCGTTTATAGGTTCCACGTCGTCAAACGATCAATTTCGTTTCTCACGTGATCCAATCCGGGTCAGACCCGGATAATTTATAAACCGGGTCAGACCCGGATGACCCGGAGAAAATGTGACCCGGTTGACCCGGATGACCCGACCCGGTTTCAACACTGACACTTACCACTTCAGCATATTTATCATAGTAATCCTTTAGTTGTGTTCTGAAGCCAATGTTAGGCCCAGCTTGAGGTCTACACTGTCTGATAATAGTGAGGGCTTGTTCATGGCTCAGACTAGTCACCAACATGATGTACATCGCTGTGATTGTTACAGACCTTGATATCCCTGCCATACTGTATGGTAAATATGTCAATGGCTGTCCTTACTGTATACACAGCAGGCTCACCAGTGGATGAATACTGATCCTCCATTCAACCTATTGGTAGAGCAGAATACATGGTACACAGGTACTGTATAGGATGGTATCTTTTGCACACACACATACATGCAAGTATATACAGATATGCATGCAGGTATATATGTATACATGTGAATCACCAAGTTAAACCAACTATCACTTATCACTTTTAAAAGATACCATGAAATGACATATCATGATATTGTGTCAGATAGGTACTTTGCAGTATCATTATGTCAAGTTACAGGGTGTATATATGGTAAATCTATATATAGATTGACCTCAAGGCTCTCTGAATACACTATACTAACATCCCATATACAAACCATACACTCCACCACAGCCACACTTTCCTCCATACTTGTTAAAACAGACACTACCCAACAGGAAATGTATCATGAATAAACGTATACCATGTTAATAGAGAAATCTCCATATAAGGAGAAAAGATTTAGGTAACAAAAATATATTGTACATGTATCTAAACTATCTGTGGTTGTAATAAATTACACCCCATGTATACTTCAGGACTTACCGACACTCGTGGATGAATTGAAAACACTCATCATAATATTGTGTTCTAAATGGAGATATAATAATAATGACTACAAATACAATGTGCACACATACACATGTGTATCTATATTTACTTAGCCAAAGGGTGCTGGGTAACGAAATTTATTTTTAAGAAAATGAACACCTCAAGGAAGAAGGTGGATGGGCCACAGAGAATGCATGGTGAGGGACCTGAGCCTTTTTGGTCCATACAGTGTACAATCTGTATGCAGTGTCAGATCTGTATGCATAGTGTCAAGAGTTCATAATAGATACATGGATATACTCTTGATAGAGTGAGCCCCATTGTTGTAGTGCAAATCCAATGTGAGGGAATGTCTGGTCTCCGGCACACAGTCAAAACCAGAGGTGCTGGCATTTGCCACACCACCAAAAAGTGGTGTGTTAAATATATATATACCAGGTCCACCAGTAGGAGGTTAGCAGCACGCATGTACGCACATCTGGTAGCTACATGATGGCGCTAGGTTACATTTTCAGGCCACTCACAACAACTGTTATGTGTATGTAACAAAATCTCTGAAAACTTACAAATTAGTGGATGGACTGTCAGCACACCTTACACACTTGTACACATAATCCTATGGGGGAAGACAACAAGTGGTATATGCAATATTGCATGACAAAGGAATTTAGTTCCTGTATCAATCAGTAAATAAAGCCTTGTCATTTTAATGACTGATATTGGTCAAATTAACAGTCCATGGACAGTGACAAGTCAATACGACTTTTATTTCTTGGAGATATAACATACCTTATCCCCAGGTGCTGCTGTATCGTGGATGGATAAGATATGAGTTATCTTGTTTTCAACAAGTTTTTGCTTTGCTTTGGGTGACCCTGCAAAACGACAGACAAAAAAAATGCTTAGATGCCTAGGAAATATTTTTTTTGATGAATATTGCAGCACACATACACAGATGATTCACAATCACAGGAAAAACAACATAGCATTGTAGCTAGCTCATCAGTACTGGCAGCTACGCATACAGAATTTTCAGAGTTGCTTATGCCTTTAAAAGTATTGGACAAAGCGGCCCTTCCTGCCATTACAGGTTTTTGCAATTGAATTCAGCAACTTTGCAGCTGGCGAAAACACGAAAACATGGTATAGCAGCTGCTACAAGAACTTGTTCAAGTACAACAATAGTAAACAACTCTTTATAAGGCAATAATTCTTCCTCTACAGCCTATCCAGCAACATTCCAAACTCTACTACACCATTTGCAATGGGTGTGGTGATGGGTGTGGTCACTCGCAAGCAAGCTAATTAGCCTGTCAGACAGCTACCAGCTCCAATTACCTTCTAGTGTCTCAAGTGTAACTCTCCATGGCATAAATAATTCACCTCTTAATGAACGGTTGGTTTCTTGGAGCTGTTTTGTTTATGACGAATTGTAATGCAAACGCGACGAATTCTATTGCAAAACCGACGAATTCAACTGCAAACGGGACGAATCCAATCGCAAAGGCGACAAATTCAATTGCAAAAACCTGTAATTAAGATAAGTTCTGCCACAAATGTTGCTGACTCACAGAGGAGTGGAGTGCAAAAATGGGCTAGCCAAGGCCACAAAACAGCCTGTTAGGGACGTCCTGAAAATCTCACAATGTTGCACATTCTGCACCTTGACAGTTGGTCCAGAGTGTTTGCATAACTCTCATAGCTGTTGACAGGTCTGGTGTCCAGAGTTGGGGTAGTTACTTCAAAAAAAGTAATCAGTTACTAGTTACTAGTTACTTTCATCTCATGTAACTCAGTTACATTTACAGTTACTTTTTACCAAGTAACTAGTAGTTACGTTACTAGTTACTTCTTACTAGCAATATCATTTCAAGACAGTAGACATAAAGTGAATTAAGTGATAATAAATTTGCAATGTAATCATGTGAGACAATAATACAATTAAATTACATATGTACAAGCACTGTCCACATAAAACTAAATATGTAAAAAGTCCTTGTTGTATCTCATGAGAAGTAATTTTTCAAATCTGTCATCAATCAATCGGTTCGTTTTGGTGTTAACACTAATCCACCTAGACTGAATAGTCGTTCAACTGGGGCACTGGAAGGCAATGCCGTATTGTACAAAAGGAAAAGCCTTTTTACTACAGGATATCTGTGGAGACTCTCAATAGTCTTTGCATTATTTAAATAATCATTTGCTTCAATTTCCACATTGCTCTGTGACTCTGATTCCTCATCTGATTTAAAGTCATAGAAATCATCTTTATTCTTTTTAGTTGGCTGATCCTGTGATTTTTGCACAGCCACAACTTCATCTGTAGCATGTGATCGCATTTCTTGGATGAGCATTTGCTTATACAGATCCTTTTTGCTTTGTGATTCCACCCACTTGAGCTTAAACTTTGGCAAAGTTATGGCTGCTATGATGGCATTATCATTTTGGAAAACCTTCTGGAAACGATCTCTGATGGCATCTTCTACTGCACCAGCAAGCCCAATGGTCATTGATGAAAGATCAGGTCGAAGAGCCACCACTTTCTTGATAATAGCTTCTAAGGTTGGCAATACAGTACCAAAAAAACAGTTGTCTTCTCCTTGCAAAATGTCTAAACCTCTTGAAAGAGGCTTTAAAACAACACAATACTCCTTCAGAAACTTAAACTCTCGCTCACTGAAACAACGCAACTTCAATTTCGTACAGAGCTCATTTAATTCTACTAAAGAATTCTCTGTTACTCTAACTATTGCATCATAATAAGAGTTCCACCTTGTGGCAGTGGGCACAATCAGCTTTCTCTTAGTTACTTCTTGTACAGTATCTGAAGCTACTGTGGATCTACTTGCCTTATTCCATAAGGCAGAACTCTTAGCAAATGAGTTGCGGTACACAGTCTTCGATGTAGTGGAAGATGAAAGGAATTTGTCAACATCTTTACTGGCAACCAGATTAAGTGTGTGTGCAGCACACCTATAGTGTGGTGGTAAGTCATACTGCACTTGAGTTAAATCATCATCAATGTTAGTTTCTTCTGGGTCCACTGATAGCAGTTCATCAACGTTTTCAAAGGCCACATCCTCTCCTTCTTCCTTGACGTCTTCACGTTCTTCAGTAGTACAATTAGCAGAATCTGAGAACACTGTAAAAGCTTTAACAAAGTTGGATCCATTATCTGTGATCGTAGCACAAACTTTTCCAGCTAAGCTATAGCTTGTATGGATTTGTTCTATTTTGCATGCCAGAACATCATAGGTGTGTCTTCCTGTCATCCTTGTACATGCTATGGCTGCTTTATGCCGTTTTAACATCTGTGGATCTATCCAGTGGACAGTCATCCCTAAATAGCTCCTGTGATGAGCTGTCCACACATCAACAGTAGTGCAAACAACATCAAGTTTTTCCAATATCTGCTTAATCTTACTGAGCATCAAGTCGTAAACTTTGTCAAGATGTAGGGTGAAAGATTTTCTGTCTGGAATTTGGGTGGAGCAAATGTTATTGATTAATTTACGAAAACTTGGTGACTCTACAGTTGACAAAGGCTGCATATCCTCTATTATATACTCAGAGAGCAAACTTCGCATTTTCTGTGCAGGGATGGAGTTTCTGGCTAATACATCTGGCAATGTGCACTGCCTCTTTGGTTCACTATCATCAGTATCACTTCTTTGCCGCCTCTTTTCAGTTTCAGGTTTGTCTACTTCTTTTGCAACCAATTTAACATTCTTATGTATAGCAGTCAAGTGTTTCTTGAAATTAGAAGTTGTGTTTCTAGCAGAAGAAAGTGTCTTGCCACCACCACATAAGATACAACGCACCCTTAAATTCTTTGAATCTTCGCTAACAACGTGAAAATAGTGCTTGTACATCCACCCATGAAATGTAGCAACTCTTGGTCCAGCCTTCGCTACTTCAGTGGAACTAGCACTATCAAAATCTCGTACTAACTGTGTAGAATTATCTTCCACCATCATCCCAGGGTTGCTAGAGTCACTATCATTCTCCATCGCTGAGTCACGCCTGATTGAAGCTGAATCACGCCTGATTGAGCTGAGTCATGAACGAGCTGAGTCAGCAACTGTATGCCACGAGTTGGATCACGAGACAATAAGATGTGCATTAATAAGAATCGGGTTTAAAAGCTGATTGCTCAACAAAATTTGTGTAAGTTACTGAATGGCTATACTGTATTGTAACGCGCTACAGTAATGCATTATTAGTGTAACGCAAATACTGATTAACGCATCGATACCATAACGGAGTAACTCACTAACGAAGTAACGTAGTTACTATTGTAACGTAGTTTCTTTCCAGACATTAGTAATCAGTTACTAGTTACTAGTTACAAAGGATGTAACGCGTTATATTACTTCGCTACTTCAAAAGTAATATATTACGTAACGCGTTACAATTGTAACGCGTTAGCCCCAACTCTGGGTGTGGATATATACAGGCTATCAGTAAATCAGTACCAACAAGCTGAATTTGAAAAATCAACCATTATGTGCAAAATCCTAAGTTGACAAAATAATAATGTTAGCACAAATTTGCAAATTCTATGCATTCAGAGGGTTAAAAATGCTTTATTTCAGAACCCAATTAGCAAACACTAAAAGTTCATCAAGACAGTTATCCAAATATTTAGCTCCAACATTTAGTTCTAGTCCCTCATTTGTATGTGACAAATGCTACAAATATCTATAGCACATTACAAAGTAAGTTATGATTTGTGGTTGTTTAAACTGCAAGCACATCATGCCATGATAGTGCTACATTAACATGAAGGACATCCCTTTAACTAGCTAACATCAGAGCTATATCCAATATGACTTGACCAACTATATGTTACCTCCTTAATCTAGCAGGATGTCTTAAGCTTGAGTGTATCAAGACAGGAAGGGAATGGTCACATGCACAAACAAAACGCCATGTACGTATACATAAAGACAAACCCTGTAAAGCTTTATTATTATTATGTAATGGGCTGAGATGCCTAGGCTAACTTTCTACTTTGTTAGCTAAAATTTTGTATGTTACAAATGTTACAGTCACTCACCGATCGCTCCCCCGACATACAGTCCAGGCAACACCTACACGGACAACATGTACTACACAATATCACAAACACTCTTCGCTTACTTTATCCATCGCATTACCCATGATTTCAGCTGGTCTGCGAAAAAGAAATTTCCTCGAGCTCGAAAAAAGTGCGAAATTTTTTAACCTGAAACATGTGGCACAATTTTCAAATTAAGAGCAAGTTTGCCGCGAGAGCTGAGGCATAACTAAGGAGTGGCTTGTAGTGATGTATTCGTTTTATCGAGAGATCCACCCACCAACTGGTGTGGATCATTGTGTGCAATGCAATTTCTACAGCCATGCGGAGAAAAACGTAGTCGTAGCGTGTAGCTCATATCTGCACGTGTATCGCCTAACTGAAGTAAGTGTAGTCTGTAGGAACTTTGGGTCATTGTCATATTTACCAGTATAATTCGTAGCACACGCACAACGCTATAAACACTTGAAGTAGCATTTTGTTTGTATCTAGTGAACATGAAACCAGTGTGCTTTATTTAGAATAGTTTGTTTTGCGCTATTCCTATAAAATAAATCTCCAACAAGGCTCCATGCTATGGATACAGTGGTTTGTGGTTATGGCTTTTTATATGGCCTACATGTAGATGTTGACGTGTTGGTAATGTTCCCTTTTCTGACCTGTTTGTAGTCTGGAGTGAGCGAATCCTCAGGCGGCAGTGGTGAGTTGGATAAATTGTCTTGCAGTAATTTAAGTGATATGTGTTGTGTGTATACAATCGATGAAATTAATTTTTTGGATAATACTGTGTGTATGGCACATACTGTGTGTATGGCATTCACAAACACCTTGTAGGTCACTGTAAACTCCAACAAGTAGGAGAGTATCAGTTATATGGTAATGTTGAGTCAATGGGTAGTGTGGAGCTCGTGGACTCTTGTAGAGAAGCACTACTGCTGGCCTTTAGTAGTGCCAAGGTAATCATCTTTGCTAGCTAGCTTTTTGTCAGAAGAGGTACGACACACTTATGTGCTCATAGGATTAGCAAATTAAAGTACTTTAGTTGTAAACTTTTTATGCGTAATTCAATGGTGCGGTGAACCCTAGTGGTTTGATATTTATAGTTCTTATGTGTATGTGTCGTACCTTCTCTGGCTATATGTGGTATAGATCTATGGTTCATAGGAATATTGAGATGATATAACGCATCATTTGGACCTAATACTGATAGTATTGTTTGCAAGATTTAATACATACAACCACAATGGCCCTAAGCTTTGTTTACCTCAAATGGAGTTCTCTACTTGCTTCAGTTTTTCTTGCTGTCGTTTTGTTTCTTTGTTGCAGTCTCTTCTTTTGGCTCTTCTCTAGTCTCAGTGCTTTAGTGCATTGCAACTAGAGTAGAGAGAAATATATGTATGTACACTGTAGCTGTATTGTACTGTCAATTCTCTCTCCTCGCATAGCTGTCCATAGTAGAGTATGACCCAGCCACTGAAGACCTGCAGACTATCTCTTTACATTACTTTGAAGAAGACGACATAAGAGTGAGCAAATCTACACATTCACACACATAGTGAATAAATGGACAATATAAAATCACGCTCTTAAGGGTCGATAACTCAGCTCATGTTTTTAGTGTGTTGTTTCTTTTACAGGATGGTATGAGGCTGACTAATCATCGGCCGATAGTGAAGATAGATCCAGAGGGACGTTGTGCCACCATGTTGATCTATGGCAGCAAGTTAGTAGTGTTACCATTCCGACATGACTCACTATTGGATGAACAAGACCTACAATCACCGCAACTGTCACACAAGTAAGGAGAACGTGTGGGTGTTCTGTTTCTCTAGTCACCATAATGTCAGGAACTGGTCTGTGGCCAATAGTATAGTTTTAGGCTTTCTTGCTCTCAAGTCTTTGCTAATAGTGAGTTTTGCTGTGGTTAAAGATTTGTTCTATCACTAAGGCTTCATAGGCTTGTGTTAAATGTATTGTTGTAATAGAACAGGGTCCGTCCATGCTTTATTTTATTGTATAGTAGAGATCCTGCCATTAAATGTTATCATAGAAATATTTTACATGACAAAAAATACTTCACAGAAGAGTTTTAGTGTATCTAATGTTTAATATATTCACACAGCACCAATAATGGATTTTTAAAGCAATCATCAAAATGTTTGATTCTGCTTACTGATCTGACCATACATAGTCAAAGGCTATAGATAATCAATTCACCTTCATTTTGACGTGACAATAGCAAACTCACACATAACGTACATTGTGGTTGCTATGAATATCCGCTTTCTGTGCCTGGCCTTTAGCTGTCATCTTCATGCAAAGGAGAATTTTCTGTATATGCAGTCTTCTAAAAATGTCACATCAAGATACTCTAATAAAGCAGTCACCCTAATACAATGGACAAGTATGGTATTCCAACAGTGCAGTTATGCACTATTTTCTATTAAAAGTGTGTTTTTCAGTTTTAGTTGGGTCCCATGTGCTAAATTAAATAGTAGTCAGCTATCACACCATAGCTAGCTGTGTGGAGAATCTCTACTTTGTCATTGACCAAATTGCCCAAGGAGGGATTTTCCCACTAAACTATAGCCTCCTACTAAACTAGCTATATTGTGATAACTATCTTGTCTCCTTTTTGGTACATGGATTGATCCCTGCTTCATTTTGTTAATCATTATAAGTTGGTAGTTTTGGATAGTGAGTTTCAATCTATAGAGGAAGGCTCAAACGAATAGCATTAATTGAAGCCTGAATATTTACTTGTTTCTGTGTCTAATATTGGTGTGTGCAGGTAGGGATGATGATCTTCGTACATGACAAACTAATCAATGCAAATTGCGACAATACAGAAATTGCATTAATATAATATAGTTGCTATAAATATAGTGCGTGGTTCAGATGCACTTGACTGGTTAGAGTATTTTATGGTTCATTCAAAATGCTCTAATATAGCATACACTAAAACATTCATATATACGCTCAACAGTTATTTTGTGTAAGCAACAGTACAGATAAATGAGGGTCTGACAACTGCACTTCTGAGTGATTTTTATTAATTATAGTGATGTGTGGTAAATTTCTATGTTGTGGTTATGATATTTGTCTTGTTATATTGTGTGATACATAATGGTGTGGTACTTTTAGACTGCTGTAGAATCATACCTACTTCACATACTTATTGCACCGCACCAGTTATTCTTATAATAAATAAGTAATGTCTCAGCAGGCTTAATTCAGTTAAGTGAAGTCAGATACTATCCCTAAACCACTAAAGCTATAGATATGGGAGACCATGCATATTAGAGATGCAACGATACAGTATGTAGACGTATCGATATATTGCCTCTGGTGTATCACAATACAGTGATATATTGTGCGATACAAAGTGGAGTCTAAGCAATGGTCTATGTTGTTGTTTTTGCTTTTGAAGAGAAATAAGTAAGCTAATTTTTCTTTGCGAAGCATTACATACTACTCAGTTTAACCACAATGTACAATAATTTGATTGTCAGCCATGTTAACAAGCCACGATATGTCGATATATCACGATATGCGATATATCGATATGGTTTTACTTTGTATCGATACAGCGATATTGTCTTAAAACGATATGATACGCGATATATCGATATATTGTTGCATCTCTAATGCATCTCTAATGCATATATGTGCATATACTATAAGACTGCTCTGAAATCTTGTTGTAGTCTTCTCTGCATTTCGAGAGACCGTCTTTCCTAAGCTCTATGTATGTCACTACTATGTTCAGTCTGTTCAGCAATCTATTCAGAACCATCTCATTATCCTTAAACATGTGTTATTACGCATAATATGGACTTTATTTGATAAAGCACACAAAAGGATATGATTGCAAAAACAGTTTTTCCTGTTCAAAACATTAGAGACACTAAAGTTATCATGTCTATGTGCTGCAGACAGATACTGCATGATGCTATGGTGATCACTCCACAACCCAGCCGGGGGCCAGCATTTCCAGTTGCCACACTTTCTGCTTTACCAGCTGTACCAAGGTCATCTTCTCCACCATGTATGACAATACTTTATCTCACTATTGAGAATGGTCCATTGAGGGAGATTAGCGACCACGGTAGCCATGTTGCTAGTGTTAGCAACGATATTTCTCAAATCACCAACATGCCTAGAGGATGAATAAATGTAATATAAGATACTTTACTAATATGAAAAAAATAAAGCTTATACCTTTCCTCATCAGTAGGGGCTCCATGGGTCATACCCAATGGATTATAATGACCACGTGTACTAGTACATACATTGCTGAAGTCACCGTATGTGTGTATGTATATGTGGAAGCCATGCGATCCTTGAGGTAAATTGGTCACTATTTCCTTTACTGTGACTATACCATTCTGTGTGAAATAAGAGTATGCTAGCAAATTTAGAGAATACTGCTATCACCTCTTTTAAACATAATGTTCCATTCAGGCTTCCTACTGTCAAAGAGACTGTGGCACATGTGATGGCGTGCTCCTCTGCAATAATAAAATAAAGTAAAACTTTATTAGTTTTACAGTGAAATTCCTTCATAGACAGGCACTGTAGCACACACATTTGTACACACTTGTATACGATGTTCTATTGTTATTGTTTTGTATGCTAAATGTTTACTGTTTGTGTTTTTGTGCTCTTTCTTTGGATTACATGACACAGTTCACTAGTGTGCAGCACAGCATGTGTTGTTTGAGCGTGTCTGTACGTCAGCATTTCATAAGGTTAATGAACACAGCAAGTTACATATTACATTTTAGGCTACACGTTGCATGACATGTACGAAAAACTTATGTAGATGGTAAAAGTGCAGCAGATTCTTTGTGCTGTGACTAAGCACTGATTACTGTACATGATGCACCAAGGGGTCTACAAAGAGAAAGACTAGTTCGCCTGTGACAGCAGGAATGAGTGTTACCACGGATACAAAGCTAGATGAATGCACTGTTAAATTTCCATTGTAGAAATCAGCCAATAGTTTAGTTGTTTACTTAAGTTATGTGCAACACCGTCACTACAATCTACACTTTACAGAAAATGATTCTTCTAATTGAAACTAACCTTAAATCTCCATCAGTGCCACACCTTACTTACGTGGTATATTTCACATTTATAAGTTAAGGGTCTATTGCTTTTTGTAACATAATATATCAACTACAGTATGACAACTGACCCTTGTGAACACAAATTGGAATTCTATGTGACCACATTGTCTGTCCATTAACACACATGCATGTTACAGAAGATTGGCCACGCAGTAAATATCCAGGATCACAAAAAAAATCGGATTGTGTCGCCGACCCTTCTCCCTCCATAAGCAAGTCCATTTTCAAATATCTCCACTCGTCTGCACTTGCGAGGCTTACACGGCTCACGTGGCTCTTGAGCACTTGTTAACACACAGAATATCAATATGATACTTGTAATGAACAACTTCATGATTGTCAATATCTCCTTGAAACAGAAATATAATGGTTATCATTGGCTTGGTACTTTTATATTACTCGGTACGACTCTTGATGTGGTTTCTATGTTTATGACATCTCTGGCAGCCGTTGTTACTACAAGTTGCTACGTGCTTCATCAGACACATGTCATCACGTGTACTGCATTACCTGCCAATTATGTTGTTCACAAATATAATAATAATGATTATAACTATAAAGAAAAGGTCTCTTGAGGGGGAGGAGAGGGGTCTGTGTTCACTACACCTACCATGAGCTTAGTATTAACTGATGTGTCAGAAGTTATACAAACAATCTGGAACTGATGCTGGAACTGATGCTCCAACTTTACTGGATATGTCAGAGACATTTGCAGACTCATGTATTATACAGTACTGAATAGTGGTGAATAGGATCTTGAAGGCTTGGGAGTAAGCATTGACCAGAAATTAGCCTCAAAGTATGCCTTGAGTGGAGGGTATAGTCAAGTCTAAAATTGCCTTCAAGAGAAACTTTATTTAACAGAATTTTCTATTGAATACAGACCTCAATATGAAGAACAGTACTTGAAGTGTAGTCATGCATGTACTACTTGTGATGAAAAGAAAACTACATTAGTGCACTACTATACTGCAAATTTCAGTGCAAATATAATGAAATGGGACACAAAGGGAACAAAGTTAAGTCCATGGTACCAAGAGTTCATAATATTTGTATGGGCAATACAAATATTATGAACTCTTGATGGTAGATGCTTTGTACACTATACAGTGTGTTGAGAAGCAAATGTTGGGTGTGAGTGATGTCAAATATGTAGTAAAAGAAAAAATCAAATCTGTAGTGTTAACCATTGTGTTACAGGTTAAAACATAGCTGAATAATCAAGTGAAATGGTTATTTTGAGTGGTAGCAATTAGTACCAGTAGCAGGCATGTTTAGTATGCAGTAGCCTATTTCTTTGATGTGGTGTATAGGAGTTTACTGATAGTGAAAAAAGCTAACAAACAATTTGACACTCTATATAGATTAGACTTAAAACTCTTCGGTGATGTATAATTTTTTTTCAGCAGCTTGTGATTTGGGAGTGCCATTTTTTTTTCTGAGGGGGTGGTTCCCTACTGCACAGTACTACCGTGCTGTATGGTATTTTACCTGCTTTATTGTGAAGGATGTAGGAATTTGCCTGTTTATATATGTTGTAATGTATTAGTTAACATGTAATTCCTGTAGTGATCGTAGTGCAGTGTTACCCAGTTTGGTGATCAACTTGAGGGAGCTAGCTACACCAGTGATCAATGTTAAGGATTATCAGTTTCTTCATGGATACCATAACCCTACCATCTTGTTCCTCTGTGAACACCTACCCTCCTGGTCTGGGTGAGATTGTGTGTGTGTGTGTGTGTGTCTGTCTGTCTGTTTGTCTGTACTGTGGGTATTCTGTTCAGCTATGCTGCTAGATACTGTTTAGGGGGCAGGTAGCTTTATATGTCATGTGGTAGTATATGACATTGGAAGTTCTGTTTGGTACAGAAAATGTCCAAGGCATGTACAAGTTATGTGTTGTGAGATTACCAATCACTGTCTGTAATTGATTCAGCTTGTGGTTAGGATGAAAAATTTTTGCAGAGACTTTTGATAGTCGCAACTGAATTTGAAGGTGACAGCTATTTTTCCTGATAGATTTAGTGGCTCCAACTCAGCTTGTTTGAACCAGTACTTGAAGAAAATTACTTAGGGTAGCAGGATTTACAAATTTGAAGACCAGATATAGAAAAAAAGCGTATATGTAAATCTATATTATTTTGTAAAAATTCCACTGGTACGTACCTCCATATCCTTAACACTTACTGTGAACTGTGTCTAATGTTGTCTTTACCTCAGGCGGGTGCCAGTCCGGAAAGACACTTGTGGTATAGTAGCAGTGTCTATTAACATGTCAGGCCAACAATACCCGGTCATCTGGACTATGGCCAACCTTCCATTTGACTGCTTTAAGGCTATAGCAGTCCCCAAACCATTGGGTATGTTCAAGAATTTAATGTGCATGGCTTGACTATGTTAAACGGTACTGACTGTATGTATCTATGTATGTGCAAGTGTTTAGTGTGTGTGTGTGTGTGTGTGTGTTTATTGACAAGGTGGAGTGCTGGTATTTGCTGTCAACTCACTACACTACCTCAACCAGAGTTTCCCATCTGTTGATGTTTCCCTTAACTCCATCACAGACAACAGTACTAATGTGCCACTGAGTAAGTTCTCTGATGTGTACGTGTGCGTGACATATTTGATGGGTAGACTGCTGCTATGTGTACGATTGGGGGGTCTTGTTATACCATCCATTGTGCTGCGTATTGTACTGTACCGTAGAGTCGGGTTGTTAAGCACATATGTCTATTAAGCGCATATTATTTGTTAAGCACATACATATTTCTTGTACTTAACCATGGCTGATAAGCGCACATGGCCCAATGCGACGCTTACACGTGACGAAGCTACGCATGGGAAGAAAAGCTGGAAATACTGGAAAATTAATGTCTCCTCAAGTGCTTACATATCCCTTGAAGTCTCCCTTTGCTATGTATACAGCAAGCCAGCCTTCTAGATTGTGATAGTTCATCACAAAGGATTTCATTCAGAAATGGAGTCAAATATCCTTAAAATTCCTTATACATTGGTGTGGTGACCATGAACTACTCTATTACAACGTAGTGATTCCGTGTTAAACACACCGTAAATATTAATTAGGCGTATGCGCCTAACAGATAGTATTATTTTACTGAAATTAACAATCCGACTCAGTATGTAGTAAATTATAAGTGACTGTTAAATTAGTGTTTTATTTTTATTGAAGCTGTATGTTCTATTAGAGTAGTTTGGTACTGTTCTGCATAAAACAGTGGCTTTAACAAACTAACATATCTGAGCACAATTATGCCTCAAACGGAGGCCCTACTGTATTTATGTATTTGTGATTTGATAGACCTTTCAACATTAGTGTCTAGTAGCACTACCTCTGTCTCTTTAAATGTCTCTTTAAGCTACACCTTGGTGACTACATTGAGTCATAAATATGTAGCACATTGTTTTCTCACTATCAGTGAAACATGATATTTGCTGTGAATAAAAGTTTAGAAAATTGTGTGGTTTAGAAAATTATATATGTATACATATTCTCAAATTAAAAGCACTGTGCTTGTTTCATGAACAAGTTATAACCTATATTCTGGTCACCCCAATAGAGAAACAGCCAGGAGTGGTGCTAACACTGGACAGCTGTAATGCCACGTTCCTTGCACATGACCAGCTATTAGTATCACTGAAGGGAGGAGAAATGTGAGTGTTTAATTCTATACAATTTATTCAGGTAGTGGTGTACATTACTTGCTGTAACTCATACTTTTATCCCATTTGCTTTAAGCAATATGATTTTCAATATGTTGTAGTACTGAAATGTGTTTCCAAAGTTACACTGTCTTTCTTGTGTATAGTGTGTAGTTTTGTGGTGCTAATTTTTGTTGGTGATGATTGGTTTAACCAGTTAACTTGATGACATATTGTTTTTTTTTATCCATGGTTGTTCCCAATAATTTTCAACCAACACATTAAGTTGTAAACAGTTGTACAAACTACACTGTACGTATATGCAAATTGTAGTCTAAAATGTTGTGGTAAATTTCTTGTATATACATAGTATTCAGTGTATATGATATGATCTTTGCTACTAGTTATGTTGTAACGCTCGTTGTTGACTCGGTTACCGTGAGAGGGATGAAGAGTTTTATCTTTACTAAAACTGCTGCTGGTGTGATTACCTCATGTGTAAGTGAGTGTGTAGTGTGTGCGCGTGTGTGTGTAGTGTGTGTGTGTGTGTGTTGTGTAGTGTGTACATGTGTGTGTGTAGTGTGTACATGTGTGTGTGTAGTGTGTAGTGTGTGTGTGCGCGCGCGTGTGTGTGTAGTGTGTGTGTGCGTGCGCGTGTGTGTATGTGCGCGCGCGTGTGTAGTGTGTATTTATACACATGCATGCATGTGTGTAACATGTCTCATAAATTTCTGGTACCATATACTACCCTCACACATACATATTATTCCATCATACAGATGTGTTGTGTGGGTAGCCAGTACTTGTTTCTCGGTTCAAGACTTGGTAACTCCCTCCTACTGAAGTATACTTCAAAGAGACAACTTGACCTCGTAACATCACCAGGACAACTAGCCTTCAAGAGGATCAAAACAGAAGACTGGATGGGTGAGCAGATCGTGGATTATATTTCTGTGTAGCTTTTAAATGTATTTTTTAGAGCGTTTATATTTTTGAGTAGTTTAAACAATGTATCGAGTACAGGGAATTCTTATTTAATAGCTAGCTACCTCAAAGTAGACAGCTAAGAGATACTGAATGACCTCAATAAGAGATCGCCTCGCCAGTCTCTGTACCACTTGATCCACTGAAATCTTTTCATTGAAATGTCTGTCATTTTATTTGCAACCCATCAAAGTTTTCTCAATGTGGGGAAACCATGAAACTACAATTTAATATGCATGGTCATTTCCCAAACTTGTGATCAAGCTAAATCGTACATGTCTGCTCTTCACACCTGTACCGTCATAGGTTTTCTAATTAGCTAAAATGTTACTTCTGTTCAGAAAAAATACATTCTTCCTTTTCACTGTTTTTTCCGGCTTAACTACATGTGCTATTCTACTATTAGCTGATGATACTGATGATTTGGAGATGTATGGCAGTGAAGCTACTTCAGGAGGAGCACACCATATTTCTTATTCCTTCGAGGTATGCAATATCTTTAGTGAGACGTTGGGCCAAGTGTGGGGCTGTTGCTTTTAAAAGTGGTCATGGCCATTAAGCAAATTAATTTTACTAGCTTTGCATGCTGTGAAATGTGGTACTCATCAAAGAGCTGGACATGTTTATGACATAAATACATACTTCTGTTCTGTGTGACTTCAGTTTACAATGTTTATGCCATGGTATATCTCATGGTTACATGTTATGACATGTTCCTAAGGATAGTGTGTTTATGTTGTTATGTAGTTGTTAGGTAGTAACTTGTTAGCTAAACTTGTGTTGGCTAAACCTGTTTACCAATTGAAAGGGCTGTAACCGAGTGTTACTAATTTGTATTGAGGATGTATGACAAAGACATAAAGCACATTGTACATGTATTGAAGTGTGAAACTTCTCTTGAAAGACCCACTGAATAAAGGACACTATCTGTTTAAACTCTTTATCAAGATGGCTTCTGTGGTACCTATATAGACCTCTACCAATGCCATTTTTACTTCTAATAACGGAGAACAGTAAAATTGCAGTTTGGTCTTACAGTGTTCTGTTGTGTAGAGGTTCCACATACTGTAGCGGAATATCAGATATATCAGTATGTTACTTAAATGCACAGGTATGTAATCTAACACATCAAAATGACAGTTCTATTACAATATTTTGTTGACAGGTGTATGTTCTATTAGAGTAACTGAACAAAACTGGCTAGGTCCCACATGCTTGAGCCTAATTTTACAGTAGATTTGAGGTGAAGTGTTTACTAATTATAACAAGTTGATGCTGTGCTACATAATTCTAAAATCCAGGTACCCAGTTAAATCCAACTCCTTGAATATACGGAACTCTCTTTATAAATTAACACACACATCATGCTATTAATTTATTTCTCACTTTGCTTTGTAACAATGCGTACAGTACATTCATATTTTGTAATTCATCAATTACGTTGCTATGTATCATTACTAATGAAGTGTAACTCGGGCAAGCCACGTTAAACCACAAATTATGCAAAGAAGTATCTTTTTAACTGTTTTATAACTTGTCTATCGTGTCTTCATACACAAATTCACTACACAAATTCACTACACAAAGCCTCATGGCTACTCTTAATTTTCGTTTGCGTACAAAGGGGATACGTCCCCTTTCAATTCGAGAAGATATGTAGCTTACAAGGCATGCTACTTTGTTTTTCAGTTCTTATATGCGTGTTACAGCATGTAGGCTAGCCCCTACCACCTGGTTTCAGTTACTCCCTTCAAGCTTACAACGAAAGCAGAAAGTTAAGCTTTTAATACAGTACATAAATAGCCTTTATTTGTTGAATGATGGTTTTATTTTCTGTAGCTCAAAGCCTGTTTGCTCACATGGGTGTTGGGCAGACATACCTACATGCAGACACACGGTTTTAGCCAAACCAATTTCAGTAAACCACCCATAGCCGGTTGTGGGTACATGCGTGGTTTAAAAAATTTCCATAAATTTTTTGAGCTCTTGCTTTGCAATGAAAGAAGGTCCTAATGGCTGGTCCTGAAGAGTTCAAAACTCTTTGTTTCATGTCAAGGAGAATCTGCCTCGCGTTGGACAAGCAGTTTGCTCTCGTTTGTCTCAAGTTTTCACCACCCTGGTCATAGGAAAGACCTAGAAGACATAACTTACTGAGCTATAGATCCACCTGTTCATGGAGAACACAATGGTGAAAGTTGCATCTCCAAGAATACTGTGTTCGTAAGTTATTACTTTAATTAAGCACCTGTAGTTTATTTTCTGTATTGTTACTGTACAAATCGATGTTTCTAGATCTGTTGTTACCACTTTGTAGTGCTGTAGCTTCAAGTGTTTATTTATTCTTTTGCACAAGTGCTGAAGGTCTGTAGGACTACACCCTGTTTGAAGTTGTTACATAAAAGTGGAGAAAGGAGAAAAAATCCATAGACAGCCTTGAAACTGTAGCCATTACAGGAGTCTGCCAAGTGGTCAGGATGTTTTCTCCTTGACAATTTCATGTATATGTATCCAAGGAACTCTAGAGAGTGACTTATTATCTCAAAGTACCCCATGTGGAACCAAATGGATATTAGTTTATCTATTCTCAGCTTCTAGAGCTGAAACTTTTGTAAGTCTTTTCATTCAATATTATTTATGTTCTGTAAAAGTTTTCACCATTGGGGGAAGCCATAAAGGTGTGTAGCCTTTCCCGAACTTGTAGTGGACACACGTTCGTGTATGTTCTTGACACCTTTACTGTCACCTCGGTTGGGAGAAGCTAAGAAGAAATTGGCTTCTTTTCTCAGGGCTCAGCTCAATGTGTACATACATACTGTAAATCCATGAGAAGATGTGTGTATAATGCACAAGATTTGTTGAGTTAGTGAATCGTTCCTTGCCATTTCATAGTAGTATGCCTCTACATGTATGTAACTATGTAATAAGAAGGAGAGCAAAATTTGCATTGTGGGTGGGCAGGTTTTGGTTTGATTACTTATAGTAGTAGGATCTCTTAAGCACTGTGAGGCCTTGTTCGTAGCTACTATGTACATAAGTAGAACTTGTCAATGTAAGACACTTGAAAAATGTAGCTCCTGAAGTAGTTAATTCTTGCTAATCTGGACACTTTGATAATCCAGACACTTGATCCTAGAGTGCTTGTATTTATGTACATGGTTCAGTGTGCATGTACTTGTACTTGTCTAGAAGCTTTTCACATCATCTGGATGAGAGTTTTGGTAGTTTACAAGTGGCTTAATAACTGTAGTAGTTTCTTGCTACACAACATAATCCATTATTAAAGTATTAAAGACTCTAATGTGTTTTTATAGTGTTACGTATAATTTGGGGTGAGCCTGAGTGAGCCCCACACTAGCGAGTCGCCCATGTAACTTTCGTCTCAGCGACCATGCCCAAAAACTACAGAAGAAATCGGAAAGAGACCCTGAAATAAACGGACTTACCGTGAAATAAACGGCGTAAATCACAGCACTTCCATAAATGTTCGTCTCATCGACCATGCCACGGAGAAATATACGATGTAGATTACAGCACTTCCATATATGTTCGTCTCATCGACCATGTCACGGAGAAATATACGGCGTAGATTACAGCACTTCCATATATGTTCGTCTCATCGACCATGCCACGGAGAAATATACGACGTAGATTACAGCACTTCCATATATGTTCGTCTCATCGACCATGTCACGGAGAAATATACGACGTAGATTACAGCACTTCCATATATGTTCGTCTCATCGACCATGTCACAGAGAAATATACGAAGTAGATTACAGCACTTCCATATATGTTCGTCTCATCGACCATGTCACGAAGAAGTATACGACGTAGATTACAGCGTATGAAACACGTGTATCAGCGTGTGAATATGAAAATCACCTAAGGTTGGCTAAATGAATGCAGAAGAACGGCTTAGAAGAAGGAGACAGCTGTACAGATTGAGAAGGGACCGAGAAACACCAGAAGAAGCTGAAGAAAGACGAAGGAGAAACAGAGAATACTCCAGAACAAGATATGCTCGGCAAAGGGACACAATCTTGCAGCAGAGAAGGCAGAATTAGTATGTAAAATAATGAATCAGTCACACAACAATAACATTGATTTATCTACATAATAATTTTGTTCAGGCTCGCCCCACGATGCTGTTTGCATCTGTCTAGTTATGTAGCCTTATGAATACCTCATCTTTCTGTCTCCTTATCCTGACTGGTTAGGACAAGGATGTACAAGTGTTAAGAGTGAAGAATGTTTTTCTTGTAGTACAACTGTGAACTCCTCTACTGACATGATATATATTTTTGTTGCTACATGTCTCATCACTTCAGTCTGTGTACACAGTGTAGCCACCTGGATGTGCTACATACACCGTATGTGATAGAATGGTTATCACACTCATCATTACTTTATGCAATGAATTGTGGTTTACACTAGTGCCTTGTTGTAGGATCTTTATTTGTGGTGATTGAGTAATGATATGTTGTTTGGACGTAAAATAGTCATCTTATACCATATACAGTACTCTTGTGTAGCTAATGTGGGATGCAAGCATTTGTTATCATTTGTTAATATGCCACACCATGGTCCCTGCTTAGCTATAGTTGCTTGGGTAAGGTAGTAATTTTTATATTTATACCATATAAGGTGTAGGGTGTTTTTAAAGCAAATTATCATCCCAACAACAACCATATGAGACTGGTACATGACCAGCATTACATATTGCTTGGAATTAACTTCATACATCCACTATCATTTTATTGCGTATTTTACGGACTCAAGTTTAAAGAGGAAGGCTATAGAACGTTTTCACTTCATCATTAATCTTGCTGTATAATTAAACTAACAATACACTCTCATGTACATACATACGTATGACTCTAAAAGAAAGTAAAACTGAGACTGATAAATATGTATTACAAGAGGTAAACAAAAGGCACTACACATGGAGTATCTATCATATTAAAGTGTTTCTACTGTACAAATAGTTCCATGTGCTCTAGTAGGACTCCTTCATCATCAATATTCTGGTCCCTACAGATACGTACTTCAATTTCACCACACATGGGCACAGGTAGCTGACGAAAGAAGTATGGCTGTCCAACTTGAGCACAACAGTTGTTATCCTCCATACACTGTAGACCATCCCACAGCAAATCTTCTGTATAATACTTTCCTCTTGTGAACCTTCCAACGTTACCTGACTCACAGTAGTAATGATTCTGTACAAAACTGGGAGGCTGTGGACCAGGAGTGGCAGCACACGGACAGTTGTATCCTCCAATGGTGTAATTGTATCTGTAGTCTTCACTCAGCCCAACAGCATAGGTCCATATGTGCTTACGTGGGGAACCAGTTGTAATAGATATACCATCAACATACGGCCCATTAATTGAGGCAGAATATTTCTCAGGTTGATATCCACTGGCAGTACCTAGGGCATACCCAGTTGGGTAGAAAGCATTCATACTAGCCTTCTGGTAAGCTCCCAACCTGCCACAGATTCTTCTATATTTAATGTGAGTAGGAAATGTCACAGAATAACAGCCTGCACCATGTCCTCCTGTACAATAACTGTTGTCAGTGTTCCATCCTTTTGGGCAGCTATCTCCTTTAGAAGTGTTTAGGCTCACAATTCTCTTCCATCCTCCTTTGTAGCCACCACACTCCAACTCGATGTCATAACTACCAACTCCATACTTACCCCTTTTGCCTAGTTTTTTGTACAGGACCAGACAGTTGTTATCATCTTCTTCATGTTCATGAGGTGATTCTCCACTGTGCCCCATTACAACAGACACTAGCCAGAAGAAGATGATCCACACTGTACCATTCATTGCTGTAGAGGTTGAGCTGTGTGTGGAGTTAGCTGTGATGTAGGGCTATTTATATCATTTGAGGTTGTTTCCATTTTAGGTTGTGACATATTGAGATGAATTTGTTTGGTTTGTTAACACTTCAATGGTAATATTTTTTTATGTCTTTGATGTCCCTACAATTTGTGTTCTTCTAAGTTATTGAGTGACTTTCTTAAGAGTTGTTGATGGGTTTTTTTTTGTGTTATGTGGTAAGTAGGGTGGATATATAGGTGTACACAGAATGTCATGTTTAGCTGTTTTGCTGGTCACTTGTTGTCTGTTTTGTGTAGTTACTATTGTGTACGTATTTGTAACTGTAAAGGTGTATTTTATCTCTGTAAACAAATTACTCATAAAATATACTGTGGTTCATGATAGGGATTGTCTTGGAATTTTTGCAAGCCCCTAATAGAGCAGTCACCTAAAAACCGCCTTGTATAGCAGGCTTAGTCATGTGACAACACTTAGAATAGATTTATTATAAATCACTCAATTAGATAAGTGGTGTTGTTATGATAAAAAAGAGCTGGTAAAGTTTTGGGGCATTTAATTGAAAATTTTGACCAAATTGTTTATCTTCATAAGATTACATGTATTATTCATCTTATTGTTTCACAGGCCTGCAGTAAAAGTTATCCACTTTTCTGTGCTAAAAGCTATATATCTGTGCTTACTGAGTCTTTCCGCATGTCCATGACCCATGTATAGTCCTGTATTCAACAAATCGTTATCCACCCTCGAACTTGATAACTTTCTAAGTTCTCTTCACCATTATTGCCGGTGGTTCCATACACTATTATGGGATTTCATTGTATGTGCTGGTGTTTGGTGGAGCATGTTGTAGTGTTACTTGGCTTACTTCAAGACTGTAACAGTACTCTTTATCCCTAAAAGACCGTGTATAGTGTCATTTGTAAGTTTCTCTTCGCGTATGTGATTTACTACGAGGGGCTATGAGAGGTCATATACATGTAAGTGCTAAAGGGATACTAATCCTTTTAATTTAGTATCAAAACTATTTATTGGTGTCATATTGTCTACCCACAATTTGTAAACATCTGTACCTCTTGTTGACCAGAAGTTGCTGAAAACATTGTTCCCATGTCCTGTGCCAGAAACATGTTATGAAACATGTTATAATTTTATCTTTCTGATGTTCTACTTTCTGCTGGAACTCCTTTCTCTACCAAAACTTTTCCAGTTGCAATCTGTATGATCATTTATTGTATGGTGTGTTATTATGTTGTGTTTTGTGTTTATTTGTATTGTTGCGTTGCAATTGTTTTGTACTATCAGTTTGTAACTGTTGGAATCTTGGCTGAATTCTAGAATTATATAAACAAACATCTAATCAAAAATGTGAATAATGCATAACAGCACTCTCTAGTCCTCGACACAGATTCATGCACATAATGCTATGCCTGCCTCATTGCAACATACCTTAATAATACAAGTACACAAATTTTTTTGGAATTTTCAACTAGAGTAGGGACCATAGTACATCGATAAAAGGTACTGAAACAAGCTGGAGTAGTCCATGATATTAAATCACAGTAAAACAATAAGAAGTGTTATATCCCTACTGTGCATTTCTGTTATGGTATCTTGAGCACAGTAGGGATATAACACTTCTTATTGTTTTACTGTGATTTAATATCGTGCATTACTCCAACTTGTTTCAGTACTTTTTATCTATGTGCTATGGTCCCTACTCTAATTGAAAATTCCAAATTTTTCTTTGTACTTGTTTGTTAACTTTTTTTGTAAATACACCTGTATTATTATTATTGTGACTGGTGAACCCACGCATGCCGCATCTGAAATAGCGCCGCGCGTCCCAGTTATATCAATTATCGTCTGAAAAGTGAAATATCCATTACACTTTGTTGTTGGCTGCGTTCAACCCGTTACACAGCAGTATGAATCGAGAACTGTTCGAAAAGCACCTCTGCAATCAAAACAGCCACTATGAAACATAGACGATTTCCGTTACAAAGGAAGCCATCACGTGCTATCGTCAAATCGACACTTCGCTGTCAGCAAAGATGAATGGGACACAAAGGAGGACACTGGTAAGTCCATGAAGAATGCATTGTATGTACTATGGTATGCCAAAAGGCACCTCTCGGGCCGAAGCGATGTCGAACAGTGAAAAGGTCAAACCCGTAGCCTTAGCCGTTATCAAGTTACGCTCGTCTAAAGGCATCCGGCAGTCAGTCAGTCAATAGAAAATTCCGTTAAATAATTATTTTTAAAATTCCGTAGCAACTTGTTGAAAACGTTTCGGGTCGATATGAAAGCTTGTTTAGGCTTAGTTTTACCTAACCAATACTGCCTCATCGTCGTCAGGGAAAATTGAGGCTGGTTTTTGGGTAATGTTATTTTGTGGACCACGCCTACTCCTTTGTGGTCCCTACTATACAGTACTATCGTACTGTATGATAGCAAATGACAGAATAATCTATTAATGAATTTATAAAAAGTAAACACTAAAATTGGAAATTTAAAATGGGGAATAAGGATCGCTAATAAAAGCCACCAAACAAGATAGGATCACTGGGGTGGTAATGTAAACTACATCCCTATGAGCGATATCCGCAATAGTGTTTCTTAACGCTGAGATTACGAAATTTGATGGCATAATTGACAAAATGGCCGTGTTAGTGCAGGGGCTTCAGAGACTTTGGCATACAGTATTCAAAATGAATGTTGTCTGTAGTGTTTTACACATGGAACCACGAGATAATAAAGATAAGAAGTAGTACATATACTGTGACAGTGCAAAATGCGCTCCAATGAGGAAAGCATACTGAGAATTTTAAATTATGGCACAACTAGGCTTATTTGTATTGCACTGTATACTATATGCCTCACCTTTGCTCCTTTTTCGAATTATAAATGCTATCATAGGGAAACACTATCTCGCCCAATACCTCCCTGTACAAAGTCCTCACACTACAGCGGCCATTTTGTTTAGTGACATCATAGATATACACGAAACGTAGAACTTGTCAATGTGAGACGCTTGAAACAATGAGGACACCTAGGCAGTTTTTTTCAGGTTCTGAACTAGTTAATTCTTGGATATATGTGATTGGATCTGCAAAAACCGTTCTTATCGCCCAAGACAGGAAGTTTGCAGAAACACAAAGCTTAATGAATGCACTATCAAATTTCACTGTCACAGTCGACCAGAGTAAGTGGTCTGATTTTGCTGGCTGCTTTTTTAAAGCACAGTGGCGAGCCGTATGAGTGGTCTGGAGTCTTGATGGGGCCCTGGCCAACCATGAGATGGCTGTGTGTGGCTGTACAGCTCTGTGGTGTTGTACAATGACCTGTGCTGTAAATCTCCTTTCATTTTAGCCAGTTCTGAGCCCTGAATGGCCATAACTTGGCCTAATTCATCCCAACACGTTCCTTTTCAATTTTTGAACACCGTCTTGCCTGCCTTCCAGGGCCCCCGCCTCCCACCCTTCTGGAGCTTGCTTGATACAGATAACCTTGGTTAAAAACTATCTAAAATGGTGGGAAACTTAGCTGTTGGCTACTTCTTCAGTGGATGATCTGGAAGGTAAGAAATTGCTGTAAAACGCATGAAAATCTGGTATGCATAGCTACCACCACTGGCCAGCTACAACACTCTGAATATTTAAAACCGACGTTTCTCAATACTTTTAATTGGGCGATAAGAACGGTTTTCCCAGAGACAGTCACATATAAACTATTTTGAAACACTGATCCCAGAGTGCTTGTATTTTTATGCATGGTCCATTGTGCATTTACTTGTACCTGTGTAGAAGCTTTTTCCCATCATCTGGATATGAGAGTTCTTACTCTTTAGAAGTTTACAAGTGGCTTAAGAAACACAATCCGTTAATAAAACATTAAAGACTCTAATACCTCATCTTTCTGTCTCTTTATTCTGACTTGTTAGGACAAGGATGTGCAAGTGTTAAGAGTAAAGAATGTTCTTGTAGTAAAACTGTAAACTTCAGTATACATTTTTGTTTCTACATGTGTCATCACTTCAGTCTGTGTACAGTATAGCCACCTGGATATGGATATGTGAAAAAATTGTTATCACAGTCATCTTTTACTCTATGCAGTAAATTGTAGTTTGCACTAGCCTCTTGGTATAGGATCTTTATTTGTGTAGTATAGTATGTTTTTTTGAATGCAAAACAGTCAGTTTATGCTGCATACTCTTGTGTAGCTAATGTGGCATGCAAGCATTTGTTAATATGCCATACCATGGTCCCTGCTTACCTGCTGTTCACTAGGAAGAGAGCTATAGTTGCTTAGTTAGGTAATGCAAAGCAAAGTCATCAAGGCAGTACAAGTAATACCATATATGGATTACCCTGGGATGTTTATAAAGCAAATTATCACCCCAACAACTACTATATGAGACAGGTACATGACCAGTATTACTCATTGCTCAGAATTAACTTGATATATCCAAGTTGTACCCTCCTTTTATCACGTATTTCACAGACTCAAGTTTAAAAGAGGAAGGAAGGCTATAATATATATAGAACGTTTTCACTTTGTCGTTTTCGTTTATCTTGCTGCATAATTAAAATAACTCATGTGCATGCATACGTATGACTCTAAAAGAAAGTTGATCACAAAACTGATAAATATGTATTACAAGAGGTAAACAAAAGGCACTACACATGGAGTATCTATCATATTAAAGTGTTTCTACTGGACAAATAGTTCCATGTGCTCTAGTAGGACTCCTTCATCATCAGTATTCTGGTCCCTACAGATACGTACTTCAATATCACCACTCTTTGGCACAGGTAGCTGACGAAAGAAGTATGGCTGTCCAACTTGAGCACAACAGTTGTTATCCTCCGTACACTGTAGACCATCCCACAGCAAATCTTCTGTATAATACTTTCCTCTTGTGAACCTTCCAACATTGCCTGACTCACAGTAGTAATGATTCTGTACAAAACTGGGAGGCTGTGGACCTGGAGTGGCAGCACACGGACAATTATATCCTCCAATGGTGTAATTGTATCTGTAGTCTTCACTGAGCCCAACAGCATAGGTCCATAAGTGTTTACGTGGGGAACCAGTTGTAATAGATATACCATCAACATACGGCCCATTAATCGAGGCAGAATATTTCTCAGGTTGATATCCACTGGCAGTACCTAGGGCATACCCAGTTGGGTAGAAAGCATTCATACTAGCCTTCTGGTAAGCTCCCAACCTGCCACAGATTCTTCTATATTTAATGTGAGTAGGAAATGTCACAGAATAACAGCCTGCACCATGTCCTCCTGTACAATAACTGTTGTCAGTGTTCCATCCTTTTGGGCAGCTATCTCCTTTAGAAGTGTTTAGGCTCACAATTCTGGTCCATCCTCCTTTGTAGCCACCACATTCCAACTCCATGTCACAGTAAATCTGCCTATTTCCAGAGCAGTAACCTCCTGAATCCCTCTTGCCAAACTTTTTGTAGAGGACCAGACAATTGATCATAACATCTTCTACATGTTCATGAGGTGATTCTCCACTGTGCCCCATTACAACAGACACTAGCCAGAAGAAGATGATCCACTCTGTACCATTCATTGCTGTTGAGGCTGAACTGTGTGTGGAGTTAGCTGTGATGTAGGGCTATTTATATCATTTGAGGTTGTTTCCATTTTAGGTCTTGACAGGTTGAGAGGGTTTGTTAACACTTCAATGGTAGTAATATTTTTTTTGTCTTTGATGTCCCTACAATTTGTGTTCTTCTATGGTATCGAGTGGCTTTCTTAAGAGTTGTTGATGGTTTTGAAAATGACATTGGCTTGTGTTAAATACTTTTCATGTTGTAAGTAGGGTGGATACATGTACAAGTACACATAAGTGTTTGCTTGTCATGCTTAGCTGTTTTGCTTGTCAATTTTTGACTACTTTATTTGTCAGTATTTGATGTACATGTGACTGTAATGGTGTACTCTGTCTTGTATCATTCATAAAATATTGTAGTGAGTGTTTTTTGGAAAAATGGTAACGAAACAGTGTGTCAAAATATATTAGAACTGTAAACTTTTCTTTGTACTATAGTGTACAGTAAAACTTCACTTACCTGTAGTTGCTACCTATTTAATATGACCACCTTGTTATAGTGGCCATGTGAAGTAGAGCAGGTTCAAGGCAGTACCAGCATGCTTGGTATATTGCTGTACTTGGTACAGTTTTGAATTTTGTGGGAGTTTTAATTTTGTGGATCATATTAATGTGTATTTATTCATAACCATTATGTAGTCATTGGGATTACTTGTCTTTTGATCAGACACGTGTGTAGTGAGTGTCATTTTGTTGCAGGTTTGTGATAGCATTGTTAATATTGGACCAATAGCGGGTGTTACATTGGGAGAACCTGGATTTGTGTCGGTGAGTTGGCAGTATTGTCCTATGTCTTTATGACATACTGTACATATCTTTTCTATCATGTCTGTGTACTCATGACCTGCTGTGATGAAAACAGGAAGAGGTTTGTCACTATGGTTGTATGTGTTATGTGTGCCTGTGTGTATACACTGATTTACACATTTACCATACACATGTGTATACAGTTCAGGGATAGAGGAGAGTATGATTTACAACTGGTGGCCTGCTCTGGTCATGGTAAGAATGGAGCTATCACAGTGTTGCAGGTATGGGCAGTACCTCGTGTTTACCATTACCTCAGATTCTGGTCCCATCTTATAGAGAAGTGTACGTCCTCATATTGTAACCACCTTTGAGCTGCCTGGCTGTGCTGATATGTGGACTGTACTCACAGCTGAACAAGAGGTTTGTGTGATGTATGTGTGTATGTATGTATGTATGTACGTATGTATGTTTGTGTGTACGTAGTTGTGATATAGACTTGCACATGTACTGGATGTGTGTTTGTGTAGTTTTTATCTCTATACAAGTTCAGGTGTTTATAGCCTATAAACAATTTTGAACCTGGCTTCAGGAGTCTCTTCATTATTTCATAGTGTGCACTGGGTACAGGCAGTTGCTAATAAACCTTTATTTTGGGATCTTTAGCTATAGTAAGTGGAGCAGTACATTTAGGCTATTTAGAACTCTAGCGTAACACACAACTCCAGCATTTGATAGCTCAGTTTTGTGCACCTTGACCTTCTACCTTAAATTGAATCCATACATGTATTTAAGCTGGATAATGGATCATTTAACTACATTGTTATGTGCTCAGCTGACATAACTAGATCACAAGGGTTCTTAGAACCAAGAGTTCATAATATTTGCCCATATAAATATTATCAAGAGTAAATAATAGAGAATTATTTACTCTTGATATTATGAACTCTTGTTAGAACTAAACTGTCTATTGCTTGTGTGCATATATAAATGAATTAGTACATCTTTAGTGTTTATTAGTTATAGAGTAGACTGGCTTTGTACTAGTTTTAGTTCACCCATGAAGCATGTAGGTTTTAGCAAAATGAGATTAGCTTCAGCAGGTAAAACACATGTTCAGTGTTACTGCTATGAGAATACTGTGGTATCTACCTTTCCACTCTCTACTTAGCACAAGAAGCAAAATAGAAAAATGTTTTATTCCTTATAAGTTTGGCACCTGTAATGCAGATGCAACTGTTGCTAAGTAACAGTGTTGGGGGTAATGTGTTATTATTACTTTTATGGTAGTATAATGGAATACACTATACAAGCTGGAAATATAAGTCAAGTTACTTTACTTACAAATGTAATGTGTTACCTAAGTAATAAAGTTACTGTAACGAGTGTAATATGACATAATATTATTACTACAAGTAGTGAAGTTACTAATCTCGTTACTAATCCACTAAGTAACGTCTAGCCACAACAAAGTAACGATGACTACTGATTATTCACCAGCTTCTTACTTACAGAACCAAGATTTGCACATTGCCCAACAACGTAATCATGTCACGTGATAAGGTGGTAGTCTTACACATGACAGCTTAAAGCTATGGACACAAAGTAATATATTATGTAATATTATAATTATTTTATTTTTTGGGTAATATGTAACTGTAACTAGCGTAAGTCACCATTTATTCAATAATCGCTTATACTTCCTCACCACAACAACACACAGACTTCCGGTTTGAACTATTCAACAGAGCAGCCTTTGGTCTCTCTGGATACCAAGTTGCAAGTAAATCACACCAACACATTGCGAGTTATGCGCGAAACAGTAGAGCCTATCATTTACCACTCCTCAAACACCAGTACGTTTTACCGAACAGCCATACTTCACTCAATGACCAATTTTCGAACATTTCGCACATTCCAATGAATAACATACTAGGGAATTACCCTGTCACTTTGAGGTTTCTATGGGATATCCAACTACCTAATAACAATCTGTGACAAAAATTTTACAGAAACTGAATACGTCTTTCACGAGTTATTCAAGTTACACTGAAATCATAGTTGTTATAGGCGCTACTGTTTTGCTCATACCTTGAGGCCTGCCAGTTCGATGTACTTACAACTTGGTACTCAGGGAGAACAAAGGCTCCTCTATTGAATGGTCCAAACTGAAAGTACGTGCGTTGTTGTGGTGAGAAGTTATAGATGTTTGTTAAAATAATTGTAATTTTGCTCGCTTCGTGCCACTGCACATCCACTAGAACCTCTGGAGCCCTTTACCAATAGAAACCACTGAAGAAAACTGTTGTAAATGTTGTATTGGTGGTCCATACAGCTCTATAAGTCTTTAGTTAGCGTTTATTGGTTTTAGTATGTTGAGTAGCTCGCCTAGTGTGTTAATTTCGATAATACGTACCGTTCAATAATAGGCGACTTACGCTAAGTAGTTTAGTTGTGTGTATTATGTAACTGGTTACTTTTACTGCTAAGTAACAGTAACCTAGCAACTTAGTTTGTATGGCATGCCACATGGTAGTACCACTTCAAAGTGAACAGTTATATTGTAATTGTCAGTAGTTCCTTTCAATGTGGCTTCATGCAGACCAGTAATGTATGATATTAACCACAATGAAATAATGGATGGGGTTGAGATTATATACATAATTGACCGTTTGTGACAAAGATTTCATGGTGATATAAATATATCCTTTTTAAGATTATTTTCATTATGTTTCATAATTACCATGTGTATTTGTGGCCATGGTAACAGCCGTGGTCCAAACCAATCACCATAGAAATACATAACACCTGGCACAGTTATACAGAGTAGTGTCTAATGTTATCATACAAGCTAATCAGACAAATTGTGCAATTATGCTATTGGGTAATTTGGCTTGTTAGCACAGTCTGATTGCAACTGAGTGGTATTGTTCTTATCACCATACTAGCATGGAGTATGTGTTTCTGATCACTGATGCTACACAGATGTTATTCTTCATTTCTTACACAGTGACTGTATTTGACATTAGTGTGTGTTTTACTCAGTGGGTAAACATGCATACAGACGCAAGATTTTCCATTATAACCACAGCTGGTTTGCATGTCAGCTAGTGATGGATGAGGTAGAATGTTAGAATGTACCACTTTTGTACAGAGATATATTTTGCATTAGTATTTCACTAACACAAAAAATGTAGTATTTCAATGACCTAATCCATCTTTCAACTACGTAGATGGAATTTGTAAGTAAAAGGCTTTCCTGAAATGAGGTTCAAACCATAAGGAAGACCATGTGGGACTTTTACATCTGTGATACAAGGTTATATGTAGCAGAAAGGTGACATTAATATGTTTATACATTCGTAGTGGATAGTCACACACATACTGTATATATATATATGTTAGTTATTTAATACCAGTTTTGTGTTCTTCAGGATTCAATGGATTTAAACACTTTACAAGACATCAGTGCTCACGCCTTCTTGATTCTCAGCCACAAGGAATCAACCATGGTTAGTTAGTATGCTGTTCTACCTTATTCTTCCAAACAATCACTTGGATCCTGCTGTATAATATAAAACAAAAACAGCTTCCTAATGTATTGTACTCATGATCAAACGTCCTGCTGTGCATGTGTATGGCTAGCCATAATCCATTGTTTATATCAAATATGGCAGAATATGTGTAGTGTGGTTTGCTTACAGCAAACACCAGATTGCTCTATTAGGGTATAGGCATATGTACATTGGTGACAAGAAGTTTGTATGTATATGATGCTTAGAATTTTAGTTGATGTGTCACAATTACTTTCTGTCTTTTCTAATTCAATGCTGCCTCCCTTAAAGGACCCTCCATGTACTGGACACTATACATTTAACCTGAGGTCCCTCTACAGGGCTATAGCTTAGGGGGGTTTGTTGTATGAATCCTCTGGCTATGCCAATTTTAAAACAGCGTTTGGCAGGCTGGCAGTTGGGGGCATGTTCATTTGCAGGTGCTATAGGGCACTGAAAGCTACTCTCAGTTGGCTAACTTGGTCAAGTTTCATCCCTGTTCACCTTAAAAATCTGGATGGAGCACTTTAAATATTGTTAAACTCTTAAACTCTAATAGAACAGTCATGTATAGAACGATCAAGCATATTATGCTATATGGTCTCAGTTAACACCAATAAACACACACACACACACACACACACACACACACACACACACACACACACACACACACACACACACACACACACACACACACACACACACACACACACACTAGCTCATTGGGTCAATAGTGTGTACAGTAAGGAGAGATGAAATATTAATGTGTTGTTGGCATCTCTGTCCCACGCCCCTGCTGCTATGATTACCTACTGTGTCAGTAGAACCCTCCCCCCCCCTTGAGAAATTCTGGTTATATGGTCCTGCTGTATATCTAAGTTCACTTCTGATGTGTTCCTTATAGCAGTAAATTTCAGTTGGTCCATTCCACTGTATTTATCAAATTTGTACTATTGAGAATGTTATTATCATCACATACTGTGGTAGGTGCTGCAAACAGGCCAGGAGATTACTGAGTTAGACAGTTCTGGCTTCATCACATCATCACCAACTGTGTTTGCTGGGAATATTGGGGAAAAGAAATATATTTTACAGGTAATGCTATTTTTGTTGGTCAAGTTTTGCTTTGTTCCCATAAGTAGTAGGAGGACGTTTGATGGCAGCAAACACAACGAAACTTGTTTGGCAGTCATTTCTTTAACAAGACTGCATGCTTCATTATAGTGGCCATCTTTGCAGTAGGTCCCAAACTCAACCAAGATTTATTTCACGACTTCATTATCACGTCTTTGTTAAGGCTATTGTTAGTCCCGTGGGTAGTTTAGGTAGTGGTTGAGCTTTCATGATACGTTTAAAGGTATTTCTCAGAGATTTTCCTCTTTAGGTGTATCTGTATGTTGGCTCAACACTTTCAGTGCTCCACTAAATTTACCTGCCCTTTTACTTGGCCCTAATAATGTGCAGCAAAGAGATCTCAAACGTAGCTGAGCTGAGGTGTACACTGCACCACAATATTTATAACACATTTTTGGTGCCCTAATGTGCTTGCACTAGTGTAATACTGGATCTTATAGTATTATTCACTGTAGGTAACTTCTTCCACTGTCCAACTACTTCAGGGAGGTATGTATGTTTGTATAATGTATGTACATGTGTGTGTGTGCATGTGCGTATATGTGTGTGCACGTGCGTGTATGTGTATGTGCGTGCGTTTATCTTACTCATGTATATTGTTGTGTTAGTGGAAAAAGTCCATCAGATTACAGTGGACACCAGTCATGGTGCAGTGATAGCCTGTGATGTAGTTGGCCCATATGGAGTGCTGCTACTGCAAGAGGGGGTGGGGCTACTGAAGCTACACGAGGAACAGGGAGAGCAGCTGCTAGAAGCCGGCATGTCTCTGAGAGATGAACAGTCATTCATGGGAGATGACAACACAAAAGGATCCATCTTGACCCTAGAGTGGCCTACACTAGAGCAGGTACGTATGTACCACCATGCCAGACCTACCATCATGTACATTTCACAAATTTTAACACTGATTTTGACAGACATGTGATTTTGTTCAGATCACTTAAAACCCACCACACACAAAAATTCCCCTAACATAGCATAGATAGCTAGAACAAGCTGTCATCCAAAGCAGTTTTTAATGATGGAACTTTCTGCACCCATTGGAAAGTTTAAGTCCCTCATACTCTTATATTTGTTATTATGTAGTCTTGGTACTATACAGTGTACATTTTATAGTATTGTATGGTTGCTTAAAAGCTGCTGGACCCCTGAGAATTAAAACTTGTGCACTTGTATGCATAATTGAATTGAAAAGTGTTTTACCTCCTTCAAAGTAGCTCTTGCAGTTCTTGTAATTCTATAGAGGACACTGCACAATTTCTTCTCTGCTGTATGTATGTGTACTTGTAGGGCTCCAGGATCACTTGTGTTTCAGTGTACAAGGACACTAGCGGTATCTTCAGTTTGGATGTGGTGGATGCTGAGGTGTTCTATCCTCGAAGGAGAAAGAGCTCCGAAAGGACACCACAGATAGCAAGGACACCGTAAGTTTAGTATGTACTGCCACTTGGACTATTAAGTTATTTTAGTAGTTGAAATACAAGATTTGTCATTTCTATATCACTTTGTCTTAATGTAATCAAACGGTTTGGTAGTATTGTTTAAGTAGGGACCCCCCCAATAATGACGTGCTCCATCATAAATTCCACCTTTAAAAATCATCCTACAGACATCATTCACGATGAAAATTGCCTTTTCGGAATAATATTACTCCATCTTACATCAAATACTGCATTAAAAACAAGAAAACACTGATAGGCAGCCAGATATAAAGTTTTTTTAAATCGTTAAAACTCGGATTTAGATTAACTGCCAGCCTACCTGCCTGCCTGACCACAGTCGCAAGCCTAGAGGCCAAATGAAGCAGTCCATGGCCACCATTTTACACAACAATAACAAATTCACCAATGGGATGTGCCTTTTGAGGTTCCGATGAGTTTGTGCCCTCTGCCTTGTCTTTCCTTTTATCTTCAGTCAGGCTCATCCTCTTCTTGTCGTTGCAATGAAACTATATCAAGGCATTAATTTTCCCTATCAACACTTTCCTTGAGCAGCATATTTAGACACCACAAACCTATTTTAGAGTTTACGCTCACTAGATACCTGTAACTTCACGATAGGTTCAATGCCACGCCTATTAATTAGTAAATGCGATCTTGATTGATTAATAACAATCGAGCACCGAGACCAACATCTCTTAACAATCTATCACGATGACACACCCTGTTATTGTCTTAGCTGTATTCATAATGCTAGCACAACGAAAATATGAAATAGTGGCACATCTACTGGCTGACTCGAGGTAGTTTAATACAGCAGCCACCCTAATAGAACAGTCATACGTGCATAGCTGTATGCTATAACAAAAATGAACAAACTAGTATATTAAAAATTATAAATTTAAAATGAAGTAGGGATCCAAGTAATAAAAAGTAGTGAAACAAGAGATGAATGATGGAGCTCGGTGGGAAAATCCCTACATTGGCATTTTATAACAATCATTCATCTCTTGTTTCATTACTTTGTATTGCTTGGAATCCCTGCTGTACTTTATTTTTCAATTTAATAAACTAGTGTACTTATGAGTTGAAAGGGTTATATTTTTTAGTATTTGAGTGCTCTCTACTGACTATGTTTGAATAATCACAATTACTAACTGCTTGTATAGCTACACATGTGATACTATTTTGTACTGGACCACAAACTTTTTCAAGTAATGGTCCAAAACAGTCTTCATGGTGTCATTTCTTGATGACAATTGTATCACGTGAGCTGGATCATGTGATCTTAATGTGTGTCTTATACCTATTTTACTATGTCTGAGTACTGAAATCCTTAACAGGTATTTAGTATTTATTTCAGCCCTGGTAATACAGTAGTTGGTTTTTGTAAATGACATGACACCTATGGTTTATTCAAAGTGAATAAATGATGGAAACAAAACAATCCCTTCAACTAAATGACTCTATTAGCCATTAACTGTGGTGTATTTGAGTGCAGATCACAATCCCTCATGTGACAACAAGAACTGGTTCCAAGTTTTATATTGGCGGTACTCATCATTTTAGGGGGAACCCTACTGACAGTACTACTGTACTGTTGATATAAGGAATTTTAAGCTTGATTAGGAATCATGCTAAATTACATTGTAATAATGTACAATGACATGTTTTTAGCTAATAATAATACTGTACAGCGAATGAAATGTGTTATAATGCACAGCAGTTATATTGAGCAGTGATTCAGTGGTCACAAATGTTGACCATGCATCAGTTGTAAAGCTGAAGTGTTCTTTCCCCTTCAAATCCATTTGTCGCAACATTTTCAGTAAACTATTTTCTACTTGGCAGAGTTGATATACCTTGGCTACAACTCTTTAATCAGGCTAATAAATCCTTTTACTATATGGAATTGGATATGCCATCGTCTCTACAATGCACCTGTGGACTTGCTGAGCACGATCGTCATTGATGTCCAGCCTCAGACTACACTCGTATATCTCCCCATTCTGCTAAAGTGGGCTGGCAACAGGATGGATGTACTTGTGCTTCTCTTTCCTTAGTTTTCTCGATGCTTTGGCGTCCTTCACCTTCTCTAATTCTACATGTAATTCTTTATGCTTGGTCTTCAAATGAATAACCAAATTGGTGGCACCATACGTTTTTGCATCTATTCCATCTTGAAAAATCTGTATTTTGTACTTCACACACATTGTACATTGCAAAACTTTCATCCTCAGCAAGGGCAAAATATTTGAAGATTTCTTCTTTGGCACAGCATTCACCTCTTTATTTACTGCCATTATTCACTGACCACAGGACTTTGTCTTTTTTAATAATCGATTGTGGGATTTAGTTAATCAACCAACCATCTCCACTTCATAACCAATATAAATTGACCATTGCCGATTATTCAACTGACTATCAGTGCAACAGTATAGTACTACCATACATAGTATATATTAATGTTTGCTAAAAGGTCTACAAATTTATGCAATTGTTGATTACTGTATGTACAATTCTAGCTGGTCAATTGCTACACCTTTGTACTGCAATTCAAACACTGAGCACAGTCTAGCTTCTATATCAGTTGTAGTAGTCTCATTTAGCTCATGATAGAACCAGTATTATTGCAGCAGCAGCTAGTAATACAGCCAGATCTGTCCTACAGTGGGTCATTTAAATAATAAGTACTATGGTCTTGTGTATCAGCAGCTCCTGACTCACAGTAATAATTATTTCCAACAAAGGGGGAGGGGCTGGTCCTCTACCAACAGCACATGGATGATTTTTTAAAGGTTGTCATACCGTCCTGTACTCCAGCAACATAAGACCATATATAGTGATGTGGATTGCCATAAGTGATAGACAGGCAGTCAGTATAGTCAAAATTGTTGCTTGATCAGCGTGATGATATCCATAAAAGCCACGTGTTGATTGTTTGCTATTTCCTACACTCTATTGCTATAACTGCAAGAGTAGTTGCCATATAAGACCAGGAGCTTATGGCGGTGAAGGAGCATGAAACTGAGTTCCATGGCAATCCAAATTACGTCACTGTGTTTGTTTTACGTCACACGCAAATGGCGCTCCAGCCACACGAAGTAGAGACGAGCCTGAGTTCACCACCATCGAAGAAGAGAAACACCTTGAGTAAGACTCGGCCACCTTTACCATCACTGGTCACACGCAATTTCGTATACGGCTTCAAATAACGAAATTTTACTTTCCTTATATGGAAACTACTCTGCGATTGATTTGGATTGTGATGGCACTTGGCAGGCAGTGTAAGTTTAATACTCCTTCGGCGGCTCATAAGCTCCTGATAAGACTGACACTTTAATAGCTCATTGACTTTTCCCTGTAGACAATAAAGAAATTGTAAAAGAAATTTGAAAAAAAAATGCTGATAAAGTTGAAATTTCAAAGTTCAATTTGCTCAGTTGTCTCAACATCATGAAATGTTCAATGATGTTAAGGACACTCCTGTGACTTACTGTGGGAAGATTTTTACCACTTTATTGAATCAGCTGTTTATCGATCAATTGGTAACCCTACCAGGTTTAGCAGACAATCACTACTGATCATATATCAAGTAAAAAAGATAACTACATGTCCAGACTATAGCACAACTAATTTAGAGGTTTACACTAAATCACTTAGTCACCTACACATGTTCACTTGGTCATCTGCATGCCTTCAAGCATTTGCAATTTTGTAAATGATATACAGTTATAGCACAAAATAGACATTACCATACTTGGTGCATTCCATGTCTTACTCCAACATTGTGTACATCAGTTTATTGGTCATAGCTATAAGCGGAGCTGACTAGCTTCACCTTTTGCCTTTAGGAATTAGTTGCTGAGTAGTTATTCCTTGTTGTGTTTTTGGAATAAGCACTTGTTGTCATCTTTAGTGCTTATTGCTACGTAATACTGCATATGCTTATCTACACTGTGTTCTGCAAAACAATTTTAGGCAAATAGTAGACTAGCTCTACGAGCTTGTAGCTCTTTGTCTGCAGTGTTGCTCCAGTTACCCACCTGCCTAATAATAATTTTTGTGCGTGCCATAGGAACTTCAGTACGAGAAGTTAAGAAACTGTTCAACTGTTCTTCATTGTTCTCTTGCTGCATGCATGCCATAGCTATAAAGGTACTGTTAAACCTTGCAGTGTGGAATTTGTTTAGTCTAGATAAGTTGGATTGGATGACCAATAAAGAGCTAAGGAATTTTAGTGACCCCTCAGGGCCTTAGTAGCTCCCTCACTTGTCTTGGAATACTAGTTCCCTTAGCCTTGATGATTTATATTGCTGATAAGTCTTTCACTGTGTATTTCTTGTTGCTACTTATCTTCCATTATACATTGCTTTTCAACATGGTGACATAATAGATGTTTTGAAACACTTGTCATAGTCTCTCCTCTGTTTTGATTGTGTTCCTATTAATGAAGTATGTAATGGGTTTAAAGTTACTGTGGGGAAGTGTAGGATTAAAAATTCAGTGTAGTTGATACCTATAGTGTTACCAGTAGTATGATTGTGAATATTAGAAAGTTGATGGTACATTGTTAGATATTGTTAATGATACTGGAGATTGGTTGTTATCAACTGATGGTATAACTTTGTTTTTGTGTCCTACAAATGGATCATACTGTGAAGATGATGACTACAAACCAGATATTGTTTTATATGCTGTACAAAACCTCCATATATTGTATTAACTTTCTGTTTATTTTACTGTATACGTACTAAAATCTTTAACGAGAATCCAAGTATTGCAGTAGTTGTTTCAACCATGGTAGCGTTTGGTTTTGTTTTTGTAAATTACATAATGCCTATGATTTTAATTTGACCTAATCAAAGTAAAGAAATGATCAAAAGCAAAACAATTCCTCCAAGTGCAGAATTCTGGTAGCCACTTACCAGTGTTATGTATCTGAATACATGTGAAATGATCCACTACCTGTCTTGTGACAACCAAAATTAGTGATGTGTTGTAGGGGTGACAGTGATTTCTGTTAGAATGCATTTAAGGCTGTCAGTTTAACCATTGCTTAATCATCCAGATCACTGCTGCTGATCAACATCCTTTGTTTGACCACAATTCCTGAAAGTTATCGTTATAGTTTGATCAGTTATGTCCGTCAAGTTTGTTTAGTTTAAGTTACTTTAATTCTCAGTATTGCCATATTTACAGTGGTACCTAACTATTTGCTTTTGAGTGTAAATGTTGTGATGCAAATATAACTTAGCCTGTTGTGGCATTTATTTCTTTATTTTAATTCAGAATATGTACAATTATGTGGCTACATTAATGTTTCTAAGCATCTGACATCAGCAGCAGCAAACAACAACAGCAACAAAGTCTACAGATTTATTATAATTCAAGTTTTATGATTTGTTGATTACTGTATGTACAATTCTAGCTGGTCAATTGCTACACCTCTGTAGTACAATCTAAACACTGAGCACAGTCTAGCTTCTATATCAGTTGTAGTAGTCTCATTTAACTCATAGTAGAACCATGGTTGGGCCGTATTATTGCAACAGTTGCTGGTAATACAGCTGGATCCGTCCCACAGTGGGTCATTTAAATAATAAGTAAACTGCTTATGTGTATGAGCAGTTCCTGACTCACAGTAGTAGTTGTTTCCTACAAAGGGGGAGGGGCTGGTCCTCCACCAACAGCACATGGACAATTATGTAGTGTATCTGTAAGATTGTCATACCGTCCAGCAACATAAGACCATATATGGTGACGTGGATTTCCATAAGTGATAGACAGGCAGTCAGCGTAGTTGTCATCAATTGTTGTTTGATTATCGTGATGATATCCATAAAAGCCACGTACACCGCCCTTCTGATATCCTCTTGCTCTACCACACACTCTGTGGTAACTTGTACCATTTGTGGAGAAGTAGGTGGAGTCACAGGTAGGTTTCCTGTTGTCAGCTATAGTACAAACATCAACACCAGATTTGGTTCTTGTACCCCACCCAGTGGGGCATTCATCTCCAGCAGTGATGTTGAAGTTAACAATTTGTATCCATCCTCCTCCCACAACAGCGCCGCCAGCTAAACAGGATATTGCTGCCATATCACAGTATGTCCATTGGGTGTCATTAATACGATAGTATCCTGACTTGTCACCAGTTTCAGGATTGTTGTTGTAGATGTCTTCACAAGATGATCCAGTATAAGTCATTCCACAATACACTCTTATTAGACCATCAGTGATCCAGTAATATCCAGACCATTGATGACTCACTGTGTTTTTGTTGTAGATGTCCTCACAAGATTCTCCAGGGTAAAAGGGAGACTCAAACTGATGTTTTGTACACTGTTCAGTAGCCATCACCAGTTCCTTAAAGAGGATCCCTGCTGTAATGTATACAAGTAACCACATTGTCACTGACAACCAGCTGTACATAAATGATAAATGCTACAATACTTTCGTTGGCTATTACAAGCTATATATACGTATTTTAGCTACACTGTCTCATCACCTCATTGTTTAGCAATTGTCTCCTCTTTATGTGGCAATTCTCTGAATCTATCAGTTATTATAATAATTTAACTGTTGGGAAGCTGGAATGTTTGTCATCTTGTGGAATAACAAGCTTTCAAATCATATAGAACATATTACTAGAGATATGTCCACTTGTCATTGATGCTGCTAAAATGTGACATGTTCATATCCATGCTTAAAAATTCCTACTGTTTGACAATTACATATATATCTGCATATTGCAAGGGAGAGTATCTGTAATCACTGTAAAGAGTGTCAGACCACTAAAGCTTGCTCGTCAGAATGAAGTGATGTAGCCTGAAGTGCTATTAATTTAGCACCATGTATTGGAGGATAAACTTTGTTGTCCCATAAAGATAGGTTTGTTTGTGAATGTGCTATTAGGGATCATAAAGAACTAGGCTTTTCCAGCCAAACTAATCATCCTAAAACCTTCCCTTTCTTTAGGTGCAGCCAAGCCCAAAAATGCCTTCAGACCGTCCCCAAAGCCTTCCAAAACGTTTCTATAGAATTTTACAGTTATGACAATTTCTGTTTAACAGAATTTTATGCTGACCAACTGATTAACAGATGTCTCCAGCCGTTGGCAAGCATAACTTGACAATGGAAAAGGTTTGATTTCTTCGTTGTTTGATGTTGCATTGTCCCGAGATGTACCTTTTCATCAACCACAATACATACAATACACACGTCATGGACTTGTCTTTGTCCTCCTTTGTGTTCCAGTTGTTTTGCTGACAATGCAAGGTATATCAATTCATGGTAGTGTGATGTGGCTTCCCTGTGACTGTGTTGGCTATTATGCTTATCGCCTGTATTTCCGTAGGAACTGCATTGACACTTCTTGTACTGTTCTTTGTTTGTAACACTGTGTAACAGGTTAAGGATAACTGAAAACAGCATAATTATGGCCACCTCCCTTTCTGTTACATAATTGATGGTTGGGGTGCGTGTTCTGACACAAAATTGCTTTTATGGTATGCCTAGCACCATTCTTTCTTTTAATGTGGTGGTAGGTGCGTGTTCTATGGTACCTGCAGATATACTAGTGGGCATTTAATTCCTAATTCAGTCATGGTTATGGACTGAAGTTTACAGATTAAATGTTCACTAGTATATCTGCAGATATAGGCAACCTTCCATGTTTCACCACATTTTAGCTATTCCTTTGTTTCTCTACTTTTTTCTTTGACCTTTAATCAAACTTAGCATTTCCATTTTTTTCTTCTACTTTCTAGTAATGTAAGCAATCAATTATCAACTGACATCTAGTATCGGCCAACTCGACGTCTATTATTGTCACATAGAATCTGGATTCAAACACGGAATTTTGCTACACTAAGCTGCCTCGTACTGCCTTGTTTTGCTGTTCTAGCAGTTTAATTCAACTTCTATCATGTTGTACTGTTGGTGAATGACGACAGGTTTGTTTATGACTTATTTTGTATACGCTAGTCTGTTATTCTTGACATGAAAATGGTATTAGTAGCATACTGAATTTTATCCATCACTTGTTTCTGTTGTTGTAGTACACACTGAGCCTTACACACGGCAATCGACATAAGAAGAGACTGACTGCAGTAATTATAAAGGCTCTCTAGTGATTGACTCTGCCGGAATAATTACCCTTTCCAGTGGAATAATGTTTGTTTACACATATATTTGTCTGTTTTTTGAGGAAGTCACCACTGATAGGACTTGGAATTTGTGTCCTTTGTACTGTTGAAGGTAGTTTTAACCACAACGGATTTGTGGCTATAGAGAGACACCCGTTTCTGATCATTTATGTGGGCAAAGAAGATGGAAAGACCTTTGTATAGTTGGAAGTGATAAGCACGGAGATACATAAGAGGAAATAGCTCAGAAAGCTGGGTAAATCAAAGTAAAGTCTTATAAGACTATCTAAACAACAGGAGAGTTGATTACAAAAGCAAGGGAGTGTTTTTAAAATAAAATACACCCACTTTCAGGTACCATTGACTACAGTAGGCTTGATTTTTAGAGGTTGGAGGCTTGTCACATGCTGTCAAGTGTTGAAGATATGTTACACTGCTCAGGAGCTAGGTGTACATAGTGGATAAGAATCCCATACACAGTGGATAGAAGTTGTTCGTTGTTATTTAAGGACAAAGAGCTTGTACGTCGTTTATTACATTGCCATACAGCAGGAAGCAAAGTAGCTATGGCGGCACCAGGATTACTGTGCTGACATCCTTGATGAAATATTAGTGCTGTGTAATTTGTTTTAAAATCTGTTTTAAGCATTAAAATACTGAAGTGTTGTTTCTAAAATTAGAAATTGTTTGAAAATCGTGCATAAGACTTCCTTGAAATTTTGGTGGAATTACAATTAGTACTGGTATAACTATTTTGTACTATTGGCTAGATGTAGTTTTGAATTGTGTTGGAATGCCAAGTGAAATACCTCAAACCGGACGATAATTGATGTACGCAAGTTAACGATTGAACGATAAAAGACGTCGACGGTTGATAATTGATACCAAACACTACTGTCTTTGGCCGGATGCTACTGAAGAATGCCAGTGCCTGGAGAGCTGGTACATTGTGGACACATAGAGTATTAAATTTCCTATTGCTGCATGTAAAAGTTTATGCATACCTTGTTCTAAACGAGAATCCTGTAGGTTGGTGTACAACCTGGCTGATAATTGATTGGTTATGTTAGTGTTTTTTACCTGAAGTTAGAGATTCATATACAGCTAGAATAGTGAATTGGTTATGTCTACAACTGTGTATGATTATATGGTCATGCCAGATGCCACCTTACCTCTCACAGTCCGTCCTAATATGAATTTCTACACAGCAAACTTGTACTAATGCATCATTACAAAAGCATGTCCACAAGGGGTTGGTGAAGAAGTGTAAATCTTGATGTAAATATTGCAAAAGTTGTGAAAATTTCTGTTGTTCTATATATGCTAAGTGAATGAAAATTAGTGATGAGACCAGATCAGTTTTTAACAAGATTAGTAGTACAAGTCTTCACTATAGATCTCTGTAAATTGTAATTCTCATAAATTCTGTAATGATACTTGCTTATTATCAAACAGCACTGTTCCCCCCTAAAATGAAATACACTGCTAAAAATGCCACATCTAAAACCAGTATAGAAATATCATACACAATGAAAATCACCTTTACAGAATAGTCTTATTCCATTCAACAAATGCGGTGTTGAAAGCAAGAAAACACAACTATCTGGATATAGAATTTTTTTTACAAAAAAATTCATCTAAACCTGTAATTTGGTCTGCCTGCCTTGACCACAGTTGCTAGGCTAGAGGCCACACAAAGCAGCGTACGTCCACCATTTTTATACCATAACAACAAACTCACAGGTGGGATGTGCCTTTTGTATGTCTGCCTTCTTTGCTGTGCTATCCTTTTATCTTCAATGAAATGGTTCTCTTCTTCATGTCAAGAAACCATACTAAGGCATTAATTTTCTGTATCAACACTTTCATGAAGGAGCATATTTAGATGCCACACAGAACTGTTTGAGGCACTTAGTAGAATGTAGTATCGGGTAGCAGCTAACATGGCCTTATAAAGCAATTGTGCCACACACCCTTAAACCATCAGAACATGTCATGACAGCTCTAATAATCAGTGCTGAGGATCAATGATCTAGCTCCGTAGAAAATAAGGCATTGCACCATATCCCCCTTCCCCCAACCTGATCTGCTGCATAGCTGAGTAGCGAGATTGAGATACTCTAATACAGCAATTATTGCAACACGTATATTTTATAGCTACAGTGCACTCTAATATACTAGTGATTAAAAAATGAAGTAGGGTTCCAGTGATTAAAAGTAGCTAGTGACAAAGAGAATGGATGGTGGAATATCCCTACTTGACATTGTAATGATGTGGGAAAATCCCTACTTTGGCATTGAAAGCGTGGTGAAAGCATGCTAATTTAGGGATTTTCCCACATAGCTACTAGTGTTGCACTGATCATTGGATCAGTTATTTTCAAAAAACCCTATGTTTGCTGTATATCAATATCGGATTGGCAATATGAAGAAAAAAGTGGCAGATATATATGTATTTTATCATACAGTACAATAGTACTGTATAGTAGGGGTTGGTAAGAAATCATATGGTTTCGTGGATTTTTGCACCTTAAAAACGGACTTGCAATAAGTTTTACCTGAAAAAACCACCTGGAATGCATTAGTACTGTTATAATGATGCTATACCTTGGGTAAACGAAGCGAAAAGTCAAATGTTTCGATATACATTGAGTTTTAAACATTTTGAAATTCACCTACATTTAGTCTGCCAGCCTGCCTGCTGTAAGACCCGGTAGCGCTAGGTGTACGGCTCTAGAAATTTCAGACAGTCAAGGTAATGACGTCGAATTCATGAATCTGTTGTTCTGATTACATTCTGTCCACTGCACCATGCTTTCATCATTCATCTGCTTCTCTGTTCTTTTCGAAGGATAATTAAGAATCGAGGCGCTTAATGGTTGCGGCATGCGCCACAACCCAAAAACATGATTTTAATGAAGTGTGAATACGTGTACGTAAGATGAGGTGTAGTACCCAAGGAGTTATCTCTAGCATTTGTTAATGCTGGGTAGTCGTCTTTTTGTGAGGTAGCTAGCTTAATAATGTCTTTGAGGGGCGGATCTACTTCGGGATCCAGACTTTTAAAAGCGAGGGTTCCATTCTTATAATCGCGGATTCTCCAGCAATGTTTTACTGTAAAATCATCAACATTTAGGCCATTAGAAATGCAGCTGAAGCCTTAAACAGTTGCTGTAATAGCCTCTTTTTTTTTTTCTTTTTTAAGAAAAAGACAATAATTATTTTTAGAGGCGCTTATTGCATACGAAGGTAAAAGATAGCTGCTTCAAGTGATATTTATACTATGTGGAATACAGAAAGAGTATAATATAGTTAGCTAGCTAGCTAGACAAAAAAAAGTTAACAAACTAGCTATTTTAAAAATTAAAAATTTCAAAAAGAAGTAGGGGTTGGTGTAATATACTACAAAAAGTAAGGAAATGAGCTCAAAAATGTTACAGCTGAAATAAGAAATGATCCAGCAGTAAAAAGTAAGGAAACAAGATTAGACAACTAATTACTAAAATGAGACACACCTTAATCCCTATTTTGGCTAATTTGAAGGTCTCATTTCAAGATACTAGCCAAAAGTAGGCATTAAAGTGTGACCCATTTTAGCAAGTAGTCGTCTAATCTTGTTTCCTTACTTTTTACTGCTGGGTCATTTCTCATTTCAGCTGTAACATTTTTGAGCTTGTTTCCTTACTTTTTGTTGAAGCGAGCCTGAGCAAACCCCACACTAGTGAGTCTACATAGGGTGGTCACATGCACTAAAAATTATGAGAAAAAATGAATCATTTCCATAAATGGTTGGTACGGCTGTTATTGTCACGAAACACAGTACAATGACACAAATTGCTTACTTCGTATGATATTACATTCCCTCCATAACCTGTGGAGTGATCTTCGATCTTATGCCAATAACCACCGTATTTTGCATACTGTTGTTCCAGGTACAGAGAATAACGGAGTAAATTTACTAGTGCTCCATATTTGGTTGGTACGGTGATTAAAGTCACGGAGAATACCGAATTGAGTTTACTAATACTCTATATTTGGTTGGTACGTCTTTTCGACGTTCTATATTTGGTTGGTACGGCTTAAAACGACTGGTATGGCTTAAAACGATTGGTACGTCATGACGTCGTTTAAAATTTTTCGCACGAGTGGAATACCAACACAAAGACAGTTTACTACTCTCGCGTGGCCAGATCGCTTTGTTTTTTCTCTTTGTCAGTGGGTAGGGAGAAAAAGGGTCTGGAACAGTTCGAATCCAGGATCTATGAATCCCACAATCCTCTTGACACGTCACAAGTATACGAAGAAGATGAAGAAGAGAAAAGCAGGACAGAGGAAACAATTCATATTTCAGGTACAAGAAACTATAAGCGCCTGCTCCAAAAACAGAACGTGCGCAGGTGCTTATAATTTTTAAATGATAAAGCACACAACAATAACACAACATATCGGTATATATAGCTCTTCATTTCAATGCACTAAGCATGACCATGTCATCTTTTTTGCTGCCATCTTTACAACTAGCTATCTTTTATTTATTTATTTATTTTTTATTAAAGCTTTACTGCACAGGTGCTGAAGGTCTGTAGGACACCTGGTCCTACAGCCTGCTCAAAGACATCAGTTATATAAGGTGTGTTTGAAAAGTTGCAGGAAGGAGAAAAAATCCATGACTGGACCTAGGTGGCCTCGAACCTGCAGCCATCTGATTTACGCTCGAACACTTACAGGCGTCTACCAGGCGGTCAGGATGTTTTCTTCTTGTTATTTTCATGTAATTATATCCATAGGAATTCTAGAGAGTGACTCATTATCTCTAAGTACCCCAAGTAGAACCAAATAGATGCTAGTTAATTTATTAAAGCTATACAGCACAAGTGCTGAAGGTCTGTAGGACACCTGGTCCTACTATCCTCTTCTTCCCTTCTGACTCCACAAACCTTCTCATCATAAAAACTTTCTTGCTGGTTTATTATTGTCCTCATTGATACTCCATGTCCATCTAAAGAGTTGTCAGTTCCCATGTAACTGATACTCTACCCACAGACTTTTTCTTCGTATCCATCTTTGATCAAATCAACTGTGATAAAAAATGTCAACATAAGCATAAGGTGTTCTGAAAGTGTTTTATAATGTACAACTAGCTAGCTGTAAGTAATTTAACAGGCCATTAAAATTAAAAGCACTTAAGCCCCTTGTACTAAGTTAAACACTGATTTGGCCATCGCCTGTCAACCCTCAGTTTATTTGACAGGCATTCATGTTTACTCTTGATTTATCATCAGGCTCGCCCCTCATGCTTTCAGCATCTGTCTAGTAGTATGCATGTATATAGAGGGCTTGCACGCGAAAAGTATTGTGGCGTGAATTATAAAAATGCTTAACAACCGTTGCTAGTCTGACATTTGTGAGGTTTACTTTTCAACGGCACGCAATGGGACGAATGCACTTATTTCGTCACCACGCTTTACCAAATAAGATAATCTCTGTCAAAAGCTAGGATAAGGTTAGGAATAAACATTAAATACTAGCACTAAGTTGGACAAGCGTAATATCAAATTTTTGTCGATTAGTCGTGAACCCTAACACTTTGTACAATTTTGATGACGACTATCCTAGTTTATACAAGTAACTAACCTAGTGAACGTGTTCCATTCTATACTGAACCATTGAGACTGGCTGTAGCTTTCACTCGCGTACCTCACAAATGTCTGACAAGCAACGGTTGTTAAACATTTTACGAAAATACATTATAACGCATCACGCATGCAATCCCTCTATTATATCAACCCCTACTTCTTTTTGAAATTTTTAATTTTTTAAATAGCTAGTTTAGAAATACATGCTGATGTGCATCGAAAAGTGTTTATAAATGCATTGAGCAGCAATATAATGTCTACATGTACTGCCAGCTATATTTGTTTCACTACTGGCACTATAAACAAGCTAAATTGGTCCTCTTTACTCAAATTTCTAGTAAGATTTGCATGAAGATAAGCATGCAATACTATATTGGATTGGCTATATTTATCGGATTGAAAACGTTATGTAATATCGGTTATTGGAATATCGGCAAAATCTCATATCAGTACAACACTAATTACTACCATGCCAAGTAGGGATATTCCCTCATAGCTACCATCATCACTTATACTTTTTATCGCTGGAACCCTATTTCGTTTTAATAATTTTTGTTGCACTAGTAAAAAGTACACAAACTATATGTAAAAGCTTTAAATATGGGGAAAGATGAGTAAAAAAAGCCTCCTGTGAGTATCTTTCTGTACCATCAAGCAATGTGAGTTACCTGTGTTTGTTTACGTTGTGATAAAATATAACTTTATCTTTGCCATTTGAATAGCCTTGTGGGTAGGCATACAGTATAGACCTTGATGAGTTTGCCATGGTGAATACAATGAGACAAGTCCCAACCCCATGGACTGTTAGATTTGTGGCTTATGGTTGATTAAATAAGTGCCTGTGGTTAATTTTCAGTATGGTTGCTGTGTGCATTGATTGTTTGCTGTTTCCTACACTCTATCACTATTGTTCCAAGAGTATTCAACAGATAAGACTGGCACTTTAACAGCCCATTGGCTTTTCTCTGTAGACAACAAAGAAGTTGACATAAAAGAAATCTAATCCAAAACAGTCAAAGCTGTAAATGTGACCTAATTTTAGAAAACCGTTGATATACGCACATTTATCAAAATTTGTTTTATTGGTTCTTTGTTGTCTACAGGGACAGAGGAATGGACTGGCTAAGTTTCAGCTTCATGAGTTAAGCAGTGTGGGAAATACAGCAGTAGACAGCTAAACGAGCGACTAAATCAAAATGTACAGAAGACATCGAGAAAATAATCTACAGGTGCTTACATAAACCATCATAACTTACTGATACTACAGCGTATAGAGTTGAATCTTTGCTCATTGTATTCGCCATGAATTTGTGAATCTAGTTTTTGCCAAAGGTATTCTTCTGTGATTTGGAAGGAAGGCAAATTCATTGAAAAATCGTCATAAATTCTTTTGTCACTGCAACGTAAACAAACGTCTGAAAATCAGAAACCTACCTGTGTATGAAGATGAAACAAGAACTTCTGAATAGGGGAACACGATGATTCCCAGGATTATCCAAGGATTATCCAAGGATTTCCCAGGGTTATTACAAGTTTTAGCAATTTTAAGTATTCCAATGAAAATAAGGACTAATTTTAACACAAAAATGGTTGTAAAGGTCACCAAATGTCAAATCTGAGATGGCTAAAATTTAGTGTAGCCCGTAATGTAATATTGTACCAAGTTTCATTAGGAAACTTAGGTATTACTTTCTGCCCTAAAGAGATTCCTATTCACACTTAGAGTAATACTTCCTGCACTAGTGAGATTACAGAAAACTTAGGGTGTTACTTCCTACCCTAATGAGATTTTTGATGTAACTGTATATCTCATCTGTCCTAATTAAAAGGAATTAATAGCCATAAGTGTATGTTTGTTGAAAGTATACAACAGCGGTGGTGTTAGCATCATTGTACATTTCTAAGCAACAGTGATGGTGTTGGTGGCAATGGCAGCAGCATAAGTATTATTTATTAACAGATTATTTGATGTACAATTTCTACCAGTCAATGATTACTGAATGTACAATTCTAGCTGGTCAATTGCTACACCTCTGATGTACAGTCGAAACACTGAGCACAGTCTAGCTTCTATATCACTTGTAGTAATCTTGTTTAGTTTGTAATAGAACCATGGCTGGGTCATATTACTGCAGCAGTTGCTGGTAGTGCAGCCGGATCCGTCCCAAAGTGGGTCATTTAAATAATAAGTAAACTGGTCATGTGTATCAGCAGCTCCTGACTCACAGTAATAGTTGTTTCCTACAAAGGGGGGAGGGGCTGGTCCTCCACCAACAGCACATGGACAATTTCCTTGTGTGTGCGTAAGATTGTCATACCGTCCAGCAACATAAGACCATATATGGTGACGTGGCATACCATAAGTGATAGACAGGCAGTCAGCATAATTGTCATCAATTGTTGTTTGATTTGCGTATTGATATCCAAAAAAGCCGCGTACGTTGCCCTTCTGGTATCCTCTTGCTCTACCACACACTCTGTGGTAACTTGTACCATTTGTAGAGAAGTAGGTAGAGTCACAAGTAGTATTCCCGCCTTCAGTCTTAGTACAAACATCAACACCAGATATAGTTCTTGTGCGCCATCCAGTAGGACATTCATCTCCAGCAGTGATATTGAGGTTAACAATTTTTATCCATCCTCCTACACCAGTGTTGCCAGCCAAACAGGATATTGCTGCCATATCACAGTATGTCCATTGGGTATCATTAATACGATAGTATCCTGACTTGTCACCAGTTTCAGGATTGTTGTTGTAGATGTCTTCACAAGATGATCCAGTATAAGTCATTCCACAATACACTTTTACGAGACCATCAGTGATCCAGTAATATCCAGGCCATTGATGACTCTCTGGGTTTTTGTTGTAGATGTCCTCACAAGATTTTCCAGGGTAAAAGGGAAAATTAAACTGATGTTCTGTACACTGTTCAGTAGCCATCACTAATTCATTAAAGAGGATCCCTGTTGTAATATATACAAGTAACAACATCGTCACTGACAACCAGCTGTACAAATAGCAACGATAAGCACTAAAAATACTTTTGTAGGTTGTTACTTGTTTTATATTGCACCTATTTAGGCTCATTACCTCATTGTTTGGTGATGTCATCTCATTGCATGGCTTCTCTGAATCTATTGTAAGAAACTGGAGAGTTATCATCTTGTGGAATAACAAGCTTTCAAGCCGTATGGTACATATTACTAATGATGTGTCCACCTGTCATTGATGTAGTCCAGTTACCATAGAGTCTGGTTGTTAATCACAATAATATATATTAAGCGCATATTACCTATGGAGCACATACCTGTTTCTTGTACTTAATCATGGTTGATAAGCGGATGTGGATGAACTCAAAGCTCCAACAAGAGACAGAGCTATGCAAGAGAAGAAATGCTAGAGGTTTGTTAATAGTGTACAGCACAAAATTTCATGAAGTACAAAGCCAAAATACATGTTTGTATACTTACCAAGTGAAATGGTCTTCTGTAGTATGCTCCACATGAAGGATTCAGTGCACAAAAACTGGACTCAAAATGTTTTTACATGTAATGACTGTAATTCACACCACTCCAAGGGAGTGAATTCACGGCAAGGTTTGTTTATTAGGCGCATGCGCTTAACAACTATATGTTAATCATAATATTTTTTTCGTGGCCTAACAACCAGACTCTACGGTATTCTTATCTACTAGGTGCACCTGCGCATAATGCGCTTGATACTAAGACCATAGTGTGAATACACTTACAATAGAACATAGTTTAGATAATAAGACATTCAATGTAGTTATCATGTAGTGTACGTATAATGCACGGTAATTGTATGTTATTGCATTGGGAATTATTCCCATCACAGTGTGCCTGGAAAATTATATTGTATAGGTAAACAGTGTGTGTGTGCCTGTGATAATATTATACACACATTAATAAGTCGTAATTCATAATCAAAATTTCATGCATACATAATATAGCAAATGTGTCATAATAATCAAGTCAATATCTGAGGATATACGTACTACATTGGATGTAAATGCGCCACCACAATGTCTGCCGTGTGATGCTGACTTCACAATCTGTACACTAACATCAGCAAACCGACATGCTCTTGAAAATGCAACATATAATTGCCCATGGAAAAAACATGGCCGCTCCATATAAATACTAACTTTATTGAATGTTTGTCCTTTTTGATTGTCATTGAATATGCAAGGCGCAACGGGAATTGGCATCAGGAAAGCACAAATAGTCACCAGAGCAGGAAAATAGTAACTTCGAACCTTCTGTTATACATGCATGGAGTGGTTGTGATACGACATCAGCAACCTATGGTCATGATAAAACTTTACTGTTAAAGATTGTTAAGGAGTCAGAAGAAATACAACAGATATAACTCAAAATGAGTGATGTCACTCAAAATGAGTGATGTTAATGCAACAGTGCCTCAGATAGGCAAAGGAAGTATTAGATTATTTGTAATCACATATGGTGGCAAGGAGAAAGATTTTGTGAATAAACTGCATTTTTTTTGCAATTAATGAAGATGATAACCATTAAAACATTGCTAGACCTTCAGAAGCTTCCACCCACAGAATGAGCAGTGTACCATCACAGCTTGCAAGTTCACTTATCAGTTACATGTAATGGTGGATGAAGCTATCGATAGATGTTTTGGATCCTAGATGGTGGGGTTGGAAGTTTAATTGTTCAATCTTTATACCAATAGCGACAGATTTGGAAGCAGCACCAGAGAACCTGCTTAAATTTGTGAGATGCAAATGTAAGCTGTCATCAAGAACCCCATGTGGAACTAACTTGTGCTCATGGACTAAAGTGTGTAGGAGCATCTGGAAACTGCTGTGGAGAAGGCTGCAGTAATGTAGTGATGAAGTAATACCGGAGACAGGAACAGATGAACATGTTAGCACTGATCCATATAGTAGTATCTCACTTGTATACCACCTTAAAAAATGGCACCGTTCCCTTACTCATGAATGATTTGTATATATGTGATGATAATCAATTTGATCATAAAGTGCTGTAAAACTAACTAATGCCAGCTAAAATGACAGTATTAAGTATTAATGTGCATCCTAAACTGTGTGGGTATATATACATCTGATGAACACGTATATATTGAAACAATATTTTTCTAACAAGCATAAAAAATTTCCCAAAGGAGATTTTAGAGGATTTCGGATATGTTGTTCTATAAAAAATTCTAATGGTACCAAGTGTGTCTTGGTACCATTTTTTCCATGGCAAACGTTTCAACAACCACACTAAATTTGGCGTTGGTAAATCAGCATGTGAAGCAAGCTAGTGGATACAAATTTGGCAGTCCACACAGCCAATATTGAACAATTCATTGGTGAATAAAGTTTCCTTTGATTCCCAAATTCACCAGACACACGTGCATATTTTATATATATCATCACAACTACAATCAATGAAACCTGACGTAGTATACAGATCAATATAACCACTCTTAAGGAACAGCCATGAAATGTAACATGTTGTAGATGGTTTTATTGAATTCCCTCTTAGAATTGATTTCATATAGGCAGAGAAAAATCACTAGTTTGGGAGGATAATGAAGTTGACACAACATCGTAATAACAATCGCATTTATCACAGCCTGTGTGATCAGTGCCGGGAGGTCAGCAACAAGCTTAAAATCTTGTAGGTCGATTCTTGAAATCTAGAATCTTTCATTCCAGATTTGGGTGCTAATTATGTACTTGGTCGATCAATGCAGACACATATTGACCAATTCATTACCAGAGAATTATGCCATGAAATACCTATGACTTTGCCATGAAAAGTTAAAACTCCCCCATGGAATGTAACATGAAAGTCAGTTCATTGTACACATTGGTTCATAGGCCATGAAATGCTTATGCACATCAGAATTTTATGACATTTTCATGGCACTGTAGAGATTTCATGGGAGCAGTATTCATGGGGAAAACCATAGGAATTTTCATATAAGTATATGTTCATCTGATAGTGAAATTACTCAATAACTCCCTTGCAAGAGGACAGGCACACTATCATGGTTTACTGTACGTATGTACATATTGATATCACATACCAGCAGCACAATTCATTCTTGGACCTTTCACGTAAGCCCGGATTACATTGTTCTACCGTCACAGTTCAGCTGCAGCTCACCGGATATCTCACCTATTCAAATCCATTGTATGTATTTGTAAATCCATTGGCGATGGCAAAATAGGTCTGTGGTCAAAACTCGTTTACAATAATCTTTTATGAGGGCAGTTTCCTTCTTGTAGGTAACGAATAACAGCACCGGAAATGGTATAAAACCATTCTGTCGTCTCAACCATATCTATGACAATAGATACGCGTGCAACTCATGTGTTAAAGAGAAAGAGTACATGAATTAGGCGCATAGCTATGTAAAGATACAATAGCTAGCTATAGTAGGGACCACAAAGGAGTAGGCGTGGTCCACGAAATAACGTCACCCAAAAACCAGTTTCAAATTTCCCTGACGACGATGAGACAGTATTGGTTAGGTAAAACTAAGCCCAAACAAGCTTTCAGATCGACCCAAAACGTTTTCAACAAGTTGCTTTGGAATTTTTAAAATAATTTATTTAACAGAATTTTTTACTGACTGACTGACTAATGCCTTCAGACAAGCGTAACTCAATAACGGCTACGGCTACGGGCTTAATTTTTTTCACTGTTTGATGTCACTACGGCCCGAGAGGTGCCTTTTGGCATACTGCAGTACGTACAATGCACTCTTCATGGATGTACCAGTATCCTCTTTTGTGTCCCATTCATCTTTACTGACAGTGAAAAGTGTTTATTTGGCGATAGAACGTGATGGCTTCCCTTCGTAATGAAAATCGTCCGTATTTTTCATGGTGGCTGTTTTGATTGCAGTGGTGCTTTAACAGTTCTCAATTCATATTGTTGTGTAATGGGTTGAACATAGCTGACAACGAAGTATAATGGATACTTCACTTTTGAGGCAATAATTGATATGGCTGAGGGGCGCGGCGCCATTTCAGATGCACTATGTGTGGGTTCACCAGTCATAATAATAATATTTATAACAAAAAAAAAGTTTACAAATGAGTACACAGAAAAATTTGGAATTTTCAACTAGAGTAGGGACCATAGCACATCGATAAAAAGTACTGAAACAAGCTGGAGTAGTGCACGATATTAAATCACAGTAAAACCATAAGAAGTATTATATCCCTATTGTGCATTTCCGTTATGGTATCTTGAGCACAGTAGGGATATAACACTTCTTATTGTTTTACTGTGATTTAATATCGTGCACTACTCCAGCTTGTTTCAGTACTTTTTATTGATGTGCTATGGTCCCTACTCTAGTTGAAAATTCTGTGTACTTGTATTTATATGACTGACACACACAGAAGAGATACGTGTAACTACGAACAGGTTTAAATTTTGTATCTTGCTGGTAGCTACAAACGCATGTGCAATATTGATTATATACATATATATATGTAATACGTAACTGTGTACAATTGTATTGTAATTACGAAAATGAGCAACGTATATGCACGTAAACTTATTACACTTTCACATAAAACCAAAGAAACAGCAGTACATTTACAGCTACTAAAATGGTGCTTTTTTGACGTGTACTGTATCTAGTATTTCTTTACTAAAGTACTGTGATTACATTTCTATGGTATCAGATGGTTTCTATGGTAATACTCTTGGAGCAATGCCTACCAAAGCCATACTGTGTGTCTTAACAAAATAGTAAATGATACTTAAAGCATTGCCTCTCAGTATACTTCAGTCAAGTGTGTGAGTGGGTGAAATTTGCAGTATTTTGTGTATGCAAAACATCTGTAACTTTATGATGAAACATGCTATTGACTTGAAACAAAAAATTAAGCTGTTGCTTAACTTGAGACCACTTATTTTATACAAGTGTTTAGCAATTTTAAGTGAATAAAGACCAAAAGGAGTAATTTTCAGCACAAAAATGGTTATAATGGTTGCCAAACATCCAATCTGAGATGGCCCTATAACCTAAATTTAAAGTAGCCCATAATGTAATATTGTACCAAGTTTCATGCTTTTGTCATTAAAGGCAGAACTTACTGTTTTTAGGGTATTACATTCTGCCTTAAAGAGATTCCTATTTACACAGGAAACTTAGTGTTACTTCCTGCCCTAATAAGATTTTTGATGTAACTATATCACATCTGACCTATTCAAAATGAATCACTAGTCAAAACTGAAACAGTATTGTATGTTTGTTGAAAGTATGCAAGTACATTTCTAAGCAACAGTGTTAGTAGCAGCAGCAAGTTGACAGATGGTTTGTTCTACCAGTTGTGATTACTGAATGTACAATTCTAGTTGGTCAATCACTACACCTCTGTTGTTCAGTCGAAACCCTGAGCACAGTATAGCTTCTATATCACTTGTAGGAGTCTCATTTAGCTCATGGTAGAACCATGGTTGAGTTGTATTATTGCAACAGTTGCTAGTAATGCAGCCAGATCCGTCCCACAGTGGGTCATTTAAATAATAAGTAAGCTGGTCTCGTGTGTCAGTAGCTCCTGACTCACAGTAATAGTTGTTTCCTACAAAGGGAGGAGGGGCTGGTCCTCCATCAACAGCACATGGACAATTTCTTTGTGTATCTGTAAGATTGTCATGCAATCCAGCAACATAAGACCATATATGGCGACGTGGCATTCCATAAATGATAGACAGACTGTCTGCATAGTTGTCATCAATTGTTGTTTGACCAGCATGATGATATCCATAAAAGCCACGTGGAATTCCCTTCTGGTATCCTCTTGCTCTACCACACACTCTGTGGTAACTGGTACCATTTGTGAAGAAGTAGGTGGAGTCACAGTAGTATCCATGTCATCAACTAGACTATAGTATGTTCACGTTGAGCTGAATCCTCAAAAACATTTAATAACTCATGGATGCAATTACTCACGATCTTGAAATTTGGCTCATTTGTAGTACTGCTTGACCCGCTAAAAATATTTCAAAATCTTTTTGTTCAAATGTTTGACATAATATTTACAGCCAATCAAAATTTTCACAATGCATTTTCTATGGGGAAGCCATACAAATACAGTGTCCATTACAGGCCTTTCCTGAACTTGTAATGGAGCCAAATCATACATGTCTGTTGTTGACACCTTTGCTGTTACCGATAATCATCTGGTTGGCTGAAATGTTTACTCTGTTGAGAAAAAACCCACATTTAATTTTTAGCTGTTTTTCAGGATTCAGCTCAACGTGAACATACTATACAAACATCAACACCAGATATAGTTATTGTACCCCACCCAGTGGGGCATTTATCTCCAGCAGCGATGTTGAGGGTAACAATTTGTATCCATCCTCCTAGACCAGCGTCACCAGCCAAACAGGATATTGTTGCCATATCACAGTATGTCCACTGATTGTCATTAATACAATAGTATCCTGACTTGTCACCAGTTTCAAGATTGTTGTTGTAGACGTCTTCACAAGATGATCCAGTATAAGTCATTCCACAATACACTCTTATTAGACCATCAGTGATCCAGTAATATTCAGGCCATTGATGACTCACCGGGTTTTTGTTGTAGATGTCCTCACAAGATTCTCCAGGGTAAAAGGAAGACTCAAACTGATGCTTTGTGCACTGTTCAGTAGCCATCACCAGTTCCTTAAAGAGGATCCCTGTTGTAATGTATACAAGTAACCACATTGTCACTGACAACCAGCTGTACAGATAACAATGATAAATGCTAAAATAATTTTTTTGGCTGTTACAAGCTTTATATATATTTTAGCTACATTGGCACATCACCTCATTGTTTGGTGATTATCACCTCTTTATGTGGCTTTTGTCTGAATCAGGAGTTCATCGAGTCCGTAGGACGAGGGAGTATGTAACTCTGCATACTCACAACGTAAACAGCAAAATTCAAACATGGCGGACATTTCTTAACATAGTATATTCCTTCTACAGTAAAAGTTGTATCATAGGGTAAAGAATTACGTAATAATCATGCCACAAATATGCAGCGCCTGGATTAATTCGTGAAAGAAAGAGATGGCAAGGGAGGAAACGTCGAGGAAAGGGCTTAACTAACGGAGTGAAATAGTGACAAGATGTTTTGGAGACTGCTAGGAAACATTCTTGCTTATCGCGTAATGTAAGTGGGCCGGCTATCAGTCCACGGCAGCAGCACAGAATATCTGCAGTAAATACTGAAGAAATCGAGTTTCATCGCTCACTGCTGGAACCAGAAGACTACAGTATTGTGCCAGTAGTAATGGGTTTAGCGAGCATGCGCGGTATGTTTTTATCCTTATACGGTTACTGTTTAAATTACTATTAATAAATTGCGACGCCATGTTTGTATTTCGCCGTTTACGGAGTTACATGCTCCCTCGTCCTACGGACTCAATGAGCTCCTGTCAGAATCTATCGATTATTGTTATGCATCAAATAGTTACAATTCTAACAAAGTGATGGAAAAGGTATAAGAAACAAAGAAAAAAAGATTGACACAACCGAGGTTCGAACCCGGACGTCCAGGTTTGTGGTACCCACGCCCTACCACTGCGGTGCTTGTATTAGAAACAAAGAAAAAAAGATTGACACAACCGAGGTTCGAGCCCGGACATCCAGGTTTGTGGTACCCACACCCTACCACTGCTTGCCGGCTACTACTATTGTTTTTGTACTATTTAAATGTTACAAATATAAAGTACTATATAGTCTAACCCTAACCTATTGGCTAAAGACCATGCCCTAATCCTAATAATGCGTCTTCCTAATCCTAAGAGCACTGTTCCTAGTCTTAGAAGTGCTGTTCCTAATCCTAGGAGTGCTTTTCCTAATCCTAGAATGCTGTTCCTAACCTAAAAGCACTGTTCCTAATCCTAGAAGTGCTGTTCCTAGTTCTAGGAGCACTTTTCCTAATCCTAGGAGCGCTGTTCCTAATCCTAAGGGTGCTGTTCTTAATCCTAGGGGCGTTGTTCCCAATCCTACAACCGTGTTTCTTAACTATAGGGTCGAATTCCTAATGTTTATACAACAAATAACTGGCTAAATAAATATTTGCACCTTAACTGGTGACCAGCTAAATATTCACTTTGTTTTGAATGTGGACAACACCCATCAAAAAGTTACCACTCTGCACGGAGTTACCACTCTGCAAGTAAGCTTATCTATCTAGACCTTTAATGAACTCCGTAATTATTTCATAAATGATTCAATAGCACTGATTAAAACATTGAACTCACGTAACTGAAGCTCTCCGTGATATCTCTAGGATTTGTCCGTTCATCGTAACCGAACATAACCAGAATGTACTAGCTACTGATCCTTAATTGAAAATTTCAGGTATGTATATATAATATATATCCAGTGGCTGCTATTTGGCTTAGGTGATTGATCATCCTTTACAGGCTATCAGCCTGATACGGATGGGAAGTGTTACCTATTAGTTGTAACACAGGGCATTTGAGCTTTGCTTAAATGCATTCCCTCCGCCCTCGGGCCTGCGGTCCCCGAGCAGTTGGGCATACATTTCTCATGTCAGTGTTACAACTATTACATATATCTGTGTATTGCAAGGGAAACTTACATTAAGTTCTGTAAAGAGCAACTAAAGCTTTCCTGGCTGCATTGTATTGTCATGCTCTACACACTATAGCACAACACTATTTGAGGCACTTAAATGGAATGTAGTGGTAGCAGCTAACCTGGGCTTGTAGAGCAATTGTGACATTCCCCCTAAAACAATCAGAACATGTCATAACACTTCTAACAATCAGTGCTGAGGCATGCCCCTCAACAATCTAGCTCCATAGAAAATAAGGCATTGCACCATGGCCCCAACTTAATCTACCGCATAGCTGAATAGCGAGATTGAGATTCTCTAATACAGCAGTCACCGCAACACATGTGTTTTGTAGCTACGCTCTAGCCAAAAAGTTAACAATGTAGTAAAAATTTAAAACATAAAGTAGGATTCCAACAATAAAAAGTAGTGATACAAGAGATGATGGTAACTATAAGGGAATATCCCTACTTGCCATTGTAGCATTGTGGGAAAATCCCCCTACTTTGGCAATGAAAAAGTGGCGAATTAGGGATTTTCCACATTTTTACATTGCCAAGTAGGGATATTCCCTCATAGCTACCATGATCTCTTATACTTTTTTTTTGTTGCTGAAACCCCACTTCATTTTTCAATTAATATTTTTTTTTATTTTAGTAGTAAAAAGTACACAAACTAGCAGAATATAAATATGGGAAAGAGATGAGTAAGAAAGCCTATCTTTATTTCATTACTGTGCCATCAAGCAATGTGAGTTATTTGTTTTTACGCTCTAATAAAATGTAACTTTATCTTTGCCATTGCTAAGCTTGAATAGCTTTGCTTGTAAGCATGTGGTAGACATGGACTACAATGACTTTGCCATGGACTGTTAGGCTTGTGACTTATGATTGATTAAATAAGTGCCTGTGGTTTATGGTTGCTGTATGCATCAATTGTTTAGCTGTTTCCTACACTATAACTGCAAGAGTATTTACCTTATAAGACTGACACTTTAATAGCCCATTGACTTTTCCAAAGAAGTCAAAAATCAAATTTGAGTAAAATGCTAACTAGTTGGATTTATGCTAAATTTCAAAATATACTGGAACTACGGATTAACGATGTTCTTCAATAATTTGTTGTCAAAGTTTCACAGTTGAGTTAGCTCAAATATCTCAACATCATGAGATGTTTGATGACATTAAGTACACTCCTATGAGTTACTGTGGGAAGATTTGTACCACAGATGTTTATCCTTCAGATTAATTGGTAACCCTACCTGGTTTAGTAGACAGTCACTGCTAATCATATATTGGAAGAAAAGATACTCACATCTTATTGGCTGAGTGCTTCTGCATATCTGGTGTTAATCCAGTTATAGTTATTGAGTTATAACTTCTTAGGGAGTACTGCTAAACGACAAGTGTTTCACTATGTAACTCTGGTTGCTGTTTATCTTCTACAGTACATTGCTTTTCAACATGGTGGCTCTCCAAGACATCACTGTTGTTTTGTTTCAAAACACTTATACAAATCACTCCCCTGTACTGTACTGTTTAATAGAGGATGCAATGGGTTTAAATTTACTGTGGGGAAGTGTAGGATTAAAGAGTAGTGTAGTCATGTTTGTTTTAGCAGTAGATACCTATAGTGTTACCAGTAGTATGATTGTGAATATGTTTAGAGCATGTGACTCATAAAGTAAGCAGTTATAAAAGCTACCACACCTGAAGTATATTTAGTAGTCAGTGAAATATAGCAGAAGAGATTAAAAATGAATCCATTTCTTCTGTCAGTAGTCATAGTTCTGCTATTATTTGATAGTTCTTGTGCAATGCAAAGTATTGAAGTGATGAATGAAGAACAGATAGAGACATTGAATCAGTCAGAGTATTGTATTTTCAATGATTCTTCCATTATAAAGAAAGTTGATGGTACATTGTTAGATATTGTTAATGATACTGGAGATTGGTTGTTATCAACTGATGGTACAACTTTGTTTTTGTGTCCTACAAATGGATCATACTGTGAAGATGATGACTACAAACCAGACATTGTTTTATATGCTGTACAAACCTCCATCTATTGTATTAACTTTCTGTTTGCCAGTTGTACTATTGCTTTACACCTGTACTTCAAAGACCTGCGGACTGTGTTTGGTGTATTAATCACCATGTTCTGCTTCTTCCTGGATGTGTTGTATGTGATAACGTTTGTTCACAACAGATATCAGTTTACTCACACAGTGGATGAGGGTACAGTTTGTGCCGTGTTTATTTATGCTAGAAGCACTATGGTATTTCTACGTCATTCCACTAAATTTATCATCTTGTTCCACTTCATGTGCCTGATGTATAATAGTTATAGGGCAAGGTCAGGTGGTCCTAAGTTTGACAAAGTTTTGATGTTAAAGTATTGTATATTCATCTGTTCACTAACTACCATCTATAGCCTTGTGATTGTGCCATATGATATGGCAGTCCCTAGAGATGGCTTCAAAACTATGGGAAGATATTGTGCTATCAGTTTTGTTGATGGTTCTGGTGTGTTTATCTTTATTGCACAACTTGCTCTCCTAACTGTGGTGGAGTTTGTAACTTATGGTATCGGAATGGCATTTTATTTTATGGTCAATAAACGTTGTTGTGAATTCAAGTCAAGTGATATTCGAGTATCCTTTATATTAGTCTCCACTGCTGGAATAAACAGGCTGTCATTTTTGGTGTGTTTTGCGTTGAGTGGTTCTGCTGAGTATGCCTTTGTGGCTAGCTCTGTGGGAACAACTTTGGAGCAGTCAATTTTGTTTCTACTCTTTGTAACTTCGAAGAAAGTTCAGCATTCTTTTACAAAGCAAGTCAGACGTGTCATTACCAATGTTACTCCAATCAGTTCATCTTCTCAGTAACTGCATCACTTTCTTTTTAATCTTTATCATTGTCGTGTGTTTTGTACCTTATTAAATTTAATTTACTTGCTTGTGTAAACCGTGTGTAACATATAAATCAAGATCACCATTAACTATCTTATAAATATGCATTGTCAGAATTTTCTGTAAAAGATTTGTGCTAACAACGAAATGAATCCACCTCTTTTAGAGATCTATTGTTGATGGTTGCATGAATTTGCTTTAGAAATCAAGAATCAAGTTGTCCCATGATGTAGGCATTCCAGAACCAAATTACACATGTAATTGATACATTTTGTTCCCTGTACTGTTACTGTGGATATTGAACACAAAGGAGAAACATTAATAGACCACATGGCATTACTCAGCATGATATCATTTTTCATTAAGAGTCGTCATGTCTGCCAATCTTCTCATATAACATGTGATATTTCATCCCACACTCTGTGAGGTAGTATGCTAATTCTAAGAGGTGTCAGAAACACATAGTTTTGTACCAAAGAAGATCATTTAGCATGTGATTATATGTAGTACCTGTGTACCTTGTATACAAGGCCACATCAAGATCAGTTGTTGTGTAGAGCAATCGTTGTTTGGCTAGTAGTAATTATGTGGGTATACCCATCAACCTGTGATCCTTGTATATCAAGTTACATGTACAAGTGTGTAAACACCAGTGGTTTTTCGTTGAAGGTTTTTATTTGAATTATGTGTGTAATTTCTTTAGTCAGCAGCATAGTTGAATTTTCATTAATGAATTACCGCATAAAATTTAAAAAAATCTACAGGGTAATTTCACGTAATATTTCCTTGATAAAATCCAGTGACTACTACATCATTTCAAGGATACTTTGTTCAAGGGCAGTGTGTCAATATCAATATTTGGCATCTACGTACATGTATACTGCTAGCTCATATTATGAAAATTTTATGGCTTGAAGGTTGCAATTAATTTAGTAGCCATGCCTACCATTCAAGAGTGGAGATAATCACACTAACGGCACATGCAGTAGCTATTTGAAAGCACAATATGGTAAAAATGTAAAATGAAATGGCCACTGGGATTGCTATAAGAAATTTCCATGGTAATCAGATCTGTGTATTGGTCACGTGTCTGTACAATAAGGACATATGGTCAGACAGATTACTCTATCTTATTTTAATTTCACTGGTCAACAATACCTACATGAAATCAAGTTTAAATTATATTCATAAGGTATTGTTTTTGTGTACTTAAGGATTTATGTACCGACACCCAAATTGTTTAGATCATTGGTTGTTCATTCTTTTACAGGAGCAAGTCACTTATTGATGAAGAAGATGAGTTATTGTATGGTGATGCTAGTGGGATACAGGTTAAAAAAGAAGAGACAAGACCGTGAGTTGGATATTCACACCTTTTACATGTGTCATATCAGTGTACAGTGCAACAAAACCCTTTGCCTACATGTGTATGAAGAGTGTACATTTTCAAGCTGCTCTGAGAGACTTTTTTTTTGTTAGATGCTTGTATATGTAGACAACATTTTAATAATAGAAATATGTACATTCTTTATACTAACACTAGTCTGTTATGTGCTATTTTGTTAGTATTGTGTTCTATTACACAGGTCAGTTTTCTCTCATATTCCATCTACTCCAGTCAAACACTCGGGCAGGTCTACTGCAACTTACTGGTGTGCATTAGCTAGAGAAGATGGTTCTATGGAGGTTAGTAACATAGTCATTATATGCGGTAAAGAAACAAAAATTTCCTATGGTTGAATGTGATGTTTATTTGTATAGATTTACAGCCTTCCTGAGTTTAACTTGGTATACTCTGTGAGGAATTTCTCTGCTGCTCCACGTGTGTTGGTAGACAGTGGACCCATCTATACTCATAGGTGTGTGTGTGTGCGTGCGTGCGTGCGTGCGTACGTGCGTGCGTGCGTGTGTGGTGTGTAGTGTGTTTGTGTATATATATGTGCTGTCGCATATGTTTATGTACATAGTGTATGTAGTGGTAGAGTACTCTTATATATGTCTACATGTATGTGTAGTTATTGTACACCTATATAGTTCACTATTTAAATCTTAATATGTTTGCCTTTCCACAGTTCTTCCCATCAAGTAACAAGCAGTGAACATCGAGTGAAGGAGTTACTATTGACTGGGATGGGCCCTCAGTATTCCTACCCTCACCTGTTAGCCTTCATCGATAATGACCTGGTGATCTACAAGGCCTACCAGTATCCGTTGTCTTCTGTACAAGGGCACTTACAACTGAGATTTAGTAAAGTTAGTTGAAATCAAATACAGCAATGTTTACCAATCAAATGCACACACATGTAATTAATACTGCTATCGCGTAGTTTAGATTTTGTCAGCATTTATGAGATGATTATCTTTCAAATTTCTTTTTTTGTGTGTATTTCTCTATAGCACAATCACAGGATATTACTGAGAGACAAGAAGGACTCCAAGATAGCCAAATCATCTGGTGTGTAAATGCTCTATGTGTATGTATTAAGTTACTAATCGTTCTATTGTGTAGAACTGATGGATGATGCTGAAGGTGGCAAGCCATCACCTCATGTGCCACAACTGAGAGTGTTCAGAGATGTGGCCGGTTACTGTGGGGTAAGTGTGATGTATGTGATTTAACCAACTTTGTATAACTATACATGGTTCATTGGTCCTTTATGTATGGATGAATGTGTGTTTTTGTATGCATTATTATACATATACACATAATTGTGTGTTTGTGTAACTATAATACTCTTCAGGTATTTGTATGTGGTCCCTATCCTCACTGGTTGTTCATGACTGAGAGAGGAGCACTGAGGTGTCATCCGATGTCTGTTGATGGACCAGTAGTCACCTTCTCTTCATTCCATAATGTCAATTGCAAAAAGGGATTCCTGTACTTCAACAATGAAGTATGCTTTGTTATACAAGTCTTTGTTGACGTACTAACATAATTCTACATTTAGGGAGAATTGCGTATTGCAGTATTACCAACATACTTGTCATATGATTCTCACTGGCCAGTCAGGAAAGTACCTACCAAGTCTACTGCTCACTTTGTTTCCTATCACCCTGATGCCAAGGTGAGTGGTGGTATTGACAAGATCTGCAATGACAAAATCTGTCATCAAAACTGGAAAACTGACCATCTTAGTGTGGGTAAATAAGAGACTTTGTGATGATAGTAGTATAGTGATAGGGATGAAGAAATAGTAGCTGGTTTCATACAGAAATTGAAATGAATATTTGTAGCTTTTTTTATATAGGACATGATAAAGGTAAGAGGTGGTAAATGTATTTTAAATATGCAAAACGGACACATCAGGTAAAAACAGATTTTTTTTCATTTGTATTACACTATGTGCCTCACCTTCAACCTTGTTTGATTTTATAAGCATTGTCATAGCAAACACTACCTCACCAATACCTCCCATACAAAGTTTCCATACTGGGGCAGTAATTTTGTGAAATGTAATTGTAATGTCAAGAAACATCATTGCAGATATTGTCAATTGTATTATCCGTTTACTGTGGTTTACAATTATTCATTCTTTTCAAGATCCATGCTGTTATCACCAGTGAAGACCAAATATGTCAGGTAATCCCTAAAATGAATGGGGATGAGACCATTTCACTTGACTCAGTTGAGAAAGGTCAGGATTTTAAAGTGTTTTGTACTTGTAAAATGTAACCATCACTGTCATGTCTTGTAACCATCACTGTCATGTCTTGCAGATGACAGATTTGTTCATCCTACTTGTGAGAAATACTCTCTTCAGCTCTACTCTCCGACTGTATGGGAGCCAGTCCCAAATGCAAGGTAGGAATAGTTTACACAGATTCTAGACTGTATGCTCATTAGACACTAGCCCAGATTGAAGGGGTCAGTGTGGTTTGGGTTTTTCTACATTTAACCCTTAAAGGTGCATTAGCCAATATATAGGCAAATACAAATGGCAGTGCTTTTGAAGTGTACTTCCTATGTGTTATGCTATTTACTTCATTCTACTGATGATGTAATGAGAATTAACATGATACCTGGGGATTTATCCTCGAGCTAAAGCATAAGGTCGAATCTAGCTGTGTAAACAAGTTTTCAGTAAAGAAACACACAAACCCTTACATACCATTATAAAATTGTATAACTCGATGGCAGCTGTTCCTATCCAATAAGTCCTGTTTGATTCTCCATTTATTTTCAAACCATGTTAGATTCACATAAGCAAACCCACAATCAAAGTTTCAACCCGTCATGAGGAGTTTGATGTTCTTTTGGAGTTCCCTATGTAGCCCAGTGAATAAACTTTTGATCAATGCATAGTTTTAAGCTAAAGGAGTTAAGCTATCTCACCTAATGTCACCATGTATGCCTGCATTGTGTAAACACACATTCCCTAAAAATTTATGGGTTAACAGTGAGACTGTCAGTGTCAAAATAGAGGCTTTCAGAGGTCAGGATAAGAATTGTCACATAAATATGGTTGCTTATATACTCTACATTTGGCAGGCACGAGTTTGATGATTTTGAACATGTGGTTACAATGAAAGTGATGAATTTACGTAGTCAAGAAACCATTGCAGGAAGGAAGCCATTTATTGTTATTGGTACTTTGACAGTACATGGGGAGGAAGTGTCCAGTAGAGGAAAAGTATTAAATTTGTCAGAAATTTGTGCAATTTATGTACTCTCTCTTATACCAGATTGTCATTTATGATGTGATAGAAGTAGTACCTGAGCCAGGCAAACCATTGACAAAACATAAAATGAAGGTACAACATTATAATTATGCTGTAGTATTCGTACTAGTAATAGCATGGGTAGCAGTGAAATTTGGGATTAATACCACAAGTGTTGCATTCAAAATTTCCATTTTCAATGCAACAAGAGTGGTATTTATCCCAAACTTCACTGCTATACCCATGCTATTCCCAGTTAATACCAGTTAGCCTTTTGTGTACTAAACACGCGTCAACACTAATTGGCGCTACATTGTTAACAAATTCTAGCCAATGAAATTGCAATTACAACTTTTTCACTGCTACCAGTGAAATACAGGATAAATTTTACTGCTACTATTGAGACTTTTGTATGGGTAGTGAAACAGGTATGGTATTGTGATATTCTTAATATCATGTGAATCACAGGATAGTTATACAGCAAATATACAACACAACACAACACTACTAACTACGTGTTACATGAAAGTCTGTATGCACAGTCACGTGTGCGCATGGGTGTTAGTGTTACATCACTACAGTCCTCCCCCTTAAGTGAAATGATGAGGGGGGCATCGGATACGATGTGATCGACGCAAGGGTACAGTGGGCTGAGCCTCCACAGGATCATTCACATATGGCAAAATTGGAAGAAAGAAAGTCATCAATGTCATCAGAAGATTGATTGTCCATGATAACAGTATTGTCTGTACTGGCTCTATAGCGGATATGGTCTTGATGCCTACGAACTTGACGTTTGTCTTCCAGTTCTACTAGAAAAGTAACTGATCCTATCTGCTTAATGACAACAGCCGGAAGCCAATGTGGAGTACCATGAAAATTATACACAAAAACTGAGGAACCTTCATCAAAGCTACGGTGTTAGGCATGTTGATCATGTGCCGCTTTTTGCTGGGTCTGCTTCTGATGGACTTTCGCTGCAACATTTAGTTTCGGTAAGTCCAGTGTTGTACGTAGTTTCCTACCAAAAATCAACTCTGCAGGGGAAGTGCCAGTAGTTGACTGTGGAGTCACACGGTAGCGGGACAAATATCTTGCCACTCTAGATTCAATGGAACTTCCTGTGATCTTTTTGAGACCATCTTTGAATGTCTGTACGTATCGCTCCGCCAACCCGTTTGAAGCAGAGTGGTAGGGAGGAGTGAGGACATGTTTAATGCCATTGGCCTTCAAAAACACTTGGAATTCATCACTACAGAAAGCTGATCCATTATCTGAGACAAGGACTTCTGGTAGTCCTAATGTTGCAAAGGTTGTTTGTAATTTATCAATAGTAACAGCAGCGGTTGAGGATGACGTGACATGAACTTCTAGCCACTTGGAATGACTGTCAACAATGAGTAAAAACATTCGGCCAAGGAAAGGACCGGCGTAATCAATGTGAACCCTTGACCATGGCCTGTGTGGCCATTCCCATGGATGTAAGGGGGCTGTGGCTGGCATCTTTCTGTTACTCTGACAAGCTACACATGACTTCACTTTGGATTCAATCTCTGTGTCCAGGCCGGGCCACCACAGGTAACTTCTTGCTAGTCGCTTCATTCGCTCAATGCCCGGCAGAGTCCACAGTTGCCTTGGTGTACGCAGTGTAAATACTCTTAATAAAAGAAAGGTGCTACAACTTATTAATATAACTGCTTTCCGTCTAGATTTCAAGCGTTTCAATCTATTTCTTCTTAGTCTTGTCTCCCTTTGGGTTTTAAAGTTGGCCACAGTTTGAATTGGTGTAAAATTGTGTGAATCCAAGTCGCTAAAGAGTAGTAGTGATAACAGTTGCGTTTGGTCAGCCATTTAACAACCAGTAAATTACTAAAAACGGATATAACACATGAAGGGTTTCTGTGGTCAGCACTGTTTGCGCTTCATAGTGTAAACAAGGGCCAGCTTGGTTTTGGGCATGGTTTACTTTTAATCACATTAGAACCAAGCTGAACCAGGCTAAGTGTAAATGCAGTATAATCTCAACTGTGTAAGCCAGTCCCTGCCCAACAATGTAGGACCATCCCCTTTTACTATCAACAAAATTGTCTAGCTTGCTGATTATGTTGTACAGACACATACATCATGCCCAAAACAGGAATTGTGTCACCTGTGTACATATGTAAGTGTACCTGGGAGGTTTGCAGAGGTGGTAGATTCTCAACATTCCAAACTGCTTTGTAGGTTGCCTCACTCAACACTGACACTGCAGCACTGGTATCCAACTCCATTTGAAGCTCATGACCATCAACTGCTAAAGTTACATAGAATGGTGCATGTCCTGGTCCATGAATACTAAACATTGTATAAACATCTTCTTCTGGTGTGGCAGTGAGAGTAAGACCTGCCTTAGGTTCAGACTGTGTGGATGACTTAGAAGATTGACTGGCTGAGGTTGAAGTGTTACTTTTTGTACCTCCTGTCTTAGTTGTGTTGCCTCCAGCTGCTGTGATTTTCCATTTACTTCGGCACACCTTAGAGATATGGCCTGTCTTCTTGCAAGCATGACAGATAGCATCCACAAAACGACAAGATGATGGGTTCGCCACAACGGTAACAAGGCTTAGTTGTTGTTGATTTGTCTGTCAACAAGTGCACTGAAGTGTTGGACTGTAACTTGCGTGTGTCCCGGTCTGCAGACTCCATGGTTTGAGCGAGTTCAAAAGCCCTGGCAAACTTCAGTTTCAGCTCTGCTAGCATGGCACGCTGCATTCGGCTATCGGCTATACCACAGACGAGACGATCTCTAAGCATGTCCTCTAATGTGTCGCCAAATTCACAATGTTCTGAAAGAGCGCGCAAGTGTGCCACAAACGTCGATACAGACTCACCAGCTTGCCTCACGCAGGTATTGAACTTGAACCTCTGAACAATGACGGAGGGCTTGGGACCAAAGTGTTCGTTGATCCGCTTGACTAGAGCAGCGTATTCCACTTCATTTGGCTTCTGTGGCGCCACGAGACTTCGAACCAGTTTGTAGGTGGCAGAGCCACATTGACTAAGGAGCATTGCCCTCTGCTTGGCGGCATCAGTGATTTCGTGTGCTACGAAATAATTCTCAAGTCTCTCTATGTAGCTCTCCCAGTCTGCCGCTTCTCCTGAGAATTCACCAATTCCTCCACGTGTTGCCATTTTTACCTCGTCGCCAATGTGATATTCTTAATATCATGTGAATCACAGGATAGTTATACAGCAAATATACAACTCAACACAACACAACACTACTAACTACGTGTTACATGAAAGTCTGTATGCACAGTCACGTGTGCGCATGGGTGTTAGTGTTACATCACTACAGGTATTATTGACAAAAATACTACTGTAATAAAGTTGTTGATGATCAATCTAGTCGCTTGTAGTGTGGTATTTTCTTGTAAAATATTTTGTCAACTTAATTCATTTGGTGCAGAAGTATTTTATTATAATAATTGTACTCCCAATAGTTACTGTGTTCAAAAGACCAGAAGGGACCGGTTACTGCTCTGGATAACATTGATGGTTTGTTGTTGACTTGTATAGGACAAAAGGTGCGCGTGTGTGTGTAGAGTGTGTGGAGTGTGTATAGACTCGCATGTATGTGAGTATGTATAATTATGTTTGTGTACTATTCCCACACAGATCTTCTTGTGGACCTTTAGAGACAACAAGGACATAGTTGGAGTAGCATTCATTGATACAAAGCTCTACATTCACTCGGTGGCTTGTATCAGGAACTTCATATTAGTAGCTGACCTTCACCAAGGTGCTATGTTGATGCAGTACAGGGTCAGCCTCAACACATAACAGTATGTATAACTTCATGTTGTTGATATTTAGGAGGACTTGAAGACTCTTTCTGTGATCAGCAAGGTACAACTTGTCACTGTTTGCTAGCTGACGTTACACATTCATACGTGTATTTGTTTAGGACCCATTTGTTAGAAATGTGTACAGTACAGAATATGTGGTGGATGGACAACAGCTGGGCTTTATAAGTTGGTAGAAATTTATTGTAATATTATTTGGTTTATATTTCGATATCTAGTCACAGATGATGAAGGAAATATTGTAATTTACCAGTATCAGCCAGAAGGTAGACAACTGCGTGATTTCAGAATTCTATTACTATGCATGCATGTAATATGTAAGACTAAGACCATATGATCACATTAGTTTTCTTCATGTGTGGTTTAGTACCTGAGAGTCAAGGAGGAAAACATCTGGTACAACGATGTGACATTAACACTGGTGCACGGGTCAACTGCTTGTTCCGTATCAAGTGTAAACCATCCATATCTCCGATGCTGTCAAGAGAAATTCAAGTAGCTGTCACAGAACGAAGACACGCAACTTACTTTGGTACCAACAATGTGTGCTACTATAGTTAGAAAACACATGATATTTTATAGCCACATTGGATGGAGGGTTGGGTTATGTAATACCTTTACCTGAGAAGACCTACAGAAGGTTTAGCATGCTTCAAGCTAAGTTGGTCACTGGTCTACCTCATGCTGCTGGACTGAACCCCAAAGGATTCAGGTACTATGATGGGGAACTATTTGTTTGTAGCAAAGTTTGAACTTTGCTCTTATTTTCTAGAATGTTTCATGCTCCTCGTCAAACAATTGCCTATCCACAGCGTAACTTATTGGATGGTGAGTTGTTGTGGAGATACCCGTTGTTAAGTAACAAGGAGAGATTTGACTTTGCCAAGCAGATTGGAACAGCACAAAACCAAGTGAGTTTCTAGTGGAGAAATGTAGTAATTTGTTGATCTTTTGTATTTAGATTTTAGATGATTTGATGGACATTGAAAGAAATACTGCTCACTTATAAATATATTTACCCACTATGAATGCAATACTATTGTTGCTATATGTATGTTTATAGTTTACTATGTTTATAGTTTACTATGTTTATAGTTTACTATGTTTATAGTTTACTACCTTTAATGTAGCCTACTGAATCCATGATAATGTCAAAAGAAATTAAATGTTTTTCACTGAGGATTTTTAGCTTTCTGTATGTAATTAGCTACATGTGGGTACTTTTGAAAATCCCACTTTGTGTCATGATACACTGTCATCTTGAAAAAGACTGAGGAGCAGTCGGTGTCTTCATACTGGTTGATAGTACAGCCCATGGCCAAAATTTTAATAAAATTAATATTGTAATAGAACAGTCACCAATTTTAATCCAGAGCACTTCATTGATGCTAGTTGTAACAAAAGTCGTTATCCCAGTCTTGTTATGTATTGTCAGTAGGGGTTTACACTACCTACTAAGTAACCATTATTGTTACAGTAGTTTATCTTTCCCGGATGCTTTATTAGAGTATATCAATCCTTTTCACCAAAAAAATTATTGTTAAGAACAATGCAATGCTACATTGTGTGAGAATACATTATTTAGCTAAGATAAAGGTTCAAAATGTATCCTGTTTCATGACAGATTCTAGATTCTGGAAACCTGAAATTCAGTGTTTTCCTGAAACCCCTTGGGTATGTCCCTGGGATTGGTCAGAATTCAGTAATATACTTACCCTAGTAAATTAAAGCTGGCAGATGGTATTATAACATAACTACATATGAAATGAAAATGGAACACTGTAAATTAATGAACAAATATAACTATGCAATACACTAACAAACATTAAGTGACAACAATGATAAAGCATGCTCCTGCTGTACTGTTGTGTGTATAACTCCTAGCCTTGTCGTGATAATATAGTGATTCACAATGAATCAACTAATTAATGCAGTTGTCCTGTTAGAACTGACATGTCCTTTGGACTCTATCCAACATTTGGAATCTGCAAGAGATCAAAAGCAGTCCAAGGAAGATTTACTTACAGGTTTTATCAGAACTGGATAGATTAGGAACTCTTTGTACATCAAAATCAGTAGTGTTCTTGGCCATTATCACTGTCCTCATTGTGTAATGCTCTAGACTATATTCAACAAACTATGGTAATCTTGCAGTCTCAATGCAGAAAGTTACTTGATGAAGCTGCTGGATTATCTATTACTGTATCTAGAAGAATATTTTTTAGCAAGGAACTGTGTTGAGTGGTCAGTAGAAACATAGGACTTTGTTTATTCGCTGTGATTTATTTATTTTTGTGTGTGTGTTTTGTTGTAATTTCACTTATTGCCATGCTCACTTTATGGTCTTCCATGTTGTGGTCGCGTGTGCCCGAGGACACACCACACTTTCAGTTACTGTACATGACATATACATTATTTTCATCGTCATTGATAATTAGTCCATGTGGGCAGGTGAAAATTGCAGCATTCTTGTGCATACAAAACAGCTGTTACATTAAAGCATGCTATTGCAAAAGCTAAACTGTTTCTTAGCATGAGACCACTCTTATTTTTAACAATTTTAAGTATTCCAATGAATAATAATTTTCAGCACAAAAATGGTTGTAAAGGTCAAAATAATCTGAGATGGCCCTATAACCTAAAATTAAAGTATCCCAAAATGTAATATTGTATCAAGTTACTTCCTGCCATAGGCGGCGGAAAGGGGGGGGGCTGAAGTCCCCCCTCAGAATGATATCACGCTGAAATTATCCTTCTTGGAGTGGGACTGAAAACCGTGATAAAGATTGAGGTACTCTAATAGAGCAGTCACTCTAATAAAGCAGTCACTCTAATAAAGCAGTCACACTGTTAGAGCAGTGTTTAGCGAGCTATGTAAGGATTTTATGTAGTTTATGACCTATAAATGCGTAGTTGGTGAGGTGAGCAGCATTGTCAGCTGGCTGCGACTTTTTTTTTGTCTTATCTTACCAAACCAGAGACAATGTAATGCCTCAGTGCCATAAGTCTGGGTCAGTCCAGCCCCCCCTCATATCATCTACTTCCTCCGCCCCTGCTTCCTGCTCTAATGAGATTGCTGTTCACACAGAAAACTTAAGCCAGTATTACTTCTTGTCCTAATTAGATGTTTATATATCACTTCTTCCGTAATCAAAATGAATCAATAGTCAAAACTGAAACAGTATTGTATGTTATTGAAAGTATGCAAGTACATTTCTAAGCAACAGTGGTAGTGTTAGTGGCAATGGCAGCAGCAAAAAGTTAATAGTTTATTTGATGTATATGTTCTACCAGTCAATGATTACTATATGTACAATTCTAGCTGGTCAATTGCTACACTTCTGTAGAACAATCGAAATACTGAGCACAGTCTAGCTTCTATATCACTTGTAGCTCATTTAGCTCATTATAGAACCATGGTTGAGTTGTATTATTGCAGCAGCTGCTAGTAATGCAACTAGATCCATCGCAGATCCATCCCATAGTGGGTCATCTAAGTAATAGACAGTACAATCTTGTTTGTCAGCAGCTCCTGATCTGACTCACAGTAACAATTATTTCCTACAAAGGGGGAGGGGTTAATCCTCCACCAACAGCTCACATTGACAATTTGAAACTGTATTTGTAAGATTGTCATACTGTCCAGCAACATAAGACCATATGTGGCGACGTAGATTGCCATAAGTGATATACAAGCAGTTGGCATAGCTGTCATCAATATTGATGTTTGATTAAGGCGATGATATCCATTAAAGCCATGTGTATTGCCCTTCTGGTACCCTCTTGCTCTACCACACACTCTGTGGTAACTTGTACCATTTGCGGAGAAGTAAGTGGAGTCACAGATAACATTCCTGTCATCAACTAACATCAACACCAGATATAGTTCTTGTACCCCATCCATTAGGGCATTCATCTCCAGTAGTGATAGATGTTGAGGTTAACAATTCTTGTCCATCCTCCTCCTACACCAGCACACAAGAGGATACGGTATCTCCACGCATCATTAACACAATAGTATCCTGACTTGTCACCAGTTTCAGGATTGTTCTTGTAGAGATCTTCACAAGATGATCCAGTATAAGTCATTCTACAATACACTTTTATTAGACCATCAGTGATCCAGTAATATCCAGGCCATTGATGACTATCTGGGTTTATGTTGTAGATGTCTTCACAAGATTTTCCAGGGTAAAAGGGAGAATCAAACTGATGCTTTGTACACTGTTCAGTAGCGATCACCAGTTCCTTAAAGAGGATCCCTGTTGTAATGTATAAAAGTAACAACATCGTCACTGACAACCAGCTGTACATATAACAATGATAAATGCTAAAAATATTTTTGTTGGCTGTTACTTGGTTTATATTGCAGCTACACTGGCTCATTATTTGGTGATGTCATCTCTTTACATGGCTTTTCTAAATCTACGTATTATAAGAAACTAGAAAGTTGTCATCTTGTGGAATAATAAGCTTTCAAGTTGTATGGAATATGTTGCTAGTGATGTGTCCACTTGTCATTGATGCAGCCAAAATGTGACATATTCATAAAAGTTCCAACTGGTTAATAGTTATACTGGTTAACAGTTATATATGGTAACTTTTATCTCTATGCATTGCAGGGATGTATATCACTGCAAAAGATGTCAGGTAACTAAAACCTTTTTCTGTCATGCTGTGTAATAAACATCAAAAGGATGTAGCCTAAGGGATTGTGGTAAGTGCCATTAATTTTGCGTGAAGCTATGGGGGGTGAGGTTGCTGTCCTAAAAAGTTTGTGAATGTGTTACTATAGTAGTGTTCTTCACCTGAAGTTAGATTTGAACACAGATAGAATAGTGAATTGGTTATGCTGCCACCTTATCTCTCACATTCAAGCCTAATACAAATTTCTACAAAGCAAACTTGCATCATTTAAAAAGCACATCCATAAGGGATCAGCAATCTTGTACTTCAAATATTTTAATTGTAAGTGTTGCATAAATTTGTACTGATCTACCTACATACAGTACATGCTTAGTGATTGAAAATTGGTAATGAGACCACAAGATTTGAGTGTAAATCAATAGATCTTTGTAAATTTATAGTTCTCATAAATTTTGTAGGTGATCCTTGCTCATTATCAAAAGTACACAAACTAGTAGAATTTTTTAATATTTAAACATGGGGAAAAGATGAGTAAAAAAAGCCACCTGTGAATTTCACTTCTGTACCATCAAACACTACATGTGAGTTACCTGTGTTTGTTTACATTGTGATAAAATCTTTGCCATTGCTAAACTTGAATAGCCTTGCTTCTAAGCATGGTAGTAGAGCGGCATAGCACCAAAAAAAAGGGCATTTCATGCACTTTGTGATACAATTATGAAACCTTCCACACAAATTGTGCTCCTCGTCACATATGATTTTTGATATAGAGCCATCATGGATTTGACCTTTGGTGACCTTTAGAGCCATTTTTCATTGAAAATTAATCATTTTTGTCTTTATCTCCCTGAGGCATTATTTTACACTGTTAAAATATGGTATCAAATTAAAGGTGTTGATCTAAGTGACTTTTGATTGAAGTTTGTATCTCATTCCACTACAAAGTTATGATCATTTTTGTAAGTCATGAAATTCTTTGCCCTTGGGGTATAAATTACTAATGGGCAAGTAGTTCATAGAATTTCATGGCTATTATAAATGATCATAACTTTGGAATGCAATCACCTACTGAATTCAACTAAAAGCCGAGTAGTTCGTTTTAGCAGTACCTTTAATTTGAAACTGTGCAAAATGATGCCTCAGGCAGAAAAAGACAAAAACGATGAATTTTCAATACAAAAATGGCTGTAAAGGTCAAATATGTGATGGTTCTATATCCATAAAATTATGTCACAAGGAGTACAACTTATATGAAAAGTTTCATAATCTGATTGTATCAAAAATTGCACAACTATCGCACTATGCTGCTCTACTATGGCTAAACATTGATCAAAACTATACCTTGATGAAGTTATCAGTCCAAAGTGAGAACACAACTCCCAACCCCATAGACTGTTAGGCTCGTGATTAAATAAGTGCCTGTAGTTTGTTTTCAATATGGTTGCTGTATGGATTGTTTTGCTATTTCCTACACTCTATCACTATTGCTACAAGAGTATAATATTCAACAGATAATAATGGCCTATTGGCTTTCCTTGTGCAAGTGAGTTATAATAAAATCATGAGTGCCCACGACATTAGTTGTACTGTACTGTACATGTAACTAGTGTAGGATCAAGATACTCTAATACTGCAATCACTCTATTAGAACATTCAGCTACATTTAAAGTCATCCTGTAATGAGTTCAGCTACAAATAAGTCACCCTATAGAGAGTGATTTGCTTATCATCATTATTAACTCTTGCAATTGCTGTAGTGGATTTACAGTAGGAGCCATTAAAAAGTTTACACTCTGGTTTTAAAATTAGTTAGACCATTAAAATCGTTATGAAAGTACAATTAGTTCTCCTTTTAACAAAGCCAAGATATGCAGTAAGTAGCACATCATGAATGGGTTTTTACAATTTATTGTTTTAACAATACAAATCATTAAAACTATTGCTTTAACTAATTGTTTTAACAATCAACTTGTCAGAATTATTGTTTTAACAATACAAAGTGTTAAAACTGTTGTTTTAATAATTGTGAGCGTTAAAAATAGTTCACATCATTATTAACATGGTTATAACAATACAAAATGTTAGGACAAATTATGCAAGTGTTTTGTTAAAATGATGATGTTTCACTATCATTTTAACTATTGCTAAAACCAAACAGAGTGTAAACTGTTTAATGGCCCCCTACTGTACTATTGCCAAATTTTACTTTTGATGACAAATAAAAGCATAAAAATTGGCACAGTATATTAGAACAGGTCCTAATTTTGACTATAAAGACATCTCATATTTGACCTTTGTGGCCATGTTTATGCTCTTAATACTGAAAGGTCTCATGCTAAGAAATGGTTTGGTTTTGGTTTTAAGCCAATAGCATGCTTCATTAAAGTTATGGCTGTTTTTATATCCACAATATACAGTGAATTTAACTTCCCACACATTAATTAAAATATTATGAGTCTTAATTATTTCAATACTTTACCATGCTATGTGTAAAACGGTAAAATCACAGTTAGCAAAAGTTCTGACAAGCAGTGTGCAAGCGTCAGGATGGAGCATATAACCATTTGATGTGTTTGGTGGTGGGGCTCTTATTCGCAGGATCAATTGACTAAAGAAGGCAACCAATGGTGATATTGCTGGAATATATGTTCACTAAGCACAAGAACATTATGGACATAGTTGCATAATTTTTGATGGATAGTCTATCCATTAAAAATCACAAGCATCATCCAGAGAAGACATGTGCTGATATTTGAGTAGGTGGACTTATGGAGGCACACACCAACCAGCAGATATTCTAAACAACAAATGTCAGTTTAAATATTTCATTGCTAAACTAATACTTGGAGGCTGCTGGACAAATTGCTCATACCAGTACAAGAGATGCCGATATAATAATAGTCACACATGCTTTAAGATATGCACCTCAAGAGAAGGTGATAAATGTTGTAGCTAATGACACTGTCACACAGATGTTCTGGTCCTCTTGATGTACCACTGGAAAGAGCCAATGGCTGATGTATATTTTTATCTGAGGTGAAGAAGAAAATTATGGAGAATACGTGATTTAGTCACCAGAGCAGGAAAATAGCAACTTCAAACCCTCTGTTATACATGTGTGGAGTGGTTGTGATACGACATCAGCAACCTATGGTCATGATAAAACTTTGCTGTTGAAGAAAGTTAAGGAATCAGAAGAAATACAACGGATATAACTCAAAATGAGTAATGTTAATGCAACTGTGCCGCAGATAGACAAAAGAAGTATTAGATTATTCGTAATCACATGAGGAAGATTCTTTGAATGAACAGCATATTTTGCTATTCATGGAAATGATAACCAGTAAAACATTGCTAGACCCTCAGAAGCTTTCACCCACAGAACAAGCGGCGTATTATCACAGCTTGCAGGTTCACTTACAAGTTACATATAATGTAGGTGACACTATTGATAGATGTTTTGGACCCTAGGCAGTGGGGTTGGAAGTTTAATGGTTTAACCTTTATACCAGTAGCAACAGATATGGATGCACCTGCTTAAATTTATGAGATGCAAATGCATGCTGTCATCAAAAAGCCTTAGGAACTCAATTGTCTTAATGCTGTAAAAATGGACTAAAGTGTGTAACAGCATGTGGAGACTGCCATGGAACATATGGACATGTTAGCACTGATCCATACAGTATCTCATTGTAATTATGTATACCAGCTAAAAAATGGCACCACTCCTAACTCATAAACGATTAGTGATGATAAACAATTTGATCATAAAGTACTGTAAAACTAACAAATGCCAACTAAATGGGAGTATTAAGCATAATAAGTATCGATGCGCACTGTAAATTTTGGGTATTGAATTAGTAATGTAATGAACACCTGTACCAAATGTGTCTTGGTGCCATTTTTTTCTATAGCAATAACTTTAACAACTGCACTAAATTTGGTGTTGGTGAATCAGCATGTGAAGCAAGCTAGTGGATCAGTCCACACAGCCAATATTGAACACCTAATTGGTGTATAAAGTTTCCTTTGATTCCCAAATTCACCAGACACACACACACATTTTTCACACACATATCATCATAACCGTACTATGCAACTACAATCAGTCAATACCAATGAAACCTGACTAATACAGATCAATATATCCACTCATAAGGAACAGCCATGAAATGATGACATGTACATGTCATAGATGGTTTTGATGAGTTCCTCTTGCAGGGGACACACACAGAGACAGGCACACTATCATGGTTTACTGATATCACATACCAGGAGCGCAGTTCATTCTTGCGGGACTTTTCAGATAAGATTCCAGCTCAGATTACAGTCAATATTATATGACTAACGCACACAGAAGAGACACACATAGCTGTGAACAGGTTTAAATTTTGTATCTTGCTGCTACAAATGCGTGCATAATATCTTTTGTACAATTGTATATACATAAGAGTGTACAACTTTGTGATTGTATTGTAATTACAAAAAATGAGCTACACGATGCTTTCACATAAACCAAGCAAAATACAGTACATTTACAACTAATAAAAATTGTTGCTTGTTTGACACATATTGTATACAGTATCTCTATTTCACTACTAAAGACGTTTCTGTAGCATCAGATGTTTATACAGTAATACTCTTAGAGCAATGCCATACCATAGCCATACTATGTGTGTGTCTTACTAACAAAATAATAGCATTGCCTTTCATTATACTTTAATCAAGTGTGCAAGCAGGTGAAATTTGCAGTATTTTGTGCACACAAAACAGCTGTAATTTTACATTGAATTATGCTATTGGCTTGAAACAAAAACTAAGCTGTTTCTTAGCATGAGACCACTCATATTTTAAACTATTTTTTAAGCATTCCAATGAGAATAAGGAATAATTTTCAACACAAAAATGGTTGTAAAGGTCACCAAATGTCAAATCTGAGATGGCCCTATAACTGTAACATAAGCTTCATTAGAAAGGTTAGAGTATTATAATTACCTAATAAGATTTTTGATATAACTGCATATCACATCTGAAAAGGAATTAATAGTCAGTATTGTATGTTTGTTCAAAGTATGCAAGTACAGTTCTAAGCAACAGTGGTAGTGTTAGTGGCAATGGCAATGGCAGCAGCTAAATGTTAACAGGTTATTTAATATGCAATATCTACCAGTCAATGATTAGCTACTGTATGTACAATTCTAGCTGGCTAATTACTACACCTCTGTAGTAAAATTGAAGTACTGAGCACAGTCTAGCTTCTATATCACTTGCAGCTCATTTAGCTCATAGCAGAACAATCATGGTTGAGTTGTATTATTGCAGCAGTTGCTAGTAATGCAGCCAAATCCATCCCACAGTGGGTCATTTAAATAATAAGTATTATGGTCTTGTGTATCAGCAGCTCCTGTCTCACAATAATAGTTGTTTCCTGCAAATGAGGGAGGGAATGGTCCTCCATCAACAGCACATGGACAATTTCTTAGTGTCTCTGATCTGTACGGTTGTCATACCGTCCAGCAACATAAGACAAGTATAGTGACATGAATTGCCATAAGTGATAGACAAGCAGCCAGCATAGTTGTCATCAATAATTATTGTTGTTTGATCACGGTTTTTATACCCATTTAAGCCATATGTGAGTCCCTTCTGATATCCTCTTGCTCTACCACACAGTCTGTGGTAACTTGCACCATTTGTGGAGAAGTAGGTAGAGTTACAGGTAGGATCCATGTTACCAACTATAGAACAAACATTGATGGTTCTTGTACGCATCCAGTGGGGCATTCATCTCTAGCAGTGATGTTGAAGTTAACAATTTGTATACATCCTCCTCCTACACCAGCTAAACAGGATGTTGCTGCCATATCACAGTATGTCCATTGAGTGTCATTAATAGGGATAGTATCCTGACTTGTCACCAGTTTCAGGATTGTTCTTGTAGATGTCTTCACAAGATGATCCAGTATAAGTCATTCTACAATACACTTTTATTAGACCATCAGTGATCCAGTAATATCCAGGCCATTGATGACTGTCTGTGTTTTTGTTGTAGATGTCCTCACAAGATTTTCCAGGGTAAAAGGGAGACTCAAACTGATGTTTTGTACACTGTTCAGTAGCCATCACCAATTCCTTAAAGAGGATCCCTGCTGTAATGTATACAAGTAACAGCATCATCACTGACAACCAGCACTACATATAACAATGATTAATGCTAAATACTTTCATTGACCATTACAAGCTTTATATATTTAGCTACACTGGCTCATCACCTCATTGTTTGGGGATTGTCACCTCTTTATGTTGCTTTTGTCTGAATTTATCAGTAATTGTTATGCATCAAATAGTTGAAATTGTCTGGAAACTGGAAGGTTGCCATCTTGTGGTGATGTAGCCAAATATAATTTGTTCATATCCATGCTTACAACAATTATGTTTATATCCGTGTATTGCAAAGGAGACTACATGCTGTAAAAAGTGTTAGGAAACTAAAACTTTTCCTGGCTACATTGTTATGCTCTATGACCAATTTCAGAATGCAATGGTATAACCTAAAGTGCTGTTAGTTTTTTAGCACAATGCTATGAAGGGTGAGGTTGAATGTCCTATTATAGTAGTAATGTTCTCTGAAGTTAGATTTGTTACAGCTAGAACAGTGAATTGGCTATGTCTACAGCTATGTGTGGTTATATGGTCATCTCTCACAGTCAACTTAATATGAATTTCTACACAGCAAACTTGTAGTAATACATCATTACAAAAGTATGTCCACGAGGGGTCAGCGATGAAGTGTAAATCTTGTAGGTGATTGATGTAAATATTGCAGAAGTTACATAAATATATGCTGATCTATATAACTCTTTACTGTAAATCTCTGTAAATTGTACTTCTCACAAATTCTGTAGTGATACTTGCTTATTATCAAACAGAACTGTCCCCCCTAATATGAAGTGCACCACTATAATGCTGCATTGATAACTATCATAGAAATATTATATTATGCCATGAAATCACCTTTATAATAGTTTATTCCATTCAAAATCAAATACAGTGTTGGGAACAAGAAAACACTTATAGACATCTGGATATAGAATTTTAAATATCATCTAATCTGTTATTTGGTCTGCCTGCCTAACTACTTGTTTGACCACAGTCCCAAGGCCAGAAGCCAAACAAAGCAGTGTACAACCTTCATTATATGCCACAACAACAAACTCTTTGGTGGGATGTGCCTTTTCTATGTCTGCCTCCTGCACTTTGCTATCCTTTTATCGTCAATTCAATGGTTGTCTTCTTCATTCCAAAGGTGTTAATTTTCCGTATTGACACTTTCCTTGAGGGAGCATATATAGACATTATGGAGCTATTTGATTCACTTAATGGAATGTAGTATCCGGTATATAGCAGATATAACCTGGGCTTATAACTCAGTTATGTCACGCTCCCTTAAACAATCAGAACATGTCATAACACCTCTAATAGTCAGTATTGAGACACACCCCTCAATGATCTAGCCTGGTAGAAATAAGGAATTGCACCATGCCTCCCAACTTAATCTACTGCATAGCTGAATGGTGAGATTGAGATACTCTAATACAGCAGTCACTACAACTAGTGTATTTTATAGCGACTCTCTTAAAAAACAGTTAACAAGCTAGTGCAATAAAAATTTAAACATGGAGTAGGATTCCAGTAATGAAAAGTAGTGATACATAAGATGATGGTTGCTAAGAAGGAGTATCTCTACTTTGGCATTGAAACATGGGGAAAGCATGTTACTTCCCACATTGCTACAATGCCAAGTAGGGATATTCCCTCATCTACCATCATCTCTTATACTTTATTTGCTAGAACCCTACTTCATTTTTAAATTAATTAATAATATTTTCATTGCACTAGTAAAATGTACAGAAGCTATCAGAAAATAATTTAAAAAAAATTAATTATGGATAAAGAGATGAGTAAATAAAAGTATCTTTATTTCATTTCTGTACCATCAAGCAACGTGGGTTATGTTTTACATTGTGATAAAATGTAACTTCATCATCTTTGCCATTGCTAAACTTGAATAGCCTTGCTTGTAAGCATGTGGTTGACATAGACCAAACTATACCTTGATGGATTTACCATGGTAAATATAATGAGACAAGTCCCAACCCCATGGACTGTTAGGCTTGTAATTATATCTAATCCAAAACAGCCAAGCTGTAAAAAAAGTGTGCGGCCCTCAGAAAGGCTATGGTGAAAAAAGATGTGAAATCCAAGGTGGCGGCCAAGAAATGGCTGTGATGGTAGGTTAATGGTAAAAATTTTAATAAAGACAATTCAGGTGAATTTTTGTGCCGCTTCACAAAATTTACCTAAATTGTCATTATTAAAATTTTTACCATTAACCTACCATCACAGCCATTTCTTGGCCGCCACCTTGGATTTCACATCTTTTTTCACCATAGCCTTTCTGAGGGCCGCACACTTTTTTTACAGCTTGGCTGTTTTGGATTAGATTTCATTTCTTTTTGTATTTGTATACCAGCTTTGGGACTTTTTTAACCTACGTTTTTTTCTTTACTACAGGAAGAAGAAAAGATGAAGTAGATGTACTTTAAATGTTTTATCAGTAAATGTACAAAGTATATATACTGTATAATACATATTTGACCGCATTTGCGAAAAGGGGTCTTCCACACACATCCAATTTGCCAACTTTGACAATTGATAACTTCAGATTGGAAAGAGCTATTGCCTTGATAATTGGGCAGTGGTGAGCACCACTATAGCTGAATACATGGTGAAATTTTCAGGTTAATATGTTACTTGAACACTGAGTTATGGTCTCCAACGTTTACGGAATTGGATGTGTGTGGAAGACCCCTTTTCGCAAATCCGGTCACATATATTGATTACAGAAATCTCCATGGTGGTTTCTTTGTAACTGAACACTCTACAAGGTGACTTCTTCTAATTGCTCTCTCTACAGGGTGAATTGCAATTGTTTGTAGCTGAACGATCTACAAGGTAACTTCTTCTAGCTGATCTCTCTACAGGGTGATGTGTTTGTAGCTGAATTTTGTATAGGTGATTTGTTTGCAGCTGAGCTCTTTACAGAATGGTTTCTTTGTAGCTGAACTCTCTAAAAGGTAACTTCTTCTAACTGATCTTTCTACAGGGCAATTTGTTTCTGGCAGAATTTTCTACAGGGTGATTTCTTTGCAGCTGAACTCTCTACATGGTGGTTTCTTTGTAGCTGAACTCTCTACAAGGTAATTTCTTCTAGCTGATCTCTCTACAGGGAGATTTGTTCGTAGTTGAATTCTGTACAGGTGAGGTTTCTTTGTAGCTGAACTTTCTCCAAGGTAACTTCTTCTAACTGATCTTTCTACAGGGTGATTTGTTTGTAACTGAACTATCTACAAGGTAATTTCTTCTTGCTGATCTCTCTACAGGGTGATTTGTTTGTAGCTGAATTCTGTACAAGTGATTTGTTTGCAGCTGAGCTCTTTACAGAATGGTTTCTTTGTAGCTGAACTCTCTACAGGGTGATTTGTTTGTAGCTGAAATCCCTACAAGGTAACTTCTTCTAGCTGATCTCTCTACAGGGTGATTTGTTTGTAGCTGAACTCTCTACAGGTGATTTGTTTGTAGCTGAACTCTCTACAAGGCGATACTTCTAGGTGATCTCTCTACAGGATTCCTTGTTTCTAACTGAACTCTCAACAGGGTGATCTGTTCATAGCTGAACTTTCTACTGGGTGATTTGTTTGCAGTTGAACTCTCTAAATGGTGGTTTCTTTGTAGCTGAACTCTCTACAATGTGACTTCTTCTAGCTGAACTCTCTACAAGGTGACTTGTTTCTAGCTGATCTCTCTACAGGGTGACTTGTTTCTAGCTGAACTCTCTACAGGTGATTTGTTTGTAGCTGAACTCTCTACATGGTGGTTTCGTTGTAGCTGAACTCTCTACAAGGTAACTTCTTCTAGCTGATCTTTTTACACTGCATATATGTTTGTAGCTGAGTTCTCTACAGGGTGATTTGTTTGCAGCTGACTCTCTACATGGGAGTTTCATTGTAGCTGAACTCTCTACAATGTGACTTCTTCTAGCTGAACTCTCTACAGGGTGACTTATTTCTAGCTGAACTCTCTACAGGTGATTTGTTTGCAGCTGAACTCTCTACATGGTGGTTTCTTTGTAGCTGAACTCTCTACAAAGTAACTTCTTCTAGCCGATCTTTCTACAAGGTGATTGAGTTTTTTGCAGCTGAACTCTTTACATGGTGGTTGCTTTGTAGCTGAACTCTCTAAAAGGTGACTTCTTCTAGCTGAACTCTCTACAGGATGATTTGTTTGCAGCTGAACTCTCTACGTGGTAGTTTCTTTGTAGCTGAACTCTCTACAATGTGACTTCTTCTAGCTGAACTCTCTACAGGGTGACTTGTTTTTAGCTGATCTCTCTACAGGGTGACTTGTTTCTAGCTGAACTCTCTACAGGTGATTTGTTTGCAGCTGAATTCTCTACATGCATTCTTTGTAGCTGAACTCTCTACAAGGTAACTTCTTCTAGCTGATCTTTCTACAGGGTGATTTGTTTGTAGCTGAATTCTCTACAGGGTGATTTATTTGCAGCTTAACTCTCTACAAGGTGACTTCTTCTAGCTGAACTCTCTACAGAGTGATTGATTTTTTTTGCAGCTGAACTCTCTACATGGTGGTTTCTTTGTAACTTAACTCTCTACAGGGTGATTTGTTTGTAGCTGAACTCTCTACAGGGTGATCTGTTCATAGCTGAACTCCCTATAAGGTAACTTCTTCTAGCTAATCTTTCTACAGGGCGATTTGTTTGTAGCTGAGTTCTCTACAGGGTGATTTGTTTGCAGCTGAACTCTACAAGGTAGTTTCTTTGTAGCTCTACAATGTGACTTCTTCTAGTTGAACTCTCTACAAGGTGACTTGTTTCTAGCTGATCTCTCTACAGGGTGACTTGTTTCTAGCTGAACTCTCTACAGGTGATTTGTTTGCAGCTGAACTCTCTACATGGTTTATTTCTTTGTAACTGAACTCCCTGCAAGGTGACTTCTTCTAGCTGATCTCTCTACAGGGAGATTTGTTTGTAGCTTAACTCTCTACAGGTGATTTGTTTGCAGCTGAACTCTCTACATGATGGTTTCTTTGTAGCTGAACTCTCTACAAGGTAATTTCTTCTAGCTGATCGCTCTACAGGCCGATTTGTTTGTAACTGAACTCTCTACATGATGGTTTCTTTGTAGCTGAACTCTCTACAAGGTAACTTCTTCTAGCTGATCTCTTTACAGGGTGATTTGTTTGTAGCTGAACTTTCTACAAGGAAACCTCTTTTAACTGAGCTCTGTACAGGGTGAATTGTTTGTAGCTGAACTATCTACGTACAAGGTAACTTCTTCTAGCTGATCTCTCTACAGGATGATTTGTTTGTAGCTGAACTATCTACAAGGTAACTTCTTCTAGCTGATCTCTCTACAGAGTGATTTGTTTGTAGCTGAATTCTGTATAGGTGATTTGTTTGCAGCTGAGCTCTTTACAGAATGGTTTCTTTGTAGCTGAACTCTCTACAAGGTAACTTCTTCTAGCTGATGTATCTACAGGGTCACTAGTTTGTAGCTGAATTCTCTACATGGTGGTTTCTTTGTAACTGAACTATCTACAAGGTGACATCTTCTAGCTGATCTTTCAACAGGGTGATTTGTTTGTAACTGAACTCTCTACAAGAAAACTTCTTCTAACTGATGTCTGAACAGGGTGAATTGTTTGTAGCTGACCTCTCTACAGGGTGATTTGTTTGTAGCTGATCTCTATACAGGTTACTTATTTCTAACTGATCTCTTGAATTCTGTTCAGGGTGACTGCTCTATTAGGATGACTGCTCTATTAGAGTATCTCGATCTCGCACTTGCTACACCAAGTTGGATTTCGTGTTATAACTCCGTGGCTTTAAGTCTGATTCTTCTACACCATTGAAGAGCCTTTCTAAGATGATAACTCCATCTGTACAGTGATTTTCAAAGCATTACCCCAAGTGGTTTATCTGGTAGGCGTGGCAAGCATAATAATAATAATAATAATAATAAAATAAAAAAATTAAAAATTAGCTAATCTCGATTGCGTAATTGTTACACACTGTTGATTTTTTCGCTGTATCTTCCTGGTTTTTAGCTCGATTTCTTTCAAACCACAAAAGGTTTGAGGTTCAATAGTTAACCTATTCACCCACCGAGTTTCAGCTTCTTCCCATACGCGGTTTACCCTGTAGGCGTGACAACATATTGGTGTTATTTTTCGTGCATAATCGCTCATAACTCTTTGCCTGTTTATGGTATTCCAGCCAAAGTTGGTACCTAGATGCGCCTTTATACCCCCCTTCTGTGTGCCAAAGTTCAAGGCAATCGGATAACGCGTTCGCGTTTTATAGCAGTTTTTGTAAGTGTGCGAAAAGAGGAAGAAAAATAAGAAGAAAAAAAACCCAAGAAACTAAGCCAATTTTTGAAGTCGCATATCTCAGGAATGCCTGAAGCGATTTCGCTCAAATTTGGAATGTGGAGTGCTGAAGGTGGAGGGAATCTACACAGCACAATTTGTCTTGTTTCATCAAGGCAGCACAGAGCTACGGAGGTGCGAAAATTGCGTTTTCTTTCTTCCTGTCAATATACTCACGGGTGTTACGCGCCGGCTTCTTGGGCCGCACGACACACTACCGTGTGTCTTGATAAGTGCCTGAAGTTTAATTTCAGTATGGTTGCTGTATGCATCAATTGTTTTGTTATTTAGTACACTCTATCACTATAACTAAAAGAGTATTTTCCTTACAAGACTTACACTTTAATAGCCCTTTGGCTTTTCCAAAGAAGTCATAAAAGAAATTTGAGAAAAATGCTGGATCTTTGCTTAGTGTAACAAATTTCAAAATAAACTGGAACTACAAATGTTTATCCTTCAGATCACCACAAATGTTTATCCTTCAGATCAATTGGTAACTCCACCTGGTTTATTAGACAATTACTGCTGATCATATATTGGAAGAAATGATTACCAGATCTTTATTTGGCTGAGTATGTCTACATCTCTGGTGTTAATCCAGCTAAGTACTCTTAGAAAGTACTGCTACATGACAAGTCTTTTACTGTGTAATTCTTGTTGCTGCTTATCTTCTATTTGCAGTACATTGCTTTTCAACATGATGGCTCTCCAAAACATTGAAACACTTATCCAAATGTCTCCCCTGTTTTGATTGTGTTGCTGTTATAACTAACAGTTTAATGAAGGATGTAATGGGTTTTAAGTTACTGTGGGGAAGTGTAGGATTAAAATTTAATGTAGTCATGTTTGTCTTAGTAGTGGATACCTACGTATAGTGTTACCAGTAGTACGTACGATTGTGAATATGTTTGAGTGGTATAGAACATGTGAGTCATTCAGTAAGCAGTATAAAAGCTATCACACTTGAAGTACATTTAGTAGTCAGTGAAATACATCAGAAGAGATTAAAAAATGAATCTTTTTCTTGTGTCATTAGTCTTAGTTCTGCTATTATTTGATAGTTCTTGTGCAATGCAAAGTATTGAAGTGATGAATGAAGAACAGATAGAGACATTAAATCAGTCAGAGTATTGTATTTTCAATGATTCTTCCATCATAAAGAAAATCGATGGTACATTGTTAGATATTGTTAATGATACTGGAGATTGGTTGTTATCAACTGATGGTACAACTTTGTTTTTGTGTCCTACAAATGGATCATACTGTGAAGATGATGACTACAAACCAGACATTGTTTTATATGCTATACAAACCTCCATCTATTGTATTAACTTTCTGTTTGCCAGTTGTACTGTTGCTCTACACCTGTACTTCAAAGACCTACGAACTGTGTTTGGTGTATTAATCACCATGTTCTGCTTCTTCCTTAATGTGTACTATGTGATAACATTTGTTCACAACAGATATCAGTTTACTCACACTGTGGATGAGGGTACAGTCTGTGCTGTGTTTATTTATGCCAGAAGCACTATGGTATTTCTACGTCATTCCACAAAATTTATCATCTTATTCCACTTCATGTGCCTGATGTATAATAGCTATAGAGCAAGGTCAGGTGGTCCTAAGTTTGATAAAGTCTTGATGTTCAAGTATTGTGTATTCATCTGTTCACTAACTACCATCTATACCCTTGTGATTGTGCCATATGACATGGCAGTCCCTAGAGATGGCTTCAGAACTATGGGAAGATATTGTGCTGTCAGTTTTGTTGATGGTTCTGGTGTGTTTATCTTTATTGCACAGCTTGCTGTCCAAACTGTGGTGGAGTTTGTAACTTTTGGTATTGGAATGGCATTTTATTTTATGGTCAATAAACGTTGTTGTGAATTCAGGTCAAGTGATATTCGAGTATCCTTTATATTAGTCTCCACAGCTGGGATAAACAGGCTGTCATTTTTGGTGTATTTTACATTGAGTGGTTCTGCTGAGTATGCCTTTTTGCCTAGTTCTGTGGCAACAACTTTGGAGCAGTCAATTTTGTTTCTACTCTTTGTAACTTCAAAGAAAGTCAGACAGTGTTTTTCAAAGAAAGTTGGACGTGTCATTACAAATGATACTCCAATCAATTCATCTTCTCATTAACTACATCGCTTTCTTTTTATTTTTAGTATTGTGTTGTAATGTTGTGTGTTTTGTAACTTAGTTTTCATGTATATGTAAACCATGTGTAACACATAAATCAAGATCACCATTAAATATCTTATAAATATGCATTGTCAGAATTTTCTGTAAAAGATTTGTGCTAACAACAAAATGAATCCACTTCTTTTAGAGATCTATTGTTGATGGTTTCATGAATTTGCTTAAGACATCAAGAATCAAGTTGTCTCATGATGTAGGCGTTCCAGAACCAAATTACACATGTAATTGATATGTACTTTTGTTCCCTCCCAGGGAGAAATCATGTTCAAGACTTGCAAGTCTTCAAGCAAGATTCTTGCATGGAAATGTCCTATTTCAGCAAGATTTTTGCAAACAATGCGGCAAGGCTAGTTTGCAATTAACTTGCAATATTCTTGAAAGTCTTGCATGATTCTTATTCTTGCATGGAAAATGTCCCTTTTCTTGCAAGTTTCTTGCAAGTCATCTGCTGTCTTGAAAGAATCTTGCAACTCATTTCTTCCTGGGCTGTGCTGTTATTGAACACCAAGGAGTAAAGTTAGTAGACCACATGGCATTACTCAACATGGTATCATTTTTCATTAAGAGCCATCATGTCTGCCAATCTTCTCATGCCACATGTGACATTTCATCCCTGTTAGTTCTGAGAGGTGTCAAAAACACTTATTTTTGTACCAGAGAAGAACATTTAACAAGTGAATATGCGTAGGGTCTGTCTATTAGTACCATGTACCTTGTTGACTAGATCAGTTGTTCTGTAGGGCAATCGTTGTTTGACTATAGTAGTAATTATGTGGGTACCCATCAACCTATGATCCTTGCACCTGTGATTATCAAATTACATGTACAAGCATGTAAATAACGGTGTTTTTTTTTGTTGAAGATTTTTATTTGAATTACGTATGTAATTTCTTTAAGGTCAGCAGCATAGTTAAATTTTCATTAATGAATTACCGCATAAAATTTAAGAAGTTTACAGGGTAATTTCATATTTCCTTGATAAAATCCTGTGATCACTACTTTTCAAGGATACTTTGTTCAAGGGCAGTGTGTCATTATCAATATTTGGCATCTACATGTATACTGCTAGCTACTATTATGAAAATTTCATGGCTTGAAGGTTGCAATTCATTTAATAGTCATGTCTACCATTCAAGAGTGGAGATATTCACACTAAAGGTACATGCAGCAGCTATTTGAAAGTAGATTTTAAACAATAAATTATGGTAAAAATATAGAACGTAATGGCAACTGGGATTGCCATAAGAAATTTCCACGGTAATCAGATCTGTGTATTGGTCACGTGTCTGTACAATAAGGACATATGGTCAGAAAGATTACTTTATGTTATTTTAGTTTCACTGGTCAACAATACCTACATGAAATCAAGTTTAAATTATATTCATAAGGTATTGTTTTTGTGTACTTAAGGATTTATGTACCGACACCCAAATTGTTTAGATCATTGGTTGTTCATTCTTTTACAGGAGTAAGTCACTTATTGATGAAGAAGATGAGTTGCTGTATGGTGATGCTGGTGGGATACAAATTAAGAAAGAAGAAACAATCAAGACTGTGAGTTGGATATTCACACCTTGTACATGTGTCGTATCAGTGTACAGTGCAAAGAGACCTTTTGCATACATGTGTATATGATTGAAGAGTTTACATTTTTAAGCTGCTCTGAGAGACTTTTTTTTGTTAGATGCTTGTGCATGTAGACAGCTTTTAATAATGAGAAATACGTACATTCTTTATACTAACACTAGTCTGTTATGTGCTATTTTGTTAGTATTGTGTTCTGTTACACAGGTCAGTTTTCTCTCATGTTCCATCTGCTCCAGTCAAACACACGGGCAGGTTTAGTGCAACTTACTGGTGTGCACTACGTAGCTAGAGAAGATGGTTCTATGGAGGTTAGTAACATGGTAATTATATGCGGAAAAGAAACAAACATTTCCTGTCATTGAATGCGATGTTTATTTGTACAGATTTACAGCCTTCCTGAGTTTAACTTGGTGTACTCTGTGAGGAATTTCTCTACTGCTCCATGTGTGTTGGTAGACAGTGGATCCATCCATACTCATAGGTGTGTGTAGTGTGTGTGTGTGTGTGTGTGTGTGTGTGTGTGTGTGTGTGTGTGTGTGTGTGTGTATGTGTGTGTATACATATGTGCTGTCGCATATGTTTGTGTACATAGAGTATGCTGTGTAGAGTACTCTTATATATGTCTAAATGTATGTGTATAGTTATTGTACACCCAGTTCACTATTAAATCTTAATATATTTTCCACAGTTCTTCCCATCAAGTAACAAGCAGTGAACATCAAGTGAAGGAGTTACTATTGACTGGGATGGGTCCTCAGTATTCCTACCCTCACCTGTTAGCCTTCACTGATAATGACCCAGTGATCTACAAGGCCTGCCAGTATACGTTGTCTTCTGTACAAGGACACTTACAACTGAGATTTAGTAAAGTTAGTTGAAATCAAATACAGCAATGTTTACCAATCAAATGCACATACATGTAATTAATACTGCTATCACGTAGTTTAGATTTTGTCAGCATTTATGAGATGATTATCTTTCAAATTTCTTTTTTTGTGTGTATTTCTCTGTAGCACAATCACAGGAAATTACTGAGAGACAAGAAGGACTCCAAGATAGCCAAATCATCTGGTGTGTAAATGCTCATGTATATGTACATATTTAAGTTACTACTTATTCAAATGATGGATGATGCCGAAGGTGGCAAGCCATCACCTCATGTGCCACAGCTGAGAGTGTTCAGAGATGTATCTGGTTACTGTGGGGTAAGTGTGATGTATGTGATTTAACTGATTTTTTATAACTATACATGGTTCATTGGTCCTTTATGTATGGATGAATGTGTGTTGTTTGTATGCACTATATACATATACACATACTTTGTGTGTTTGTGTAACTATAATATTCTTCAGGTATTTGTATGTGGTCTTTATCCTCACTGGTTGTTCATGACTGAGAGAGGAGCACTGAGGTGTCATCCGATGTCTGTTGATGGACCAGTAGTCACCTTCACTTCATTCCATAACGTCAATTGCAAGAAGGGATTCCTGTACTTCAACAATGAAGTATGCTTTGTTATGCAAGTCTTTGTTGACGTACTAACATAATTCTACATTTAGGGAGAATTGCGTATTGTAGTATAGTGATAGGGATGAAGAAATAGTAGTTGGTTCATACAGAAATTGAAATGAATGTTTGTAGTTTTTTTATATAAGACATAATAAAGGTAAGAGGTGGTAAGTGTATTTTGACTATGCAAAATGGACTCATTGGAATTTCTTTACTGCATTCACAGATATGAACATTTGTATTGCACTACGTGTCCCACCTTTAACCTTGTTTGATTTTGTAAGCATTGTCATAGCAACCACTACCTCACCTATACCTCCCAAACAGAGTTCCCACACTGGGGCAGTCATTTTGTGAAACATAATTGTATTGTCAAGAAATGTCATTGCAGATATTGTCAATTGTGTTATCCGTTTACTGTGTTTTACAATTATTCATTCTTTTCAAGATCCATGCTGTTATCACCAGTGAAGACCAAATATGTCAGGTAATCCCTAAAATGAACGGGGATGAGACCATCTCACTAGGCTCAGTTGAGAAAGGTCGGGATTTTAAAGTGTTTTGTACTTGTAAAATGTAACCATCTCTGTCATGTCTTGTAGATGACAGATTTGTTCATCCTACATATGAGAAATATTCTCTTCAGCTCTACTCTCCGACTGTCCCTAACGCAAGGTAAGGAATAGTTTACACAGATCCTGGACTGTATGCTCATTAGACACTAGCCTAGAACGAAGGGGTCAGTCACTACCTGGTTTGGGTTTTTCTGCATTTAACCCTTAAAGGTGCATAAGCCAATATATAGGCAAATACAAATGGCAGTGCTTTTGAAGTGTACTTCCCATGTGTTATGCAGTTTACGTCATTCTACTCATGATGTAATGAGAATTAACATGATACCTGGGGATTCATCCTCGAGCTAAAGCATAAGGTCGAAACTAGCTGTGTAAACAAGTTTTCAGTAAAGAAACACACAAACCTTTACATACCATTATAAAATTGTATAACTTGATGGCAGCTGTTCCTATCCAATAAGTCCTGTTTGATTATCTATTTATTTTCAAACCATGTTAGATTCACATAAGCAAACCTACAATCAAAGTTTCAACCCGTCGTGAGAAATTTGATGTTCTTTTGGAGTTCCCTATGTAGCCCAGTGAATAAACTTTTGATCAATGCATAGTTTTAAGCTAAAGGAGTTAAGCTATCTCACCTAGTGTCACCTTGTATGCCTGCATTGTGTAAACACACATTCCCTAAAAATTTATGGGTTAACAGTGAGACTGTCAGTGTTAAAATAGAGGCTTTCAGAGGTCAGGATAAGAATTGTCACATAAATATGGTTGCTTATATACTCTACATTTGGCAGGCACGAGTTTGATGATTTTGAACATGTGGTTACAATGAAAGTGATGAATTTACATAGTCAAGAAAGCATTGCTGGAAGGAAGCCATTTATTGTTATTGGTACTTTGACAGTACATGGGGAGGAAGTGTCCAGTAGAGGAAAAGTATTAAATTTGTCAGAAATTTGTGCAATTTATGTACTCTCTCTTATCCCAGATTGTCATTTATGATGTGATGGAAGTGGTACCTGAGCCAGGCAAACCATTGACAAAACATAAAATGAAGGTACAACATTATAATTATGCTGTAGTATCCGTACTAGTAATAGCATGGGTAGCAGTGAAATTTGGAATAAATACCACAAGTGTTGCATTCAAAATGGGTAAAATTTCACGAGGCGAAGCCAAGTGAAATTTCCATTTTCAATGCAACAAGAGTGGTATTTATCCCAAACTTCACTGCTATACCCATGCTATTCCCAGTTAGCCTTTTGTGTACTAAACACGCGTCAACACTAATTGGCACTACATTGTTAACAAATTCTAACCAATGAAATTGCAATTACAACGTTTTCACTGCTACCAGTGAAATACGGGATAAATTTCACTGCTACTATTGAGACTTTTGTATGGGTAGTGAAACAGGTATGGTATTATTAACAAAAATACTACTGTAATAAAGTTGTTGATGATCAATCTAGTCGCTTGTAGTGTGGTATTTTCTTGTAACATATTTTGTCAACTTGATTCATTTGGTGCAGAAGTATTTTATTACAATAATTGTACTCCCAATAGTTACTGTGTTCAAAAGACCAGAAGGGACCGGTTACTGTTCTGGATAACATTGATGGTTTGTTGTTGACTTGTATAGGACAAAAGGTGTGTGTGTATGTGTGTGCGTACGTGCGTGTGTGTAGAGTGTGTATGGACTCACATGTATGTGAGTACGTATAATTATGTTTGTGTACTATTTCCCACACAGATCTTCTTGTGGACTTTTAGAGACAACAAGGACATAGTTGGAGTAGCATTCATTGATACAAAGCTCTACATTCATTCAGTGGCTTGTATCAGGAACTTCATATTAGTAGCTGACCTTCACCAAGGTGCTATGTTGATGCAGTACAGGGTCAGCCTCAACACATAACAGTATGTATAACTTCATGTTGTTGATATTTAGGAGGACTTGAAGACTCTTTCTGTGATCAGCAAGGTACAACTTGTCACTGTTTGCTAGCTGACGTTACACATTCATACGTGTATTTGTTTAGGACCCATTTGTTAGAAATGTGTACAGTACAGAATATGTGGTGGATGGACAACAGCTGGGCTTTATAAGTTGGTAGAAATTTATTGTAATATTATTTGGTTTATATTTTGATATCTAGTCACAGAAGATGAAGGAAATATTGTAATTTACCAGTATCAGTCAGAAGGTAGGCAACTGCGTGATTTCAGAATTCTATTACTATGCATGCATGTAATATGTAAGACTAAGACGATATGATCATGTTAGTTTCCTTCATGTGTGGTTTAGTACCAGACAGTCAAGGGGGGAAGCATCTGGTACAACAATGTGACATAAACGCTGGTGCACGGGTCAACTGTTTGTTTCGTATCAAGTGTAAACCATCCATATCTCCGATGCTGTCAAGAGAAATTCAAGTAGCTGTCACAGAACGAAGACACGCAACTTACTTTGGTACACACAACAATGTGTGCTACTGTAGTTAGAAAACACATGATATTTTATAGCCACATTGGATGGAGGGTTGGGTTATGTAATACCCTTACCTGAGAAGACCTATAGAAGATTTAGCATGCTTCAAGCTAAGTTGGTCACTGGTCTACCTCATGCTGCTGGACTGAACCCCAAATGATTCAGGTACTATGATGGGTAACTATTAATTTTGTTTGTAGCAAAATTTGATTTCTAGAATGTTTCATGCTCCTCGTCAAACAATTGCCTGTCCACAGGCCACAGCGTAACTTATTGGATGGTGAGCTGTTGTGGAGATACCCATTGTTAAGTAACAAGGAGAGATTTGACTTTGCCAAACAGATTGGAACAGCACAAAACCAAGTGAGTTTCTAGTGGAGAAATGATCTAGTAATTTGTTGATATTTTGTATTCAGATTTTAGATGATTTGATGGACATTGACAGAAACACTGCTCACTTATAATACATTTATCCACTATAGATCAATACAATAGTATTGTCGTTATACGTATGTGTATAGTTTACTACCTTTAATGAGCCTACTGAATCCATGGTAATGTCAAAAGAAATTAAATGTTTTTCACAGAGCATATTTAGCATAGTAAATGCTTCCTGTATGTAATTATATTAGCTACATGTGGGTACTTTTGAAAATCCCACTTTGTGTCATGAATTCATGATACACTGTCATCTTTGAAAAAAAGACTGAGGAGAAGTCGGTGTCTTCATACTGGTTGATAGTACAGCCCATGGCCAAATTTTTAATAAAATTAATATTCTAATAGAACAGTCACCAATTTTAATCCAGAGCACTTCATTGATACTAGTTGTAACAAAATTCGTTGTCCCAATTTCATTATGTATTGTCAGTAGGGGTTTACACTACAGTAATTTTATCTTGCCTGACTGTTGTATTAGAGTATCTCAATCCTTTTAGCAAAAAAATTATTGCTCAGAACAAAGTAATGCTACATTGTGTGAGAATAAATTAATTATTTAGCTAAGATAAAGGTTCAAAATGTGTCCTGTTTCATGACAGATTCTAGATTCTGGAAACCTGAACTTCAATGTTTTCCTGAACACACAAATCTGTATCAATAGTAAAATTAAAATAATAAAACCATAACTGTTATGGTGATTGCTAAAGTTTTGATTCCAAGGTGAAGTTACCAGCATTTTATCCAAGTTTGAACAGCAGATGCTGTTGGGTGAAAAGTATTCTTCATGAAAGTTTGCCATTTATGTAACAGTTGTAGCTTGTTTTAATTTTTTGGGGGGCATAATTGGACTAAAGAAAGCATAAAAATGAGCATAATAGGCTAATTTTGCAGGAAATTCCAAGGGCTAAAAAGGGGCTAGTTGTGGCCAAAAAGCTAGTTGTAAATGACTTTTGGCTAGTTGTGAAATGAGGATTTGGCTAGTTGTAAAAATCCGACAAAAATATATCAAGCTGCACCACACAAATCATATTTTGACCTATTGCTCTCGTTCAGGGTAGGTATACCTGGAGGCATGATTCAGTCTTGCAGGTTTTCGTTCACAGGCTTCAAAAGCATTTACCAGAATTTTTAAAACTTTATGCTGACCTTCCAGGTTATCTTGCCAGTGTCAGCCCTCCTAGCACTATCCCCACCAAACTTTCTACCTCCCTTAGCAGACTTGACTTGGTCTTGGTTTTTAAAGATTCCATCTACCTGTTTGAGCTGACTGTTCTCACTAAAACCCAGCAACACTTATTGGCTGCAAGAGCTCGGAAGGAAGATAGATATGGCTTTTTACTATATGATCTTCAACGCACTGGATTAGTTTTTGACCTCATTTCTATTGAGATAGGTCACTTTATGCCAAAAACACTTGCTGAAGTGACTACTGCTTGTTGTGTGCCGAAGAAAACTGTCCGGTCACTGTTTGAGCAAGCTGCTTGTATTGCCATCTCATGCTCTTACAGAATTTTCAATTCTAGAGCTTCCCCAGAGTGGGATCTATTGGACCTCTTGATCTTAACTTTGTTACTGTGTAGTTAATTTTATACTGTAAGTTAAGTAATGTAAGTCTTGCCAGGGCTCCTGCACTGATCACTCTTATACGGTAACCCTGAGTCTAGGCCCCTGTTTGTGTACTATATAAAATTTATTGTCTTAATAATAATCAATAAGACGCTTATCACTGCTCATTTATTACGATGTGCCATGCACCTTTTACAGTCTACTACAAGGATTTGACTAAAAAGTACCTCACAATTCAATCTTTAAATGAGATAGCTCAGGGGCGTGCGCAGGAATTTTGAAAAGGGGTTTCCACTATATACATCACAGGAAAAGTACCTGAGGAATAGTATGTAGTGTTTTGCACAGCATTTTTCTGTGCTATGAAACACTCAGTGGAAATATGCATGGCATTTTACTGAGATAAACCACAGTAATATAGTACAAACAATTTCACTGGACATTAAACAGTACTGAGGAATATAGTACAAAATACTACATGATATTTCATTGTGGAATTTTGACAAAAGAATATTGCGAGTTATTTCACTCACTTTACAAATAGTGATACAATGACTATAAAATAGTGTACTTTATTTTACAGTGAATTTTAGTGCATTGTAAAATGCTTTGTAGAATTCTATTTCTGCATGTTCATCCAACTTGCATGGACTGTGGCTGTATGCAAATCATCATGGATGGTCAGCTTGTGATTTCATCACTGATTAAAGACTGGGCGTATAGGGCTGTGATGAACCGACAGCAGCAAAGCATCCTTGCAAAAGCCACCATGTATGATCCAATCAAAGTAAATGATCACTATAAACAATGTGCATGTTACTGCAGCATGTGGACAGAGTCACTAACCAAAAACTGAAATTCCTTTATAAAACTTCATACTAAATATTCAACTTTCCATTCAAATCCCAACATGAGTATTATCAGCTTTTATAGAAAGTAACAAGATTCTAGCATATTTGCATGGCATTGCATTTTTTTTCTCCTGGGCTAGATGGAACCATCCCCAGCACTGGCTGTCAAGTGCTGGACAGCTGGATAACACCAGCGACTATTAATAACAAAGCTATTTAAGGGCATTGGCATTAAGCCTGCCCTCAGGATAGGCCAGATCAATACTGGTAGATGTTGGATGATGTACAGTAGAGCGATGACCCCTCAAACACATAATGGCTGATCTTAATAAAGAGAAGCAAAGTCTGCATTTCATCCAGTACAAACACCAACTATAATTCATTTTCTGCTTGTCAGCCAACATGGAAGCAAGTTTCTTATACATGAGCAGTTTCCTTCTTGTAAGCAAATAATAGCACCGGGAATGGTATAAAAGAAGCAGGCCAGGCAGTACCTTTACTGGTAATTAATAATACCAATACTAATGACAATAGACGTGTGCGCACACGTACTAACAACTTACGTGTCCATAACAAGGATTATCAAATGGTTGTTAGCTATGTACATTGCCAATCTTTTAGTATCTGTGGTACTACTTATATTGCTTTTCAGTAGATGGCAATTCAGTAGCTGACCTGTTAAAGAAATAAAATACATAAATTAAGTTCATTGCTGAAGATAGTAACCCACAGTGGCAACTTGTGAAAGAGAATGAGTACATAAATGAGGCATGTAGCTATGCCGATAAAGTTAGCTAGGTGTGTACAATATTATATGACTAACACATACAAGACACACATAGCTGTAAACAGGTTTAAATTTTGTATCTTGCTGCTACAAACATGTGCATAATATGTTTTTATGATTGTATATATGTAAGTGTGTACAACTTTGTATTGTAATTACAAAAATGAGCTAAACCTACACACTTTCAAGCAAAATACAGTACATCAACACTATTAAAATGTTGCTTTCAGTTTTGATGAGTAGCTACCTATTTCTTTTTACTAAAAATGTTTTTATGGCTTCAGGTGGTTTCTATGATAGTACTCTTGGAATAATGCCTGCCATATTTTAATAGAAATATAATATTGCCTCTCAGCATACTTTCAATCAAGTGCGTGGGTGGGTAAATTTTCAGTATTGTGCATACAAAACAGCTATACTTTACATTGAAGCATGCTATTGACTTGAAACAAAACTAAACTGTTGAGACCACTTATTTTGTGCAGGTTTTTAACAATTTTAAGTATTCTATTGGGAATAAGTACTAATTTTTAGCACAAAAATGGTTGTATCCCATACAAAAAAAAAACAAGGTAGTTTCTACCTTGTCAGAGCTTTACAAGGTAGTTTCGAGGTTGCTATATAATTGTATAATCAGGATAAGGTTGTATTTCAGAACCATATGGTTGTGGGAGGTTGTATTACCATAGCTAGACGTTTAGTGACGGTATAGGGCCTAGGTGGGGCACACCTTCGCATCAAGTCCTCCCATGCAATATAAAATACACGACATACGAGTCCATCTCACTGTGGACTCTTACACATCTATATAGAAATCTTATTAAAGTGCATGGTTGTGCCTAGCTAGCTAAATATACTGCTACACTGCTGTTTCTGCAGCTAATCGACCCTACAACCTACGCTATTGCTTGGTCAGCATGCAATTTTACCTAATTTCTTCTTCCACAGCTCTCACGGATTAACTCTTGATCCAAATTTTAATCGGCTAGCAACATGTCACACATTAGCACTGCAGTGTTGGCGATCCGTTTAACCACAGCGGGCATTAAAAGGAATGCGTAGTAGACCTCTTGCACGTCTTCTTTCAAGAACACCTCACTCAACACCTGTCATAGAGTAGTATGTTATCACCTTAACTTGATATAATCACGATGCGTACAGCCTCATTTTACTGACACCTTCCCTCCAACTCACACATTTGGAACTCGCGATCACGTGATGGTGGGTATTTAAAGGAATTTTAATTTTCTTTGTCCGCTGATGTTAGTAATAGCGAAATAACAAGAAATTGTATCTGTAGCGATGATATTCATATAAAAATCTGCATGGTAGCGTTGTGAAAAATCGTCGCTCGTCGAATCACCTGACTTGCAACATTTACTGACGGTGGGGCCTGGAAAACTGACGGGGGGCACAGGCCCCAGTGTAGCTACGCCACTGGTAGTACACTATTACTAAACATCTAACTATTCTTGCTGCACTGGTTTTGCATCTCTGATTTGCATCGTCTGGTCTGTGGAACCCTTGGGTGTAGTGTTGACAAATCAAATACATACTTCAGTCATGAGCATATACTCCCACAGTTGTGATTTTTATTTTTACCACAGTATGTGTACATATATATGTATGTGTGTTTGCTTGTTGAAAGTGCATTTCTAAGCAGTAGCAAAAAGATTGACAAGATGAATTGATGTATAAGTTTTAACAGTTGATGATTACTGAATCAATTCTAGCTTAATTATCATTTACTAGTACAAAATGCTGAGAATCACTGTGAAAAAGAGGAATATAAGATGGTATATCTAATGGCTTAAACTATACAAATAATCTCAGTATAGCCTTGCATTATACTAACTATCTTATACTTTAGTATAAACCCCATCTTATATTATGGGAAACAGATTATACTTTAGTTTAATACACATTCTTTGTATGGCTTTGTTTACTTAACTAAATGTGATAACTTTTTAGCTTCACCATCAGATCTCATTATTGTCTCATTTTTAGCTTCACCATCTCATTATCACCATCTCATGTGACTTGAGATTTTTTTTACTGTACCAAACAAAGTCATGATGATTTTACAATAAGTAGCTACACTTCTGTTAATCACTATAGCTATAGCTAACTAGCTATAGCTTCAGTTTGTTGTGATAATTTCATACGCACACATTTTCATACGGCAAAGCATATAATACCAGTAAAATTAATTATTCAATCTAAGAGCCATACAAATCTAGAGTTTCTTGCACAGTTAGCACAGCTGCAAAAGTTCATAGTAATGCTTGTTTAAAATTGAAGGGGAGCGCATGCGTATTAGATGCAATTAAGTCGCCATCTTTGTCGCTATTGTTGTATCAGAGGTTGTAAATGTGAGTGATACGACGGTGTATCTCGCGGAGAGAGTGTACGCGATCGGCGCCATCGTCCAATGAGCCACGATGATAGTTATGGACCACAACTGTACATCCGAGTCCCTGCTGGCTGTAGTGGTGAAGTGGCGCGGCCAAGTCACTGTAAAGCATTAATACAATAAATACTTTAGGATTAAGGAAGAAAATCCATCCCTCCTGGAGGAGACTGAGTGTGGCCCCGACTAGACATTGGGTGACCTGCAGTTCGATTCCTGGGGTTGGAGGGATTTTTTTCCTTACTTTGGCCCCTTTTCTGTTACACCTTTTCAGCTGTAAGCCTCTAAGTCTAAGTCCTTGAAATTAGGTTAGGTAATCCTAAGGCTGCAGCACATGTTGCTGCAGACCTTCAGTGCTGGTCACTGTAAAGCATTAATACAATACAAAATACAATACAAAAGTGGACAATTCCTTCGATGGCAGCAATCAAAAACAGCTCTAGATGAGTAAGTATTAGACTAAAATGATAGCTTGTACGATAGGTTTAGCCGTTTTATTGTGTATTGTATGACAATGGCCTGTAAATGATTCAACTTTGGTGTTGCTGTGTACGTATTACATGTTTTATATCCTGTTATATCTCAGCTTATGGTGGATGACGAGTGGACACAGTTCATCAGCTATCAACGGTAAGAGTATGCATGGTCTGCTCTTACGATTTTGTATATCAAGACTCACGGTAGTGAGTCGCGCGGCCAAGAAACTACAAAGCGCACGCCCAATTAAAAGACGCGCGGCCACTACTGTGAGTTATTTACGTGTAGGGCCGGTTTCGCAATATTAGTCCTAAATTACGCAACATCTCTCAATAGATTTGTATTGCGTTACGTGATAAAAAATCTTTAGGAGTCGTTATAGTTTTCTTGCGACCTCGCTAAAATAAAAAAGTAACCATCGCAAAATAAAAAATAGGCGTATTTCACTTTATTTCTCTACCTTATGTTACAACTACTGTCACGTTATACCAGTCAACCAGTCAACATAGCTGTGTTTGTATAGTCCATCTAGCACTGACATTATCCAATCCTGGTTTGCCTATACGCGTATTTTCTTCAATCAACCTCTAATCCCTACAATAACTTTTAAAGACACGACGTGGACACAAACTCTAATGCCTGATAAACAAGTTGTGACAGCGTGCTGAACCGTAAGTTCCCTAGGGATGGCGTTTTAAACAGAAATCTTTTAAATTCCATTTAGTACCACACCCCATGCGAGCGTTTATAAATCGCCAGTTGTCTTATATGGTTTGAAGAACAAAATCACTAGCGAAGGTGCTTTAAGCATACTCTTCAATTCTCTATTTACATGTAATTTTTAATAGATTAACCACAAAGGCCGATAAGGTGAATACAAAAGGTAACAAGCCTTTAGGGGTTACCACCTCTATGTAGTGTGTACCATGTAGCTTGTGTTGTGGCTTTCATTAAGTATTGTGCACACACAAATGGTGCAACAAAATTTTGTAATGGATTGCTCGAATGTGGTTGGTGGTGTTGTGGCTCGAATGTGGCTCGTGGTTTGCCAGTGACCATGTATGAGTTGGGGTTGGTCCACACAACTTACACAATATTCAAATTTCATGATGGCCATGATAATTTCTTGCCATATGGTAAACATACAACAATGTGTAACAACGTTAATTAACATCACATCAAGACTTGACTAAAAATAGTTTCAACAATAGTGATGATTTCTTGTATGTCAGCATGACGATACTGAGACCTGTAAAAGAATAAGCAGGCACTGAAGTTAACCTTAAATTAAACACTCATGCAACTGACCTGGAACATCGGTCGCAACACCAAAAACACTTGTTTCGATATCTGATGACACAATCCAGCAGGCACTGAATTAAAAGAGAATGTACAAAAAATCAATATGCCGGGCTGTGTCAATAATAGCATGGATAATCGAAATGAACAAAAATTATATCCCAGGCTAAGTGAATGAATAACATAACTGTTGGGTAAGCATGTTAAACCAGAACATTAGGACATTAGTCAAACCAGAACATTAGGACATTAGTCAAACAAAAGTACGCTATCACAACTTGGTCATAATACAATGTTTGTACCACCGGACTTCACACTGGTTGCCCAAAAATTGTGCCATTCCGGGACAACAGCATAATATTATGAAACAAATAGTTACTACAATACAGAAGGCTTACTGTTGCACTGTCTACACTGATATACCATAATTTATAAACATAACAGGTGGGCATTAAATACAATACACTTAATATCTGGGTACTAGGAAAAAATCACTAACATCACAACATGTAAACTGACCTGGAAATTAACACCCTTGATGCCACTACAGTCTACACTGGATACTTGTTCGAATCCATCAACACTATGCCTGATACATCTGAGTAGACTGACCTGCAAATTCACATCACTAGTATACAGTGATAATTGATAACTGCAAAAACAACAATTGCAATAATACAATTCTTCTGTACGTCAACTGACCTGAAATTCATGACACTCAATACCGAGACCTGTAAAAGAATAAGCAGGCACTGAAGTCAACCTTAAATTAAACACACACGCAAACTGACCTGGAACATCGGTCGCAACACCAAAGACATCTGTTTCAATATCTGACGAAACAATCCAGCAGGCACTGAATTAAAAAGAGAATGTGCAAAAAATCAATATGCCAGGCTGTACCAATAAAGGATGAATAATCAAAATGAACTAAAAATATATATCCCATATGCAGGTTAAGTGAGTAACATAACTGTTGGGTAAGCATGTAAACCAGAACATTTGGTCATTAGTCAAACAAAAATACGCTATCACAAACTGGTCACTGATAATTGATAACTACAAAAAGAACAATTGCAATAATACAATTCCTCTGAATGTCAACTGACCTGAAATTCATGACACCTCTATCTTTGTTCCTGCATGGTCTCAACTTACATATGTACCATGATCACATTCAACTGCTAGTGGATAAACCAGTATGACCAGATGGCCTGCAAAAACCAACATGCAGGTGTTAAATACAATACACATACCTAAAGCCTGGAATATGAAAAATATTATATAAGCATTATTCCACACTGATATAGTAATAGATTATAGGATGTTGTGGAACTTGCCTAAACGTGTAAACTGGACAACTGCATAATCTGGACACTTGGAATTGTCCAATACCTGATGAACCGCAAGTAGGTACTAATGACATTCACTTCAACATTTTATCCCAGCTGGGTGAATCTCTTGTAACTGAGTAAAAAGGTGTTTATTTTCCACCTGCAACCAAAGTTCTACATTTCTGTGGTTGGGTGTACATAAACTGACCTGGAAAATCAGTATGCCATAGGGGTATGGAAATGGTTCCTTTCCTTCTGTTGTGACCATAGGCGGATCTGAAGGGGGGCCAAGGGGTGCTGTACCCCCCCTGGCCCTTCTCTTGCCCCCCTTGGACTCACAGTACTATGTTGATACCAGAAACTGGAATGATTCATGCATTCACGCTGTATTCAGAAGTATAGAAAACCAATAGGCAAATAGAAGACAACAGTTATAAATGTACTTTACAGTTATACTGTACATTGTAAAGAAAGTGAGGCAAATAAGTTTAAATTGTTGTGCCAAGATCGAGATACTCTAATAGAGCAGTCACAATTCTAATGTTATTATAACAATACTATACACCTTTATTATTTGATTTAGTACACTTCACAGGTTTTATTTCCGATAGGCTAATTAATCTTTATATGCATTGCAAGCATACACATTTTAAGCTAAATTCTATCAAAAATGCTCCCAAATTTATACCTAGGAGATCTAATTTTTAAAAATTTTCTCTAACTACAGTTGTAAAACTGTATGTCTATCATTCATCCAGTTATACTCAATAAAGTTATGCAACTGAATATAACTTGTATAAACGGATTGCCTATTTACAGTGGCGGACCCAGATGGGTTTCTACCCCCTTTTAAATTTAGCTTAGTGGCATTCTCATTAGGCCACTGCAAGTCATACCTTAGTTTCTGGTCACTCCCAAGCCTACAAATGGATGCGGGCGGGCGGATGATCAGGACTTCAGGACTATAGACTCTACTGTGACAATATACTGTATGGTATTATTATTTGCTCAATTTAGCAAATTCATGTTGATTTTGTTATTAGTCAAACTTAACCAACAACATAAGTAGTTGTGCTTCGGCAAAAAATGCACTAGGAAAGTTGTTGATGGATCATGGCTAGCTATACACTGATGTATAGCATTTAAGTATATTTATTTATTTATTTAGAATATACTATAGGAAATGTTTTGCTCATGTAGCTACTTATGCTTTCCAAGTGAAATAAATGTCTCATTAGCTATGTCAGGAAAGTATTACTATGACTTATAGCTAAGTTGTTCAAATGATCATGATCCAAAATGAAATTTAACTTCTATTTTCACATCAGAAATTCTTCATTCAAATGTGAAGTTTTAGCCCACTAGCTATGTGTTTCCAGCCTTCTATTCAGTAACCTTGAGAAAAGTAACTGTCAAAGTTTTGAGTCATTGAGTGCTCCAGACTAGTGTTTTTTAGTGATCATCTGGGAATGTTTAAACTATAAAGGTTTCTACTTGCCAATCTAATTTTAGTTATGGAAAAGTTTAAGTTTAAGCTCACCGAATGTTGCCGGCTTTCCATACCCCTGTAGTGTTCAGTGATAAGGAATTTGAAGTTACTAGACTAATCATTAGAGGACTACATTTGAATTATAAAGTTAAAGCTATGGTCCATCTGCATGGACTAGTAGTTAATGCTACTGAAATTACTTTGGTTACAGAAGCATTAGTAACAGTTATAATCTGAACAGCTATATAATCAAGGACAAAACTAGCTATAGTTAGAAACATTTTATTAGTCTGGCATATATACCTAATATTAGAGTTAAGAGTAGTGTGACTACTCTATTGGAATCCCTGACTGCTCTATTAGAGTATATCGATCTTTTGCAGTAAAAAATAAGTGTCTTGCTGGGTCATGTGCACTTAAGCACCTGTAATATTAATAATAGTCCTCATAAACTAGGGTTTCAGGTTTACCATGCGGGCGGGTGACCAGAAACTAAGGTTTGACTTGGTGTGGCCTTACATAAACATTGTTGTATTGACAATTTGTCATAGTAAACAACTATATACCATGCAGTTGCACTTAACTAACACCATTTATAGTTATTAAACCATCAGCAACACTTCATTTTTCATCTCCCAATGTATTAAAAACGGTCGAGATACTCTAATAGAGCAGTCAAGTAACTACTCTAATAGAACAATCAAAGCCACAGCTTGTAGTCACCATATTTGCCCTATATAGTTAGCTATAGTATTTAGTAATTATTTACAGTTTATTTAAAGTATTGAATTTATTGTAATTGCTAACCTAAAATCCGATCTCAGAGCTTCTAAAATCACAAAATTTTCCGGAGAATTGTTATCAGATGCCTTATTTAGCTATACCAATTTTCAGAAACCATTTTTAAAAATCCTAGATCCGCCACTGTACTAGAATTCCTCTTAGTGGAATAAACACTGTTGTACACTAAAACTTCTTGCCCCCCTTGGCCCCCCCTGACAATGCCTCCTAGATCCGCCTATGGTTGTGACATTACTTACAGCTAACTGGTAAATGATCATCGATGTCCCCATGGACCCCAACAATGAGTATACCAATAAATTCACAAGTTGGAATGAATTTCCTTTCAACATGTGGTGGAATGAATTTCCTTTCAACATCTGGTGGACAGGTCCAAAAACCCTATCGCACAAACACGGTGAATCAGTATGTGGCGATGTGACACGTTGCACAAACTTCACTCCTCGTTTTGTTAGCATTCAAGACCGGCATATATCATAGAGTCCCTCAGTATTCTTGACTCTTACTTTTTCAAGCGTTGCTCAAGCGATGTAGTTTCTCACGAGGGGCTCGAGTTTCTCAGTAAAGTCGAGCCGATTAAAGTACGCCTCACCATCCAGTTACATTCTTAAACCATTCAATTTAAAACCACGTATCATGAGTGTCCTCTTAAGGTAATTAGGGACTTTCCACGAGATTTCCCCTAAATAGATCACGTGTTAGTTGTCAATCTGGTGGATTCTGGTGGTATACATGGTTCAAAAATGTGGTAAGTGTAGTATAAAACTGTCAATGAATAATTGTTTGTGCACTGCTAAACTAAGTTATTTTTGTGTGATAAGCATGCTTGAGGAAGGGTCTGGGGGACGAGACTAATGTTTTGACAGCAGTTGATAGACAGCAGTTGATGATGGCCAGGCAAAGAACTGCGAGAAGAACTACTATGATAGTATGATAGTAGGGAAAAATTCCCACCCCTATAGCTCTGCCTAGGGGCATTAACTAGCATTATCTACGGCTACTGTATTATGTTGCTGATATGTACATTCAGGCCAAGGATAAAGGTGAAACTGGTAGTAAGGCTCAATCCTATTATTCTGCTGAACAGGCAAGGGAGTCTGGGACTCTGGGGACATGTTCCCTCAAGAAAGTACAAGTACTACAACTTTTTTGTTTTAATTGCTTCATCAAGTATAAAAATTTCAGCCAAAAGGTGATGATCGAGCTCTGGTCTTATGCACTGGTTGGAGTGGTTGTATCGATACTGCACTGTGACATCCTTGAGGGGTTAGTGCTGGCATTGTCCATGGCAATACTATTCCATCTCCCCGAGTCTTGATGATTGAGTCCCCCATTCCTTTCTCTGCTGCTCCAATCCTGAAGTTGTGACCACAGTCAAAAGGTGACAATCGAGGCTCTGGTCTTGCATCTATACTGTACTGCAACACCCTTGAGGGGTTAGTACCAGCATTGTCCATTGCAATACTGTTCCATCTCCCATATACAAGTCTTGATGGTTGAGTCCTCTATTCCTTTCTCTGCTGCTCTAATCCTGAAGTTGTGACCAAAATATTAAAAAATGGTTATAACATGATAAATGATTATGATGATAACAATTACAAATGTATTTATAGCTGTGTAGCAACTGTGAACTAATTAGGCACTTGCAAGTTTAATTAGGTGTCTGAAGCACTTAACATGCACAGATATGAGATATATTCATCACGTACAGGCAGTAAAGATAAATTTACTCTAATAGAACAGTCATACTACACCGTAAATTCATACTTCCGAATTTACGGTGTTATGAAACAATCATTATTATGTATGGATTTTACTGACTCTCCAAGATAATATTCTGCATTAATGTTAATTGCTCATTTCCAAAAAAATTACCTTTTAAACCAAATGTAGAGTTATCACTGACAAAAATGAGTGATATCCACCCCAAAAACACCTTCGCTGTAAAAAAGGCGCGCCCAAGAAACTACAAGTACCTGGAACCCAATGTAAAAAAACAAAAAGAAAAATCAGCTTAGCTGAAGTGAAAAGTAACTGGTAACTTAAAGAGCTGATATCTGAAGCGGCCAAGAATACAATTACTAAAGTTTAATCCATGCAAGAACACCTTGGCTATAAAACAGGTGTATACATGAAAGTAACTGGCAACTGAAATGGCTGATATCTGAAGCGGCCAAGAATGAATGGTCATATACAACTAATTCAAAAATTAACACTGAACCTTTATAATTCAGCTGTGTTCTATATTCACTCTTGCTGCATCGTAAAGTAATTTCTTTTAACTCTAATTGGCTGGTAATTTGGCCGCCTTTTTTTGCTCTATTATACTGACTATTAAAAAAGGCGGCCAAATTACCAGCCAATTAGAGTTAAAAGAAATTACTTTACGATGCAGCAAGAGTGAATATAGAACACAGCTGAATTATAAAGGTTCAGTGTTAAATTTTTGAATTAGTTGTATATGACCATTCATTCTTGGCTGCTTCAGATATCAGCCATTTCAGTTGCCAGTTACTTTCATGTATACACCTGTTTTATAGCCAAGGTGTTCTTGCATGGATTAAACTTTAGTAATTGTATTCTTGGCCGCTTCAGATATCAGCTCTTTAAGTTACCAGTTACTTTTCACTTCAGCTAAGCTGATTTTTCTTTTTGTTTTTTACATTGGGTTCCAGGTACTTGTAGTTTCTTGGGCGCGCCTTTTTTACAGCGAAGGTGTTTTTGGGGTGGATTATCTTTTCAGAGGTACAGTTTCTTGTCGAACCTCTTAGTTCTACAGGTTGTCAGTGTACAATATCTGCAGTGTTAGTTTCCTTCAATGGCAGCTGCTTCCTTTAAAGAATCTGGTAGTGACCATATGTGGACAGTTTTGTTCTTTTTTCACGGAGTTGTTCAACGTCATCTAATTACTTACAGCTGTAAGTGCATTAAGCCTGATTGTGTTTTTATTCATTTTCTTTTCAATGGGGTAGGAATTACAGACTTGGTGATTCTTATTGCTAACATCTGTAAGTAAGTACACTGAGAGTGTCCAGTATACAATTTATATTTACCTTTGTTTAGGTTTGTGGAAACTGGTCTCATTTCTTCTGGGAACCGGTCTCATTTCTTCATGTTTTTCACTACTTTTTATCAACAGCTGATGGCTGCTACCTTGTCTGGCACTGTAAATGAGTTGAGTGCTTTCAAGAACCTGTTCCGTCTTGTTTGTCCTTATTTCACTGACCATGCTCGTATTGCTAACAAAAGTAAGTTCACTGAGAGTATGCAAATTATATTATATTTAGTCTTGTTTCAATTGTACTTAGTGATTACAAGATTCTTGGACTTGCTTATGAGTGTATCAGATGCTTCTTGTGAGCTTACGTAACACGTTAGCCCAACAAAGTCACATACTAAGTGGCTGTTTTATGTCTGGTTAGACTCACTGATAACACCTGTAAGTACATCAAATAAACCAGAATATGAATTATGTTTGCCTCCATGTAGGGTTTGAGACCTGGTCTTATCAGACTTGTCTTAGTTGTACATGGATTGTCGGTCCCAGTTTTAAAAGATTGTTACAAACTGTAAGTACGATGATTGTTCAGTATACGCATTATATTTACCATCTTTAATAGAGTTGTGGGACCTAGCCACCATTCTACATGGTAATACTAGGTTTCCAGACAAGGTCGTGGTTTTATGAGATTCTTATTGTTACAAACTGTAAGTCCAACGATTATCCAGAATACACATTATATTTACCATCTTTGTATTAGAGCTGTGGGACAGTTCTACCAGACGACTAACAGATTGTCACAGAGTTCTACATAGTGATGATAATACAGGTAATTTGTAATGGAACTTGTGAATTGTATTTACTGTCTTTCCTGCTGCAGTTGGATAAAGACTGATAAATGGCGAAATTGATTTGATACTGCCATGGCCAAGGAGACATTGATTTACTAGCTGTACCTATTGTGGTTTTAACATATTTACAGAATTAAATTCATTACAAATATAATTATAGAAATTATTTAATTAAGGTAGCCACAGATTATAGGAAAGTAAAAAAGTACAGTAGTATAGTAGCCAATATATGGTTGAAATAGGCTTAGTATAGTCTGATAATACACCGCAGTATACTAGTGATTTAATCTCTAATATATGACTGTCTTAAATGTATTCAATAAGCTTGTTATAGTAAAGTCCTAATCTAATAATATATGCTGTACTATTTCATTCCAATACTAACATAATAAGACTGTTATATACCTTATTATTCTGAGCTTTTTTCACAGTGAATGTCACTTGTAGTAGTCTCATTTAGCTCATAATATAGAAATGTTGCCACAGCAGTTGCTAGTAATACAGCCAGATCCGTCCCACTGTGGGTCATCCAACTGTACAATCTAGTTTGTCAGCTCCCATCTCACAGTAATAGTTATTTTCTACAAAGGGGGAGGGGCTGGTCTCCTGCATTAAAGTTTGACCGCAATTCCTGAAAGTTATCACTATAGTTTGATTGGTTCTGTCTGTCAAATTTGTTTACTTTTATTCCCATATTTACAGTACTACCTAACTATCTGCACTATATATGCTTTAGAGTGTAAATATTGTAATATAAATGAACTTGTGTTACAAATATAAGCCTGTTACAAATATAAGCCTGTTACAAATAAAAGCCTGTTACAAATAAAAGCCTGTTGTGGCTTTTATTTCTTTATTTAATTCAGTACATATACAAGTCAGAGACAAATATAATGTTTTGCAGTAGACTGGTCATAATGTCCTGTCATGTGCAGGCTTGATCAGTCGTGCCGGGACAGAGTGGGAGAGTTAGATTGTGTATGGTTATTAATTCTTGTATCAGCTGTTCACATCATGCATTGCTCCTGTTGTGAGCTACCATAACATTGCTAATTGAATGGGAGTAAGCCTAGTACATTCATGGCCACTCCCCTTGGTTTGTAAGAATGTAGTGTCTCCTAGTAACCAAGTGGTAGTTATGATTAGAAGTGCAAGCCATAAACCAAACAGATAAACTGTATTCCTTAGGCTCCATCCCTTTTCTTTTGATAGCTAGGACATTATGTCTGAGCAAACTGAGTTGTGGTCAGACACAGAGGCTATTTAGACGGCAAATGTCCGGTGACCGACTGCTATATTTGTCTCTGATACAAGTATGTGGCTACATTAATGTTTCTAAGCATCAGCATCAGCAGCAGCAGCAGCAGCAGCAGCAGCAGCAGCAGCAGCAGCAGCAGCAGCAGCAGCAGCAGCAGCAGCAGCAACAGAGAAGTCTACAGATTGCAAGTTTTATGAATTGTTGATTACTGTATGTACAATTCTAGCTGGTCAATTGCTACACTTCTGTTGTACAATGGAAACTCTTCTCTGTAGTTCCATGAAAACAAGAATATCAAGCCAAAACTTGTTGAAAACCTTTTATCATACTGCATTCAACTTGCCCATGCATTAATAAGCACTTGTTTGTGACTATATTGATACATTCACTTGGCTAGTGATCAAATCACATTTCATAATCATGATGTCCCGTGTGACTGTGTAGGTTAAACTTTTTTCAATGTTGGTAAGCTTGCAAGAGTTTCACATTGTTGTTTGGAGGACTTGAATCATATCACCATAATATCTTCTGTAGCTCTACTTTAGCTCAATCAATGTTCTTCATAGGTAAGATGACCAATTCCATCAATGACTCTGGTGGCTTTACGCTGCAATGATTCAATCTTAAGCATGTCTGTGACATAAAAAGGGCCCCAAACAGTGTTACCGTACTACATACAATAATCAACAACTTGCACTATACAGTTAAATCCGTAGACTTTTCTGTTGCTGCTTACAAACATTAATGTACCCATATACTTACAACTGTACATAAGTATACTGAATAAAATAAATGTCACAACATGGTATTTTTCACACTTGACATTTATATTTTCTTTTACCCTTATAAAGCTATCATACACTCATTGAATTCTAGCTGGTCAATTACTACACCTTTGTAGTATAATCGAAACACTGAGCACAGTCTAGCTTCTGTATCACTTGAAGTAGTCTCATTTCACTCATAGTAGAACCATGGCTGGGTCATATTGTTGCAGCAGTTGCTGGTAATGCAGCCAGATCCGTCCCACAGTGGGTCATTTAAATAATAAGTAAACTGGTCATGTGTATCAGCAGCACCTGACTCACAGTAATAGTTGTTTCCTACAAAGGGGGGAGGGGCTGATCCTCCGCCAACAGCACATGGACATTTTCTTAGTGTATCTGTACGATTGTCATACTGTCCAGCAACATAAGACCATATATGGTGACATGGCATTCCATAAAAGATAGACAGGCAGTCAGCATAGTTGTCATCAATTGTTGTTTGATCACGGTGATGATATCCATAAAAGCCATTTGTAGTTCCCTTCTGGTATCCTCTTGCTCTACCACACACTCTGTACCATTTGTGGAGAAGTAGGTACAGTCACAGGTATGATCCATGTCATCAACTATAGTACAAACATCAACACTAGATATAGTCCTTGTACCCCATCCAGTGGGGCATTTATCTCCAGCAGTGATGTTGAGGTTAACGATTCTCCTCCCACACCAGCAGTCCCAGAAAAGTAAGTAGCAATTGATGCCATATCACAGTATGTCCATTGATTGTCATTAATACGATAATATCCTGACGTTTCACCAGTTTCAGGATTGTTCTTGTAGATGTCTTCACAAGATGATCCAGTATAAGTCATTCCACAATACACTCTTACTAGACCATCAGTGATCCAGTACTATCCAGGCCACTGATGACTCTCCAGGTTTGTGTTGTAGATGTCCTCACAAGATTTTCCAGGGTAAAAGGGAGACTCAAACTGATGCTTTGTACACTGTTCAGTAGCCATCACCAGTTCCTTATCCCTGTTGTAATGTATACAAGTAACAGCATTGTCACTGACAACCAGCACTACATATAACAATGTTAATGCTATAATAGTACTTCATTGGCTGTTACTTGTTTTATATTGCATCTATATACACTGGCTCATGTTTTGTAATTCTCACCTCTTTATGTAGCTTTCCTCTGAATCTGCCGGTTCGTCAAATAGTTGAAATTTTGAAGTTGTCATCTTGTGGAATAATGGACTTCTAGTAGTGACATGTCACTTAATTTGTCATTGATGTAACTCAAATTCATATCTGTGCTTAAAAATTCCCTACAATATGTAATATTATTCTATATTACAGGAGGGGAGATAATCAAAAAATGCAATCATTGTAAATAATGTTAGGCAGCTAAATCTTTGCCTGACTGCATTGTCATGCTGTGTACTGGTGTTCCACCTTACAGTGTAATGCTCTACATTATCATCACCAGTAACTTTAGTGTATGAGGATAATTCTTACTGTGTATTCATAGATACTTACTGTACATCCTATAGAGTATTTATAACTAAAATTTTATTGTGTTTAGTGCACATTGTTTGCATATTTGGAGCCTCAATAGTCAAGCAGCTGATATTTGTCTAGCAAATATGGTATTATGGATGTAGCCTAAGAGATTTTGGCAAATGCCATTAATTCTATGAAAGGTACAGTTTGCTGTGAAGTAATTTTTTCTCACCTCAAGTTAAATTCAAACACAGTGAATTGATTATGGCTACAACTATGTATAATTAATAGTCATTGTGCCATTGCCTCTCAGAGTAAACATTCTTGGACATGCATCACAAAGCAATAGCCTGTCCAGATCTGCACATTAATTTCTATGTAAAGTAGAAATAACACATGAATTAGACATAAATAGCTGCCTACACATGTATTATTGTAGCAGTGGTATGTAGTTGTTAGTATTAAAGTCAATTGCTCGATTGTGAGCTGGAGTACTCATGCATCAAGTACTTGCACAAGTGCTTGAGACACACTCGCAAGGTCACACGAGTTTCATGCGAGTGAATTGTGACAAAATCACAAGTGCCTGCGACATTAGCTGATGAGCTGTTACAGCTGTACTATTTGTGTAACTAGTGTGGTATCAAGATGCTCTAATAGTGCAATCACCCTATTAGAACATTTAGCCACATTTACAGTCATCCTGTAACGAGTTCAGCTCATCCTGTAGAGAATTCAGCTACAAACAGGTCACCCTTTTGAGCATTCAGCTACAATACAAGTCACTATATGTAGAGCATTCAGCTATGTGATGAATCAACCTGTGGAGAGTTTGACTATAAACAAGTTGAGTCCAGCTACAGTGCATTACAAGTCACCCTATAGAGAGTTGACTTTCCCTAAGAGTTTTTAGTTACATAACTAACTATTCACCATGTGAAAATTTGCAGAATTATAAGCAAGAGCATAGTTCAAATATATAGTAATTAGTCACATACAAATAAACCTGTAGTAAAGAAAAACAACAAGTAAAGTGAAGCACCAAAGCCAATCATAGGCCAGATTTTTGGAAATATTATGAGTCTTGTTTCAATACTTTACCATGCTATGTGTAAAATGATAAAATGATAATTAGTAAAAGCCCTGACAAACAGTGTGCAAGTCTCAGAATGGAACATACAGCCATATAATGTGTTTGCTCTTATTCACAGGGAATGACCAAAGAAGGCAACCTATGGTGACATTGCGGGAATATATATTCACTCTGTACAAGAACATGATTACGGACACAGTTGCATAACTTTTCTTGGACGGTCCATCCATTAAAGATCACAAACACCAGAGAAGACATGTGCTGATATTCAAGTAGGTGAATTTAAGGAGGCACACCCCAACCAGCAGATATTCCTATCAAATCAAAGCAGCAAATGTCAGGTTATTTCACTGCTAAACCAATATTTAGAAGTTGCTGGACAAATTTTTTGTGCCAGTACAGGAAATACCAATACAATGATAGTTACACATTTAAAAAAATATACATCTCAAGGGAAGGTGGTAAATGTTGTAGCTGATGACACAGATGCTCTGGTCCTCTTGACTGGAAAGAGGCAATGGCTGATGTTTTGAAGAAGAAAAAATTAAAATAATGGAGAATATGTGATTTAGTCACCAGAGTAAAGTAGTAACTTTAAACCTTCTTTCATACATGCGTGGAGTGGTTGTGATACAACATCAACAACCTATGGCCATGGTAAACCTCATTATTGAAGAAAAAAGTTAAAAAGTCAGAACAGATATCACTCAAAATTAGCGTTGTACCATATTTCACATACCAATTATTTGCCACTTATAAGCTCCTGCAGTAACCAATATACTGATATTGTTCAAACAAGAGAGGAGGAGAGTAGAAAATCACCTAAAGGTGTGTGTACATTGCATTAGTAATGAAAATGTAATCAATTGCATGTGCGGCTGACTCTAAAAGTCTGCTATAACTTTGCCACTAACCTCTTTCAGGACAAAGCCATAAGACAGCTTTGTATTTTTGGTGGGATTTCTAGGTCCTTTGCAAAGAGCAATCAACTAATTGCGTGGGTGGTAGATGTGTGTGTATATATATATACACAGCCTGCTTGGCTGCTATAGCCTTGCAACCATCCTTTTTTGCAGACAAACAAGCCTAAACAGTTACAACAAATAAATGTTTTACCACTGACCGCTGCGTTTACCACTGTTTTTACTGTCACATGTTTGTTACTGTCTTCACTGATTGATTGTGGGTTTCGGTTAATTGGCTGTTACTGATTATTCAACAGATTATTGGTACAACACTACTCAATAATGCATGAGTGATGTCAATGCAACAGTGCAGCAGATAGGCAAAGCTGGCATTTGTAATCACATATGATGGCAAGGAGGAAGATTCTTTGAGTAAACTGCATTTTTTGTGATTGATGGAGGTGATAACCAGTAAAACATTGCTAGACCCTCATCCACCTATAGAACGAGCAGCATACCATCGCAGCTTGTGGGTTCACTTTTACAAGTTAAAATGTGGATGAAACTATCGGCAGATGTTTAGGATTATAGGCAGGTGCTATATACACAATTACAGTGAGATACTGTATGGATCAGTGCTAACATGTTCATCTGTTCCTGTCTCCAGTATTATTTCATGGCTACATTACTGCGGCCTTCTCCATGGCAGTCTCCACATGCTGCTACACCTTTATTCTATTTTTATGACATGAGCACAAGTTAGTTCCACGTGGGGATTTTTGATGACAGCTTCTCTCACAAATTTAAGTAAGTTCTTTGGTGCTGCTTCCACATCTGTCATTATTGGTATAAAACATTGAACTATTAAATTTCCCCATGAAAAGTTAAAATTCATGGGGGAAAACCAGGGAAATTTTTCATGGCAATGCTCCTATGCTCATATGGTACTGAAATTAACAGACTGCAGGGAGTAGGAGTATGCATTTAAGAATAGACCAGACCAGCAATACAAGCAGTTTGATTGATTTTTTTTACTCTATAACACATGCAGAGACAGGCACACTATCATGATTTACTGTATATCATATGCCAGAAGTACAATTCATTCAGGTAAGATTCCAGCTCTAGGCTTGAGTCTATTATGCTCCAAAATTTGCCTATTATGCTTTTTGGAATTTCCCCAATTTTCTGCCTATTATGTATGCATTATGCTTTTATTTTGTGTGATTTTTTCTTTCTTTGTGCAGAGAAGTTCTTCATATGACAGAATGTAAATGGAGGAGTGTCACTTCAACTGCATAATAGAAATAGCTTGAAATTCGGATGAGCTCCAGAGTTAGTAGGCATTTTAGAACAGGGATCTTGGGCATATCTATAGTATCTCAGAAGCTAGACATTTTATTGTCTATAATATCTTTGTAGTTTTGTATGCAAATAATTATGTAGCGTAAAACACCATGGATGGTTTTCTGAATTGTAGCAATTGGTACTCAAAGGACAGCAACTGCTCAGTATATAAATATGCAACTTGCATTTGAAGCACCATGGTAAGAACATATTAGCCTCCTGGGGATAAACACTAAAATGGTTCTCATTCTCTCTGTTGCATGCGATGACTGTTCTATTAGAGTGTTTGACTGTTCTATTAGAGAATCTCTATCTTAAAAAATATATTTTCCTGGTTTGATATTAACCCCGGTCTCACTGTAGACCTGCAGAGACTTTACTATTTTCAATGTCTAGACATTCACTAGTTATACCATAGATATCAAGACACACGGTAGTGTGTCGTGCGGCCCAAGAAGCCGGCGCGCCACACCGTGAGTATATTTACAGGAAGAAAGTAAACGCGATTTTCACACCTTTGTAGCTCCGTGATTCCTTATCCGATTGAAACCAAAGTTGCTACAGAAGTGCCGGCTAGGTAGGGGAGTTCACATTCCAAATTTGAAGAAAATCGCTCCAGCCATTTCCGAGATACGAGCGGCCAACGTTTGGGTTTTTTTTCTTCTACTTCTTCTTTTCGCACACTTTGCAAAATCCGCCATAAAACACAAATGCGTGCTCCAATCGGGCTGTAATTTGGCACACGTAAGGCCCCTATTCGGTGATTATTAGTTTCTCATCCAGCCTTTCTAATTATTATGATGCGGGCGGGAGGGTATTACCATTATGCCATTATTTTATAATATTAACACACTGATGTACAGACCTTGTCCAAATTGTCTTTCTTTTTTACTACAAACATTTCCTTTACCAGCTAATTCTACTTTTCGTGATCGCCAACTGTTTTTCGACAGTCAACTGAAAGCCTGCTTTGATGAAGTCGATAGAGCACGATTGCAACTGGAACTGCAGCAATTTGCTAAGGAAAACAACAGTTCTCCTGGTGATATATAGCGCATTGTAGCGTTTATCAACAAAAATTATAACAGTTTGGTATCACGTGTTCTTCTGAGCATGCGCAGAGTAAATAATGGCTTACCATGCGGTAGCTTAAGAAGGATGCGGGCGGTGGATGAGAAACTAATAATCACCAAATAGTGGCCTAAAGGGCTCATTAGGGCGTATCTCAATACCAAGTTTGGTTGGAATCCGATGAACATTCACGGAGTTATGACCGATTATGTTCGTAAAATAAGGTCGAAGGTCTGTCACGCCCACAGGTAGGGTCCGCAATCCGAAAAATCAACTTCTACAAATCAACCCCTCTACCATTGTGGGATGTTCATTGTAGTATCCCATTGCTTGATCCACCATGAAACCGGAGGCACGATTGTTGTCTTCACAGAAATGTTGTTTTCAGTATCCCGCAAGATGCAAAATTTATTTTTAAAATTTCGTGCTCCACACAAAGGACCAGATGAAACTTGCTACTTAGCCAAATCGTATCCAGAGTTGTTGTAGTTGAAAAGTACGCACAAAAATAAGTAAATGATTTGCTGGGTGCCCGGGACAGGGTTGCTTTCTTTGAAAAAAAACAGACAAAGAGATACGAAGTTTCGAATTCAAACTGCCCTACCACCTAGGGCAAGAGAAGACAACTCTTCCTCATAGTGTTTCGATACGGTTGGGTGCATAGTCTGTCTATGCTGTTAGTTTGGAAAAGATCTGAGACTTCTCACCATCTAGGTGACGAGCGTCAAAATTTTCTGCAGCATCAAAGAATTGTGTCACGCTTTCTAGTCATTTCCAGCGCTTCTGCAGCCACAAAAATCATCAATTATAAACTAAAACTATGGCAAAAGATGTCCCTGAACATTTGGTAGCAGCGGTTGTCAATTATTATTTCATCCACGGCTTCCACGCCTCGCTCTAAGCTATGTATCAAGGGAGGCAGTAAAATCGTCCAAATTTGACTTCACCTCTCACGCTCCACAGCAGCTTCAAATCTTCACTAGATCACCCTACATCACCATTATGCTGCATAACATCCAAAAACAAACCGAAAAAAGCACAAAATCTTTCATTTTTGATTCGAGCTGGGTGGAGCTCCTGGTGAGCTGCTGGTATACAGCATCATATGAAATCACAGAAACACCAACTACTACTACTACCAAACGTTTTGATCCATCATTTATCATCATTCTAAACAAAATTAAGTGATAAATTGTGGCATCAGAAGTACTGGAAAGCACTTTGGTACCATTGAGAGAATCCCTTGAAATGACGCACGAAAATTTTGACGTTCTTCACCCACTGAGATGGTGAGAAGTCTCAGATCCTTTCCAGACTAACAGCATAGACAGACTATGCATCCAACTTTATCACATCACTATGAGGAAGAGTTGGCTTTTCTTGTCTTGGTTGGTAGGGCAGTTTGAATTCAAAAATTTGTATTTCGTTTTCTGCTTTTCGAGAGAAAGCAACCCTGTGCCGGGAATCTAGTGAATCATTTGCTTATTTCTGTGTGTACTTTTAAACTACATTAACTCTAGATAATATCTAGCTAAGCAGTAAGTTCTATCCTGTTCTTTGTGTGGAGCACAAAATTTAAAAAATAATTTTGCGTCTCACGAAATACTAAAATCGATATTTCTGTGAAGACGACAATCGTACCTCCGGTTTCATGGTGGATCTAGCAATGGGATACCACAATGAACATTCCACAATGGTAGGGGTTCGATTTGTAAAAGTTTATTTTTCGGATTTCGGACCCTACCACAGGGTAAACCGCTTGAAGGAATGAGCTGCAAATTGCTATGTAGATGGAGTAACTATCGTAGGAGTGCCTTTTGTGGTTTGAAAGGAATCCGGTTAAAGGCCATCGAGATATGACACAAAACCCAACCTGTGTCACAATTACGCGACCGATTTTTATGAATAAAAAAAACTATTAGTTTTCACGCCTACCAGGCAAACCGCTCAGAGCAGTGAGCTGAAAATCGGTGTGTAGCTGGAACAATTATCATAGAAAGTCCTTGCAGTAGTACAGAAGAATCGGATTACAAACCACTGAGTCATAGGCGGATCTAGGAGGCACTGTCAGGGGGGACCAAGGGGGGCAAGAAGTTTTAGTGTACAACAGTGTTTATTCCACTAAGAGGAATTCTAGTACAGTGGCGGATCTAGGATTTTTAAAAATGGTTTCTGAAAATTGGTATAGCTAAATAAGGCATCTGATAACAATTCTCCGGAAAATTTTGTGATTTTAGAAGCTCTGAGATCGGATTTTAGGTTAGCAATTACAATAAATTCAATACTTTAAATAAACTGTAAATAATTACTAAATACTATAGCTAACTATATAGGGCAAATATGGTGACTACAAGCTGTGGCTTTGATTGCTCTATTAGAGTAGTTACTTGACTGCTCTATTAGAGTATCTCGACCGTTTTTAATACATTGGGAGATGAAAAATGAAGTGTTGCTGATGGTTTAATAGCTATAAATGGTGTTAGTTAAGTGCAACTGCATGGTATATAGTTGTTTACTATGACAAATTGTCAATACAACAATGTTTATGTATGAGAATGCCACTAAGCTAAATTTAAAAGGGGGTAGAAACCCATCTGGGTCCGCCACTGTAAATAGGCAATCCGTTTATACAAGTTATATTCAGTTGCATAACTTTATTGAGTATAACTGGATGAATGATAGACATACAGTTTTACAACTGTAGTTAGAGAAAATTTTTAAAAATTAGATCTCCTAGGTATAAATTTGGGAGCATTTTTGATAGAATTTAGCTTAAAATGTGTATGCTTGCAATGCATATAAAGATTAATTAGCCTATCGGAAATAAAACCTGTGAAGTGTACTAAATCAAATAATAAAGGTGTATAGTATTGTTATAATAACATTAGAATTGTGACTGCTCTATTAGAGTATCTCGATCTTGGCACAACAATTTAAACTTATTTGCCTCACTTTCTTTACAATGTACAGTATAACTGTAAAGTACATTTATAACTGTTGTCTTCTATTTGCCTATTGGTTTTCTATACTTCTGAATACAGCGTGAATGCATGAATCATTCCAGTTTCTGGTATCAACATAGTACTGTGAGTCCAAGGGGGGCAAGAGAAGGGCCAGGGGGGGCACAGCACCCCTTGGCCCCCCTTCAGATCCGCCTATGGTGATGACAGTAGCATTATTAGTAGCACTAGCTTTATAAACTCCCTTTGAATCTCAGAGGTGTAGCTAAGGTGGGGACTGGTAGGGTACAGGCCCAACCAATCAGCTTCAGTGCACAGATTGCAGAAACTAGTCAAGCGAGATCAAAATACCTTAATAGAGCAGTCATCCTAATATAACAGTCAAGCATATATTTTTTAGTATGATAGTAAATGATAAACTGCTTAAATTGCTCTCAAATTCAACTTTAGAAGGTCTAACTTCAAAAAATTTCCTTGGGGGCATGCCCCCCAGATCCCCCTAGCATTAGCATGCAAAAGCATACTGTGTGCTTTGCACATCATGATTGCTGTAGGTGCCCAACCAGTTAGCTATGCCACTGCCTTTGATGTGATAAATTGTTTTATGATCAACATTGTTGTTGTACTAACATAACTGGTAGAGCCACACTGTATTGCAAGCACAATAAAAATGAATAATAGCTAGTGTGTTACTAACAGCTGTGAATACCAAAATGACACCTGCACATAACTAAGTAATAGATTGATGCTATTATAATTAGGCAGTATAAATTAAGTTTTAAAAAGTGTAGATTTGTACAATAACACTTAACAATTGCTGAATGTAAATCACATTTCATGGACAACATTTGTGGCTATAGTGCATGCAATAGTACATAATAACAACGTGTGTATATATAGTTCACGTTGTGTGGTGTGTACATGTATAGTATAAGGTAGAAACAGATCAAACGTTACATGTAATACAGTTCTCCGTTACTTCATGGTCAGCAATTTAACAGTGATATGGTTGATCACAAGATAGACTACCAGGTCTAATTACATACCTTGAATGATTCGGTCCTCTTCTTTCACAACAGACATCATGGTCTTAACATCCTTTCTGGAAGCAGCAGTCACCACAAACCCATTGCCAACAATCACACCTTCTATCACATAATCCATTGCAGCTAGATTCTTTCCTTCCAGTATATCTAACAACCAAATAGGACCATCTGGATAATTAAACCGCTTTTGTCTTTGGGTTGCAGCTGTTAAGTAAGTAAAAGCTTTTGCTGAAGCAATTGACTCATTCTCAGAGCAAACATAAAAAAGGGCATCACTGCTGGAGTGTTCCTTCCTGTGACTCCTTGTTCACCTACTGCACAAGATGCTTCCTCTAGAAGACTGATCTCTGTTATTGTTAGTATACCTCCTTTAGTGTATCATCAGATGGTTTAGTGTTGTTGTATACTGGACCATCAAGATGACTATGGATCTCTTCTCTGTGTTGATAGTATGCCTGATTGATGATGTAAACAATGACAAGATATTCTTTGCTTGCTGTCTATTTCACGGAATGAGCCAAAGTGTACCAAAAGTTTACCAGTTAGAGTTTCCACATGTAGGAAATTTGTTCTGCCAGTAAAGATGATTCCCAGTTGACCAATCTCAGTCTTGTACACTCCATGTACTTCCTCTTCAGACAGTTGGAAGTTTGTGAATTCTTCTGAAGCCAATATCTGACTGGCCAAGCACAACAGACCAGTAAAGTAATTCATGACTACTTACATAATCAGTTATTGTATTGCAAACCTTTTGCTATAGATATTTATAATATTTTGACTGTCACAGATCATAAAATGTTTACATGTGTACACAAATGTGAACAGTAGAGTCACATCACTCTTTAACATGCCCTATTAGTGAAGTGTTATTGCTAATGTTGAGATTGACTATTTAATTTATCTACGGCTAACATCCATCACATAAACAACAAAGTTGTTCACAAACTTAACTTGAGACTAAAAGCAACAAACTACTGCATGTTCTCTATGTACTTCAATCATTATGTAGTGCCATTTTTGAAGCCTTTGATGACTTCATACCAGCACTTACCACAGCTACTGTAACTCACTGGTTGACAACTACTCAGACAAAACTGCCAATTGATAATTCAACCACTAATCCACAAGCTGTGAACAATAAACAAACAGTATCTTATAGTAGCAGTACATATACTGCCACTTCATTCCCTTTTCACTTCCCTGTAGAAAGGAACCATAAATATTGCTTGTATAGCTAGATAGATATAATTCATACTGAACATCATACACTGTGAACTACCCACTGAACAATGATCAATAGGATCAGACTCAGTACAGCCCCAAATAGTAAATGGCTTTGAAGTATGAACTGTGCAGAGCCTGATCCCACTGACCATTGTTCAGTGGGCAGCAGCATGACTCACAGTGTGTACATTCCTTTGTAGTCCATTTGTTGTCCCATAAAGAAGTAAAGATGGAAGGAAGTGACAGTGGCACTAAGAATATATTGTACAATCTGTAGAAACTTGATTGAGCTAACAATATAGGCCATAATTTACCTGAGAAGTTTGTCTTGTTGTCAGCCAGTGCAATGTGGAGTCATCAAAGACTCTGAATTAAGTGGTGTTACAAATGGGGAAGTACATAGGGAACATATAGTCTGCTGCTTTAATGAAGTTTAGTGTATAAACACCATCACTACTTAGCTATATGCATATTATCCTTTATGCACTACAGGTGAACTACCAGGAGGATAGCAAGGATTATTTGAAGGAGAGTGCCAACAGCAGTATTGAGTTACCACCAGCAAGCAGAAACTTTAATATCTTAATGAATCAAAACTCAGCAAATAGCTATAATTATTTTATGCAAAAAATTACATTAATTACAATGCATATTAGCGAACCCTGGGATGAAGCTAGTGTAGCTACCTACTCTATACAGACAGCACATATAGAGACGTATATAGTAATCTGCAAGTGATAGTTATCTCACTGGTATAGGAACCATGAATCCACTAATACAAATGGAATGACTACAATCAAAACATTATAACTACAAATATGCATAGCATGGATTCATTTTGCATATATAACACAAGTGATAAATTACTGGAGTTCTGTACCTTTAAACACTGCACACCAAAGCTATAGCAGTATACTAGGGTCATACTAAGTTTTGCATTTAATGTTAGAATGTCTGAAAAACTTCACTAATGAAGTTCTCCTTAACATATGGATATGGATATTTACATGCATGTTCTATTAGAGTATGCGTGACTGCTCTATTAGAGTATATACTTGACTGCTCTATTAGAGTATATCGATCTTTTTAACAAGTTTTGAAGAGGGCTCATGTTACCTCTGTAAATCCTTCCCGGAGAGATGAATGCAAGCTTTATCAGTTGTTGTGCTGTACTCACTCATTTTGTCCTGCCACACTAAATGGTGTGTTAGGGTCCTGCTGCAAACTCAGAAGCAGGGCCGCCCAGAGAAATTAAGGGGCCCAGGGCATAGAGTTAAAGTGGGGCCCCAGGGACAAGGAGGGTTCCACTCTGAATCACAACTTCAGCCTAACTGTAAGTCGAAGACCAAAAAAAAGTCATTACATGCTGACAATGATAAATAGCTGCTCCTCACCAACTATATCTCCTTATTAAGCTTGCTACACTGCTCCTCTGAAACTGTGACTGCTCTATTAGAGTATCTAGATCTTGACTGCTTTATTAGAGTATATCGATCTTTTAACTATAGATAATAAAATTTTAAATCATTACAGTTAATTTGAACAGTCAGCTGACATGACACAACAAAAAGTGATCTGTACTCTGTACACATGCATGTACATTTGTTATCAAGTCAACATTACAGTGTAGTATTTTATGACCATCTTTAGATCACTTTCTGTACAGCAGCCCTTTAGTCCACTCCAAATAAATTTTCTGTACTACATTTGCCATCTTCTATTGGTTGTGTCAATTGAACAGCTGTAGACAAGTTGCTCAGTTAATAAAAGTTGCACAGTCATTATAATATTATTGTATAAATAATATATATTATAGATACAGATCAAATACCTTGTGTATCGGTATGTCAATAATCCTGCAAAACCTAGCTAGCTAGCAACTTTTTCAATGTTTAGGGCAAAGGCTATACCTTTAAATCATATTGAAGAACACAACTATGTAATATAATCTGCAATTTTTGAGGTACATATCGGACCTCATGTGGTTGGGTGTTTTATGTACAAGTAAAGTAGTCTTTCAGGGATGGCATCCCAGATTTCCTGCAATGTACATGATGATAGAATCGCTGCTAGTTTTCACTAATTATTGACAGGTGTAGTTACATTTTTATCCAAACGCACTTCGTTATCATTATAGGAGTGCATCTAGCTATATAGTTTCATTTGAAGCAATGTGGTATATACTTTAGAAAGTTGCACAATGTTAATTTATAGCATTACAATTTCCATTTTGTCACTAGCGCTCTCAATCAAGGTGTTAAAGCACAAAAGTGTTCTAGAATGGAATCCCTGTCATGTAGTTGATGTCATGCTAGGACCAGCACACTAAGTGTTGCACTTCCCTGTGTTCTACGTTGCACACTCATCATCTCACTCACATTACTTTGGAAAGCAGTCACCAAAATTGAATCATCCACGATAGCTGTCAATCTAATGATAGTTCATGAAATGAATGGCGGTATGATTTTAATGCAGGAATAGCAATGGTGGACATTATTTAAGGGGGGTGGGGTCTAGATTGATGATGCCATGGTATAGCTGTAAGTCGAAGACCAAAAGAAAAAAAGGTCACTACCTTCCAGCAATAGTTGCCTTCCACCAACATGACCAAATCTCCTTATTTATACAGGTGTAACTACATAATTATGTAGCTTGCTACACTGCTCCTCTAAGAATACCGTGACTGTTCTATTAGAGTATATACTTCAATCTTGACTACTCTATTATAGTATCTAAACTAATGATGCTATTGAGCTAGGCTCTCCATCACAGCTACAGATAATTTTAGGAGAGCTAAGCCCTCCATAATTTATTTCACAGGGGCTACAGCTCCCCTCTCTGCTGCCCCTGAGGAATATACTGTTTTACCATAAAGTTGTGTTAACAACTTTCAAGTGTAGCACAATAAGCACATACTAAATTTATAATTATGAGCATAAATAAGCATTTTTATCACTGCAATGACTCCTAACTATATTCAGTAGTTGCATTGTGCTCAATAAGTAGACAAACTGCCCGGTCTTTCATTTCTTATTCCAGCTCCTGCATACATTTCCCACATCCTATTAAGCTATATAGTGAGGCGTACCATATATACTTGTACATTAACCTACCCATATTCTATAGGTCACTTCAAGAACAAATTGTGTGATTAGTCTATTACATTACACACATGTAGTTTACAGTAAACAAATCATACATGTGCATGACCATACGATTAAATAAATTAGGTCACATAATTTAAATCATCAGTTTCTCATCCATCAATGCTCAAAATATTGTGCAAGCTAATAGCCAATTATTTTTTTGCAAATTAGTTAGCTGAATTGATACCCCAAATGATTTGTAATGCTACGTTTTAGTCTGCTCTCAGTAGCCATGCATTTATTAACTTTGATGACAATCACTGATATGGTAAGGGAAACAATGACATAGGTAGAGATGCAAAATTAATAGATCTAGATGAACAGAAATTTGGTTTTATTAAAGCAGATAACATTGCAGATTGATGAGTATTTTCAAGATAAGTTTGATATTTTGAATGGGTGTTGTTACACAGAGCAGTTCAATGCATATGGACCTGTGACAAGCAAAAATCAATACAACAGGTTAAATGTATATTCTTTGGAGCATAATAAGTGCAAATTTAGGGAAATTTCTGAAAGCATTTTGGTTTTTGGACAAACATATTTGACTCTGGCCTACTTGCAATTGAATGTAAAAAGTGTCATACAGACACAGATTCCATCTGGATGCATGTCCCAGGGCTCTGAGACAGTACTTTGGGTGTCACTTTAAAAATTAAGCAGCTACTAACAGTTGTGATTGCTCTATTAGAATGATTAAGAGCACATTGATCTTTTGCTACAAGAATTGACCACCAAAACTGGGGGACCATGGCCTTGTGGTTCCCTGCCCTATTTTCACTACCTGTGCAAAACATAATAAAAGGACACTGTAAAAACATGTGTCATCTATTGGTATAAAGTAATAAACTACTCTAATAGAACGATCACATTGACATAAAACTGTGAAGCTTTACCTCTATCTTAGTCATGAATCAATACTCATAGGCTATAAACACAGCAGCACTAGGGCATTATGGCTATACCTGCATTACTGAGTTGTTATTTGTTCAGGCAATTGCACAAGATACATAATTATTATTGCTAATTTTCGTATAGAAAACCAGGTATTAAAATGTGAGGTTAATGGCTACAATAAAGTGCTCCAGCTGATACAGAATAATTACTTCATAACAAATGAATGGATTTCAAATACTATTAGTCTTTCCAGCATTATGGACACTGCATTGCTTGCATCATCACAAGGTTAAAATATCAAGATTTAGGTGTCCATAAAGTGCACACTTGCCAAGCAATCTATACAGCTGTTCAATTGACACAACCAAAAGCAGATGGTAAATGTAGTGACTGCATGATTGTTCTAATAGAATCACTGAATGTTCTATTAGAGTAGTAGCTTCCAATGACCTTTTAATTCAAAAGTCAAGAATTTGACCACTTCTTAGAAACCTCAGATGTTCTTCTGGATCTTCCCTGATTTAATGCTTCTAGGAAGACAGTTGTAACAGTAGGAAGGAGGCAACCGACCAAAATCATTGAAGATCATTGCACTGAAAATTTCATCTCTTTCAGCCAGATGGTTAGAAAGGTCACAGCTCTTTCAACTTGGTGTGTAGAATACTTATACACCCAACTTCATTACCACCTTATGTGATAGGATTGGCTTCTCTTCTCTTGGCTAGTAGAGCGCCTCGAACGAAATATTTTCTCTACCCATCAGCAGAAAATCAGCCTTTGTGGAAAACACGGGCAAATTATTACTCACTTCTGCGCATGGTTTGGTAGGCCAACAACACTTGATATCACACTCAGAATATGGGAGCTCTGTACGTCTTCTTTGGAGCGCACGAACTGAATAAAAGATCAATCACGTGAGATATTAAAATCCGTGCGTCTCTCCAACAAGGGAATTTCAGTTCCAAACCAAGGGTGGTATTAGTGATGGGGCACTAAGGGTAACATACTACGATAGTCGGGGATTTGTTTCTTGCAACTTCATTTTTAGGCACTGATCCAGAAATAAATCAAGGTGGGTGGTTGGCCCAGATTTTAAGTTGAGAGTCCTGAATGTCTTAATATTTACATCAGGGAAGAGCTGACAGTGTTACTGTTTAGCTTGTACAGTGAAGCGCACAGTAGCATGATAGCTCTTGTGCACATATAATGTCTGATCGTGAGTTAACAGCAGTGGTTAGAACAATACACCTGTAACACCTTCATGTGCACACATACTACACATTCCTCTCTTTTGTATGTGGTATGTAGGAGATGATAGTTATAGGTTTGCTCCATTAAATAACTAAATGTGAACTATCATCTCCTACTGATCACATGTCACCACAGGAATAAACATTCCCTTAATTAAACTATAAGGTTATAGCTATAATATTCCCTGTATGCTTTTCACTACTTAACCAACTTAAAAATTTTACTAATTTTCAGCTGTACACATACTACACATTTCTCTCTGTTCTATGTGATATATGTAGGAGATGATATGCATGTGTAGCTGTTTATGACAATGGGTATTCCCAGATTAATAAAAACCAACCAAGCGTAAAAATTTAACAACAAATTAAATTCTGAGCTATATGCGGAAGTTGAAGATAAGACATGTTTAATGATATAGCTTATATATATATCATGTCACCATAATTGTTTGTCAACACTAATAGGCAAATGGTCTGGATGAAAGATTCAACCAAACACCACAGAGTATGCTTGTGAAGTTTATTGAGCATATAAAAAGATATACTTGGGAAGAATGTCTTGATACCTGTGTTTTTGCATGCAACACTGCACACCATGAGTCAACTCAGTATTAATCACACCTTAAGTAGTGTAGTTAAAGTCTAAGCAGCTAAAGTCTTTGAGTAGGCTGTAGGACCAGTTGTCCTACAGACCTTCAGCACTTGTGCTGTAAAGCATTAAAGCAATTCACCATTTGAGTTGATGTTTGGAAGAAAACCTCTACTTCCCACTCGGATACTGCATGACATGGACCGGGAGAAGAAGAATACAGGACTTTTATCATCCCACACTGCTTTAGCTAAATTAAAACAGTAGCTATTAATTTTGTGACTGTGTTCACCGCTGCATATTTAAGTTATAGCTGTAGCTATGACATGGAATTTAGTTTCTATAGATACTAATATGCATTTTGGGGTGGGGTAAAACCGGAACAAGGACAAGGACGGAGACCAAGAGGCGTAAAATCAGGACGGGGACAGGGGACGGGAACACTGAAAGTGGATACTAGGAACAGGGAAATGAAGGGCTACAGTCAGGACTCCCTACTAACTACATGCATAGTGACAGTGGATGGATAAGACATGGTTACTGAGTGGTTCAGTTCCAGAAATTGGTAAAACACGATCGAGATACCCTAATAGAACAGTCACTCTAATAGAGCAGTCACCTTAATAGAGCAGTCATCCTAACCCTAATGCAAAATGATAATAGGGAGTCTATTTTAATGCTTCCCAAGGATCATTCTCCAAGCCCTGTAAATTTGAATTCACTAAATGCATCATCTCATGCACACTAAAGCATGCCTTCCATTCTACATAATCATGGCTGTGTATATTTAGGGCCTGGCATTACAAAAGCCTGGATTGAAAACTATTTATCAAAGCATCTACTTATAAATGTACCCCCTCCCCTTGCCAGCTTACTTTTGGATGCACCATAGTACATTTATTAGTTATAACATTCATTATTGCAATAAGGTAACAAAGTAAAGTAGTGGGAGGTAATATTGGCATAGATATTTTGTAAGCTATGATATCTATGATATTGATGTGTAGAATCATAATTCATTTGGTGGTAATGGAAATAGTGAGGGAAACATTCCAAATCCATACTTCAATATACTCCATTGGATTTGTGGCACTAATATTGCAACTCCAAAACTTTCCAGTATAATTATACGTATATACATAATTTCATTTTTTAGCTTCATAACTGAATCATCTTGAACTTAATAATTATAAAAGAACTTGATCATATATACATCAACATAATATATGTATTTACCTGTGTTTCAATTGGATTTGTTAATCAATTCTGCTAGCTGTTTATGGTGCTACTTGGTTTCTCGGTCTATTTCATCTGTTTCTGGGATTAGCATTCCCAACTCAAGCAAAAGATTAGCCAAGGAGGTAAATTATCATGTGATGTGCGCTACTGCTGAGTTTCATAGATATGCTCTATATGTACAACTATCAGTGGCAGCAGAAGGGGGGATATAGTGGCTGGAGCAAGCCCCCAGTGGTCCCCATACAACCTTAAAAATGAGAAGGGAAGAATCCCTCTAATAAAATTACCTTGTGTGATATGTTGAAGTGTATCATGTAATGATCACTTGCGTCTCTAGTTTACACAAAGAGGGTTTCACCAGATTCAATCTCATATGTAGCACATATACTTTCAACATTTCCTAGGGGACTCAGACTCTCTAAAAGGAGCATGTTGAGTGTGTGCTTGTCCTTTGTTGTGTAATCACTGAACCATGTAAGCTTCCATAATATATGTGAACGGTGTCAGTTCAACATAATTTTAAGCCAACCAACTTTTACACCTTCCTCCACTTCTGGCTATTATAGATGTGATCTTTGGAAGCCATTTAGTATAACTTAATGTTGATATAGCCTTTATTACTGTTTCCAATAATATTCATGAATGTTTTCTATTCATTTTCTTCATACTGGAATAGTTAGGCCTACGTCAAAATGTTGGCCATCATAATAAAAAGCTAAATAGATTAGCATACTATATGCCATCATAGTGCTTACATATCAGGGGCGAATCCAAAAGCTGGTAAAGAGAGGGGCACAAACAGGCTAAATTGTAGGTGTAGGTGAATTGGGAGAGCAGATTCTCTTGTTAGCTAGCTATACCCTGTGTATAGTTACTGTATTTTTGAAGCAGGAAATAATCACCTCTTAGTGTAGTGTCACACTGTTGATTTTTGCCATTTTTGGCCTTTTCCAGATGGTTGTAAAGTATTAAGCTATTAAAAAGGATATGAATCAGCAAAATGATCTTGCAACATTTTCATCAGTGAATGCTCTATCAGTGCATCAGAGTTGAAGTAACTAAGTCACTTTTGTAAATACGACCAGATTTGACAAACCAGGCTTCCACACATCCAGATTTGTGACTTTGAAGGGCCATAACTCAATGTAGGAGTATGCTATCACTTTCAAGTTTGACCTGTTTTTGCACAATGCAGTGAGATAATTGAGTGAAAATTGTAGGTTAATAGCATACTGACTGGTAAAGTTACAAGCAGTTAAAGTCGATGTGCGTGGTTTTGTCAAATCCAGTCACAAATAAGTTACATAATAGATCACTTTTAAAGTAACTAGTAATATAACTAGTTCAATCTTTCGTAACTAGTAAGTTGTAACAAGGAGTAACTGTCCAAAAAGCAACTAAGTTACACATTCTGCAGTTATAATTATTGTACCATTCATGCTACAGCTAAAATTAGCAAACACATTCTGTGTACACATGTACTCCATCATTATGGTTGTGTATTTAGTTGAAGCTGAGCTGTTTGCTTGGTAACTTATATTTGGGGAAGTGCATAATATATGTATAGTTCTATTCTTCCCTTCATAAGGCATATCTGAGCAGAAAAATCATACAAACATGTTTTTTAAAAAGTAAACAAACAATCTAAATAAAAGTGACTAGTAGTTTATCTACTGGTTACTGTAACTAAGTTACATGGGATAAAAGTAATGAGTATCTAGCTAGCTAGTTACTTTTTTGAAGTAACTACCCCAACTCTGTAGGGTATTTCACTGCATACAGTAGTGACTGTTCTATTAGAGTGTATTAATCTAAGGAGCTATGCGCAATGCATTTAGCCAAGTGCTCTATTGCAGTTTAAATTTTCCATGACTGCTCTATTTGGGAATATTGGTCTTTCGAGCAATAAAGCTCCATAGATTGAATATTTACTTAATATGCAATGACAGATCCAGGATGCTCCCCTCCCTCAGTCCCTTTGTGGAGTAGCTACACTTCTTCAGATTAAAAAACTAAACCTTGTCAGACCAAAATCAATTTATGTATCTCAAGAAAATCATATTATACTATGCCATTAAGCAAACTCACCAAAAACCAAAGTCAAAGCAGCTGTCAAACTGCTCATCAAACTCCCTTTTGCATACTAAGTGCCTCTAAAATAATTATCATGTTAAGAAATGTTAGGAGCATAATGTAAATGTAAATGGGAACACTGAAAAGCATAAAAGGTGAAATTTTGGGAAATTCCTGAAAGCATTTTGGGCAAAATTTTGAGCATATTTGACTCAAATAGTTATGTGATTCAATTCCCTAAAGCTGGTGGGTAAAGCTATCTAAACCAAAACAGCCAAGCTGTAAAAAAGCATGCGGCCCCCAAAAAGGCCAGGATGAAAAAAGATGTGAAATCAAAGGTGGCGGCCAAGAAATGGCTGTGATGGTAGATTAATGGCAAAAATTTTAATTACGACAATTCAGGTGAATTTGCGTTGCCTCCTCCACTAGGATTTGGCACCAAATTCACCTGAATTGTCGTAATTAAAATTTTTGCCATTAACCTACCATCACAGCCATTTCTTGGCCGCCATCTTGGATTTCACATCTTTTTTCATCCTGGCCTTTTTGGGGGCCGCACTCTTTTTTACAGCTTGGCTGTTTTGGTTTAGATATCACTTCTTTTTGTATTGCAAGCCGCAAAGCCAGCCATTAACTGGCTTTGGTGCTTCCTTCTAACTTGTTTTTTGCAGGGATATTGAAACAAAGGAAGAAATGTTGTTAACAGTTTTTGTCTGATTAAAAATATTTGTATATTTAACAATGAAAGATGATTTTGTTTCCAACACATATTTCTACAGGGTGATTTGTTTGTAGCTGATCCCTATAAGGTAACTTGTATCCTGCTGATATCTCTACAGGGTGACTTGTTTGTAGCTGATCTCTCTACAGGGTGATTTGTTTGTAGCTGAATTCTCTACATGATGGTTTCTTTGTAGCTGAACTCTCTACAAGGTAACTTTTTCTAGCTGATCTCTCTACAGGGTGACTTGTTTGTAGCTGAACTTTCAACTTGATGGTTTCTTTGTAGTTGAACTCTCTACAAGGTAACTTCTTCTAGCTGATCTTTCTACAGGGTGACTTGTTTTAAGCTGAACTCTCTACATGATGGTTTCTTTGTAGCTGAACTCTCTACAAGGTAACTTCTTCTAGCTGATCTTTCTACAGGGCGATTTATTTGTAGCTGAATTCTCTACAAGGTAATTTCTTCTAGCTGATCTTTCTACAGGGTGACTTGTTTGAAGCTGAACTCTCTACATGATGGTTTCTTTGTAGCTGAACTCTCTACAAGGTAACTTCTTCTAGCTGATCTTTCTACAGGGCGATTTATTTGTAGCTGAATTCCCTACAGGGTGGTTTGTTTGCAGCTGAACTCTCTACTACATGGTGGTTCTTTGTAGCTGAACTCTCTGTAAGGTGACCTCTTATAGCTGAACTATCTACACAGTGATCTTTTCATAGCTGAACTTTCTACACGGTGATTTGTTTGTAGCTGAACTCTCTACAAGATGATTTGTTTCTAGCTGATCTCTCTATAGGGTAACTTGTTTGTAGCTGAACTCTCTACAGGATGGTTCTTTGTAGCTGATCTCTCTACAGGGTGACTTGTTTATAGCTGAACTCTCTACAAGGTGATTTATAATCATTTATTTGCAGCTGAACTCTCTACAGGGTGGTGTTTTATAGCTGAACTCTACAAGGTGACTTCTTCTAGCTGATCTCTCTACAGGACAATTTGTTTGTAGCTGACTTCTCTACAGGATGATTTGTTTGCAGCTGAACTCTCTACATGATGGTTTCTTTGTAGCTAAACTCCTTGCACGGTGATGTGGTTGTAGCTGAACTCTCTACTGGATGGTTTCAATGTAGCTGAACTCTCTGCAAGGTGATTTCTTCTAGCTGATCTCTCTACAATGTAACTTCTTGTAGCTGATCTCTCTACAAGGTGATTTCTTCTAGCTGATCTCTCTACAGGGTGATCTGTTCATAGATGAACTATCTACAGTGTGATTTGTTTGTAGTTAAACTCTCTACAAGGTGATCCTTCTAGCTGATCTCTCTACAGAATGACTGGAACTCTCTACAGAGTGATTTGTTTGCAGCTGAAATCTCTACATGGTAGTTTCTTTGTAACTGACTTGTCTATAAGATGATGTCTTGTAGCTGATCTCTCTACTGGATGACTTGTTTCTAGCTGATCTCTCTATAGAGTTATAACTTTCTCTATAGAGTTATAACATGTTTGTATAGCTGAACTCTTTACAGAGTGGCTTTTTTGATTGATTGCTGAACTCTCCAGCTACGCGGTGACTTGTTTGTACTACAGAGTGACTTGTTTGTAGCTGAACTCTCTACAGAGTGACTTACTTGTAGCTGAACATTGTATAAAATAACTTGTTTGTAGCTGATATAAATGAACTCTCTACTGGATAGCTTTTTTGTAGCTGAACCCTATATGCAGTGACTTGTTTGTAGCTGAATTCTCTACAGAGTGACTTGTTGTAGCTGAACTCTCTACAGGGTGACTTGCTTGTAGTTGAATTGTCTATAAGATTAACTTTTTGTAGCTGAACTCCATACAGAATAACTTGCAATGTAATATAATTCTATAGTCGAGTAAGTTATAAACGTAGCTGAATGCTCTATTAGGGTGACTGTTCTATTAGAGTATCTCGATCTCCCATATGCTACACTTAGTTGGCTTTGGAATCATAACTCAGTGGTTTGTACTCCGATTCTTCTGTACTACTGCAAGGACTTTCTATGATAATTATTCCAGCTACACACCAATTTTCAGCTCATTGCTCTAAGCGGTTTGCCTGGTAGGCGTGAAAACTAATAGTTTTTTTAATTTATAAAAATCGATCGCGTAATTGTGACACAGGTTGGATTTTGTGTCATATCTCGATAGCCTTTAACTGGATTCCTTTCAAACCACAAAAAGGCACTCCTACGATAGTTACTCCATCTACATAGCAATTTTCAGCTCATCCCTTCAAGCGGTATACCTGTGGGCGTGACAGACCTTCGACCTTATTTTACGCAAATAATCGGTCATAACTCCGTGAATGTTCGTCAGATTCCTACCAAACTTGGTACTGAGATTCGCCTTAATGAGCCCTTTAAGTGGCCCAAATTTCATCCCGATTGGAGTACGAATTCGTGTTTTATGGCGGATATTGCAAAGTGTGCGAAAAGAAGAAGAAGAAGTAAAGGAAGAAAAAAAAACTAAGTTTGGCCGCTCGTATCTCCGAAATGGCTGAAGCAATTTTCTTCAAATTTGGAATGTGGACTCCCTTAGCTAGCCGGTACTTCTGTAGCAACTTTGGTTCAATCGGATAAGGAATCACGGAGCTACAAAGGTGTGAAAATCGCGTTTACTTTCTTCCTGTAAATGCGCCGGTTTCTTGGGCCGCACTAACATTGATAACAAAAGTTCTTCGCATTTCCAAGAGCTATATAGTTAGTAACTTGTAGTGGTTAGTGGAGTAAGATAACAATGGATCAAGGATCATATTAAATTTGAGCTTAAAGAAATAGATAGCAATCAGAATCATTGCTTTGGAGATAAATAAAACCACCTTCTAATTCTACATTTTGCATTGAATTGATCATATAGCTATTGTCCTCAAGGATGGATTATTTTGACCTGGCAGGTAAGTGATCAAAACCTTCACTACATTTACAGTATTAATGCCAGAGCCTTAGTGAAATATTTACTATTGTCACAAATAAATAACTATCATCCACTCTTATCCAGCCACATGATAGTGGTTGAGGATGATAGTGTACCACACTGTGAATAAATTAACAGGAAGAAAGAATAGAAAATTTAATTGTCATCAAATTTCACGCATAGATAGCTATAGCTCCTTCTTCTCCAAATTTATGCAAAAACTTTACTTATCATCACATAGTTAAACTACACTCTTGGTGGTTTTACACTTGTCTGCAGCTGCATGTGACACTGATCATTTAAACTACAAATAGTTTGTGTTACGATCGTGTACTGACCAATTATTTTTTAGCAATTCCCTTGAATTTTAATACCAATATACATATACTTCGACAGTACATTGTTTCCTCAGAGGATGATGAATTAGATGTTGTTTTAGCATGGTTACATTCAAGATACTCTAATAGAACAGTCATCAAGAGGCAAACAGTTACCTCAAAATTACATCACTTAATTAATTCAGTTGACTGGTATGAAGATGTTGTGTGCAGTGGAGGTATCGATAATCTATGGATGTACCAGAGAGGGAGGGGAAACGTGGTCCCAAATATTGAAGAGCTCCACCACAATAAGATGGTAGTAGGATTAGTGGGGAGCTACATTTGTGTTACTTTCTTCAGTTTCTTGCTGCAAATATTTCAGGTTTGGTCATATTGGCTGTTGTATTAGCCAGTATTTTAATTGACTTCTTTATTATTCGAGTATTATGACCTTCCTGTAAAGACCGTCAAAAAGATTGTTATTGTGTGTATCAAATTGGAGCACCTAGCTACCATATACTGCCATTCTTCTTTATTTGCTGAAACAATAATAGGTGTAAACTGCATAACTATTGCACAACAATGTCAGGTGTTGTCAGGCAATTCCTGACAAACTGCTCATTTCCATGCAACAGTTCTTTCCTTTGATGCAATAATGATGAATTATATGCAAACACTTTAACAAACCAGTGTAAGAAAAAATTCGATACATTTATGTTGCAAAAAATTAGATCTGTGAAATTAAATTAAATACATTTAACTGAGCATAATTATTATTTGAGCAGAACTTCCAGAAATTAAGTGGAGTGAATGACCAACAGCAGTAGATCAGGGATTAAGGGTTTGGGTGTGGAGGGTGGAGGCTTCTGGTGTGAACTCTTGACAACTTCTTTTAATTTTTCATGCATTTTTTAACCCATGGTGTCTACCTTATGATTGTACACTTGTTTGGTTTTTCCTTGCAAATTTGAGGTGATTGTTATTCTGATTTCTTTTAAACTGTCAAAAGGCACTGCTACAATATGTACCTCTATAAACCAATTTTGATGCAGTGGCTTACCCTACAGCTATAGGAGCTAAGATATGAAATTTGATATTTTTACACATTTTTTGTCAAATAAGTGTCAATAATAGCTACTGTGAATAGTTACCAGGTTTGAAGCAAATTTCTTAGCTACACGAGTTTACATTTATGTACTGCTTAATGACAGGGCAATAGAGTAAAGGGGTATTTAGCAAAGTGTGCATCAACATGAGGAAAACCCTGCCCACTACAAACCATTGAGAATATAAGAAGAAAGAAGCTTATGCTGACCTTACCACATGATGCAAATGCAATAGACAATCAATGTAAATCAGTGGCTCTATATATTTCTCCATCTTCATCATTGCAGTCATTTCAGCTTATATTTGAGCTTGTCATGCCAGCTAAGGATGAGAAGACTTTCATTTATAGACTTCTGCATATAAGATGAGCAACATTAGTTGTGACTATATATAACTGTATTGTTGGTCAGTGCATAAAGGTAACATAGTTACCATGCCTACAAGTGTATCAATAGTATAATATGTATGTACACATAATGTGACAATGACAGACATGTTATGTGTTAATACTAGTAAATCACTGGTAGATTATAATGATAAAAAATGTACAAAATGTTGCTTGTGGATGACAGAGGTTCTTACTAGTCAACCTACAATATGGTTTCTTGCTCTCCCACAAGTATGATCTGTCTAGATGCACATGATTGAAAGCTGCTTTAAGGAATAAGTTGCTGCAATACATGACATTCAATTTGCTTCAAGTACAAATCTATACATGTACTTTTCCAAATATACATTAGGTACTATGTGGGATGAATGATACATGTTGTACCACTGTTATTGTGCAAGTGTCTAAGTTGTACCATTGTTATTGTGTAAATGTCTAAGTGTGTAAAAATCCAATGGTAATGTGATAGCTACATATACAAGTACACGCTTGGCTTCCAGTGTTTTGCATGTAGAAAGCCAAATTAATGTACATAATTATTATACATAGGAACAAAGCAATGCAAATTAACTATGTATATTTTACAGCTAGCCGTCAGCAGAGTAAGCAGTAGTGTTTTAAATCAGTTTATTCAGTGTCCTAACGGTAGCAGAGTATATAGCACACCAAAAATGTATGTACTTAAATCACACCTCAATTACGGAACTGTAAGAAGACTAGGATGAATATAATTTAACTGCATATTAAAAAGTAGTTGATATTTGACATGTGTTATGCATACAATATGCTAATGAAAACCAATAACACACAAATATACATGTGTAGTACAAAGTTACTAGACTTTATGTGCCACTAGTAGAAGTGATGACAGTAAGACTAACAATGGTCCTTTTAACCTTCTTTGATGTAAGGAAGATTACAAACAAAATAAACTGTTCCAGCATTGTTATCACAGAGCTAGCCAATAGGGCATAACCAGTAGAACTACTCAATACTAAACACAATAAAAATGATATTCTGTTAATTCCAGCTGTGGATATTAATATGATAGACACTCGAATGTCACTTGTCTTAAATTCACAACAATGTTTACTGACCAAAAAGTAAAACATTATTCCAATACCAAAAGTTATTAGCTCTACAACAGAAAGGAGTGTAAGTTGTGAGATATATATTAGAAAGGCTGTACCATCAATAAAGCTAACAGCACAATATCCACCCTCAGTTTTGAATGCATTCCTGGCTACTGCTATGTCATATGGTATAACCACTAGGGTATAAAGTATGGTTAGTGAGCAGATGAATACAACATACTTGCACATCAATGCTTTGTCAAGCCTAGGACCACCTGACTTTGCCCTATAGCTATTATACATCAGGTAGGTGAAGTGAAACAAGATTGTAAACTTGATGGAATGATGCAGAAATGTCAAAATTCCTCTGAGATACACAAACGTGGCACATACTGCACTTGTATCCATTGTATGTGTAAATTGAAATCTGTTGTATACAAATGTTATCACATAGTACACATTGAGGAAGAAGCAGAACATGGTGATTAATACACCAAACACAGTCCGCAGGTCTTTGAAGCACAGGTGTAGAGCAATAGTACAACTGGCAAACACAAAGTTAATACAATAGATGGAGGTTTGTACAGCATATAAAACAATGTCTGGTTTGTAGTCATCATCTTCACAGTATGATCCATTTGTAGGACACATAAACAAAGTTGTACCATCAGTTGATACCAACCAATCTCCAGTATCATTAACAATATCTAACAATGTACCATCAACTTTCTTTATGATGAAAGAATCATTGAAAACACAATATTCTGACTGACTTAGTAGCTTTACCTGCATCACTTCACTACTGTGAACACTGTAGATTACATTGAACAATAACAGAACTAAGAACATTGCTACAAGAAATTTGTTTTTGGTAGACATTTTACGACTCTCTATTTTTAATGAAAACTAAATTTTCCCTAGAGGTGACAATAGCTATATACTTATAGCTAGCTGGTCACTTAAAAGGTTTCCTATGTTTGATGACCTCATAGTTTTCCTTCAAGCACATAAACATATTAATTGTAACACTATAGGTGCACTAAGTACTTAAACTTTGTAACAACAACAGACCACCTGGCAACCACCACAAATGAAGAAACTAATTGTGTTGTGACTCTAACTGAAATTATGTAGTACGTACTCCACTGAATGTTAATGCATTGTAGTATTTGTAGGAATGTCATTCCATGATATGATACAATATAGCCTATATAGTTTTATGGTGCGGCACAAAATGATTACATTCAATTTGATGCAGTCTACTACATACAAAATGGTATAAAATTAAACACTGAGAGCAAAACTACATAATTATGATAAACAAATGACCAATAGTTACTTACTCAGTTACAGTGTAATTTTCTATCTTATCATCACATTATACTGTTGTAAGTATTGAAGCTTATGTTGAATGTGCAATAATAATCATGCCTTGCTTTATCACAAGTTATGTATAATTAGCTATGACATAAAAACGTTCTGTCATGGCATTCCTATATTCAAGTTAATCTATCAAGGGACTTACAATGGAATGCAAGTAAGCAATCTTCTTATACAAAAAATGCAATACTCAAGTATCAACAATAGTGAAATCAATAACTTTTGATCTTTGAGTTTTTTCTTCTATACTTGTAAAGGTAAAACTTTGCTATCTGGATTGAGCTAAGATGTGTACTTAATAGTTCCACTAACTAAGAGAATGTGGCTATAGTCACCAATTAAGTAATCACTAGGCCTTCAAGGTTTGACACTTTAAATTCTCTTAGAAGTGTATGCGTACCACATTGGAAGGGTGTAATAATTATAGCATTGGATTCAGCTAGTGTCAAGATGTTTGTGAATCAAGTGAGGTCATACTGTATTCAAATGATTACTACAAAGACTCTAGATCTGTCTTCCTGCATTTGCAGGCGTTATACAGTTACATCTCATGGGCCCCTCTAGTAGTGATAAGCACAGTGAACTATGCAAACACACACACACACACACACACAATGAAACACAAAATTACTAAACACAGACCACTGTACATTAAATGAGATAATATCCTATGTCAGATTGGCCTGCATGCATTCCCACTACATGGGATGCACTAGCATTATATGCATATTTTGGGGTTAAATTGGATGCTAGGCGCTAAGTGCACCTACATCTGCCTTAGTCAGGAAGCTAGCTACTGCATCTCTATTACTATAGCAAGAGAAAGTTCTAAGACATATCATGCAGCCTGACTGTTCATGGTTTGATATGCCAGGATATGAGTTGTGAGGCTTTAAAATATTCCCTTTGATTAAGTTTGGGTGGAAATGTGTGACAAACATGTTATTAACAGTTGTTCAATACAGTACAAAACTATTGAATAGAAATACATGCATGTACGTATCTTTCTTTGTTGTTTAGGAGCTCAAATAACACTGTATATGTGTGGGCTGCAACCCATTATGTAACTATACTAACATTATTTTTGGGTATTTACATCCTTTCAAGTAAACACAGATATTGATATATGATTGTCCATATCAATTAATGTTACATTGTCACCAAACATTGTTTTTCCTGCCAATTATATGTAATTATTGCTTCCCAACTTTGAAATTGTAGCCATAAGTATGGTTGTTCATTATTATCTAAACCACAACAGCCAAGCTGTGAAAAAAGGGTGTATCCCCCCTAAAAATCCAGGATGAAAAAGATGAAAAGGTGCATGGTGGCCAAGAAATGGCTGCAATTATGTTAATGCCTATTATTTTTAATGATGAGCTGTTTTGGTTTAGATATCACTTCTTTTTGTAATTGCATACACCAAAACTGGCCAAAGGGCTTCTTTTGTACATTTTCTTTTTTCTTAACTACAAGAAGATAAAAAATTTATGTGTATTTGACTATGTGTGCAGTTCTTAAACAATTTTTTTTGTATATGTGTAAATGTTTATTTGCAACCTGCTACAGGATGACTTGATGGTAGCTGATCTCTCTACAGGGTGATATGTTCACAGCTTAAACTTTGACAGGGTGACTTGTTTGTGGCTGAACTCTCTTTATGGTGGCTTGATTGTAGCTGACAGATGACTTGAAACATAGCTGAACTCTACAGGGTGAATTTTTGTAGCTGAACTCTCTACAAAGTGACTTGTTTGTAGCTGAACTCTCTCCATGGTACATGTTTTGTTTTGTAGCTGAACTCATTACAAGGTGACTTGTTTGTAGTCGTATACTCACTACATGGTGACTTAAACATAGCTGATCTCTCTATGAGGTGACTTGTAACATATAGCTGTCTACGGGGTGAATTTTTGTAGTTGAACTGTCTACGGGGTGACTTGTTGTTAGCTGAGCTCTCTACAAATTATGGTTGTTCATTATTATGTAATCTTTGTAGAGGTTTGTAACAGTATTGTATTTGAGTTTTTCTTGGTATACCTGTCCCAACTATACACACATACTGTATTATACTATCTATTATACTATCTATTTTCAATCATCTTTTATTATGAACGTATGCATTCAGTGCGCTACTTGCAGTAATCTTAATTCATCTATACAATAGCTGTACTGAAGGGAAAGTCAAGACTTTAACTGTTAGTACCAGATTTTAGGTGGCGATACAGCTAGTGGACAGGAACTCTTTAGTGCAGACCTCCATAGCTCCCTATAGTTTAGTCTTTATTTGAAGTAACTGGTGACTATTATTGGAGGTGTTTAAAGGCACACATTGACAATTAATGTTTTTTTATTTATTTATTTTTTTATTTATTAATGCTTTACAGCACAAGTGCTGAAGGTCTGTAGGACACCTGGTCCTACAGCCTGCTCAAAGACTTTAGCTACTTAGACTTTAACTACTTAAGGTGTGTTTGAAAAGTTGGAGAAAGGAGAAAAAATCCATGACTGGACCTAGGTAGCCTCGAACCTGCAGCCATCCGATTTACGCTCGAACGCTTACAGGAGTCTACCAGGTGGTCAGGATGTTTTCTCCTTGTTATTTTCATGTAATTATATCCATAAGAATTCTAGAGAGTAACTCATTATCTCTAAGTACCCGAAGTAGAACCAAATGGACACTAGTTTATTTATTAATGCTTTACAGCACAAGTGCTGAAGGTCTGTAGGACACCTGGTCCTACAGCCTGCTCAAAGACTTTAGCTACTAAATTTCCATAATAATATATGTTTATAAATATCCCACTACATATGGAAAAGAGATCCTCAAAAAACTGTAATTGCCACTGCATGTCAGAATCTTAGGATTAGAATTCTGTTGACTGCATATAAAAAAGTATGTACCAAGAAATTACAACTCATTATGATTACTTGATTTGAAATTTCATGTCACATCCTCAAATGTATACACAAATGTACATGAGTCATGCAAATTAAATAAACATGCACATGAGGAGTGAAGGTGCATGGTATATTTGATATTAATAGTATGTCTAGCCAATGCCATTCTTTCCTTTGATGTGGTACACCAGTCATTAATTATATTACAAAAGAAGTTAACAAACAAATGTAAGTAAAAAGTAGAAGTTTTATATCTGAGTAGGGATCATCATCACACAGTACGATAGTACTGTATATTGGGGATTATGGAGTTTTGGACGTTTTTGCCCTTCAAAATCACCCAATTGCAAAAAACAGTCTCAGTTTCCTTTCAAAACAGCTTGGTGGTAAAATAATTCTGAAGTTTGTATTGATTGTAGCAGGGCATAACAGTTCATGGGTAATGCATTCCGGAGGGGCGTGGTATTAATATAAAAATTAAAAAATTCAACTGTGATTATGTGATTTTCTTATATGATGTAATTTTTGTGATAAAAGCAACTGCCAGAAGTGTTTATCCAAACATAGTTTGATATGAGACTATGAGTAGCTAGGATATGAGTTGTAAGGCTTTAAAATATCCCTAATCCCTTCAATTAAAATAAGTGGCAAGCATGTTATTAACATGAATAAGTGGCTGTTTCAACACAGTACAAAACTATTCATGCATGTACACCTTTTCTGTTGGTGTTATAAGTTTTTTAGGAACTCTAAAACACTATATGCCATATTTGACCAGTTAATAGCCGCGGCTACTGTAACTTTCAGCAAGGAAAACCCTGCGGCTACTATGCAAAGGAGGCTACTATCTGATGGTGGCTACTATGGGCTTGTGTGGCAGTAGCCCACAGTGTTTATATGGATTCATTAGTGATTGACCTTGTTTAACCATCCTTCAATACTATCATTCATTTAAACTTCTCTCAAAAACACTATTACCTGGCTTAAAAGAACTTCTTTGCCTGGTTTCTGCTGAGGTTTCTGATTTGATTTTTGATTATACTCCTTTGTTCAGCATTGCTGATCTTCCACAGAGGAGTGTAGAGAAATAAAGACAAACACAATAGGTACAAAAACAGTATACAAAGAACAAACAACCACATACGATTAGAAAACTAGTAGCTACAAAACGTCCACAAAAATACACACAAAATACAACATTAGTTCAAACGTGTCGAATCAGTATATTCAGATACAAGCTATGGTTCTTAACCGAAGGTGGCTCTTATGACAATAATTCTAGGCTGGAGGAATGACTATATACTATTCGGAGGCAGCTATTGTACAAGCCGCAGATATTAACCGGTCAAATACGGTATGTCTGTATGGGCTGCAACTCACTATGTAACTATATACTAACAATATTTTTGGGTGTTCACATCCTTTCAAGTGAACACAGATATTGATATATGATTGTCCATAATACACCGTCAACTATTGTTACATTTGTCATCAAACAGTGCAAATTATATGTAATTTTTTGTTCCCCAATTCAGAAATTATACATATAAGGTTGCACATTATTATGTAATTGTTTGTAACAGTATTATACTTCAGTGTTCCTAATTGTCTCTTGTTCCAACTATATTGTAGCTATTCACAGTTTATATTATAATTATGAACCATGATAGTAGGTTCGTAATAGGGGTCTCCCATGTTCAGTTTTGCAAAATCCTAATATAGCTAACATACACCTAAAAACCACCTTGAAAGCATCCTTCAACTCAAAACAACCCTTAGTGTTTCTTTGCAATGAGTATAGGTCCACAAATGAGTATCAAGTGAAAAGGAAACAGTATGCGTATTTCAGACAGAACCAAAATTTGCCATTTTGTTCATATTATATTACTATTCAAAATATTATTTTGTTCCACTCATGTACAGCAAAAGTTATTGACTCTCTTGCAATAAAAGCTATAATAGCCATGCTTACTGAGTATACTCAGTAACTCAGTATAGGCCAGGAAGCTTAATCTATGCTGGAGACTTTGTTGTAAGGCGGTTTTTTCGTTCCGTGAGAATTGTATGTGGGAGGGTTATCCAAGATCAAAATGCTCTAACAGAAATAAATACTAATAATACAGTCAAGTGTATATATGATAAAAACAAAGCTAGCTACTAGTAATGTAAATTCTAGTTCATATTAGGAGACTCCTTAGCTATGCACATTGCACTTTGATCAGTTTCATGTGTGTACCATGCAGCTGAAACATTGACTGCATATATAAGTAGAATGGAAAATTGCTCAATTTATAACAATTTTCATTATCAATAAAATAAATCCATTACTGGATTAATAAAAAATATACAAACTAGATGAATAAATATTGAAAATTTTAAAAGAGGAGTAGGGATCATTGAAAAATTCACAAAACAAGAAGGGATCACTGGGGTAATAATGTAAACCACAATTCCCTATTTTTACTCATCTCAAATGGAGTATGAAGCTAACAAAACTTATGACAGATAGTCAATATGTTGCCACCCTAGTGATCCCTTCTTGTTTTTTGACTTTTTCAGCGATCCCTACTCCCCTTTTAAAATTTTCAATTTTTAGTCATCTATTCTAATCATGCTTATTATGAATATTCACTCGCTACTTGCTAAGTAATCTTCCCCTATATAGTAGAATATTTTGTGTTTAAACTACTTTATAGCCACATATTAATATCCAACTACACGGGGACCAGAGAAGGCTACTGAAAACCTGTAATTGTTGGGTGTCTGAAACTTGACATCAAATTTCTGTTGAATGCACATAAAGTATGATACGTATCACCAAGGATATATTGGGGACCCTCCCCATTATGTACTCTTAGTATCACCAAGATGTAGCAATATGATTATTTAGTTTTGAAATTTCATGCCATATCCTCAAATCCATAAACACGTACACACGAGCCATGCTATTTTTATATCTGTAGCTGGAACATCAGTGTGTACTGTACACTCGGGCAGCAGACCCTATGTGCCTAGAATCTTAGATTTGTAGAACTTCTAAATTGTCTCCAATAATGCTATTGCTGGCTAAAAGTTGTGCATACAACTTACCATACAACATATTGAGTTAAGATGTCGGTGGCACGATGAAACTGAAAAGTATATCAGTCAATACAAGCTGCAGTACACATTTGAAAATAATAATGTGATAAAACTTTATGCATTGTGTACCTGATAAAATAACTAACACACCAACATTATCCATCACATCGTTATAGAAAAAAAGTATTAATACTGTGATAACTGTTATGTCATTACTCATTGTGAGTATAAAACAACAGACCTCCATCCTGCATTGTATGGCTAGTAGTATATATGTATGGCCTCTAAGAAGTTTACGGCTTCTGATACTGTAGTAAAAAAGTTGAATCAGTTCAAATATTAGTTATTCTAAAAGTTATTGCTGCTTCTGTGGTATATCCATGCATTGTTGTAATGCTGACAGCCAGCATTGTAAGTATTTTTCTGCTTTCTGTGATCTTCATGAAGGCTGAGGAAATTACTAATGAAACCTGCTCTCAAGAAATTGCCTCTGTTTCAGGGATATTGTATTATCAGGTAGTGTAATTATTGGAGATTTCTCTTTTCACTCATTTGGTAGTGCAGTTCACAGTCTTAATATGACAATCAAAATTATCAGATCAAATGTTGTGTTGAATTCAAAAGTTACTGCAGAAAATCTTGAGAACATAACAATAATTGGACATGGAAATTCCACTGTGAACTGTATTGGTATTGGAGCAATAAACTTCATCTCCTGCAACAATGTTACTATTATAGGCATTAGAGGTGTGGGTCAGCTAGCAATGAATCATCATATCCAGGAATCAGCTTTTACAAATCATCCAACCTTACCATTCAAAGTTGCTCCTTTAATTCCTCAGCAGGGCAAGCTGTAGCCTTCTCAGAAGTATCAGGAAATATACACATCAGTGCTTTTTCACATAATATATAATCAACATAGAGGTCATGGTGCAGCAGTGTACTATATACACCTGATGGTACAACTCATACCCAAAATATGCTAGTGATTAACAACTGTAATTTCTCTTACAATGGAGTCACCAGAAGTGTTATCTTTATTGATGGTTCAGGAAAAAGACAGCTGCAGTATTCGTACTTGCAAAATTTATTATTTGTTGGCAATGAAGGAGTACCTGTGTATCTGTCACATTGGACTTTTCAGCATTAGGTCAATTGTTGCACTCAATAGCAAATGTAATGTCATGTTATACAATAATTCAGCAAACACTAATGGTGGAGCAATCTTTCTAAATGATTCTAAGATATATTTTGATGAAAATTTCACACATGAATTTTACAAAAATTAATAAATAAATGTTTCCACTTCATATGGTGGGGCACTGTTTTCCATAAACAATTCCATTATATCACTTGATGGAAACACAATGGTCATAATTATTTCAAAGCAATGTGGCCGGTACAAATGGCAGAGCTCTGTATTTTGAAAATTCCAGTGTCTCATTTGCTGGAAACTCAACAGTGACCTTTAAAAATAACACTGCTACATTTCATGGAGGAGCAGTGTTCTCTAGAAGATATTAAAAAATATCATTTATGGAAACACAACTGTGACTTTCATAGGTAATGATGCTGGCTGGCAAAGGAGGAGCTGTTCAGTCTTGTAATAACTGTAGGATCACATTTGAGGGAAACTCAAATATGATATTTGGTATTAACTGTGCTATTTATGGAGGAGCAGTGAACTCTAGAAGTTATTCAGAGATATTATTCGATGGAAACACAACAATTACATATAAAGGGAATTATGGTGGGGCTTTTATTTCTTATGAGAACTGCAGCATCACATTTGATGGAAACTCAAAAGTGACATTTAGTGATAATGAAGCTCTATTTGGTGGGGCAGTGTATATTCCAGTAGTTATTCTACCATATATAACATTTAAAGGAAACACTTCAGTGACATATAAAGTTAACAAAGCCAACATAAGTGGAGCAGCCATTTATTCTGGTGAGAAATGTAATATCAAAACTCAACATTGACATTCATGGACAACAGAGCTGAATATGGAGGAGCAGTGTTCTCTGTAAGTAATTTTCCAAATATCATTTGATGGAAACACAACAGTGACATAAAGGGAATTATCCCAGTGGAAATGAAGGAGCTATTGATTCCTATATACGAACTGTAGCATCACATTTGATGGAAACTCAAAAGTGACATTTAGTGACAATGAAGCACTTATACAGAGTACATGAGCATGCATAATTCCCTTAATTAAGTCAGGAATGTTTAGCACAAAAACAAGGGAGGGTGGGTGGATGTTTTGGCATGTTTTGGCATGCTTAAGGTGGATTCTATGTCTGAGACAGGATTCAGAATCCAGCACAAGTAATTTCAAGTAGTACCGATCACATGATCAATGTGCATATGTGCAATGGTATTAAATATTATCAATAGTGGGTTCTATGTATGTACACGTTGAGCTGGATTCTCAAAAACATTTAATAACTCAAGTATGGAATTACACACTATCTTGAAATTTGGCACACTTGTAGTACTGCATGCTTGACCTGCTAAAAATATTTCTAAATCTTTTTGTTCAAATTTCTGACATAATATTAACTTTTAATTTTTAGCTGTTTTTCAGGATCCAGCTCAACTTGTACATACTATTAACAATCCCAACCATACACGGGCTTCCTTGTCTGTTAACCTTATTATTTACAGTGGTAAATTGTGTATATCTAACTTACAGTACTTAGGTACTGCTTGATCTTCACGATCACCTGTCAGAAAGTTTGCCTATAGGAATCTGCCAAACTAACACAGGCTTTCAGTAGCCTACTTTGCAGATCCCTAGTTGGATAGTGACTGTGAATGATGCATACACAAAATCAGTAGTAAATTTTGACAGAGAAAGTTTGCAACACCAGAATGATGGTCATAGGTGTATGACACGGACTGCAGCAAGTGAAGTCACAGTTCCTCAATTCCCAAAATATTCTCCTTTTTAGGTGTAGCTGCATATAATGCAGAAACAATTATGTTCAATCCATTAATCCACACATAATTATCACTTCTCAAATATCTGTTTGTGTTTTGGTGTGCAGTTACACCAGTTGTGTGGGATGAGATTACGTGTTACAGTGTCTCCAGTGTGTAAACATCCATATGGTAAACTGATACCTCTGCACAAACATGTTGAGTAATAGTGATATGGCTAGTTTAAACAGTGGAAAATAAATTGGTTTGTTATGTATGCCCTGGAACATTGAAGTGCACTTAAGTCAATTGATCTTCCATGCTTGGCCTTTTTAGAACGGTAAAGCCTGGCTTAGCAAATGACAGTGACCCAGTTTTGCTAGACCACTGGGTAAAACTAAGAAGTAAATTTATGTGTTTAATTCATAATAAAAGTAAGTATGGTGATTTGTATGGAATTATTATAGTGTAATGAAAATACAGCATACATAATTTTCAACAATTATTATGATGCTTTATATGTACGTTGAAGTGACAATAGTCGGATTTATGAGAGCTCTTTTGACTTTCTTTGATGTTAAGAAAGTAATAAACAAAACGAACTGTTCCAACATTGCTCCAATGGAGCTAGCCAAGAGAGCATATCCAGTAGAATCACTTAGTGCTAAACACAATAAAAATGATAGTCTATTTATTCCAGCTGTGGACACTAATGTGAACGATACTCGAATGTCACTTGTCTTGAATTCACACTGTTTATTGACCATGAAATAAAACACCATTCCAACACCAAAAGTTGTTAGCTCAACAACAGAAAGGAGTGTAAGTTGTACAATGTATATGATAAAGGATGAACCATTGGCAAAATTGACAGTGCAATACCCTCCCTCAGTTTTGAAAGCAATTCTGGCCACTGCCACATCATATGGTACAACTGCCAGAGTGTAAATAATAGTCAGTGAACAGATTAGCAAAACATACTTGCACATCAAGACTTTATCAAGCTGAGGACCACCTGATTTTGCTCTATAACTATCATACATAAGGTAGGTGAAGTGAAACAAGATTGTGAACTTGATAGAATGATGAAGAAAGGTTAAAACTCCTCTGAGATACACAAACATGGCACAAACTGCACTCTTGTCTATTATATAAGAATACTGGTAACTGTTGTAAACAAATGTTATCACATAGTACACATTGAGGAAGAAGCAGAACATGGTAATTAACACACCAAACACAGTCCGCAGGTCTTTGAAGTACAGGTGTAGAGCAATAGTACAACTGGCAAACACAAAGTTAATACAATAGACGGAGGTTTGTACAGCATATAAAACAATGTCTGGTTTGTAGTCATCATCTTCACAGTGTGATCCATTTGTAGGACACATAAACAAAGTTGTACCATCAGTTGATAACAACCAATCTTCAGTATCATTAACAATATCTAACAATGTACCATCAACTTTCTTTATGATGAAAGAATCATTAAAAATACAACACTCTGTATGACTCAGTAGTTCTATCTGTCCTTTACTTGTTACATGATTACTAAAAGCTTTACAGATACACATGTCATCAATCAATAACAGAACAAATATTGCCAATAGAAAATGCTTTAACATTGTCATCGCTAACTCTCTATTTATGACTATGTTTCAAATGTGAGATACAACAGTGTTTATACTGGTTCAATAAAGAGAATTCATGTTTTCACTAACTGTTTTCTTTCAGTGCACAAATATATTCATGATAACACTATAGGTATAAATGTATTAGAAAAACTAAATTAATTGCAAAAACAACAAGCTTGTATATGCCTACACTAATTCTTTTCATTGTGTGAACTAACATTGCATTTCCTTGTAATGCTATAATGACAGTACAATCATAAAAGAAAGTAGAGTAATAATTATAGGAGTTGAATACATAGTTCAGGGGAATCGCCAGAATTTTTCATAAGTGATCAATGTTTAACAACAACACACTGTGATGTGGGTGGAACTTTAACATGACTAAAAATTCTCACATTTCATGTACAAATTATAGCATTGATTTATGACAGCAGAACTAAGTGTATTCTTGGAATCGTTGGACTAAACTGCCAACACATTGTTAATCTGGAGGTGTGCAAAGCACATCTCCCAGCAGAAGCATGTTGGAACTAAAGGGGTCTGGGTGGCATTCCCCCCCAGGAAATTTTTGAAAAATATATGCTAAAATACTGTAATTTGGAGACATTTCTACATAAAAAATGCATATTTATGTCTGTAGATATTTTATACTGCCTTTAGATTATAGGTATGGCTATCTGCAGCATTTGTTAATGGAAAGGTTTATGTAACTAGGTTCAGACAACCAAGCACATGATGCACCCTCTTACAATTGCACAACAACAGGTGCATGTTAGAATAATAATGTTGAAACTGGAAAATTTTGAAATTTGAATGATACGAGATTGAAGGGGAAATTGTGTACCTGAATTAAGTATTGCCATCCACAATAACTACACAAGTAGATGAATCAAGCCTTTTAAAGCACTTCATTGTATGTATAGGTACAGGTAGATTTGCCATAACAGAACCAACTTATGCTTCCACTGAATGTTCTATTAGAGTAGTTAGGTGACTGCTCTATTAGAGTATCTCGATCTTGCACTTCCATGCTGATCCGGATCCTTGTTGCATAACCTTTAGCATAAATCCACTGATAATACCTTGTAAAAATGTTTATAAGGTGGTTTATGAGTATTTGTATTATTAGTGATCATATAATTATGTTAAGACAAAATTTCATTATAATCCTCAGCACATTGATCAAGTAAAGCCTAAAAGTGAAGGGGGGCTTCAGCCCCCAAGCTCCCCCCAAAATCCGCCCCTGCAACACTGAATCACAGATTAATTGTCATTTAAACACTTGATCTTTTCAATCTTATAACAAAATACATAGCTAGATAAATTTAGGAAAGTTTGGTATGCAATCGTATGATTGTATGTCATAGGGTTACAATGTTTGACCTATCTCCTCTGCTATGAGTGCTTGTATGTATAGCTATCACCTCCCTAATAATTATATTGGATGTCACATTCTACTAGTTCAGGGTTAAATTTATCTTGGACTGATTTATGATAACAACTATTGCAGTATCCATCCAGTTGTTCTGTACCTATTGGCAGTGGTTGCAAATGACCAGACCCATACTTTTTGGATTGTTTTACCTGCAATTCAAACGACTGATTTTTTGGTAGTAATGACCCAAGGATGTACTTGTTTATTTTAACTTTGTAAGATATAGTCATATCACCCAGATGTCCCATGGTTTGTTTTAACCTCTAGCTAAGTGTTTGAAATGACCATACCATCATGGTCATCCATAGTAAAATTAACTGTTGCCACAAAATATTTGTTTATTGTTTTTTGTTTGTTTTTATTAGTCAATGAGTCATTACTATAGTAATAACAAACAATAATTTATCTATCTGTGACAAATATTCATGATAATTGTTACATACTACACCTTAATACTTTAAACATACCTGATATTATAGAGTTTTCAAATTGTATATGAAACCTATGTTCTCCATGTTCGCTTTTGATTGTGGGATGCACAGCTAGCTAACAGTATTAGTCGCAAAAGTTATAATGACCAGTGTATACCAATGTAACTTTAACTACGTAGCTGATCATTTAACTCTTAGCACAGTAAACTTGACAATACACACTAAAATTACCAAAATGCATCAATTCAACATCCTAAGTGAACAGTTAATATTGACCTTCCCTGGTATTTTGACTGATTTAGTTCAAATGCCTACCCTGGTTACAACTACCTTTAGATGGTCATTTTAACTAAAATTTCTGTAGTCTAAATTTACCCATGGAGGTCGAATTGATTCAATTGAATTTACTGTGTATATACATAGCCATGTTTGGTAATGGATGCAGTTATGTTGGTCATACCCTCTGGACAGTGTTGGGCAAGTTACTTTGTAAAAGTAACTAGTTACGTATTACATATTACTTGCAACTGAACTATTTAGTTACAGTTACATATTACCCATAAAATAAAGTAACTATAATAATATTACATATTATATTACTTTGTGTCCACAGCCTTAAGCTGTCACGTGTGAAACCACCACCTTATCACGTGACATGATTGCGTTGTTGGACAATGTGCAAGTCTTGGTTATAAGTAAGAAACTGGTGAATATTAAGCTTCATTCAGTAGGCTTCATTACTTCGTTGTGGCTAGGCGTACTCAGTGGATTACTAACGAGATTAGTAACTTCGTTACTTGTAGTAATAATATTACGTAATATTAGATTCGTTACAGTAACTATATTACTTAGGTAACGCGTTACATCTGTTAGTAAAGTAACTTGAGTTATATTACAGCGTATTTCGTTATATTACTTAGTTACCACAAAAGTAATAATATTACGTAACGCGTTACGTAAGTAACGCGTTACTCCCAACACTGCCTCTGGACAAAGTGTATGATGACCTGACATTAAATTAATTATTATCTAAGAAGTATATATAGCTAGTAGGAAGTCAGAAAGGTAACGCCAAATTAAATTGCAGACCAGATATGACTTGACAATTCTGCTGCTAGTGTTAGCTACCTGTACTGTAATTAAAGTGAAAAACATTGACTTGTGATTTATAACCTTGATCATTTTTCTAAAATATCATACGATCCATTGAAAAGTATGACATTAATGCCGTAGGCATGAACACATCTATAAGTTTTGATCTGTTTGGTTTAGATATATACCTATATAGTGTTGCATACAGTATTGTCATGAATACTATTATAAAATCATAGAAAATACTTGCATGTAACATAATCTCTGATTGTGTCTTGTACTAAAGCTATTGTATCTGAAGAATACTTTAGTGTGACTGCAACACTTGACAGAAGTATGTTATGTGTAAAATGAAGTGGTACAGTTTTAGAGTAGTGATATTAGTTTTGTTATTTACTACTACTGAAGTAATGAATAGAGAACAGATAGAGCTACTGAATCATTCAGAGTGTTGTATTTTCAATGATTCTTCCATCATAAAGAAAGTTGATGGTACATTGTTAGATATTGTAAATGATACTGGAGATTGGTTGGTATCAACTGATGGTACAACTTTATTTATGTGTCCTACAAATGGATCACACTGTGAAGATGATGACTACAAACCAGACATTGTTTTATATGCTATACAAACCTTCATCTATTGTATTAACTTTGTGTTTGCCAGTTGTACTATTGCTCTACACCTGTACTTTAAAGACCTACGAACTGTGTTTGGTGTATTAATCACCATGTTCTGCTTCTTCCTAGATGTGAATCAAATTATAAAATTGATTCATAATAGATACCAATTTACTCACAAAATGGACGAGAGTGCAGTCTGTGCCACGTTTGTGTATCTCAGAGGAATTGTAAATTTTCTGGACCATTCCATTAAGTTTACAGTCTTGTTTCACTTCACCTACCTGATGTATAACAGTTATAGAGCAAAGTCAGGTGGTCCTAGGCTTGACAAAGTGTTGTTATGCAAGTATGCTGTCTTTATCTGTTCACTAACTACCATCTACACACTGGTGGTAATACCATATGATTTAGCCGTGGCCAGAGATGCTTTCAAGACTGAAGGAGGATATTGTGCTATCAGTTTTGTTGATGGTACAGCTGTTATAATATTCATTGCACAGCTTGCATTTCTTACAGTAGTGGAACTAACAACATTTTGTGTTGGAATGATATTCTACTTTTTGGTTAGTAAACATTGTTGTGAATTCAAAACGAGTGACATTCGAGTATCCTTTGTATTGGTAGCCACAGCTGGATTGAACCGGCTATCATTTTTGGTGTGTTATGTATTGAGTGATTCCACTAGTTATGCTTTTTTGGCAAGCTCTGTAGCAACAACACTGGAACAAACAATTTTATTTGCAATCTTTCTAACATCAAAGAAAGTCAAAAGTGTTTTCATTTCTACTCAGTGATTCATTGTACCAAGAGTATCATGAACTCTTGATTGTACATAACACATTTTTACAATAATATTATGTGCTTGCATATTTATTTCCCTGTTCAATGAAGTAAAGTGAAGTGTGCTTTGAAATTGTGTGCTTACTACTGAATTATATGTATATATAACGCATGTTAAGTGAATTTCTATGTATGTAGTAGTGGAAAATTACAGCAATTGTTTGTAGCTAACCAAGAGAATTTGTCATGTAAATACATAATTTTATGGGAGTGGGGAATTGTGAAGCATGCATTCAATATAATATATACATACGTAGCAAAATTGTTGTGCTCAATGTGCACTGTCAAGAATGCATAAAAATTTCTATATACCAACTATAGAAGTTTACAAAATTTATCCCAAGACTGGGGCTAATGTGTTGGAAAATAGTTCCAAAACCATATGTATACATGTGGAATAAAAACCAAAGTATAATATTATGAAGCAAATCAGCAATGAAGCTAATAGCAATATTGACACTTGAGTGATATGGCAGTCTTGATAGAGCTACTGATATGTGACCAAATTTGACAAAACAAGCCTTGCACACACATCCACTTTTATGACTTTGAATTTGAAGCATCATAACTCAATGTAATAGAATGGCATTAGTTTAAAATTTAGACCTGGTAGTGTACAATACTATGGATGAATTGTGTGAAACTTTTAGCTTACTGGGTAAGTTGGTGGAAGCCTTGTTTTGTCAAATTTGGTCACATATATAGTTGCCAAAATACACAACTTTGATCATGACACCAGTGTCATTGTCAGTGTACTTTGTGATTGCATTATACTGGAAATATGAAATGATTATGTCACTTTCTTTTATAGTAAGTACACAAAAAAATTAGGAATTTTCAACTAGAGTAGGGACCATAGCACATCAATAAGAAGTACTGAAACAAGCTGGAGTAGTGCATGATATTAAATCACAGTAATACAATAAGAAGTGCTATATCCCCGATGGAAATGCACAGAAGGGATATAACACTTATTATTGTTTTACTGTGATTTAATATCGTGCACTACTCCAGCTTGTTTCAGTACTTTTTATCGATGTGCTATGGTTCCTGCTCTATTTGAAAATTCCAAGTGTACTTGTTTGTTAACTTCTTTGTAAAATAAAATTATCTACCCACACATACCACATCAAAATAACAGTATGCGCCCTGGCTATCAATTATTGTCTGAAAAGTGAAGTATCCATTACACTTCATTGTCAGCTATGTTCAACCCGTTACCCAGCATCACGAATCAAAAACCGTTGGAAAAGCACCTCTGTAATCAAAGTAGCCACTATGAAAAATACGGACGATTTCCATTATGAAGGGAAGCAATCATGAGCTACTGCCAAATCAACACCTTTTGCTGTCAGCAAAGGTGAATGGGACACAAAGGAGGATGCCGGTAAGTCCATGAAGAATGCATTACACCGGTAAGTCCATGAAGAATGCATTGCACATACTGCAGTATGCCAAAAGGCACGTGTCCGGCTGAAGTGATGTTGAACAGTGAAAAAATCAAGCCCATAGCCTTAGCCATTAACAAGTTATGCTTGTCTCAAGGCAATCTTGTTTGGGCTTAATTTTATCAATACTGCCTAATCATCGTGAGGGAAAATTAAGGCTAGTTTTTGGGTGATGTTTTTTTCATGGGCCACACCCAAACCTTTGTGGTCCCTACTATACAGTACTATCATACTGTACGAATAATATAATGCATAGCTCCACATGCACAATTGATTTTGTGTGCAAACTGGCACAATAGCTGTATAGAAAAACATTATTTTTTCACTTGTTCACATTCATGAAAAAATAAGGTGAAGTACTTACGTATATCATAATTACCAGCTCTACATGCACCATGGACTGCACTGTGCACTTCTAGATTTTTTAAGCTTCCAGTAATTATAAGTTGTGCATGGTTGATGCACAAATTGTACACATTGAAAGTAACAAAGTGCCATTTAATAATTCTGATGAGCAGTGATCCTTAAATTATTGTGCTATAGGTTTGATGATTAAAGTACAGAGAAATATGTTGTTTAACATTTTCTGTTATGACTGCTATATTGGTTTATTCTAATCTTGCTAATTACTGGCACATATCTACATAAAATCTTGTGCAACCCATAATCATTATGCAATGAAACTGAATCAGAGGAAGGTGGGAGGTGTACATGAATTTGTTATTCGATCATTCAAAAATATAAAAAGAAATATTGAATTAGTGTAGGCATGAAGTTATCATTATGTATAGTATCACACATGAATAGAATAAGGTCATTGAAAACATATCTACTATACGCACTAGCATGTAACAAAATCTATTTTGATGGTGCACTGTACAAAAGTCATCGTGTCTAAAGCATATTTCAGTGTGATGGGACCTGTTAACAGAAGTGTATTAAACATGAAGTATTATTTTAGAGCAGTACTTTTAGTTATGTTTTATGCTACAATTCATAGTACTGAAGTGATAAAAAAAGAACGGATAGAGACATTAAATCATTCAGATTATTGTATTTTTAATGATTCTTCCATCATAAAGAAAGTTGATGGTACATTGTTAGATATTGTTAATGATACTGGAGATTGGTTGTTATCAACTGATGGTACAACTTTGTTTATGTGTCCTACAAATGGATCATACTGTGAAGATGATGACTACAAACCAGACATTGTTTTATATGCTATACAAACCTCCATCTATTGCATTAACTTTCTGTTTGCCAGTTGTACTATTGCTCTACACCTGTACTTCAAAGACCTACGAACTGTGTTTGGTGTATTAATCATTATGATCTGTTTCTTCCTCGATGTAAATCAAATTATAACATTTATTCATAACAGGTACCAGTTTACACACAGAGTGGATGAAAGTGCAGTCTGTGCCATGTTTGTGTACCTCAGAGGAATTTTGAATTTCTTGGACCATTCCATCAAGTTTACAATCTTGTTTCACTTCACATACCTGATGTACAATAGTTTTATGGCAAAGTCAGGTGGTCCTATACTTGACAAAGTCTTGATGTGTAAATATGTTGTCTTTATCTGTTCACTGACTACTATCTATTCTGTAGTGATAATACCATATGATATAGCAGTGGCCAGAGATGCTTTCATGACTGAAGGAGGATATTGTGCTATCAGTTTTGTTGATGGTACAGCTGTTATAATATTCATTGCACAGCTTGCATTTCTTACAGTAGTGGAACTAACAACTTTTAGTGTTGGAATGTTGTTTTATTTCTTGGTCAGTAAACGTTGTTGTGAATTCAAGACAAGTGATATTCGAGTATCCTTCGTATTGGTAGCCACAGCTGGAATAAATAGAGTATCATTTTTGGTGTGTTATGCATTGAGCGATTCTACAGGTTATGCCTTTTTGGCAGGCTCTGTGGTAACAGCACTGGAACAAACAATTTTGTTTATAATCTTTCTAACATCAAAGAAAGTGCTTTCAATTCTACTCAGTATATGTACATAACATGTATTTGTTATAAGACATGTTTTTTTGCAATATGTGTTTATTTACCTTTCAATAAGCAAAGTGAAGTGCAGCTATATGTAGCTACATTAACAACAACTTATTTTAACACTTATTAATAGTCAACCATGCATCGTTTAAAGTATAATCCTATGCACATACAATAGTACAAAGAGCATTACGTTTTAGCTATGGAAACAACTGTATATTGCCATTACTCAGCATGCTATGTGACTCTGCTGTTAGTTAACCATTTGATGTTTGCTTGACTATCACTTACAGTTTTCTGACATTATACAGTGTAACATGTGATCTTTCATCTCATGAAGTTACAGTACTACCTCTTTGACACCTCACTTCAAAGGGAAGAGAAGGTGTACAACACTGCTATCAGTGCTCAGGAATGCATTAATGAGAAATAGAGGTAGTACATCAAAAATATAGCCCTCCTATTAGAGAGTGTATATTTGATACACTACGGTGATGCACTCCAGCAACTCTCAGAAATCACCAAATTTCTTTGATGGAACTGGGTCATCTTTGCTTTATTAAAGTGACACTTCACAAGATCAATTGTGAGTTTTAGTTTATAAATGTGAGTCAGAGTTAGCCTGTGGACTTGGAAAAGAAGTGTTATATTGACTAAAGAAAGCCACAGACAGGTATTAAGGCTGAAAAGAATAGTACAAATATTTATTATTTGTTCATTAAGAAATATTCGTATTCGTTAAGAAATATTTGTTATTTGTTTAATATTCTTTAATCAGACAACTACACATTAATCTTGAATAACTTCTAAAAACTGAAAGCTGTTATTTTTAAACTGTAATTCATCATCCACGCAAAAACAGCCTAGCTGTGAAAAAAATGGTGCGGCCTTAAAAAGCCTGGGTAAAAAAAGTTGTGAATCAAAGGTGGCGACCAAGAAATGGCTGCAATGATTATGCATGTAAAGGACGTTTCATAATAAGTTGTAGTAGTAATCAAAGTGATGTTGTCCCTTTTGAGCACCTAGTTAGCTATACAAAAAATTCTTAAAGAATAATTCATTAATTTGTTCATTAATTTGAAGAATATTCAGATTCTTAAAATTTGATATCTGTTTCACCCCTAGTTTATAATGCTGTTTTGTTTACAATAGCATGTAGCACTGGACATGGCACTTTAGTCATTAACATTGTATACTTGCTAGTATTAGTACACTTGGAACATCATTATGAGCTCTTTTTTTCCACTTTTGTTGTTTTGATTGATAGTAGACACCTGGCATGACGGTACGCATAGCACTGGGCATGACACTGAAACAATTTGACCATTAGCGTTGTATCATAGCTAGTAAAGTATGCAGTTAAAACATTATTGTGAGGCTTTCTGGGCTTACGTAATTGCATACCCACAATTAAAGAGTTAGCATACCTGTGTTGATACTCTTATGTTCAGCCTTAGCAATGCCTTGTCACTGTTCTTAAGTACATATTATCCGCAATTGAAATTCCTATTGCCCATATATAATACCCTCAGTCCCTCACAAAACATGCCAGCAGTTTCTCACATATGGAGATGAGTCATCCAAGTGAATATATTAGTTGTAACCTGGACTTTTGTGATTTGCCTGAAATATACACATGCACACTCGGGCCTGTGGCCCTCGTGCTTGTGCATACAGTATGTATATTTCAAGCAAATCACTCATGCCTATGTTACAACTATTACATATGCACAGTTATATTTACTATAATGGCTATCAAATAATTGCAAATCAGTTTAAAAACATTGACAATTAATTAAAAATATAGAGTAATCATCATATAAAACAGCTACAAGGAAGGTTACCTCCTATGCACTTGCAGCTATACTAGTGGACATTTATTCTCTATATACATACATACATATATACTTTAAGTAATAGCTATACTATTGAAAAGCCGTAATAGAATAAACGTGCACTAGTAGCTATATTGTAATCTCCCTTACTCCATTGCTGCTATGATCAATATTTAAATTTCTAATAGTCCTTATACAAAACTCACTCCCTTTGTTTCAGGGCCACCCAGAGAAATTAGGGGGCCCAGGGCAAAAAGAGTTAACGAGGGGCCCCAGGGGCAAGGAGGGTTCCACTATGAATCACAACTTCAGCCTAACTGTAAGTCCAAGACCAAAAAAAAAAGATCATTACATGCTGACAATGACAATAGCTGCCCCTCACCAACCATATCTCCTTATTTATAAGTTTGCTACACTGCTCCTCTGAAGAATACTGTGACTGCTCTATTAGAGTATCTAGATCCTGACTGCTCTATTAGAGAATATCAATCTTTTAAGCAGGTATTCAGAGGACCCTTGATGGGGCCTCCTGCAGGGCCCCTTTCAGGTTGGGGCCTGGGAAATGCCCCAGTTGCCCCCCCCCCCCCCCCCCCATGAGCAGCCCTGCTTTGTTTTCAGGAGTTTAAATATCTCGTCAGTACCAAAAACCACGTTACCTGTTAAAGTACTACTAGTACCGTGTAGCTTGTATTTTACTGATATGATAATTAAAATAGGTATGTGTACAATTTTCGTTTGTCTTATGAGCTATTTATTACACACAAATGGGACCACAAAATTAAGCTCTACAATATTGAGAATATTTGGGGATGCACATGTCACACTTCACATAATTTACAACACAAAATCAGTCTTTAATTCCTTGAAAGATTTGTGGCTCATTGACCATGCATTGATTCTGTGCCATGTATATAACAGTAATATAGTATTTACTATCTCACTAGGGACACACAACTGACACAAGAAAAGTTAGCTAACACCAAAATGTTATCTGTCATTACAGTTTTGATCTTTTCCAAAGTGTCATGTCTTAAAATTGATAGGAAAGTGAATCCAAAGTTACGATTTACATGTACATACAAACCAATGTACATAATATATAGTGCCAGACAAGATAGTGTTTATGAATACAACAGCTAAAATGAAGCCATTGAAACAATATGTAACAAATCTCTGATAGTGTGCTGTACTAAAGCTATTGTATCTGAAGAATAATTTTAATGTGATGGCAACACTTAACAGGGATGAGTCATAAAATGAAGTGGTACTTCAGAGTAGTGATACTAGTTTTTTTATTTACTACAATGTATAGTAATGAAGTAATAATAGTGAAAAAATAAAGTCACTACATCATTCAGAGTATTGTATTTTTAATGATTCTTCTTTCATAAAGAAAGTTGATGGAACGTAAATTGTTAATGATACTGGAGATTGGTTGTTATCAACTGATGGTATAACTTTGTTTATGTGTCCTACAAATGGATCACACTGTGAAAATGATGACTACAAACCAGACATTGTTTTATATGCTGTACAAACCTCCATCTATTGTATTAACTTTCTGTTTGCCAGTTGTACTATTGCTCTACACCTGTACTTCAAAGACCTGAGGACTGTATTTGGTGTGTTAATCACCATGTTCTGCTATGTGAATCAAATTATAAAATTGATTCATAATAGATACCAATATACTCACAAAATGGACAAGAATGCAGTCTGTGCCACATTTGTGTATCTCAGAGAAATTGTAAATTTTCTGGATCATTCCATCAAGTTTACAATCTTGTTTCACTTCACCTACCTGATGTATAATAGTTATAGGCAAAATCAAATGGTCCTAGATTCAACAATGTGTTGATGTGCAAGTGCATTGTCTTATCTGTTCACTAATTACCATCTGCACACTAGTGGTAATACCATAAAAATTATGATATAGCTAGCAGTGGCCAGAGATGTTTTCAAGACTGAAGTTTTTGGTACAGCTGTTTTAATATTCATTGTACAACTTGCATTTCTGTCAATTGTGGAACTAGCAACTTTTGTTATTGGAATGATTTTTTTTTTTTTGGTTATTAAACATTGATATGAATTCAAGGCAAGTGACATTCAAGTATCTTGCATATTGATATCCTCAGCTGGAATGAACAGGCTATCATTTTTGAGATGTTATGCATTGAGTAATTCAACTGGTTATGCTTTTTTGGCAAGCTCTGTGGCAACAACACTGGAGCAATCAGTTTTGCTAACAATTTTTCTGACATCTAGGAAAGCGAAATGTGGTTTTAAGTTTACTCAGTAAAGTACATAACACGCATTTGTTGTAAGACATGTTTCTTTAAGCGAAATTCCATGAAGTATAAGTTAAATGTGCATGCGTTTTGACCAATACACATATAACACACATATGTCCTAACAGCAGTGGATTTAGGGGTGGGTCAAGGGGGCATCTTGTCCCCCCTCCACAAAATGTGCTCTATATGTTCATGAAAATCTCATCCAGTCAGTAAAGTTTTATCTTTGTGAATTTTAGCTGCAAATATATAGCTACCACCGTCCATATCATATGAATACACTCCAATTGGCCATCCTACATGCTAATTAAAACCCACAATTAAATATATTTGAGTGTTGTATGTATAAGTACACAGTTAGCTATGTGTATATGAGTGGCATGTACACAACTAACTGTGTGTATATAAGTGGCATTGTATAATCAAACAAAATTCTTTAACACAAACAATAACTTTCCTTTAATTGTTGTCCAAATAACTATATATCTGTACACACTAAAATCTTTTGAAGGTATAAACCTTTCAATGTTCAGAGTTTGTCAGCATTTTCAAGGGAGCTGCATGAGTGTATAGTGACTACACCATTGTACTTGAATGTGCATAGATGTGTACTGCTGTACAGGTTATATAAAACAGTTCAGCAAGAGAGTAGCTGGAAACCAACAATTGTACACTATATATTAAATAACGTATCAAGATTGAGATACTCTAACAAAGCAGTCACCTTTAATCAAATAAAAATTGTGATACCTCCATTCTGAAATCACATTCCATCTCAGAGGGTTTAATTTTCAAAAATGTCCTGGAGACATGCCCCCAGAACCCGTAGGTTGGCTTGCTGCTAGTGTACTTTGCACACTAAAGTGTGCACGAAGGTGTGCCTTCCCTGTAGCATCATTTCATATTGACCCCTCCAGATTGACCCCTTTAAAAATTTTGACCCCTTTCAAAGATGATTAATACATCTACACACTGATTTTTTAGCTTTATTTCCCTGAGTGATATGTCTCGTAGGCATGGCAAGTAATCATTTTTTATTAGCAAACTCGATCACGTACTGTTGTTTTTGAAAGGTGAAAACTGTGACAGTGTAGCTGAGTCACAAAAGATATGGGAATAATATTATGTGGAGTACCCTGGTTTGAACTCTAGACACTTGTATTGACATTTTCACTTACATTTTTTGTTTCCTATTATTGCTGCTTAAAACTGATCTATTAGAGGAGTCAAGAGGTTCAACACTAACTGGAATCCCTTTTACAACATTTGGAATTCCAAGTGGAATCTGATGAATGGAATCTATGAAATCATAGCTTTCTCCATATATGGTAATGAAACAAGAGACACAATTATATAATATCTACACATTAGAGAAATCCTACTCATAGACATTAAGCCACACTGGGGCATAGTTGCATAACGCATAACTAACAGGTGTCAGCACACTGTACTATATATTACTGAAAAGATCGAGATACTCTAATAGAGCAGTCAATGACTCTAATAAAACAGTCACATACATTTATAACTTTTTTTTTTTTTGTCTTTAGCTTTAACACTAGGCACCCATAAGTTAAATATCCTATGCCCCTGCCACATATAGCTATATGTCATAGTATATAGTTGTGTCTTGTTTCACTAAAGCACATGGATCTCTATTAGCTATACACACTAGTCTACTGCATGTACATTTTCATTGAACCACTATTACTTACAAAATATTCTTGATCTTCCAAACTGGCCAACTTATATCTGACTTAAATTGTTTCAAGCACCATACACATTTAAAAAAATCTAATGATAACACAAACTGTTGGCTATACTGTACAAAAGGAGCTGCAACCATCACATGTTTTGACAATAATAATTATAGTTATACAATTAGTGTTACCTTGTATGCCCTTTGCACTACACAGTCACAATAATCATGCTTACTATTTTTTACAATACTTGTACATTATATATCATGTTCACTACAGATTACAATGTTATAAGGCTTACACTAAAAGTCAACATCGATATCTTTATGCTTTCCCTGCACAAAAGTGCTAAAGCAACACATGAATTGTATCATTAAAACACAGTATTAGTTTTACAGACCTTTTTCCAATTGAAGCAAGAGAGTTATTGGTAGGTCCATCAGTAGGATCATCAGTAGGTCCATCGGTAGGATCATCAGTGGGTCCATCAGTAGGTTCATCAGTAGGTCCATCAGTAGGTTCATCCATAACCTAAATGTCATCACCAATACTGATTGTGAAATAATGAACATCTATTACACTAACCTCTAACCACTCTCCAGCACTGTAGGGTTGTTTAGGTGCTGTTGAATGAAAATCAAAATGAAATGTGTAGCTGACAGTATTAAGTAAGTACAGTTAATGGACACTATCCATCTTCACAATAGCAAGTGACCATTCAATTAGGGATGTGGTGAATATGCCAGCAATTTTTGGAGATAATTATTGGTGATATGCCTCCGGATGTAAATGTACAAGTATTTGAAAATCCTTTAGGTCTTTTGTTTGATGATGCGTCAATATAATCCACACATAAAACTGACTAAATGTCATAAGGAGTGCAGAAAGTAGGGCTGGGCGGTATTTCAGTATTATACAGTATTTCAATGAAACAATACCTGTATTGCCAAGATTTCAGTGAAACAATTGTTACAATATCAATATTACCACGGTTATCACCACTGATAAGTGTTTTTGACAGCTGTTTCGGGGCCAGAAATTATTACATTGTATCACAGGCAAGTGCCTGGTGCTTTCAAGCCTAAAATTATTACAAAAGGTACCCTAATAGAATAATCAACTACCGGTATACAACAGTTACCTATTAATACCGCAATAATTGCAATATTCTTCCACACACCGGGTATCAAAAAAGTTTCATACTTGTTCCACTGAATTGTAAAATACCCAATTTTGCATTATGACACTCTACTATAGTAGCTATGTATGCGTTGAGCTGAATCCTCAAAATCATTTAATAACTCACGGATGCAGTTACACACGATTTTGAAATTTGGCTCATTTGTAGTACTGCTTGACCCGCTAAAAATATTTCAAAATCTTTTTGTTCAAATGTCTGACATAATATTTACGGCCAATCAAAATTTTCACAATACATTTTCTATGGGGAAGCCATATAAGTACAGTGTCCATTACAGCCCTTTCCTGAACTTGCAATGAAGCCAAACCGTACATGTCTGTTGTTGACACCTTTGCTGTTACCACTAATTATCTGGTTGGCTGAAATGTTAACTTTGTTGAGAAAAAATCCACTTTTAATTTTTAGCTGTTTTTCAGGATTCAGCTCAACTTGTAATTGAGCTTAATAGGAACACTTGTACCTTTATTGTTTCTGGTGTGAGCTGATACATGAAAAAAGGTTCAAAAAGACAAACATATTTTCACAGTCAGTAATGCAAACTTTATCTATGTTAAAAGGTATACTATAAGGGAAATCAACACTTAACATTAGAGATCATAGTAGAGCAGCTAACAGAAAGGGGGTGGACACTCAGGACATAAACAGCAAACTTTTGTTATTCTACTTATGCCTGTATCTTTTATTAGTTTTAGTAGTAACAACTTTATCCTATGCTTTAGCCAATAATGATTTTAAAAAGCCTATTATGCTTTTGAGCAATCAAGCCTAATATGGCCAAATTATGTTTTCAAAATCACAAGATCTGACAGTTCTATTAGAGCGTATCGGAGTAAGTGACTGCTCTATTAGAATAGCTTTATCATCTATAAGGCTAATCTTATGTTTCATGGATGTGTTGGGTCACTGCTTTTTGAAACTAGCTATATATAAATCATGTGATCTCTTGAAAAGAGTACTAAGAGCTGTAGACTGATGAATATTGCAAAAGCAGTCATTAGTATAGCAGCAAAGTGAAATAAATAATAGTAGTTGCACTGAATGCCTACAACAAGTGCCAAAACTCTCTCCAGGCAACCATGGATTACCACCAACATAAAGCATCTAAGTCATCAAAAGCAATAGAGCTCATCAAGCAAACCATTCTGATGACCGGAAACTTATAATAAAAAGAAGGTGCAGCAGGAACATAGAAGTTGACTTGTAACTTCTAACTGACAATAAGGCATCTCCCAAGGAACTGTTTGGCTCCATCACTATGTAAATTACTTTCCTAACCAAGTAAGATTGAAAGTAAGCCAGCCAGTAAGCAGATGATGTTCTAATTCCACAACATGCCTTATTCCCCAAAGAGATCTAAACTCTGTGAATTTTTAAGAATATCCAAAAAAATACACTTCTTGTATTGCAGAATGCTCCATACAAGAAGTTCCCTTTATTAAATATTTAGGTGTCATTATCAACTATCAGCTAACTTGCAATGACCATAAAACCATTATAAAGACAATTACAAAGAAGGCTAAGGGATTTTTTGCATTGAAAACTGTTCTCTTGACTGACCAAGGTCAAACACAACTGTTATAAGAGCCTAGTAAGACCAATCTTATAATATGCATCAATAGTCTTTTCACCACATACCATAAATGGTATAACATCCACTGAAAAAAGCACAAAGATTTATTTGTGGTGACTATTCTAGGTACTCCAGCATAACTAATACTAAGATCGATATACTCTGATAAAGCAGTCAAATCTAGATACTCTAATAGAGCAGTCATAGTATTCTTCAGAGGGGCAGTGTAGCAAGTTTATAAGGGGTAGCTACTGTCATTGTCTGCATGTAATGACCTTTTTTTTTGGGGGGGGGGGGGGGGGGGGGTCTTCAACCTACAGTTTGGGTGAAGTTGTGATTCAAAATGGAAACTTCCTTGCCCCTGGGGCCCCACTTTAACTCTGCCCTGGGCCCCTTAATTTCTCTGGGTGGCCCTGGGCCTGAGTCAAATATGCTCAAAATTTGCCCAAAATGCTTTCAGGAATTTACCAAACTTTTCACCTATTATACTCTTCAGTGTTCCAATTATGCTTGCATTATTCTCCTAGGTTAGCAACATTTCTTACAATTACAGTATCTTGGAATTTTGTAATCAGTGAATGCTCTATTAGAATATTTCACTACAAAGTGACTGTTCTATTAGAGAATATCGATCTATTTTCATGGAAATAAGCTCCATAGTTTGAAATATCCACCTAATATGCTAGCATTATGCTGGCATAGCATTCCAGCCTAATATGCTTTTTATTATGCTGGCATATTTGATGTAGGCCTAACTGTTGGACTCCTTGCTGTTGTCCACTCTGGAAAGTTGTTGTTTTTTTTTGTACAAAACACTACACCAGCTTGTGGTACCAGAATGCTATTTAACCCCAATTTCATCTTGTGGTTACCCCTCAAGATTTAATTATAAATAATCCTCTTTTCATCATCTGTATAAGACTCTGAAACACATGTCATTGAAGCTTCTATAGATGACTTTAAAAGACATTAATTTTATTAAGTTAGACTTATATTATGATTTAACTACTTTGTTTCAACTTGTAATTTGTTATCCACCTACACTGCATACAGAGAGAGGTCTGCACAGCAAAAAATTATTAAATTAAATATTACTCTAATAAAACAGTCATGTGTAGCTAAAATTGATTTCAGAAAATTTATATTTTAGACATGCCATACAGGCTGTGAAACATTATAATTAATTACACAGTGTAAACAATCAGTCAGGAAAACATTATGAAGTGTGTATACTGCATTTTTCCATAGCTTTGTCACAATTTAATTTAAAATCTCAAAAATTGTCTTTACTGTGCTGGCATAATACTTGATACTTTTGCTAGCCCATTATTAGAATTATGTTGGCATAATTGACACCAGTCTAATTTCCCTATGCACCATGTTATACTACTATTGCACAATACCTGTTTTATCAGATAGCTAATGTATGTGCAGTCATACTTTGAATTGCCAGTGATGGGCGTTTTTCATGAGTGTAGCTAACAGATGATTTTCAAGTGCTGCTCAAAAACAATACTGTTCAGCACAATACTTTTATGAACCTAATGCCTAGATACTGCATGCTATTTGCTGTTAATATATAAAATAACAGCCGTTTTTTACATCTTTAGGGTATATTATGCTTTAGAGCTCTTAAAAATTTACAGAAATGCAGTAACTCACAGAGCCATCTTTAGATATATGATAATGAACAGGGGATTCTGTGGGTGCAACAAAATCATGATATTCTCTATCTTTGAATCTCATTTATCAAACAAGGATTAAGCCTTAGCATCGTATCTCTGTCGTTATCTATTCTTTGGAGCTAAAAAACACAGCCCATTTGATTTAGCCATATTTAGTCAATGTCAGTTGATAGTTACATTAAACTATTTACATTGATGTTTCACCTTTTTCCTTTAGTTGGTTGTACATTATATTGTAGTCTGTCTGACTGTATAATCACATTAGTATGAAGACTTTTTGACTGCTCTATTAGAGTATTTTGTTGTGTAAGTTGTAAATATTCATAGAGCCTTAAAATTCCTTCCTACACATCCTTATTCTTCACATATTGTGCTAGCATGATCGCCACATCCCTAATTTAGCTACTTACCTAGAACCACTAGTTTGAAACAGTTCTTTCCCAACAGTTGGTTTTGTTGATACCAGTAACAGCAATAATATCCTTCATCTTGAAACTTTACAAATTCAATACGCACACTTTTCTGTGATGAAATGTGTCTTTCAGACAAGTTTGGTAGACGTTTGAACCATTCATATCTGTCTGGATGTGCAGGAATGGTTACAGATAGATCTCCAGCACTACCAAATGGTGCAAAAACTATTCGAAGTCTACCTGCAACATGCACGCAAGCATACAAACATACATACGTATGTATGTACATACATACATACATACATACATACACATACGTACGTACATACATACGTATGTATGTACATTCAGACACACATTACATACATACATACATACGTACGTACGTACATACAGACATACATACACGTGCATACATATGTACGTACGTACTGTATTACACAACTACATTACATAATACTACTACAAATGGAATCATAACTTTGTGCACTGCTGTCTCCTTATTTTTAGTAGGCAGCATGTCAAACTGTTTCTTAGATAACTTTTAAATTGTAAAGAAGATGATACCAGTCTATTTCATTAACAACATTAATGTATGTGTTCAAGAATTTCCCTAACCAATTACATAAGTGGTTACTCATTATCATTAAATGAATTTAAAGTATAATATGAAAGGCTCAATAAAAAAGTTATATACAGTTTTTATTACGTTACAGATAGACCCAAAATCCCTAGCTGTGTTGTCGTGCCTGAGCAAAGCAAGGATATGCTACTACAGGGCCTGAGGGAGTCTAAATTCTGTAGAACCCTACTGAGGGTGCTTTGAAGTCTACCTTATTAGGCCACAGCTTGTTGATGTACCTTCACTGTGACACAATGTAGTGTAAATAGTAGCTCATTAAACCTCCCTCCATTAATTAGAATGGAACTTACTATCCAGTTAAACACCCACAAGCATTGCCAGTGTTACAGACACATAATTGCCATGTTTTTTGTATTGCCTTAGAGATAAGGATTTATTCAGACAAAAACAAGTTATCTATATGACTTTTAGATCCTTGTAGATAAGCAACTACCGTAATTCGCTTATTTTCGTGAAAATTTTTTTCGTGATAAATATTTTCGTATGATTTACGTGAATGACTGCTCTATTAGAGTAGTTCGATCTTGTACAAAAATTTTCGTGCAAGAAATTTTCGTACAAATCTTGCATACGAAAATTATTTTGCAACGAAAAAAAAGCAAGTTACGGTAATGAAATTCAATTATTCTATCTTGCTGTGGTCTTATTCAACTTAAACTATACCAGTAGGATAAGCAAACTTATTAAATCATAAAATACTATCAACTTACGAAGGAGACTTGGCTGTACAGTAGCCAGTAGAATAATGAGGATTATTATTGCTCGCATTCTTTAAACTGAAATATCATCATTGTAGCACTGTCTACAACACTGTCATTTATTTATATCTCAGTGAGGCCATACTTTCAAGAATAATTTACTTTAACTGTGTGGTAGTTATAGGCCATACAGTCCAGTAAGGTGTTAAATTGTTGCCTTTGACAAGCAGAAGTATTTATTGCAAACAGCTAATGCATCAAAATCAATTAAAGACCAAATATGCAATGTTGGCAATTAAAATGCAGTTTTGGTATAACATATTTAACAAAACCATATTCATCAAAGTACCCACAATCTTTCACTTGGATCTAAGCCAGTTATATCAAAGCAGTCATAAAATATCTTAAGTATTAACACTCATCCTTGGCTACACCTTGGACTCTGTCAGTAACAAAAATATTTTACTCTTGCTATATATAGATATTCTGTGATAACACCCTTAAGGGAATCCACAACTTGTCTGGCCTATTAATACTGTCATACTTCTTAACCACACAACGTTCAACTAGACACCACCACCCTAACCACTTTATCCATCTGGGTACACAAACCACCGACTATTAACACTCCTTCTTTCCGAGAACAATTATCGACTGGAATAACTTGCCAACTTCAGTGATTGAGTTGGAAAACATTAACATAATTACTAACCAATTACTATACATATAGCTGCATGTGTGTGTGTTATTTTCCTTGGGATGTTATTCACTCCCTGCATGCTGTCTTCTATATAAATAAGTAAAATATCTTTGTTATTGACACAAGTCAGATGAACTGAGGATGCATGAGTGTAGATGTTCTATGATGCTGTGATTTAACTGGCTTAAATCCAAGTAAAATACTGTGGGAATTTAGTGGCTTTATATTATATTCAACTTATTACGCTGACACTGTATTGTGATTACCAACATTGCACATTAATTTTGGTGTTTAATGCCTTACTGGACTATGTAGCTACCAATAAACTCTTTGAAGTATGGCTTCACTAGGATATACATACATAGTAATATTGGTTTGTAGCAAAGCAAGTAACCACTGCCAAGCACAGTACTGCAATATGTAATTAAATACTATGGTATGTATGTTTTGTAATAATTCTACAAAACCACAGTAGACTAAAACAGTAATATACAGTGATGGATCCAAGGAAAAGGGGAGGGAGTATGTGCCCCCCCTTCTCCGTTAACCAAAAAATACTAACAAAAATTTATGCAAGATTGAGACACTCCATCGAGTTACCATGTAGTCTAGAGAGTTCAGCTATGTTACAAATCACCCTGTAGAGAGATCAGCTACAAACAAATCACCCTGTGGAGAGTTCAGCCACAAACAAGTCACCCTGAGGAGAGTTCAGCCACCCTGTAGAGAGTTCAGCTACTTACAAACAAGTCACCTGGGCAGATAGAGAATTTGACTCACCTCTAGAGTTCAGCTACAAAAAGTCACCCAATAGCGTGTAGCTACAAGTCACCCTGTAGAGAGTTCAGCTACAATAAGTTGCCTTGTAGATACTGTAGTTCAGCTTATAACAAGTCATCCCGTAGAGAGTCCAGCTACAATAGTGTCACTCTGTATAGAATTCAACTACAAACAAATTAACTTCTGCTACAAGCCAGCCAAACTGTAAGAAAGAGAGTTCATTACTATAAAAATGAAAATATCAAAAGAATTGATCAGCTCTTGAATCTTTTCTCTTTTCTGCAGTAAAGAAAAAGAGACAAGCTTCAGGGCCAACCACAGGCCAGCTTTGGAGTATACAAATACAAAAATAAGTGATATCTATACCAAAACAGCAAAGCTATGAAATAAGGTGATGGAGTGTTTATACACAAGCCATGCAGGTAGCTAGAAATTATAATCAAGAATACAAAAGTTGCAGCTTTGGTACAGTGTAAGCTTTAACCTATGTAAGTTTGGAAATTAAAAAATGCAAAAAACTAACACTGCAGATTTTGATGGCATTATAAACTTGAGAAAACCATAGTTAGTTAGCTAGATGGTTAAAATTTAATTTAAAGCATGATCATCCTCAAACCCATGCCTAGCTCAGAAAATGTTGGTATGAAAGATGCTCATGGCATGTCTTGCAAACCATTCTTCCTTGGATTGTTTCATTAATAGCTGCATAATTTATATATATATATGTATTTTAAAAATGACATTCATTCGTCACTCCGACTATCTGCAGATGACTGTTTGCTTTATAAAGTTATAAATTGTAAAGACGATGCCATCAAGTTTCAAGAGGATCTGAACAAACTTTCTGTTGAGCAAAAAATTTGTGGAAACTCAAATGTAATGTAGCTAAATGTGTCACAGTCCAATGTATTAGACCTTTCTCAGCCTGGAATTCTGCATGATTATACTAGTGTAAAAATAATTTTAAAAAATTACAACATGGGAATAGAAACAGTAAAGAAACAAGAGCCAAACAAGCCAGTGTGTTGAGATCTCTATTTGGACTCAATGGATATGGTACGTAGAAACTAAGAAAAAAAACAGTAGTTTCTCCATAAATTAGGGGCAGATAAGTACTGAGAATGCTTCATTGCTTCTGTATAAATGTTTATTTGGAGATCTCTGTGTGTTTAACATGCTGGCTTGTTTGACTCTTGCTTCTTTACTTTTTTCAGGGATCTCTATTCCCATGTTTTAATTTTTATAATTATTTTTACACTAACTTGTTTACTTTTTATAAATATGGATACCAGACATGATAATTAGAGGTGCTGGTGGTGCTTGATGTTGCTCAGTATCAAGTCAGTCATGTACATTAGTATAGTTAGCTAATACTATCACTCAGTGTTATCAAACACCAATGTATTGTTTCCTTACTATTGAATGTATACTTTGTACTACACAGCTTTGATATATCCAACTACATATGTGACCGGATTTGCGAAAAGGGGTCTTCCACACACATCCAATTCTATGAACTCAGAAGACCATAACTCAGTATTCAAGAAGCATGTTAACCTGGAACTTTCTCCATCCACTAAGCTATGTTGGTTCTCAATACTGACCACACTTCAAATCAATAGCCATTTCCAATCTGAAGTTATGAGTTGTCAAAGTTGGTAAATTGGATGTGTGTGGAAGACCCCTTTTCGCAAATCCGGTCACATATAAGCAACATATAATACTGTAGGTAGTAGTAGTATGGCTTCAGTTAGGTGATCACAAGAAGTTAAGTACCCAGTGGTACACAACAACATTGCTACTCATAACATACTGTGGTTAATAAAATGTAGGTAATGATAAGGTTTCCAAGTGAACATGTTATTGTGAATAAATTGGATACTTATCAACGCATATTGACAGGGCCGCCCAGAGAAATTAAGGGACCCAGGGCAAAGAGTTAAAGTGGGCCCCAGAGGCAAGGAAGTTTCCATTCTGAATCACAATTTCACCCAAGCTGTAAGTTGAAGACAAAAAAAAGTTCATGACCTGCTGACAATGACAATAACTACCCCTCACCAACCTGCTACACTGCTCCTCTGAAGAATACGGTGACTGCTCTATTAGAGTATTTAGATCTGACTGCTCTATTAGAGTATATCGATCTTTTAAACAGGTGTTCAAGGGGCCCTTCATGGGGCCCAGGGAAAAATGCCCCAGTTGCCCCCCCCCCCGTGGGCGGCCCTGCATATTAACATATTGGTTACCCTTGCAGAGACTAAGTCAGAAGATCAATGGCAAAGTGAACCTAAAAGAAGCAAATTTGTTTGAAAGTGCAGATGTTAACATTGCAATATGCATTTAAAATAGGTCATGGACATGAAGAAAGACATAGGAAGGAAAGTTATGTAGTTTTTATCCCCAAAAAGTACTCACATTTTGCTCTAGCCCAGTTAGAAAAAGATGAACAAAATGGCTCAAAATGACAAATTTCAATTCTTTTAAAAAGTACTTTTATCAAGTCCTTTTGACTTCATCTTTGCTAGTGGACCTAAACTTCTTCCAAATTAACTTTTAAGGCTTCTTTTGAGGTTGGGAAAGGTTTCTAAGGTGGTGTTTAGTTGAGTGTTCTATTAGGATTTTGGAAAAACATATGTGATCTCTATTATGAACCACTACTGTGGCTCATGATATCAAATGGTCCGACACTATTTGTTTCAGAACAACACATATATTTGGGAGTATTATTAACTTATTGATGAAATTCTATCTTGATCAGCTCATACCGAGAGAGAGAGAGAGAGAGAGAGGGTAGCTATAACAAAATTTAATATCGTCAACTGAGTGAACTGACAAGACATCAAGAACTCTTAATTTTCTAAAACGCATTACAATGGTCTGTGAATATGCATCTGCTATTTGGGGCCCACAAGACATCGATTAGTTTGAAAAAGCACAGTGCTGTGCCGCTTGGACAATAAATCTGTCACACATATGTTATTTATTATGGCCAACCCTCAAGACAGGGGCGGATCCAGACTTATGGAAAGGGGGGGTCAAATGAGGCACTACATTGTCTCTGGTTTGATAGAGTGAGACCAAAAAAAAAAAAAAAAAAAGGTCACAGCCAGCTGACAATAGCTGCCCACCTCACCAACCACGCATTTATAGCTAATAAAGTACATAAAAATCCTTAAATAGCTCACTACACACTGTTCTAATACTCTGACTGCTTTATTAGAGTGATTGCTCTATTAGAGTATTTCAATCTTGGTATACTAAAAATTTTTGGAGGGGGGTCAAGAGCCCCCTTTGACCCCCCCCCCCCCCCCTGTATCCACCCCTGCCTCAAGACACATCGCAAGATTTCAAAACTTCAACTATTACACAAGGTACTCCATCAACTATTATTATCCATCACAACTCCATCTTACAATTTGACACCAGAATGTGAAACAGGACATAATTATCACCCACAACATTTCATCTTCCGATGCTCATCTACCACATCATACCTAAGTTTTAAAACAATTAATTCCCTACCAACAAGAATCATAGAAATCAATAACCCCAAACAATCTTATAAGAACATTTTTGTTAATGTCTGTATACTAATCATTATTAGCTATGTATTTTTAATGGATGGATATACAAACAAGGTTACAATAATAAAGTTTGGATCAAAAACAAAGTTTAAATCAAAAATAAAGTTTAGGCATTAGGCGTTTGTTCAAATCCATATCCTACATCATTCCAATGATTATCAAGGCTTACTTTGAAAGTAGAGACAGTTGGTGCTGAAACAACTTCTGCTGGTAGGGAGTTCCATGTATTTATCACTCGCTGGTTTAAAAAAATTTGACCTGTAATGGTTTTTTGAAAAGTTTCATGTAGAGTCTTCTTTTGTGATGCATAGAACTTAGAGTAAAGTACCTTGACCAGTCAACATCATAATAACCATGCAAAAGCTTGTGTCACGGTGCAAGGAAGGTTTAAGAGAAGATTTTAAAAGCCCAGGTGCAAATTATACAAGGGAAACTTTGGAGTCTACTATGGAGTTAACAAAAACAGATTTTGAGAAAGATCTAGATATACCTATATGCATGCACTTCTCCAAGTTAAGGTTCAGTAATTCCAATCTTGCATGTTATTCAAGTCGCTTTGGAGTTTTGCCACATCACATATACTTCTAATTATTGAAAATATCTTTGTGTCATCTGCAAAAACCCAATTGACCAGGGTAATGCACCCAATTGTGCATTACACCTGATTGCACATTACACTGATCACACCAGCTAGACTGTCTGGTAACACCAGACCAAGGAGTTGTTTGCTCGACTTAAAACCACAATTATATTTTGCTAGCTAGTACTTATTGTGATGCATACAATTAAACTAATTTTGGTACATCTTTGATGTTCAGTGAATGCGATCGATGACAAACTTTGCTTGGCTTAACAATCCAGTGACTACACCTGATCTATGGTTAAGTCAAAAAACACCTGTAAATTTCACCTAAGTACATGTAATCTGTAAATTCATTGACCCGGCACACCCATTGGTTAAAGTTCATTAGTTACACCCATGGTTTGCTTCATCTTAACTTATTTATTTATTTATTATCAAACTGGATAGGCAGCACTGCTGATACACCCAGGAAAGAAAAAAAGATAAGAAATAATTTACAATTAGATTAGTTAATTAGATACTAGATTGAAATATAGTTAATGAATTGGATGCTACAGTAGTTGGAGGTGATGTGTTCCATTCCTTAATTGTTCTGGGGAAGAAACTGTTCATATATGAAGATGCTCTGGGGAAGAAACTGTTCATATATGAAGATGTTCTGGTAAACGGATGTATAATGGAGGATTGGTGATGAAGTCTTGTTGAGTAGGACGTGTTTGGTAGTATGGTGGTACTTGAAGTGCAATAAGGTTATTGTTAGCTTTGTAGAGCAGCCTTCTTGCGTCTCTCTTCCAAGGTGGGCCATTGCAATTGATGGAGCATTGATGTTACACTGCTGTATCTACTGTAGTCAATTAACACCCAACGGGCAGCCCTTCTTTGGATCTTTTCAATGTTGGTAATATAAACTGCTTGATAAGGGTCCCATACAGTGCTGGCATATTTTAAGGTAGGCCAACAAGGACTGAGATACGCAGATTCTTTAGTTGATTGGAGGCAGTTGGAAAGGATTCTCTTGATGAAATTAAATACTTTAGATGCCTTAGGCACAGTGTTGTTTATATGTGAAATAAAGGACATTGTTTTGTCAAGCATCACAGCTATATAGGTAAGGATATTGATTGACGCTTTTCAGGGTATGGCTCTCAATAAGATAGTTTGTAAGAAGTGGACTAAAAGATCTGTAGCATTGTAAATTGACTCATTTGTCTATGTTCAATCTCATCTGCCAGCATTTGCACCATCCAGTAATTAGATTAAGGTCTTGCTGTAATATCTCAGTATCTCTTGGGGAATCAATCACACAGTACAGAATACAGTCATCTGCAAATAATCTCAACTTTGAAGAAACACCAAATCCAATGTCTTTTATGTAGATAAGAAACAGCAGAGGACCCAGTACAGTGCCCTGAGGAACTCCGGACTTAACTCGAACCCACTTAGATGCAGTACCATCAACAGTAACACGTCGTAATCTGTTTGATAACCAGAGTGATTATCAATTCAAGCACCTCACCACCAATACCATATTTCTTTAGTTTACATAGTAATCTTTGATGAGGAGCTGTGTCAAAAGCTTTTTGGAAGTCAAGCTTGATAAGGTCTACTTGTTTTTGTTGGTCAAGTGTTCTCTGAACATCCTCTACTACATTAATTAGCTGCGTTTCACATGAACTTTTGCAACAATAGATAAATTTTATAATAAGGCTTTATAGCACATAACAGTAACCATTTCCCCTAGCAACCTGAATCTCTCATTATTTTTAGGTGATAACGTCTGAAGTAACTTCTCCAAAGTTTGAAAGGATAGCATATATAGTACTGTATAGTAGAGACCACAAAGGAGTAGGCGTGGCCCAGGGATAAAATCACCCAAACACCAGCCTCAATTTATAACGCTATGGAATTTAAAAATAAAATATTTAACAGAATTTTATACTGACTGACTGAGTAACTGACTGATGCCTTCAAACAAGCGTTACTCGGTAACGGCTAAGGCTACGGGCTTGATTTTTTCACTGTTCGACATCGCTTCGGCCCGACAGGTGCCTTTTGGCATACCGCAGTACATACAGTGCATTCTTCATGGACTTACCAGTGTCCTCCTTTGTGTCCCATTCATCTTTGCTGACAACGAACAGTGTCGATTTGGCGGTAGCACGTGATGGCTTCCCTTCGTAACGGAAATTGTCCATATGTTTCATAGTGGCTATTTTTGATAGTAGAGGTGCTTTTCAAATAGTTCTTGATTTGTACTGCTGTGTAACAGATTGAACATAGCCCACAACGAAGCGTAATGGTACTTCACTTTTCAGACGATAATTGATATAACTGGGGCGCATGGCACCATTTCTTTCTTTCGGTATGCGTGGATTGCAGAGGTGCTTTTTGAACAGTTCTTGATTCAAAATGCTGCATAACGCATTGAACATAGCTGACAATGATGCATAATGGATACTTCAGTTTTCAGACGATAATTGGGGCGCACAGTGCCATTTCAGATGCGGAATGCATGGGTTCACCAGTCATAATAATTATTTATGAAAAAAGTTAACAAACAGGTAAGGAAATGCACAGTATAGATTTATTTATTTATAATGCTTTTTGAAGAACCTGCATCAAAGGTCTGTGGGAAACCTGTGCCACAGCCAGAAATGTACAGCTATACATTAATTATAATTAACTACATTAAAATATTACTAATTACTTAGCTATGTAGAGTAACTATGTACTTATTACTAATTTGTAGTTCAGTGTCATTAAGAGGGAGAAAATTGGTGGAGACCGGCTGTCTTGAACATCGGTGGCATGGACATAAGAAATGAAATGAACAGGATTGATCAGAGTTGAAGTTAACTGTAAAATGGTACCATAGATGCTTTGTGAGCTTTTGTTTGATGACATAAGGTGGTAAAGATAAGTTTATAACAGGTAGATGATTCCAAAGTCTTACAATTTGATTGAAAAATAGAAATGATGATGAGTGGTGGATACTGTCCTACGGTGGCATAGTTTTAAGTGACTACCAGATCTAGTGCTGTTAGTGTTAAAAGAGATAAAATTCTGATGTCAAAGTTGTCTGTTGGTGTATTCAGGGATTTGATCAGAAACATTAAATCGTTCAGTTCATAGATGTACATTAACGGTAATAAATTTAGTTGTAGTAGCCTTGATTTATAAGATGAGGTGTAGCCATTCAGTATGAATTTAGTAGCTCTACGCTGCACATGTTCTAGGGTAGTTATATCACTTATTAGCTGAGGTCTCCATATTTGACACTTCTTATTGTTTCACTGTGATATAATATCGTGCACTATATACTCCAGCTTGTTTCAGTACTTTTTATCAATGTGCTATGGTCCCTACTCTTCCAAATTTTTCTCTGTACTTGTATGTCATAAGATATGACATTTTGAAATTTGTGGTTTTCCCATACGTATCATGTAAGGGGGTTACAGTTGCGTCTTCTGGGAAATCACATAGCTAAATGAGGTGCAGTATTTCAACATATGGAGAAACCAAAATTTCAAAGAATTCATATATCAATTTTACATAATTTGTAGGTGTGAATGTCAACAATAAGTTTTAAATGGATAGCATATATAAATCTTAAGATATGACCTTCTTGGAATCCCATGATTTGTGTGATTACTGAAAAGGGGCAACCGGTGTCCCTCTCATAGACAATGTATAATATGGGAAAATTACAACTCCAAAATGTCATATCTCATGATTTATATGTGCTAGCCTTTTAAAACTTGGAGAGATTACTTTAGACATTGACACCTACAAATAATGTTTAAATGGTTGCTAGGGGCATAGTTAATTTTTTCCTTATTATGAATTTGTCTATTCTGGAAATCGCAATCACGTTATATAAATTATACAGTATGTTATTGCTATTAAATCAGACATGGTAATACAATCTCACATAGCCTGGTGTGGATAGTTGGATATGATGATGGAAATCTCCGCTACAATAAAGTGTTCACAGTTCCAGTGTCTGATCTCACTACTACGCCTAAAGTAGCTGCCTGTGGGAGTTCTGTATGTAATGACACAGTCAGCCATAATTCCTAACTCTGATCCTCCTATATTGCTGGATGGAGATGACCGCATGCAGTAACACTACAGTTTCTACTGTGGTTGCATTTGATCCAAATACTAATTCATGGAAAGAAGTGGCCCAAGAGCTCATTACACTGTTGCTAACCTGCCTGGACATTGTGTCATATTGGTTGTGGGTGGTTGCACAGAGACCAGAAATTTAAATAAGACAAACTCCACCGGCCTGAAAACTACAGAGCTTTACTATGTTTCCAGTAAACATTTATAGTAATGTGAGACATGCATGTGTGCATCGTATACATCACTTGTACTTTGATGTATGCATATACACAAAGGTAGTTTCAAAATCACAATCTATTGCATGGATACATGCATAATATAACGTATAACTCACCTAACTTGCATGTGCTACACAATATTAGCACTGGACACACTTATATACGTACCTGCTGTTTATGCATGTAATAGTTTATGATTGCTTACTTTGTGTACATATAAATTATTGATTTGTTGCACTTTGATTTTGCCAACGACATAAAACTTCATTGTCAAAAGTGGAAAAACAAAAAAAAACATTGAATTTACATGTTAATGGTAGTACAGTAAAATACAAGCTTGCTATTTAAAATACTTCTGCATACACGCACAACCGTTATCGGTGCATCATGCATTGTTGTATGTTATATTCAAAGAGTGGAATGTTCATATGTAACTGCATGCACCTGTGACCATTTGCCAGAGCTTTGTATGTAAATAGTGTATACATGTCATGCAAGACTGTCATTTTCTGTGCTAATGGAATCACTATAATATTTTTTGTGAGGATTTTAAATGCTGTGCGTAATATTCATGCCATGGCGACTGATTTGAATATTCATCATAAAGACTACGCAAAAGTTACGTTGTTTCATTGACATGTTTTTCGGTTCTATCAGAAAGCAAATTCCACATGATAATGTCTGTTTTGTGCTGCTAACAAATCATAGTTATGCATATTGCGTGCATAATTTAATTGATATTTTGTATTAATTTTGTTATACATTATACTGTAGTTAGTAGCTATACACATTGGAAGATTAATTATATTCATGGGCTGGTATTGATCATGCATTATTCATGCTTTAATGCTGTACTAAATATATAGTATGAATACAAATAGCTAAGGGTGACAAAGTATAAATTAATTTTGGTGTTTGAATAGTATAGTTTAAAGAGCACAACAAGAGGATTATCTAAACAGTGAAATTCTCAATGTGTCATCCTTGTTTGTGCAACGTTTAGTTTCTAATATACAATGCTTGCAAGAATTCTTTGAATGCAGTACTCAAGAAATACATTGTAATCGGTTTTTCAGCTTTTTGTAATAAATTAGTCTTTTAACAATCATTGCAGCATATTTTTCTTATAATGATACCATTTTTGGAAACTCTTCTAAATTATATACTCCTGATTCAGCATCTTTTGTGCAAAATTGTGACAGGATCTGTGAAAAGGGGTCTTATAGCCTTTTCAATAGCATGTACTTGGCAACCCAGAATTTGACTGGTGATAAGATACGTAGCAGCTTGAAATTTGATCACAGTATACCCTCTATAGGCTAGCACTATTGCTGAGTGAATTTAAAGGTGATAGATTAAACACAAGACAAGTTGTAACTTGGAAGTTTGGAAAGACTACAAGATCTCTTTTTGCAGATCCAGTCATGATTAACTTATGTGTATGTACTAAAGGGTGCATTCAAGAATTAAAGCATTACAGAACAAATTAGAAGGTTGTATTTCTCAAAATACATAAATCAGTTGATTGATTTAAGGAATACAAAGCATCAGGTGAGTTATTATTACATGCGCATGCTATTACAGTCACAAGCATTTAAGCTATTGCATATACAAAATGCTCATACACTAGCTAGTTTTATAAATTTTAAAATAGCTACATGTTAATAACTAATTTTCAATCATTCACTGTAGCTACATAAACTGGAACAATGAAATTATTTCATTGGGGGAAAACACTGCTTCTTTGCAAAACAAAATAATTATTAATTTATTTTATTTATATCATACACTATGATAGTAGTGTATAGTAGGGACTACAAAGGAGTAGGCGTGGCCCACAGGATAAGATCACCCAAAAGCCAGCCTCAAGTTTCCCTGACGACAATGAGGCAGTATTGGTTAGGTAAAACATATAGTACGTGCTCCAAGAACTGTTCAAAAAGCACCTCTGTAATCCACGCATACAAAAAGAAATGGTAACGCATGCACCCCGGTTATATCAATTATCATTTGAAAAGTGAGGTATCCATTACGCTTCGTTGTCGGCTATGTTCAACCCATTACATAGCAGTACAAATCAAGAACTGTTTGAAAAGCACCTCTGCTATCAAAAGAGCCATTATGACAAATACGGACGATTTCTGTTCTTGTTTCCATTACGAAAGGAGCCATCATGTGCTATCGACAAATCGACACTTTTCGCTGTCAGCAAAGATGAATGAGACACAAAGGAGGACACTGGTAAGTCCATGAAGAATGCATTGTACATACTGCAGTATGCCAAAAGCACCTGTCGGGCCGAAGCAATGTCGAACAGTGAAAAAATCAAGCCCATAGCCTTAGCCGTTATCGAGTTACGCTTGTTTGAAGGCATCAGTCAGTTACTCAGTCAGTCAGTCAGCAGAAGATTCCGTTAAATAAATATTTTTTTAAAAATTCCATAGCAACTTGTTGAAAGCGTTTCGGGTCAATTTGAAAACTTGTTTGGGCTATAGGTAACATTACTCAATCTCAAAAAATCAGTCCCTCAAAATATTTAGTTCTATGGCATATTATCTGTGATAATATACTCTTGCACTCCTGGGGTATATTATCTATGCATTAGGGTTGGGAAATATTGAATTTTGTGACATGCGATTATTGCATGGGCCATTTAATGCGATTATTGCAATATTGCATGTGAAAATTGAAACACAACCACACAGCTTGAAAAGTCCATATGACTACTTGTTTTCACTGAGAATTAGTTCACAAACACACCTTCTTTGCTAACAAGTTAACTAATTGACATAGTTAGCAATAATATGTACAAACTGTATAAAATATGAGGTCTAGAGGAGACAAAAATTAGACGATACACGCGATAATTATTGCAAAATGCGATAATATTGCGAAGGCAAATACATGCGATAATGGTATTGTGAGCACTTGCTATAGGCAATATTGGCATTTATTGAAATATTGCTCAACCCTACTATGCATAGATATACTTTAGTTATTTATTTATTGCAGATACACATATGAAATTACGAAAATGGTGAGGTACAAAGAAGATAGAACAATATAATTGAAAAAGTGATGTGAAGGACAAATGTCAATCAATGCCAAAAGCCTATGAAAACTACTTATTTAACTACAACTTACAATAAATGCTAACTGCAGCTTAAAATTAATTACGAGGGTAAGGGAGCTTAGCACAACAAGGGCATACAAAATTGAAAGTACAGTTATTAAATTAGCTAGTTTTAAAATGATGATCTGCCATAAATATTCGAATTATAGTTTTTGCTTAATTGTGTCGAAGGAAAGGGTAAGATCAATTATTGGCAGAGCATTCCATAATCTGATACTAACCCCAGGTACCTGGGATTAGTATATCTATGATCTATGGGTACCGTATAGCCTAGCTAAATGTTTCGAAGGGGAGCAATGTTGCTAAAACTAAAATTTTCGCGGATTTGCAAGCATTCCGAAAGTATATATGCAGGTCAAAATATTTCGAAGATAAAAATTTCACTGGTAGTGAACCCCCAAAAACCACGAAATCAGCGAAAATTTCCCCCCTCAAAATATATCATAAAGGCTTATTTAATATACTTTTAAGAGGTTAATTAAATTACAGCAAACGTAATTTACGCACTTGGCCCCACTTGCACCCGGTCCGTAAACTAGCTATAACCAATGCAACCCCCAAGGGGTCCGCAACTCCCTGGAAATCTCGTACAGCCCTCTTTGAAATCTTGCTGAAATCTTTGCTTTTGAAATCTGAAATCTCTGAAAATCGTTGTAAAGTTCCGTATATTTCTCGTATACTTCCGTATTTGCAGTGTCACGTATGCTACGTACAGCATCCCCACAAGTTTGCAGAGAACTCGAGAAAGAACTCCTCGTATCACGTGACACTATTATTGCGTATATCTAATGTTTCAAATGTTCTGAAATCTTGAAATCTTGCCATAATCACTTGAAATCTTGAAAAAATTGCAAACTGAGAAAATGAGATTTGAAATCTCGCACAGGATTTACCTTTTTGGAGTTGCGGACCCCTTGTGCAACCCCACCTGTAACATTCGCAACTGGTTCACATAGCTACTAATACGGTTGGTGATCAATGCAGTAGCTATAGCTACGGTAGCTAGCTAAATGAATAGCTACAACAGCGTTTGTAACTGCATGCTAAAGCTTCACATTTGATAGGATTCAAATGTAGCTAATTGAATTTCAGTTTTCCGGGTGCATTTTTCAGTGAAACCAGGAAAGTATGTATCTATCTGGTGTCTCGTTAAAGATATGAACTAGCTATCTTTAGACAAAGCAAAGATCTATACTTTTTAGGCGTGAGGTTTTAATACTGCCACATAGACTACGCTGATTCTGCAATGGCCGATCTACGTATTCCCGAAGGAAAAAGAAGTAAGCGAACTGTTTGTGTAATTTGGATTTCATTTTGGATTTTTATTCGTTGGGCGTCGGGTTGCATTAACTAGCTACCTGACTATAGCTTATCGAGTTCATTTTCCTTGACAACCGTAACTATGATATCCGCCATGTTTATGAACAACGTTAACCACAGTGATAGTGGATTGTTTGCGTGTATTAGTCTTTTACTTTTAGACTAATAGGCGAGCTTGTGTTTATTAGTTATGCACTTGTCAATTTCATGCCCCACCCCCCCACCCCCGGGGAGGGTGGGGGAATACAGGGAATTTGACAAATCGTGATGTCAAATTCCCCACTATTGGGGCAAAATCGGCTGTCAAATCCCCACTATGTCCCCACCCCCATAGTAGGGGATTTGACAACACCTCAAGGATGACTAAGCGCATATTTCATGCATGCAACTAGTAATAAACCTGCCCTGTAGCTATAGTAAAATTATAACAAGTGCGATTTTATTGTTTAGAAATGCAACTACCGAAAACCGGTCAGTGAATTGGACAACTGTCAATTGCCCCAGGGGTGGGGACAAGAAGCAATGTCAAATCCCCACCTGGGGTGTGGGGACGCCCGGGGGTGGGAGGGTGGGGCATGAAATTGACAAGTGCATTACAAGCAGGACAAAGAAAACTTATGATTCTCTTGTTAACCCACACACAGGGAAAGGCACCGGCAATAAAATTATACATATAAATTCTCAATAGGTTTATTGTTCTGTAGAATTATTCTGAATTGAACAGACTATGGCGGAAAAATTATGCCAGATTATTCCTGTTATTATAGTTTGTTCAATTTGGCATTAATTTTACAGAGCAACTAAACGTATTGTAGAATTGCATGTATTATTTTTCTGTAACTTTACCTGTGCCAATTTCCTCGTTCCGAGATATGTCATCAGGTGATCTTTGAAGGATTTGATGGAGTGGTCATTCGTGACTCCTGCCTCAAAAATTGATGGGGCAGCTGGTCCCTCTGGTATTGATGCAGCTGTGCATGTATACCTCCTGTCTCTAATGACTTGTGTGACTCTCTTGCATCCATTGCTCAAAGCTGCCATGCATAGCCTTTTCCATTCTTCTACTACCCAAGCTGTGTTACTTGCTGATGCCTCCAATGCCTTTAGTTCCTTGAATCAGTATGTTTCATTGCATAACTTACTGCCTCCTCTTTACCAATGTCTATAGGGAGGCTTCTTCTTTACTGATGGTGAATGTTTGCTATCAGAAGAGGGAACCGCTCAGGGTGATCCTCTAGCTATGTCCATGTATTCTCTTTCTACTGTTCCTCTTATACAAAGGTTGGAAGGTATAGCAACTCAAATTTGGTTTGCTGATGATACTACTGTTGCTGGGTCTCTTGTTGATTTGGTGGAAGCAACTGTCCACCTTGGAACCTGGCTTTAGTCATTATGTGAATGTTTCAAAGTCTTGATTGGTCATCTCCCTTCGAATAACCACTGAAGGTCACCCCTATCTTGGAGCTCTCCTGAATTTATATCCACTTTTATTCAAGACAAGGTGTCTCTGAAGGGATGATGTCCTGAAACTTTCAAATTTTGTCTCTAGTCAGCCCCATGCTGTGTACTCTGTCATGATTCATGGTTTATCAAGCTCTGCCTCCATCCTCCTAATGACTCTGAGCGGACAATACTAGCTTTGCTGATTTGGCTTGGGGGTCTTGGAATTTTTGATCCTTGTAAATCTGCCCAAGACAACTACCACTTTTCAGTTCCATCATGTCTCCCTTAGCTTCAGCCATCTTAAACCAGCTTTCATCCTCTATTTTTCAACAGCAGTATACTCTCAAACAAGAGGCTTTGTCTATCAAGCGTAAGAATCTTTCTAACAGTTTTTCATCTTTTTACTCAACCTTCTCTACCAGTCTTCAGCTATCTTTGAAACTCACAGGTGAGAAAGGTGCATCCTCTTTGCTGTCCACCCTGCCAATGGTTTTGCTCTTCACAAGGGTGACTTTTGTAATGCAGTCACATTTCATTATGGTTGGTCACCCCAGAATCTCCCTGCAAACTGTGTTTGTGGCAGATCTAACAGTATTGAACATGCCCAAATGGAGCTTTCTCTACCATTCACCACAATAATATCCGAGATCTAACAGCTGATTTACTGTCTGAAGTCTGCCACGATGTGTATCCACTGAGCCCCCTCCCTTCAATCTTTGACTGGTGAGTCTCTCTTCCTCCATACTGATGCTGGTGCTCACCTAGATATCAAGGCATCTAGCTTCTGAGGTTGTTGGTTTCAACCTAAATATTTAACCCATATACTCACTCTAACTGTTCCAACCCAACATGAAAGTGTGAAGCATCATCAATTCACTGCTGTACAGAATTGCATCATGCAAAGAGTGTTCTGCTATTTCTGCTTTGCAAGCCTATGTTTGACGAGACTTCAGGGTTGCCTATAAGTGTCTGGCCTTCCTCTTGTCTCTCATCCTTATTGTAACATGATGAGCTGGCTTCGCTGCCGTTTTGGCTTTTCCCTTTTGCAATCGGCCATCATGTGCATCAGGAGTTGTCATCCCTCCTCCTGTCATCCCCTTAAGGGTTATATTCCAGCCTCAGTTGACCTAGCACTGGGGGAGGGACGCTTTGGGATTGTCTAAGCCCCTTTTTCATTTTTCTCTTCTTTCCTTTTCTCTGTTTAGGTTCTGTTGTTTTAGTTTTGTAGGTGTAGGTATAGGCAAAACCTTTTTAAATAGAACATCTTAGCTTAGAGTTACAGTGTGGTGGATGGGTGTGCCATTAGGGCTGGTTCTTCTATCCTTTAATAAAAGAAAGAAAGAAAAAAAAGCAGGATTTATTCCTGAAGTTGCTGAAAATCCACTGAGAAAACATCTTGGCGATTCTTGAATGCGTTGGGCCAATCCACATCCAATGCAGTTCCTGAGGTTGTGGAACTGGTCTCACGCCTCGATCTCCATGCTCGTACAAACTCCACAATTAGTAACACTCATTACTATCCATTCATGGGTTCACATTCACTCAAGCCTCCACCAAATACAGCAATATCAAAGAGGTGAACATATATTTTTATGTTCACTCCCAATGGTTTTGCACTGGAACAAGCATGTTTTCGTGTTGTAAACATGTTTGTGTGCCTGAATCATCTATATGAAACGTATGGAATATTTTTGAAGCCTCATAACTCACTTGTTCTTACCCATATCAAAGCACTTTTTGATAAACAGTTCAATGTTTTAATTAGCTTCACAGCACTAGTAGATGTTTGGGCAGCTGGCCCATGTAACAAGAGTAATTAACAAAAAAAATGAGGGTTGAACCAACTATACTCTGCTGACTTGATTTGTTGTACAGGACTTGCACGTCTTAACACTCTCGTACAAATCAAGTCAGGGAAAGCAGTACTGAACTAAGCTATAGCCACAAGTGGATAGTACATGAGGTTTTCTAACTAACTGTGCAGTTTGTACAAGCATGAAGAGGTGTGAGACCTTGAGAAATGCCCTGGATGTGGACTGGCCCAGTGCATTCAGGAAACATTGAATTTGTCCATGAGTGGATTTTCAGCAGTTTTACAACTTCAGGAATTAATTTTGTAACTAAACACTTACAAGATTGCTTATTAGCCTAAATGTCAAAACTAATACACATAAAACAAACCACTATCACTGCGGTTGTTCATAAACATGGCAGATACTGTGGTTGCTAAGGAGATGAAAGAACTCTGTCAAAAGTGGGGTTAATTTCAATAAGATATTTTATTTTGATCAGTTTGGCCATAGATATAACAACTCTTTGCTACTGGGCAGAGGAGGTCAGAAGTGCTTCAAGCACTACTTACTTTAATTGCATATTTTGACTTGAGATCTCATGCTAGTTGCAACACAAAAACCAGCAGTTCATTAGATATTTAGATTGTGCTTTGTATCAAACAGTACAGTAGTACTCTTTAGTAGGGCTAAAGTAGGGTTACCAAATGTAAAAAAATGAAATCTTGAATGCTAACTGCTGGTAGCTACATGTTGTTCTAACTCTCACACAGATGTAGTGGCGGTAAATATTCCATTGCCTTCTTCAATCAAAATATCTGCTAAGTCTGAGATTACAAGCTGTAACTTTCTGCTGCCTTGATCTTTATCACAATACTGGAGTTCAACCTTCCACTGCGTCTTCACCTAAAAAGCATTGGTGAGGTAGGCTTCCTGTCGCTACATTATTTGAGCATGATTTCGGGATACAAAAATGGGTTTTTGTCTACAGACACCAAATGAATGATAGCCAAAACTTCCTCACATCACAGTAGTAGTCTTCCATCAACAAAGAGGTCACATACGAAGTATGGTTAAATTTGAAGGTTGCAAACCATCTGGGTGAACCTGGAATAGGACAAGATATGCCGACAATTACACCTTGATTACAAAACGTGCCCCATTAACTGCTTAAAAATAGAAACCTCAGTGTAAAACAAAAGAGTCATAAAGTGTATAGTAGCAACGTTGTTGTTGCCTGCATGCAGTTTAACACTTAGCCAATCCAATCAGACTCATGTGACTGAGCTTGGGTATGATCACTGATGATACACTGCTTAAATTGTGCCAACCTATGCAGAAATGTAAAAATTACCATGTGTAGACACTGTTAATAGCACCGCACGAGATGTCAAGTGTACAGATCACGATAATAGTGGAAATCATGTGAATTTGATGTTATTTGTCTTAGCACCTTTTAGCTTTATTTACAGCTTCTGACAAAAATAATCTTGTTGCTAGCTATACTTTATGGATGCTGCTGTTATTTTACGGAAAAATCTCTAGTAGGTTGGGCAAGCTATCTTGTTAAGGTGTGATTTTGCCTTATCTCGATGTAATTATTACTGTGTATAACTGTGTACTGATTGCTGCAAGCATTATTTTAATATCTGTGGTTTGTACAGTAAAATACGTACTACTGTAATCAGTATTAACATTCAGTACAATGCATTTGATAAATCTACAGTAATACATTTCTGCTTAGTCTGTTGTTGCTGATAGCTCAATGGCTATTTCCATTCTATATGATTCTAACCTTGTACTTGTTGATTAATATTTGGTATAAACAGTTCTCAGAATTATTATATAAGGAGAAATGACTCACACAAACCACATGGGTTACTACAGTATGCATATTTATTGTTCAAAATGTTCTTTTAATTGGTTCACTCGATATAGCTATCTAACATGCTTGAAGGCATTAAAATATTTTTTCATATGAATTTAGCTGTCCATACAGAATTTAATGATCAGTTAAACCTATTAATTGCGTTAGCTTGCACAATTAAACTGTAGTAAACACTAGTGCATTATTATAACTTGCCTTGAGCTCCACCTCATCAAGTTATGCAGAGTTGTATACTTGCATGTGTATAAGTTTTACTAAAAATGTGTAATTTGCATAAACTGTTGCTACATTATACGTGGTAACACAGATTGAATGAAGTTATGATTATTCCTTCTGCTTTTGTATGTAAATATGATTTTTTAACTTTTCTAATGTGTGGACAATGAAGCAAGCATGGTATTATCACTCTACAGTATGGTATTATCATACAGTATATGCTAGTATCATACAGTACAGTATACATAGTTAGTGTGGTAGTACTGTAGTAGGAATCAGGAAGGTTTACTTTTTCACAAAAGCCAACCTCACAATACCTTCATGGCACCTTGGCAGAGCAGAGCCCAAAGGTGCCTTGAATATGACCTGAAATGCTTCCAATAGGATTTTTATATTTTCTATTGGCTGACTGCCTAACTGACCGATGCCTTCAGACAAGCTTAACTTGATTATGGCTAAGGCTACAGGCTTGATTTCTTTCACTGTTCGACATTACTTCAGCCTGATCTGACTGGTGCATTTTAGCATACCACAGTACATACAATGCATGCTTCATGGACTTACCTGTGCCTTCCTTTACATCCCATTTATCTTTGCTGAAAGTGCAAGGTGTTGATTCAAGGTAGTACTGCATGATGGCATCCTTATACATTTTAATGGTATCATCTGAGTTATCCAGGATTGATTGCAGAGGTCCTTCTCCTTCTTTTGTAATGCTGTGCAACAGGCTGAGCATAGCTATTTTGTAATGGCCACTTTGCTTTTTTAGTAATTTGATAGTTGGGTATGTGTTCAGAAAACAATAAGTCTGGCGCCATTCTTCTAATGCAATATGCACAGATTCTCCAGTCATAATAATGAAGTAAACAAACTTGTACAAGGAAAAATTAGGAATTTAAGTTTGATTACGGATCAAAGAAATAAAACAACGGAGGTTTCCTACACCTGAAATAGGACATTTAATCCCTACTGATCAGGGATTAATATATACTAGTATATTTGTGACCAAATTTTTGATAATAGTTGATCTACGCACACACCAGTTAAGTTCACTTTTCACCATGAATGGATAGCCACACCAATACTCTACACGTTTGCACCACAGCCATGTTACTGATTTGCTCAGGATACTTTTCACGAGTGGATTTTTAGAGACATGTGCCAACCACTAGGAAGGCTCTGGCACCTTGTAATGTCACTGGCCAGCTGAAACACGAGACTAGAGACATGAACAGCCTTGGACAGTTGCCCAGACATTTTCTATATATGTTTCTTTAATTTTCAGTTGCACAGGTGGTCTTGAGAGCTCAATATTAAGGCTGGAGACACCATATGACCCATTCAGCCATTTTCTGTTCATATATCAATCACTTATCCCCCACCACCCCCACCCATGATGATGTGCTTGTGTCACAGATACCGAAAAAAGGTGCTCAAAATCATGGTTATATCAATAACTAATTTGCTATGGATTGAAGTGAAATAAACACTATGGTTAGCTGCATTCAAGGTGAAAATTTCAAACTCTTGGCTTTTGACCTTCCCAAACTATACTGGATTGAATTATTTAAAATCACATATCTCACAATCTATTGATGTGACAGTTTTCCCACATTTAAGGTGTCGATGGCCTCCCTTGTTTTGCTACTTTTTATTTCTTTAATCCCTAACTGAACTTAAACTTGCTATATTTTCCTTGTACATGTATTGTGTACATATGCATTGTTACAGGAGATGACACACCTGAGGCACGTGACACTAACACACATATTGTGCCATATTGTGCAACAAAGTGGAGGGAGTTGGGAGAAGCCCTAGGATTCCTACCTTCACAGCTTGACATCATAAACATTGATCATCCCAACAGTTGTGAGGAGAGATGTAAAGTGATGTTACAAAAATGGGTGAAACAAGACCTCTCAGCTACATGGGGCAACCTCATTGATGCTGTGAAGGCTATTCATTCAGTTCCTTGTGCATTACTTAACTCTAGTGAAGGTATGTATGTGTACATATTGAACAACGAATAGACTGTGACACATATGCAAACTGTTCTTTTAGCATGTTTAAGAGTTGTGGGAAATCCAGACTTATTGCCCAATAGGTTTAATTTTTCAATATAAAGACACCGTCAAATTTATTTCATAGTCCAAATCATCCATGGTTAAATGGTCTAGCAGCTTCAAGCCCAGTAGGCCCAGTTTCAACGCCCCATACAAAAGGTCTGGGGTCTTCATGTAGTTCTGGCCAACCAGGGATGGCTGTATGTTGCTGTACAGCTCCATATTGTTTAAAGAATTGTACTGTAAAATTCCTTAAATTTTAGACAGTTTTGAGTCCTACATGAATGGTCCATAACTTGGCCTAATCCTTACACATTCCTCTTAACCCTTTGGCCTCTCCTTCACCCCTGTCCACCACCCGTATTGGAGTTTACCTGATGCAGCCAACCTCAACAAGTAAACTATTTGAAATAGCAAAACGTATAGCCAAAAGATTGATTATATATTTTCCAATAGAATTGTTGATTGTTTACTATAGAAACATATGACTAAGCTAGAAAACTCGCCTTCAAAATTTTCTGGTTATGTATCATTGCTATTTATGCTGCACAACTCATTATAGGTGTCATCATGAATCACCATGTTAACATTTGTTTCTTAAAGGTCAAGTTTTGCAGTCAGTCTCCAAGTATCTAAAAGAAAGGTACATCCAAACTAGGCTTCATGTACCAGATGATGGTACCGAAGATATATGGCAACTCCTCTACCCTGAACATTTTGTGAACATGCTACTTATAAAACACCACAAAAGACGGGGAGAAAAGGAAATTTCCGATGTAGCTGGTATTATGAGGGAAGGCTTAATGAAATTTATCGATGGATCATCGCACACACAAGTACATGAAAAGTTATCTCAACTACAGGATGGTAAGTTGTATTACAACAAGTTTGAGACTTTTCAGCTCTCTGACATATTTAATCCTATTTATTGCGACAGTGGAGCTACTATAGATCCTAAAATGATACTAATTAATGGAGCACCGGGTAAGGGAAAAACAACACTCTGTAAAGAAATGGCTTACCGCTGGGCTAAAGGATCACTACTAAATGATACTACACTTGTTTTCTTACTGTTTTTACGTGACCCAGCAATACAAAGAATTTATGATTTAAACGATCTGGTTCATTACTTCTACAATTTTAAGCAGTCAGCAGCTGACCTATCAGCACAGTGTGCTGATGTGTTATTTAAAATAGACAATATTGACATTACAATAATATTAGATGGCTTAGATGAATTTTCTAGTACTAAAGACAATTTGCTCATTAGCAACATTTTAAAGCATGAAGTCTTGACACGTTGTACTGTGGTAGTCACCTCTCGTCCTATTGCCACAGAAATACTTCAAAAACGTGCTGATGTTACAGTAGAAGTATTGGGTTTTACAGAGGAAAGTAAGAAATCTTATATTGAGCAGGAGCTTCAAGATTACCCCAACAAATCTCAGCGTCTATTGTCTTTTCTCCATGATAACCACACCATCAACAGTGCTTGCTACATACCCATCATGTTAACTATTCTGGTGTACACATTTAAGGATTATGAAGAACTACCAAAAGATGAAACTGAGTTATATGAAAAGTTTATTTGTTTAACAATCTCTCGGTTTCTGCAAAAGCTGGGTGGTGGGTCAGCCAACACAGCATTGTCTATTAAACATTTGTCAGAAATGCATCACCAGTATTTAATACATCTCTCCCAGCTTGCTTTTGAAGCTTTAAAGCATCAAAAACACATATTTACAAAGGAAAGTTTTAGTGCCAATTTCATATTAGCATTCAATAATTTTCATGGCCTTGGTCTTTTGAACTACACCCAGTATACAAGTTATAAACACAAAATCGACAAGTGTATTTCTTATAACTTTGTGCATTTGTCAATTCAAGAATATTTGGCAGCTTATTACATAAACATGCTTGATATTTCTGATCAGTTCAAACTACTTAAAAATACATTTTTTGTAAATAACTTCATGCATATATGAAGCATGTTTATTCAAATAAACAAATCCAACATGCATGAATTTCAAACACTGTTAACTTACAGTCATGTATCTGAAATTTCCAATGAAGCCAAGAATAAACTGTTATCAATTGTTGAAGGATTAAGTTTATTTGAGGATTTTTACAAAGTTGCAAGACTCACAGTTGTTACTTCTGGTACATTTCGCATATTATGTTACAAAAATAGTGAAAAAAATCTTTCTGAACCAGAGCCTCGAACAAGTGGTTATCATCAAAATACATTTTATTTCTTTCAGTACTACGACCCATTTGTTGGAATTAATTGCTTTAAGCTATACTTATCATTATGCAGTACTGATGAAAGTGTTAATTATTTGATAGAAATTTATTTACTTGATAAGAGTATGCATGAAATTGCTTATTATGATATATTGTTAGAGCTGATGTGTAACCATAATCTTGCAATGATGCTGCTGACCAGTACTACACTATTGGCATGTAGAGCAAAACCACGACAAATATCTGATGTGCTTGATATGAATGATTCTTTAAAGAGTATCATAATAAGAGATTGTCATATCACTAGTGATAGTGCAAAAGTCTTGTCATCATATCTGATTAAAATTAACACATTAGAGCACTTCATAATTGAAAATACATCTATCGATACATTATTACCCATTATTGATGGTTTAAAAACATTATCTCAGTTGAAATGTATTATATTAGCTGACATCAACTTATTAGGGAAAGTGGTGAATGACTTAGCAGATGTGATTAAAATTAATACTTGTCTTGAAGAAGTGCACTTGCAAAATAATAAGTTACATTCCACTGCAGTCGTGATTCTACAAGCATTAAAAGGAACTTCAAATCTTAAAATTTTAGATTTAATTAACAACAACATGTCAGGAAGAGTGGTGGATGACTTGGCAGATGTAATAAAATGTAATACTTGTCTAGAAGAACTCCATTTGTACAATAATAATTTACAATTGTCTGCGGTTGAAATTTTACAAGAATTAAAAAGAATTTCGTCTCTTAAAAAACTGGATTTAAATAGCAACACTTTATCAGAAAAAGTAGCGAATGATTTGGCAGATGTTATCAAATCTAACACTTGTCTAGAGGAATTACATCTGGAGAATAATAACTTGCAATCATCTGCAATAGTAATTTTGAAATCCCTAAAACTAACTACAAATCTTAGGAAGCTAAACTTAAATGGGAACAACATATCAAAAAAAGTGGTACATGACTTAGCAGAAGTCATCAAACATAACACCTGTCTAGAAGAGCTTTATTTGGGGGGTAATAATTTACAACCATCAGCGGTTATAGTTTTACATGCATTGAAAGGAATTTCAAGTCTCAGAAAGCTAAGCTTAAATAGCAATAACATGTCAGAGAAAGTAGTGGATGACTTAGCAGATGTCATAAAAAATAACACCTGTCTAGAAGAACTATATTTGGATTCTAACAATTTACAATCTTTCACTGTAGTAATTTTACAAGCTTTAAAACAACTTTGGAGTCTTAAGAAGCTTAGCTTAAATAACAACAACATGTCAAATGAAGTGGTATATGACTTGGCAGATGTAATTAAACATAATTTTCATCTAGAAGAGCTCAGTTTGGACAGTAATGATTTACAATCATCCATGGCAATAATTTTACATGCATTAAAAAAAGTTTCAAATCTTAAAAAGTTGAATCTAAATAATATTCGTATATCCAAAAATGTGCTAATTGACTTGGCAGATGTGATAAAATGTAACACTTGTCTAGAAGAACTTCACTTGTTTTATAACAATTTACAGTCATCAGCTGTTGTTATTTTACATGCTTTAAAACAGATATCAAGTCTTAAGAAATTAAACTTGAATAGCAACTACATGTCAGAAGAGGTTGTGGATGACTTGGCAGATGTGATAAAAAGAAACACTGGTCTACAAGAACTTCATTTGGACTATAACTTTTTTCAGTCATCTACAGTTGTAGTATTACAAGCTTTAAAAACAGTTTATCATCTTCAAAAACTAAACCTGAACTACAACTATATGTCAGAAGAAGTGGTACATGATTTAGCAGATGTGATTAGCAACAACAATTGTCTAGAAGAGCTTCAATTATATAATAATAATTTAGGGTCATCAGCAGTTGTGATATTACAAGCACTAACAAGAATTTCAGGTCTTACAGTGCTTAACTTAAGTTGCAATAACATGTCAGAAAATGTGGTGAATGACTTGGCAAGTGTAATAAAAAATAACCCTTATATAGAAGAACTCTTTTTGGATCATAATAATTTACAATCACCTGTAGTTGTAGTGTTACAAGCACTGAAAAGGACTTCACATTTAAAAAACCTGAACTTGAACGGCAACAATATGTCCGCAAAAGTGGTGAATGACTTGGCAGATGCCATCAAAAGTAATACATCTCTTGAAGAACTCCACTTGTTCAGTAATGATTTACAGTCATCTGCAGTTGTAATTTTACAGGCTTTAAAAGAAATTTCAACCCTTACGAAACTGAACTTGAATAGTAACAATATGTCAGGAAAGGTAGTAAATGACTTGGCAGATGCAATCAAAAGCAACACTTATCTAGAAGAGCTTTATTTGGGCTGTAATAATTTGCAGTCATTGGCAGCTGATATTTTACAAGCATTAAGAGAAATTTCAACTCTTAAAATTTTGGACTTAGGTAACAATAATATGTCAGGAAAAGTGGTGAATTGCTTGGCAGATGTCATCAAAAGTAATACTTGTCTAGAAGAACTGTATTTGGACTATAATAATTTACAATCTACTGCAACAGTTATTCTGCAAGCTTTACAAGGAATTTCAACTCTTCAGAAACTAAACTTGAATGGTAACAATATGTCAGAAAATGTGGTGGACAACTTGGCAATTGTGATCAAAAACAATGCTTGTCTCGAAGAAATTCATTTGTTCGAAAATAATTTTGGATCATCTGTGATTGTGTCTTTACAAGTGTTGAAGGAAAACCCACTTTTTAAAAACATTGTCAAATTTTAATGGGTGACATCACATGAGCAGTGAAAGTAGTACAGTCACCATTTCGTAGAACAGTACAACTTTTAAATCAATCATCAAAGCTAGCACATAACCTAAGCAAGCAAGGTACAGTACTTGTTCTAAATCAGGCACAACGTGTTTTCAAGTCTTACCATGACTCTGTCTAAAAGATGCTATTGTACTCTAGCTTTTTTGAGCATATCCCCAATGCCTTTTCTTGTGCTAACTGCACTTAAACTTCAGTAAACATTATACATTACTGTTGTGGTTCTTCTGGAATACAAGTATTCCACCTAAAACGTATATAGTGCCATGTCAACTATACTCACTTATATACATTTGTGTATATACATATATTTATAAGTATTCGTATATCAAAGTAAATAATTTACTTTTGCTTTATATAAAGAGAACTAAATTATTTCTTATAAAAATAATACCTAAAATTAAAGATTAAACTAGTCTGTTAAAATGAGACGCCACACTAACCAGATCCATCGGAGATGGAGCTCTGTCAAAATTCAAAATGACTGGATGATGATTGAGCACCGTGAATGCAAGCAATGGCAGATCGCAGAAAAGAGAAAGAGAGAGCAGCAAAGCCAACCCAGGGTAACAGTAATTTTCCCCCCACTTAATTGGTGAACAAAAGAGAAGCCAGACATTTGCAGAAGAAGCATTCTACGTACTATACTTAGTGATGTTTGCTGCAGTGCAAATACAGAGCAACTCAAGTATTCAGTGGTCCTTTTATTATCCGAACTCATTGGGCCCTGGATATTCAAAAAGTTGGGAAAAATGAAGCCCATACATTTATATACAGTGCCCTGTTTAACCACTCTAATAGAATACATGCTTAGACAAAAATAATACTTCTGAATCAATAGAATAGTCCATTGCTGCTGTTCAGATAACAGAATGTTTGGTTAATCAATGACTGGACCATGTACTGTATAGCACTTACACCAAGTATATTTGTATGCATGAAGGCAATTTTTTGTGAGTTTAATCATGAGGTAGTTAGGGTTGAAAAGTGCGAACACTAGTTGGCCTTGAAATCACCAAAGATTTTCCTCCATGCATGCACAGACAATGAAAGCCATCTTAATGCTTAACAAGTAAACCGGTCTTTGGCTTCTTCACCAGGTATAAGTACTGTACCTTCTTTTATTGTATTAACCTCCCTCTTGATATATGGCAGAAAAGACGAACATGGAAGCTTGCAACAGTATGATTAGGTACGGACTATGGAAGTACCAGGCTTGGGATTTAAACCCAGCTCAGCTATAATAATAATATTATTTGTATTTTTAATCAATCCATGGTTAGTTCATGTGGGTGGTCCCTTCAAATAATAAGATAATAAGTTTAGGGCAAAATTGCAGTATAGATTGTTTATTGGCAAGTTACTTTAATAGTATCAGTTTTTAAATCTAAAATAATTGTTAAAAGTCCAATATAATTATAGCTTCTGGGGGTTGCACCATGCATGTTGTATGTCAGCTCTAGAATCAACACTGGGCCAGGTGAATAATTGGTGCCAAATTTAACTGTCAATAATGATGGCCTAAATATCATAGAATTGTGTGCATTTGGATGAAATGGCAATTTGCATAGGCATATCTAAGGTTAGATTTGCCCTCTTGATTTTAATTGCCCCCTAGATTTTAGGACAACTTTCACACTAAATCAGGCTATGAATTGCTCACACACTGTTAAAGTACAGAAAGATTTTTATTCATTTTAATTTAGTCTGAAAATCATTTACATTCTCAGTGGCAACAACTTTGTTTGGCAGGGAGGGAGTTCCAGATCCCAATGGTTGATGACAGGAACGGTTAAACAGAAGACAAGTCACAAATAGAGGCTGTACACATGTTTACTGTACATGTGGAAAGTATGCAATATGAAGCCCTTGGGCAAAAGAGTTCAAATTTTTCCACTATCTAATAAAACACCCAATTTTTGAAAAGAAAATTCAACCAACCATTAAATGTATTGTGATACCGCCTCATTGTTCTTCTACCACTTAACTCTGAGTACAACAACCATCAAATAGCTATGATCTCAAAAACACAATCCTAAGCTTTTCTTCAGACCTGTGTCAATATTTAAGGCATTCAACTATAACATGTGTAACCCCGACCACATTGTAGTTCCTTTGTACAGTTATCAGGTCACTTAAATTTTTGCACTGAGCATATATGATTAGTTTAGTCTTCTCTTGAAGAAAAGTATTTTATGACTCAGTATGATATATATTGTGCAGTTCAGCAACTAGACATCACTAAGCAAATAGCCACACTTATCAATAATTATTTAGATTCACAAATGAAGTAAAGGTACATAGGTTTGTTTGTCTTATCACCTTAGATGAGCACATGTACACCCTATTACTTTATATCATGGCCACTTGGGATTTGCTTGATAACTATATTGCTACATAGTCATCTCATCACATTTGTATATATAAAATACCATGTGACTGAGTTGTTTAGTAAATATCCTGATTTGTTAGTTGTGTTACATATCCAGTGTACTTTCATTGGATATTGCTATTCCACTAGGAAAGGCTAATAAAGCCTGTAAATGCAGAATTTTGACACTAATACGATCATAAAAATCTCAGGCTCATCGGTGACTTGATCCTCCAGCAAGATCCAATCTATATATGCACGTGACAAAGGTGCCACAAGAGCTGTAGACGTTTAGTTCAAGTGAAAAGGACATTTCTAGTTCTATAATGAAACAGTGGAACCTCTCTTAACAAGCTCCCTGAATTAAGGACACAACAGAAAAAACCTCCATAATAAGGACAAAAATTTTGGTCCCAACAGGTCTGGTTAATACATTTTGTACCCTGAAAGAAGAAAACCTCTATATTACAGCAAAAAGTGGCCAAAAATTCTGGGTCCCAAAATGTCTAAAATAGAGAGGTTCCACTGTACTTTTTTCAATCTCACATTTCAGCAGATGCTTGACTCAGGGGCTGATCCAGGGGGGGTGGATGGGGTGGCTAGCCACCCACCCTGGATTAAACTATATATCACGGCATGCAAATTAAGCATTAACAGCTCATACTAATCATATAAAACACTACTTGTACACATTTTTCTGCTATGTTTAGTTGCAAACTCTTTACATATTTGTTCAACATTCAGTTGAAAGCTAAATCCTTGCATTGCTAACACCCCAAGGTTGCCCAGTCTTTCATCCGTCATAGTGGTGCGCAACCACAAATGAATTTGCCTGAGACAAGAAAAGGTCCTTTCTGCTTCAGTGCTTCCAATCGGAAGTATTACCAATATGCACAGGAGTTCTCTTATATTGGGGAAGAATATTGGATCTGCATCTTCACTCAGCAAGTGAGTTATAGACTTCTCCTTTAAAGTGGCATGGAATTTATTGCAGTGAGCTTTCCATCTAGCAAGTTCACTGTCAAGGTCATCTTCTGCTGGTAGCAAATGACTCCATTTAGATTTTAAGATGGTACACAGTTGATGTTCGTCTTTTGTGGTAATTACAGTGGGCACCAATGCACACAGTTCATAATGTGCTCGTGTATCTACAGAAAATCTGGCTTCCAATTCACTTATAATTGAGTCTAACAAAGGAATGGTAATTGTCACTCTCCAGTAATCAGTTGGTGAGCTTACTGTAGGGTTTGGTCTAGTTTGACGGCCTCTTATAACACGGGGCATACTTTCGCTGCTGCTAATATCCCTGCATAGATTTAGAGCTTTATGATAAATTCTATTATGTTCAGCATTTACATTTTCACGAAGTTGCTTGTAATGCTCCTTGACTTCATCAACTTTTTTAAAACCAAAGTATACCTCTTGTAGTCTACCTTGTAAACATTCTGCAATTGGTTTAATCGGCTCCAATAATTCTTTTGATAGCAAAAATGCAACCACGTGCTCAAAGCTAGTAAAAATGTGCTTCAAACCATTAGCAGTGCTACGAGATTCAGAATCCCAGTTCCAAGTATTTCCATCAGGATAAATTTCATTGTCATCATCAGCAGGTGAACAAATATGTTCCCAAGTCTTAATAAGGTAAGGATACAATTCTAAAATTGTGGTGAAAGTATTATGCCGTTCAACCCATCTTGTTTTACACAGCCCATTTATCTTAGATTTCCTGGCAGATGGACACAAGCGCTGAATTATGTGTTCAAGAAACCGTTGTCTCTTTGGAGAGTTGTGGAAGTATAAGAACGCCTGATGACAGTTATCAATCATATTTTTTACAGCTTGAACCTTTGAAGAATGGCATATTACTAGATTCAAACTATGCAGGCAGCAACCTTGAAATTCTGCATCTGGTGCATTATTCTTTATATGTGCTTGTACACCAGAATTTGAAGAGCTCATGGAAGCTGTTGTATCGTATGCCTGCCCTCGGCAATTTTTAACATCAATTTCATGTTTTTGTAAAACTTGCAAGATGCCATCTGCAATGCTTTTCCCAGTTATCCTCTGAAGAAAATGGAAGTCAAGTAACACTTCGTGCTTTATTGGCTTCACACGAAAATTTTCATTATCAATTTCCAAGAACCTTAAGCAAACCGACAAAATCTCCTTACCATGAGATGTAGCTTCATCAGCAATTAATGAAAAATGTGGACACTTCTGTATGCAGGTTCGATAAAATGCACGAATTTGGTCAGCAGCTATTTCCAGTATCTCGTTTTGAACGGTCTTACTGGTATATTTTGCATTCTTTGGACCAAGTATTAAGTGTTCGCTCAGTGCTTTATTGTTCTTTGCCAGCAATCTAAGTATGGCAATGAAATTTCCTTCATTTCTTAATGGCTCCTGTGTAAAGTTCACCTTATCCTGATTGTGACCTTGGAGAGAAATTCGTTGCTTTGCACACAATAATACTGTCTCAGCAATTGTTGGCAATACTTCAGTATTAAATTTAAAATTCTTAGAGCTTTTATCAATTAACTGACTATCGATTCTTGATTCAGGATTAGCCCACCTTCTTGTAAATTCAAAGGCATGATCTACTGCTCTCAAATGATATGCATGTTTGGCATGCCTCTCCATCAACTCCTTGGATTTGTTGTAATTCTTGAAGGGCGTACACACAAATGCACCGAGATGTGTCTTTTCACTGTCAGTTAAAAACAAAATGCAGGGCAAACACCATCCTCCTTGACTATTCTCCAAACCATAACGTAACCATTTGTAATCTTGAAGCCATCGAGATTGAAAAGTTATCTGTTTTCTTTTCCTTCCTCCAGAAACAGTGAAGTAGACTGTGTCAAAATCAGTGCTCCTTAGATTGCTTTGTGATGAAGTAATCAATTCATATTTTTCATGATCTTTTATTATTCTTGATCTACTAATGGCCACTTGCAGAATATCACTAGATTCTGAGTTAGATACAAAGTTCACGTTAGGATAAGATGGCTCACCATTGCTATTAAATTCAACAGGATCACTATCATGGAAAGTTTCTGGTGCAACCTCACGGCAAAGCTCACCAGTTGATTGTTGAAGGCTCACTGTCAAATTATCTGGCCAGTTAGCTGCTTCAATGAAATCCGCATTAACTCTAATACTTTCAGTAGTGGAAGGGGTAGCCTCTGTCTCTTCATTTATGCCCTGAGATTGACATTCATTCCCATCACTGTCATTGTTGATACCACTTTCATTAGTGATTGTGACTGGAGTTTCACTTCCAGACTCAGTCTCATTGTCAATCAAACCTTCTTCCCCAACTTCACTGTCACTGTTACTTCCATCAGTAGTAAGGGTTTCACTTAGAGGATTCTGTCCTTGTTGGGCTATAACTTTTGATCTAAAATAATCTAAAATAGACCTGGACATCTGTACAAACTAGCACATGGCATCTACACTAACAGTGCACTTTATTTGAAGCAAAACCTTCAGGTGGACATTTATTATTATGGTTTTGTTCATTTACAGCTGCAGTTGTTAAATGGACATAATAGCACAGCTGCCAACAAGTTTTTAAACTATATGCTGTAGCTAGCTTTACAGTGTTTCTTCTAAACAGCTAGTACACTGTCTGAAATTCTAGCTAGTAGCTACATACAATTGTTCTTTTCAGTCAAAATCACTTCCAGATTCAATCTAATTCTTTGGTGGATTCAGGGTGGAGGGAAGGGGGCTACGGTAAAACTTTTGTTCTTATACAGTAACTGTTAGCTGCTACTGCTTTTCTTAGCTGCTACTGCTCTAACTACACTACAGTGTACAGATACAATTTATCCTAAAGGGACCCTTTTAGGATATTGTATCTGTACACTATAGTGTAGTTAGGGCAGTAGCAGTAGCAGCCAACAGTTACTGTATAAGAACAAAAGTTTTGAAACTAAGTAAAATTTGATCTAAATAGCATGTTTTGAACACCTAATTTTAAAAATTTTCCTGGGGGGGCATGCCCCCAGACCCCCCTAGACAGCTCGTGCTTCGCACTTCGCTAAGCGTGCTCCGCACGCTGTCTGCAGTCACCTCTCTCACCAGTGTATAGCTACACCCTTACTGCACATGTAAAGCTTGTGAACTAAGCCAGCCACCCCCTTTCATTTATTCCTGGATCAGCCCCTGTGACTGTCACAGAGGCTAAATGCAGAGGAATCCTAGGCTATGTGGCTCCTCAAGCACTTGCCTAAACTGTAAGCTGTCTGAGGATCTGGTCTGGGTTCTGCATGCAGCATGTTTCAGTTTCAATTTTCTGACTCTCTGTTTTGCAGGCTTTCTGTAGTCTCCTTGTAGGTCTGAGGGATAGTTTAGCTATAATCTATACCAAACACAGCCTATCTGTGAAAAAAGGGTGTGGATTCCAAAAAAGCCATGGTGAAAATCATAGGTTGTGGCTAAGAAATGGCTGCAATGATGCTAATGTCAATCATATTAATGACGAGCACCCTAGCTAGCTAGGCTGTTTTAGTCAATGTCACTGTCTTGATGATTCGTAACAACCTAGGATGTGTTGCCACAATGTCTGAGTGCTCGTCACTATGTGAGTTTCCAATGTAGCATAACCAACAGAAGCCAGCTAAGAGCTTGTTAATTTTGATTACATACATACAGGTTGATTAGCTAACTTTTGTTGTAATTTCCTGCCTTTGTCTCTTGTGGAAAATGGTTAGTGAAAGGAAAGAGAATTACTATTAATTTAATTGTTAATTTAATTAGTGATTACCTAGCTGTATATTCACCTCACTAACTGTCTAACTAGCTACAGGTTAGGCTATAGTGAATCCAGTGAGTTTAGTGAATCCAGTGATTGTAGTAAATACAGTGATTTATCAGTTGTACTCATATCAGTCTACTACAGTGGTTAATAGCTAGACAGCAAACTTGCTAATGTGATCATCCTCACCCAAGTAGTATCCACCTCAAGCCCTGGTAGCTCAAGACACCCACCTAAGTACCCTGATGATTGACCTTCAACATTGATGATCACATCATCCTCCAGACAGCTACGCAGCCTATATGCTGTTGTAGTGCCAGCTACTTCCTGGACACAAGCTGTCACCTTCAACTCTGCCAGCAACCTTTCCAGTGGTAATTCAGTATTTCACTTGCTCTCTGACTGCCCTTCATGAGCTAACTCACCTGCTTGCACTGCTAACTCACCTGTTTAGTTTTTTTTTCATTGTTCTCAACTTTGAACTTCACAGATGGTTCAGTTAGGTTTCTCAGGAGAGTTGTGTACTGGTTCTTCAAATTAACTCAGTGGAATTCAGGCCCACAGCCAGTTTTCTTGTTATCTATATACCCATGACATTTTCTCAACATCTTGTGTTTCTTGTATCAGCTATGTAATAAAAGTAAATCAGTTTTTAATCTTTGGTACTTACCATATTAATGTCACTTTGATTATTTCCCTCCCTATTTTTTCAGTCTGATCTCTGTGTTAGCTATACTCTTTGACTGAGACTTTTAGGGTTTCCACTCAAAATAGGAAGGTACTTCTTTTTTTTGGTTTTGGAGATTTTCACACAGACTGACCTATCACATAATTAAAAGCAAATAAGTGATAATTTATTACTGGATTGTTTGTAGCATTCAATATTAGCATAATTTTTTTTAACACACGTATATAAATATCCAAAAAGTCATCATGTGCCCATTATAGCTACATTGGACAGCCTATTCAGAAATCACTGTATTTTAGGTGATCTAAGATACCATATTACGGGAATAATTCACAGAAGAAATCATTTGCAAATTTTGCAATTTTAGATGCATTTGCAAATGTTTTCTTGCATTTTTTTCCTACCATTAAAAACCTTTTTTCATGGATCACACTGCTTGAAGTATCTTAGTTTACTACAGTGGTATATCCCCAGTATATGGAACAGTTAATTGTTTGTTATTTTAGTAGTTTTTCAGTAAACCCGCATTCACTGATGTTTTACTGAGAGTTTAAAACTTAGTAAAATAATTATGTTCCATATACTTAAGTTTACTGACACTTTACTATCAGTATAACTACAGTAAGGCATCTTAACAAATTAGTAAACTAAGAACCTTCAAGCAGTGTCAGTTGATGCAGCATTCATACAATGAGTGCATGAGTGGGTAGCTATACTCGCCTTGCTACTCGCTAAACTGCTATATATATACGTGACGGTATAGCCATGCAGTGAGGCATAGGACCATGTGATGGCAAATTCAAACAGAGATGCAAACTTCAATGAAAAAGTCAGTGCTACTCATACAAGAGAAATGGGGCAAATATAATAGACAAATTTCATAATAAGGAAAAAATTAACTGTTGCCCCTAGCAACCTAATTTTTACATTATTTGTAGGTGTCAGTGTCTAAAATTACCTCTCCAAGTTTTAAAAGGATAGTGCATAATACGCATATAAGTCATGCCATTCCAGTTGCCCCTTCTCGATAATCACGCAAATCATAGGATTCAAAGAACATCATAATATTATCTTAAAGCCTATATACACTATCCATTTAAAAGTTGGAGAGATTATTGTGACATTCACACCTACAAATTATGTAAAATTGATAAATAGATTCTTTGAAATTTTGGTGTCTCCATATGTTGAAATGCCTCATTAGATTTCCCAGAAGGGGCAACTGTAGCTCCTTACAGAGATATGTATGGGAAAACCACAAACTTCAAAATGTTATTTATCTTATGACACATATATGCTATCCTTTCAAAATCTGGAGAAGTTACTTCAGACGTTATCACCTAAAAATAATGAGAAATTCAGACAGTTATTATTAAGCACATACTATAAAGCCTTATTATGAAATTTGTCTATTGCAGCCCAACGATTCACTGTGCCGGAATGGCAAGTGCCGCCTCAAAGGCTAAGCATGCCTATTGTCCACGCTCATTATTGTGAATGCCTACTTCTCCAGCAAAGCATGCGCAGCGATCATGGTAGTCTGCCTGTTGCTTTCAATATCAGTGTTTAACATGTGTATATGGTTGCACTTATGCATGCTATAGTATACTACAAGATGTATAGAAGTCCTCATTTTGGTAAGAAATGCAATAATTAATGAACTGTATAACGGGAATGATTCGTGGAAGAAAACATTTGCAAATGATCCACTATTTCCTCATTCACTAGAAAAAGTTCGCGATTTATTGTATAAAGTAATTTGATAATTGGGCACGCGCCTACAACGGATTAATCATAGTTATAATAAATTAGCACTAGTTTGCTTTATCTTAAAGGTCAATCTGTGTTATAAAATCTCGAAGAAGACATTTTCCTACTCCACATGGACCAATGTACCCATTGTAGCTATGAGTTTTTTGTTCATGGTGACCATGCACTTTTTGGATGTTTACATGTGTTAACATTATGCTGGTATTGAATGCTACAAACAATCCAATAATGAATTAATTGCGTTATCTGAAAGGTCTATGTCTGTGTGAAAACCTCCAGAACTGTGACAACAAAAAAGAACACAGGAAAAATTCACAGTTTCCATGCAGTAATAAATCTACTCAGCAGATTCTAATTATACTGCAAGTGGAAGCCAGAGGGGTAAATTATTACAGCATCAATCACACAACCCCTGCACAACTTTATAGTATAGCCCATGTCAATATTTGCTTACAGTGGAACCTCTCTTATCCGGGCAGTCTAGTACATTCTACTGTCCATATCTCAGAAATGCATGCAGCTGAGAGATGAAATGCATGCTACTGAGAGATGAAATGCATGCTGCTGAGAGATGAAATACATGCTGCTGAAGTATAACTATTTTAACAATGTTATTATATTGCTATCAGTTTGTACTACACAGTTTAGTGGGTAGTACTACAGAGCATTCATGGTCACTCCCCTGGGTCACTCCCCTGGGTCACTCCCCTGGGCTATAGCTAAAAATATCACCCAGCAACCAAGTGGTACCTCTTTAGCTAATTAGCACTAAACAGCAACCTTTAGGCTTCCTCCTTGTGCTTTCATCTTCATTATGGTCAGTAGGCTACAACTATAGTACAAGCCACGTGGCTAATTTGGGGGAGGTGCCCAGATACTAGTTAGGTGGAGGTTCCACTGTACTCAACACAAGTTTACGTGCTTCCCATGCAGGGAGCAGGACCGCCCAGAGAAATTAAGGGGCCCAGGGCAAAGAGTTAAAGTGGGGCCCTTGACCCAAGTTGTAAGGTGAAGACCAAAAAAAAAAAAAAAGAAAAGGTCACAACCTGCTGGCAATGACAATAACTACCCATCACCAATTATCTATAAGCTTGCTACACTGCTCCTCTGAAGAATACTGTGACTGCTCTATTAGAGTATTTAGATCTGACTGCTCTATTAGAGTATATCGATCTTTTAAACAGGTATTCAGGGGGTCCTTCATGGGGCCTCCTGGGGCCCCTTTCAGGCTGGGGCCCGGGGCAAAATGCCCCAGTTGCCCCCCCTGTGGGCGGCCCTGGCAGGGAGAAATGAGTTACTGCATGCAAGTGACTTACAAGAAACTTAAAAGAGACATTTTTGCAAGAATTGTGCAAGACTTGCAAGCTAGACTTGCATTGCTTGCAAGAATCTTGCAAAGAAAAGGGACATTTTCCATGCAAGAATCTTGCTTGGAGACGGCTTGCAAGTCTTGTACATCATTTTTCCCTGGGTTGTTAACACCTTCTCCAGCCGCAACTTATTAATCGCAGGTATATTTGTAGCTATATTGAGCAAGTGGCTCTAATCGTAGGCTTTTTATGTTTTTAACAAAGCAGACTTGACACGTGATTTGTGGCGCAGTCACCCAGAATTCACACACTAGTTGTATGAAGGTAGGTTTTTGTTGAGTTTGAGGCGAGCCGCGGTTGGCACTCATTTAGTATTACTTGAATATTCAACTTTAGGGCACGTGCACAGTAATATTCCCCGAGCATTCAACTTTAGCAGTGGCGGATCCAGGGGGGGCACAGGGGGCACGTGCCCCCTCCCCCCTCCCTTAAAAAAATGTATATAAGATCGAGATACTCTAATAGAGCAGTCAATCACCAAATCACTGACCAATCACTCTAATAAAGCAGTCACAGTGTTCATGGGGAAGTGTAGCTTACTTAGGAAGCTATAAATAGGATTTTATTTTACATAACATACGTGATATAATATATTTGGTAAAGGATAACTAGCTATTATTGTTGTGACCTTTTTTTTTTTTTTTTTTTTGCTCTTCAACTTTTTTTCAGCAAGGTGCCCCCCCTCTTTCCAGACTCTGGATCCGCCCCTGTTTAGGGGGGACGTGTCTAGTAATATGCCCCGAGCATTCGACTTTAGGGACGCATCTTGTACTTTAGAGTTAGGGTTCAGGTTTGGTTTCTTCTTTACTGATATTATTATAGGCACATAGAATTAAGGCCACTACAATGAGATTACTTGTTTCTCATCAACCGCCAGCACCAAAATTTTCTTTTGCCCATGCGCACTCATTATTGCACGAGATGGCAGCATGGCTTTTTGAGTGTTGTGGTAGTGGGTTTATCACGTAGAAAAGCACTATTTCCATGAAAAACTGCAATCCCATTGAGATACAGACACCATTTATGAGTGTTTTTTACTTCTGTGTTGATTTAGAGAGCTTTCTGGAGCATCAACAACCACCAAGGCATCAACAGTGAGTGCTACAGTGTACATTAGACCATACACTAGCATTAGTATCGTGACCTGCATGCCCTATGTGCAGGGCCATCATATCTAAGAGACATAGTAGCTTTAGTGTTGCTACTTCTGCCACAAGCTTACACAGCCCCTCCCCCTAATAAGACTGACCAGCCTACATGTGCTAAGACTGCTGCTGTCTGCTGCTGCATGGTACATGACTCCAAGACTGGTGGAACTTTCGCAAAGGACTTGAATGCTATGTTACTGAAGTTGAAGTTTATGTGCACTTGGAATTTTACCCTCAGTGTGCACCAGTGCTTGGTGTGCATCCTGCCAATAGCCTAAAAATAAAAGATTATTATACTGGTTTTGTACAAATATGCTATGGCTTGTGCAATAATGAGATAATGAGATAACCCGCCCGCCCGCATGTGTTACTCTATGAGAAGTTGATGAGAAACAAGTTATCTCATTGTAGTGGCCTAAGGTACAAACTAAGGGTGTAGGGTAGCTGGCAGCGCAGTGATACAGTGGCCAGAGCACTAGCCTAGAGCATGGGAGGTCCCAGGTTCGAACCTCACTTTAGTCAACCTTTCCGGGGAGAAATCAGTTGCAAGATTCTTGCAAGAAACTTGCAAGAAAAGGGACATTTTCCGTGCTTACAAGAATATTGCAAGTTACTTGCAAGCATGACTTGCATGCTTGTAAGAATCTTGCAAGACTTGCAAATCTTGCAAGAAAAGACATTTTCCGTGCAAGAATCTTGCTTGAAAACTCTTTTTCCGTTTTGTTAGGTTTCTTTGTCTTTTTTTTTTTTTTATTCACGTGAGTGCCGTGACTCTAGGCACAGCCATTTTTGAAACTGCGGGGAAAACAAAAAAAAATGGCAGCACTTGTTGCATCGGGCGAACTTGGTCTGCGAAATAGATACTTCGCAGTCAGACATGGTCAAGTAAGTGTCAGTGTATGTGTATTCATATACAGGAAAGGACGGCTGTGCAGACTGGAAAGAGTTTTGCAAATTAACAAATTAATCAATCAAGTGTAAGTGGCGCCTATTATCGAACGGTAGCTACGTATACATCGAACTTAATTAACACACTAGGCGAGCTATACTCAACGTACCAAAACCAGTAAATGCTAACTAAAGACTTTTTGAGTTGTGTAGACCATCAAAACATTTTCTTCAGTGCATGGTTTCAAATCAAAACATATGTATGGGATTTGTCAAATCAAGCATTTTCAGGTGGTCAACATTAAAAGTTTTCAAACACTGGGTTAAACCTTTAAAAATTAAGAATTATGCATTGAACAAATCTAATATCTGTTTAATATCTTTTTTGAAACCTCAACTTGGTAAAACAGGCTGATCATAAAATCTCATCATTCCTTGTCCTTTGCTGTCCAATACAAAATACATGTATTTTACACTACACACAAAAACACTAATTTACAACCTTTAACTCACAAAATTTCTACAGCACACCATACCATACATTAAAAGAAAGCCCTTGAATTTCTCTAACCAATTCCGACCGTACAAATGGGAAAATGTTGCCATAGCGACAGTTATTTGCTGCTGATGATGACATAATACGCCCTCCATACATCAACCTATTGGAAAATTTAATTATCTCGCTGGGAAAATCCCAATTTACAAGTTGTTATCCTCAACCAAATTCGCTAAATTTGGTATCATTCCACGCAGCGAAGGATGCTTAATAAGACTCCGACCGTACAAATTGTTAAACAGGTTAGTTTATAGAAATATGTTTAAAAAACACGTGTTTTTACGGGCATTGGAACACGTAAATTTCGCGGTACAAGGCTCCTTTTTAGCTCCCCCCTCGTTACTACACAAAGAACTTACACATGAATCGAATCGCCTTTCATCAAGGAATATGATAAACCAAACTTCATGTCTGTCAACCAAAGTACGCGGACGTTATGGTGCCTTGTTTAAAGGACGGTGTTATTTTATACAAAACGGGCGTAACCCATTCGGAAATCCGGAATATCTTACACAAGTTTTGATATGTCTCTTGGCAAATGGCTCCGCGGTGGCACGAAGCCAGCAAATTACAATTATTTTAACAAACATGACTTCTCACCATAATAACGCACGTACTTTCAGTTTGGACCACTCAATGGATGAGTCTTTATTCTCCCTGAATAACAAGTTTTAAGTAAATCAAACCAGCAGGCCTCGAGTTATGAGCAAAAAGTTAGCGCCTATAACTGCAACCATGGTTTCATTGAATAACTCGTGAACAGCGTAGCTATTCAATCTCCGTAAAGTTTTTGTCACAGATTGTTATCCAGTAGTTGGATATCCCATAGAAACCTCAAAATGACAGAATAATTCCCTAGTATGTTATTCATTGGAATGTGCAAAATGTTCGAAAATTGGTCATTGAGTAAAGTATGGCTGTTCGATAATACGTACCAGTGGTAAACGATAGGCTCTACTGTTTCGCGCATAACTTGCAATGTGTCAGTGTGATTTACTTATGACTTGGTATTCGGAGAGACCAAAGGCTGGTCTGTTGAAAGCGGAAGTCTGTGTGTTGTTGTGGTGAGGAATTATAAGTGATTATTGAAATGTGTTCGATATATGGCGACTTATGCAATATACAATTCTCTCAACACAGGCTGAGTCAAATGTACAGAACATTTTTGTCTCTAATCCTGCCATTGGCGCAGATGCCTACGGATTAACTGATTTAGGAATGGAACAAGCAAAGCAGGTAAGTTCCTATTGTACCAGGGGCGGATCCAGGAACTGGCAGAGGGGAGGGGCACAAACAGGCTACCATATAGCCTAAGTATTTTGAGGGGCAAATTTTCAAGGTTGAGCAATGTTGCTAAAAAACAATTTTTTTGCAGATTTGCAAACACTCCCAATGTATTAGACTGTGGAGGTCTAAATATTTCAAAGATAATATTTTCGCTAGTAACCTACAAAACCACAAAATTAGCAAAAATTTCCCCCCTCGAAACTATTTAGCCTATACGTTAAGTTGTAGGTGATTGGGGAGAGCAGATTAACAACAAATATTGTATAGCCTAAATATTTGAGGGAAAAATTTTTCAGTTTTGGGGGTTAACAGCAAAAATTTTATCCTTGAAATATTTAGACTTTCATACATTTTGGGAGTGTTTGCAAATCTGCTTTTTAGCAATGCTGCTCAATCTCAAAAAATTTTCCCCTTGAAATAATGGTAATCACCTCTTAGTAGCGTCTCACTACTGATTTTACTATTTTGGCCTTTGCAGATGGTTATGAAATCTCAAAAGCTGTGTAAAAGACTATGAATGTCTTAACCAGCAGCAACACGATAATTCATTTTAGAGGTGCTTAATGAGCACGAAGGTGCTGGGTGACAGTTTGACAACTGCTTTGAGTTTGGTTTCAGGTGAGTTTGCAATAAATGGTAGTAAGGGCATCAGAGTAATTGCGACTATTGAAGCCAAAGCCTCACCACTTTTTGGCTGAAACTTTTAAACTGCTTGATAAAGCCAAAACTAAAAGTAGTGAACATGTAGCTAATGTTTGCATTTATTTAATAGGCAACAAGTGATAGAACAACACTTATCTAACCTGTCTTTAATCCAGAACAGCTTCATGTCTACTCAGTTCATCCATGCAACACATACATTTTATAAATGTTGAAAATTCATGGCACAAGTAGCTAGTTAGCTATAGTTTCTCTGCCTAACTAAAGTACAAAACTACATGTACAGTACTTACAATTACCTTATAGCAAAGTATAATATTTGCATCATTTTGTGTACGGTAAGTAAAGATTGTGTATCATGTGTATACTGACAGTTACATTGTGGGATTTATCAGGTATATATCTTTTTTGATTCTAAACCAGCATCCTTAAATAATAATTCAATCTTCATGAAATAATCATCAGCATATCTTGACTTGTCATTCTTGGCTTCTTTTTAGTCAGTAAAGGGCTGGTATTGACAACCTAGGCACCTAATTCTGTGGAAGGAAGCTGTACACCCATACAGCTATCGCCTGGTAGCCATCTGGATAAGATTTTGAATAGAAATCACTCCTCTTCAACTACCCACTCATCTGGTCGAGATACTGAACAAAACTTATCCAACATCATACCATTATCTTGTGATAGTACACCACTATATTTTTGTGATGATCTGCTCTCAATTCATCACATACTATACTCTTCAGACAAACCAGACTGCATTCAAACAGTTCTTGTAGCTGTGTAGCTATATAAGGCTTTTATTATAGCTGTGCAGTGAATTTATTGTATAGCTGCTAGCTACTATATATAGCTACCTCCCTTAAGGTGACTAAATTTAGCGGTATACTAAATTTAGTGATTTTTTTTTTTTTGCTAAATTTAGTACACGCTAAACCTGCAAAATGTATAGTTATTTGATTACATCACAAATTCATAAAATTGCTAAATTTTGTATGCACTAATTTCGCCAATATACAAAATTGCTAAATTTAATCACCTTAAGGTAATAAATAATAAATATGATAAATTAATTATATGCAATTGTAAGGGGAGACATGCCGGGCTTCATGTGAAATTCACATGAAAAACCTTGGGAAATCATTGCTAGTTTTTAGCATCACCTTTAAGTTGCAGCAGCTTTTGGAGGTTGCACCTTGAACTTCTAATTTATACTACAGCCATATAGCAAGTTTCGTGCTGCAAGTGCCACCCTGTATGTCAGGTCTACAATTACCTACCTATATAGCAGGCATGGGGCAAGCACTTACATACTTGTGTTTATTAGCACTTTAAGCACTTGTTTACAAGTGCTTTGAAGCATTTGTACTTGTGCTGGTACTTAATCCCTATATGCATAAAGTACTTATTAGCACTTTTCAAGCATAAAAGCTTTCAGCCTTTACATTATAAAGTCTCCCTTCTGTTAAATTTGATTTTTTGCTTAATTGATCGAAGGATTGATTTATGGAATATAGATGAAGATTGAAGGATGAAACATTTTACCATGCAATATTAATGTTTGTTCGCTATAACAATAAATCTTTGTTACCTAATTTCAAATAATTAAAGTACACATATCATAGTGCTTCATTTTGTGCTTGAAGTGTTTACTTTATTGAAGCATTTGTACTTGTGCTTGCACTTGACCTAAGTGCTTGCCCCATGCCTGCTTATAGTATAGAAAGTGTGAAGTAGTACTAGTCTAGATGATTTGAGCATATTTATATAGATAGCAGTGAAATATCACTAAAAATGGATATCTCTGAGTATCAAATTTTTCAAAAATTTCTGGAGGGGCATGCCCCCTAACCCCCCCTAGAATGTTTCTACTTTGAACTGTGCAGAGAGTGTGTGCAGCAACTCCTATCCCAGGAAAAACATTTAGTAATTTTAACATCTACAATAGCCTGACCAACTCAATATTCTGCTCTATCCTAGCAATGAACACTTGTCAGGTAGGCTAGCACATTACAGACAGTAGTAGTACAGCCCAAAAATGCCTCCAAATAGTATTTCAAACATAATGTGAAATTTCAGTTTTCCTGGGGAGCATGCCCCCGGACCTATCTGTTTTTGGACTGAACTTAATCACTTCTTGTTGCCCCTGAATTGCAGTAGTATGCAGACTGATTTTGGCCTTAATATTTCAAATTAAAAAAAAAGTATGGTTCCTCCACAAAAAAGGGGTGGGGGAGCATTTTCCCCAAATGCCTCCATCCTGGATCCACCATTGTGTATTTGTTGAAATATCAGTGGAAACATTCTGTGTTACTTTTGTTGCTTTTAGGCAGGTGAAAAGTTAAAAACACTATTGTCCCCAAATTGTGCTGAGGTTGTCATGATTTCATCATGTTTTAAACGTGCAAAACACACTGCTGAAATCATCCATGGTCTATTGGGATGTGCTGAACCTCTGAAAATAGATGACTCACTAAATGAAAGAGACTTTGGCCCATACGACCTTAAAGACACCTCAACTATCCCATTTGAAACTTGGGATGACAACGTCACTGATGCTGTTACCAACCAACATGGTATTGAAAGTGTTATGAATGTTCTAAGGAGGACCTCAAAGCTTGTGAAACAGTTAGAGGATACTTATACCAACAAGAACATCATTTTAGTATCGCATGGTGCTCCCTTGCAGATTCTGTTGACTACATTTACTCACATTGATCCTGGTCAGTATACCTCCGTACGACACTTTGATAATGCTGAGATCAGAGAATTGACCGATCCTAATGTATTGGATACATGTACTAAATAAATTTCCAAGACATTTATCATATTTAGTGTATAAGAGGTTATTTATAAACATTTCAAAAATATTTTTATTACTGTGATGTTTTGGAATATTCCTAGTTTGTGATGATTCATCATTAGCAATGTTCTCAACTACTAGTCTTTTTCTTTGCACAGTAGATTGTCATATTCACCAGCATGTATATGTCCTGTATCATGAAGAGGCCATGCATGTACATAAACAATTATCATGAACAGTTACCTTTTGCTATGACAATTTTGTATTAATTTTCTCATGACAAAAAAAAAGCTGTCGCTAAGAACACATGACCCACATTAAGGCATCCTATATATAAGGCACCCTTATTAATATACTGCATATTTTTTTCATCAATTCAGTAAATTTACTATTACCACAACAATAATGTAATTCTGGCTAATTGTACTAGCTAATTGGCTTTAGTGCCTATCAATGTTATGCCCCACCAGCTCTCATATACTGATAAATGATGGCTTGCTCCACCCCTGGGGCTTTTGACAACGACAGTTTGTTGGACCAACAAATTATTTTCATGTATAGATTGACCATTCTTTGGAGGTGGGGCATGACAAACTTTTTTATTCCAATGCTGAAGTTTGTCAAATCCCTTGTATTACATATGACCCAAAGTGACAATGATAGCCCTATTATTGTCTACCAAGTACGTTGCCATGCACTCCAATTAATTGTATCTTTACTGATAAACGTGTATTCTACAGGTGCCCCTTGCAACTTACTGTGTAGAGGAAAGATCATGTTACTCTTTGACAAAGTAGTAAATAGCTTCATCAATTGTGGCAAAGTAATATTTTGATTTTGCTGTGTCCTCCAGAAACAAGTCACAACATTTTTCAGTTGTACACATACCAGAACAAAATCGTCGTGCAGTGAATAAGGTTTATAATCTTTCTATAGCTATTTTATTGGAGTACTTCTTGCACTACTGCTGCTGCATGAACTGCCTTTAACAAATGCTACCTCCTTTTCAACAACAAGAGACCCTGTATCAGGGATAGTGACATAAGTCACAAATACAGGGACTGAGAAAGCCAAAACACTGAAAAATTAGTTGAAGGGATAAAAGCAGTCTAGCTATGCAACATAGTAAAGACAAGCTGCACCTCTTTGGGATATATCAATACTGTTTCCTATATATTGTCATATTTTGGCATATCCTAAACAAATGTAACATGGTTTGTACAAAGTATGTATTCATGTGGGATTGCAGGATATTGGTACGTATGTAGTTACTCAGTGATAGGACTGCATGTGCTGAAGTGCTTTTTCCTGACACCTCCACCTTGTGCCAACAAATTGAGGCAATAAGGAATAGCTCTCTGGTACTAATAGCCCATAACAGTCTAATAGTATTTTATTGGTCTAAATTAAAGCAAGTAAATTTTGAGGATGTTGACTCATTAACCACTTTAGGACATAATAATCCCTGAATTTACAGTCAGCTAGGAAAAGTGTGTATACTGTATGTAGCATTTTTTTTTAAAACTTTATAGGGTGTGTACACATAGAATAAGTTTCTCAAGAATGCTACTACAGTGGAATTCATGCTTCTAAGTGGTATATACTCATATTTTTATGGTTGTACTTAACGGTGAAAATTGTAGACTGTACTTGAGATAAACTTTGCGTTAATTTTATGCATACAGTGGAACCTCAGTTATACCCAAAACCCTTGGGACCAGGGATGGTCCATAAGTCGGAGAAGTCCATATCTCTGAAACTTTGTATATGTAAATGAGTTTATTGTTTGGCTTCTACTTTCATCATAAGTGTCTACCTGGACAACTGGGGCTTCCATCTTCCAATCAAAGACAGTTTTCCCTCAACACATCAGGGTGTCAATGATATAGGCCTCCAGTGGTATATAGCTACTGATGACTATGTTAAAGCATTAGGTGGTAAAATGAAGGAGCTAAAGCCACTCAGTAACACTATTGAAGTAATGAACACACCTAGTAAGCAGTGGATTTTAGTAGCAACTCATTTGTCATGAAGTTTAAAGTTATTAGACGTTACTGCTACAATATGATGATGGAAATCTCCACTGCAATAAAGTGTTCACAGTTCCAGTGTCTGATTTCACTACTAAGCCTAAAGTTGGAATTCTGTACGTAGTGACACAGTACGCTACAAGGCAGCCATAATTCCAAACTCTGATCCCCCTATATTGCTGGGTGGAGATGACTGCAGTAACACTACAGTTTCTACTGTGATTGCATTTGATCCAAAGACTAATTCATGGAATGAAGTAGCATCCCTCTCCAGCCCAAGAGCTCATTGCACTGTTGCTAACTTGCCTGGACATTGTGCCATATTGGTTGTGGATGGTTGCACAGAGACCAGAAATATAAATAAGACAAATTCCACCAGCCTGAGAACTACAGAGCTTTACTATGTTTCCAGTAAACATTAATAGGAATATGTGACATGTGCATCGTATACATCACTTGTACTTTGATGTATACATATACACAAAGCTAATTTTAAAACCACAATCTATTCCATGCATACATGCAAAAATACAACAAGTTTGCTGGTTAAAATACTCTGCATGTACATACAACTGTTATGTGTTAATTGTTATATTCAAAGAGTGGAATGTACATATGTACCTTCATTGCTTGTGGCCAAACATTTGCAAACAGTGTATACATGTCATGCAAGACTGTCATAATGATTCTCTCTGTGTTAACAGCATCACTATATTTGTGCAAAAAATTTCAGTACTGTTCATAATGTGTATGCCATGGCTATATACTGATTAGAATGCTATTCATCATAAAGACAACACAAAAGATACGCTGTTTCATTGACATGTTTCCAGTTCTGTCAGAAAGCAAATTCCACATGATAGCTATGTCTGTTTTGTGCTGCTCACACATCTTAGTCATAGGTATTGTGTACATATTTCGTATCTGTTATACATATACTGTAGTTAGTATCCATGCATACACATTAACAATGGAAGACTAAAATATTATATTCATGAGATGGTGATAATCGTGATTCATGCTTTAATGTAATTATATTTCAGGGGTAAACTGCTATAAGCATTGAAATACTCTAATAGAACAGTCAACCATACTCTAATAGCAGCTTTGCTATACATTCACCCTTGCTGCATCCTAAATTAACTCGCCTTTTGTCCTCTAGTTAAAAGACAACCAAATTACCACCCCATTAGAGTTAAATGCAGCAAGAGTAAATGCATATCATAGCTGAAGCTACAAAAACCTCATCTCTTTAATTGCCTAGTGATTCTTAGTTTTTGTCTTGGGAATCCACTGTGATGCAAGAATCTACAATGTGAATCTACAACGCATATAGCTAAAGTCAGTTAAATGTCATACAGTTATGGAGCAACTTACCTGATTAGTCTCAGCACAATCTCTTGACATTCTCAAAGTGTTGCAAATTTTATTAGTTAATTAACATATTGTTTTATACTCATGTATATGAGGTTTACAATTATACACAAAAATAACAGTAACATGTTTATATATAGTTCCTCCTACATAGATGTAGCTATAGTTAATTGTAGCTTGATTCCTGGTCTTCCCATTGCATACAAATAACTGAGCAAAATGTTATGGCTTTCTATAAGCTGTATCTTTTGGATACTGACATTTGCTTATGGTTCCAGTGCTGAGAAATCATTGTAAAACCCTATGAACAGTGGATTGGTCAGTGTTTAAATTCTACAATATATTATCCTATAGCTAGAGCTTTCGATTATTCACCATCATAAGTCTTCACTATATGCATGTAATTGTTTGCTTTCACAAGATGCCATTCTCGATTATTGTTATAGCTATATAGCTCTTACATGTATGCAGTATAGTGCTGTAGGTTCGAAGGCTGCCCTGGTTCAGTCATGGATTTTTTCTCCTTTTCAAACATGTATACCTTATGTAACAGGCTGTAGTGCCAGGTGTCCTACAGACCTTCAACACATGTGCTGTAAAGCCTTAATAATAAATAAAAAATAAGTAGTGCTTGTATTCAACTGTAAAGCTTAGTGTACATGTGCATGCATAACTTCACAAAACCCTGTAATGCTGGCATTAAGATGCTAAAGAAATGCATCAGCTCACTGTAATATCAATCTATTCTAAAACAATAGTCATGACTCATGATCATGCAATACCTCTAATAAGGCAGGTACATAGATGTAGGTGATGTGTCAATTGACATGACTGTTTTATTAGAGTATGTTATGCACATATAATCACAATGTGTGATGTTATAAGACTTCACATTATACACCCACCATGTGACACCAGGCTGTTGCAGTCTCCACTATATGGGCTTCTCATTTGCATGAAGATAATGATGACAAAATTATTTATTGTAGACGAAAAGGTAAAGCTGAGACACAGAAAGCAGCAGTGGATGTTGATGTGACTGAGAGAACCTCTTGGTGTAGCCTTGCAAAGCTCAAATTTCATCACAATCAACATGAGCATGCATAAATGACAGCAGTTTAATAAATCATCTGTCAAGCTAAAGAATTTAGTTTGGATAGTTATAAAAGCTGATTTCTGCAAAAAATAGTACTAGTATTGCATTGTTTCAGTATAATAGCTGTACAGCATGCATTAAAAATGGTGTTAAATTGTGTACATATAAAGCAGCCAAGAAGACTTAAAGATTTGCAACAAATATAATTGTGTGTTTTTATACAGTTCCTTGCAAGCCAATTGTCCATTCAGAAAGGACATAATGCATAAAATTGAATTTGTGACCAGATTTGCAAAAAGGGGTCTTCCACACACATCCAATTCTATGAACTTGAAAGACCATAACTTAGTGTTCAAATATGTAACATAATACCTGAAATTTTCTCCATCCACTAAGCTATGTTGGTACTCACTACTGACCAAATTTCACTTTATCCAATCTGAAGCTGTATAGATTGGTAAATTGGATGTGTGTGTGTGTGTGTGTGTGTGTGTGTGTGTGTGTGTGTGTGTGTGTGTGTGTGTGTGTGTGTGTGTGTGTGTGTGTGTGTGTGTGTGTGTGTGTGTGAGTGCGTGAGTGCGTGAGTGCGTGAGTGCGTGAGTGCGTGAGTGCGTGAGTGTGTGTGAGTGCGTGAGTGCGTGAGTGCGTGCGTGCGTGCGTGCGTGAGTGCGTGCGTGCGTGCGTGCGTGAGTGCGTGCGTGCGTGCGTGAGTGCGTGCGTGCGTGCGTGAGTGCGTGCGTGCGTGCGTGAGTGCGTGCGTGCGTGCGTGCGTGCGTGCGTGCGTGCGTGCGTGCGTGCGTGCGTGCGTGCGTGCGTGCGTGCGTGCGTGCGTGCGTGCGTGTGTGTGTGGAAGACCCCTTTTCGCAAATGCAGTCACATTTTGACTTTGACATAGTGGGTTAAATGTTGAGCACTGCAGTGTAACATAAGGTAAAATTAAAAGCATAATAATAGGCTGGTGCTTAGTAATTTCTGAAGCAATAAAATGCTATCACTAGTATTCAGCTAATACCGATACTAAAGAGCAAGCTGCATGTACAGTAGGACCTCGTTTATCTGGACCTCAAATATCCGGACACTTGGTTAACTGAACAGGTCTAAATTATACTGACTGCACGTGACTAATAATTGAGAAGGTTGTAAAATGTTTAATTAAAGACATTGGCATGTAATTGGATGGTTTGATGATGGTAGCCATTGGTTAATTTGTTGATAGTTTGGTGGTGACCACAAACCAAACCCTGGGGTAACCTACTTGTACTAAAGTGCTAAGTACTCTTATTACAGTGTTGACCACTAGTAGCATTGATTTATCATCAGTTAACAGGTATATGGTGAATAAGTGACTACATTAATGCATGCACTAATAAAGTTACGAATTATCCAAAATTATGAACAGGGCTTGGACCCAACAGTTCGGATAAACGAGGTCCCACTGTATGATTGTAGGATTCGTGTTTAATTTAAAACATAACACACATGGAAGTATTTATAGTCATAATTAACTTACGCTGAACTTACACAGCTCAGTCAATTTACATAGATACATATTGTATAGTTACCAACTAACTATAATACATTATGAAGCTAGTTTTGTATCATGGATCTATAATAATGGAAGACACATGTAGTCAGCAGGGCGGATCTATAGGTGTGGCAACTGTAGAGGGAGCTAAAAAATGTGGCAACTGGTTGATACAACTAGTAGTGCAGTGTAGCTACTTCCACTCAGCATGTAGAGCACACTTAATCTAGGAGGTCTTGGGGCATCCCCTCACAGGAAAATTTTACAAATTTAGTTTTCTGAGATTGAATTTGGCAATAATTTTGACTGAACCTTATAAATAAACATTGTGAGCCACTTTAATTTACTATTATTTTCTAGCAGTGGTAATTAACTTTCATATAAAGAGCACAGCATAAATGCTGCAGTATGGTTTGAGTTCAAAGTTGAAATTCAAGAGTTGGTCTTATAGTTTAAAGAATGATGAATGTTCTATTAGAGTATTTGATTTTTAATCCCATCTTTATGATTCCTAGAAGAGATTAACTCTTCTCTTTCCATCTTTTCATTACCCATGTATGCTTCAGTTACAATTGCACCTGTACTCTATCTTTCTAGCTAGCATATAGTGGAGGCAGGGTGCTTCGGCTCCCCATGCCAAATCCACCCTTGGTTAGTTTCTTTGCAAGTTTCTTTCTGAGAAGTATAGTTGTATAATGGCTGTGTATAGATGAAACTCTGAATAAGTCATTGTAAATTTAATCCAACAACTCTCATACTTTTAATTATCATAGTTGGTGGAGGATGGCTGTCTTGTAAAACATAATACTAACTAAATTTATGGGTCTGCTGTAAAACTAATGTTTGTGATTTAGCAACGTGAAAATGGCTCAATACTGTATTGTTACTGATACAGCTAACATTTGTTCTTGCAGTAAGACTTGGGCATACTGTTCTACTATTTGTAAGGGCCTCAACTGCATGGAGCTGAGGGTTATGAGAATGAACTTCTACTAATGTATAATGGTGAGCACTTGAGCCTCTCTACATGAAAATTGGTATATTTTTTCTTCTGCTAAGGGACTAGGGATGAATGTATATATGGTAATTTGAGGCATGATCCAACTGAGAGGTGTGTTGATAGTTTGTACATGATTAAACAGATACATACAGTAAACTATTATAATATAAAACTAACCAGGAAACCTTTAGATTCACGTGGATCTGTCTGCCTACATGCTAATCAGCAAACTACTAATGTAAAGTCAATGTAAAGCGCTAATAATAATAATAAATAATAAAGTGTGAATGTAGATGGAGATAGTGTAATAAAATAGTCAAATAATCTAATAGAGCAACCCCATTACATTAAAGGCTTGTGTGTTTAAATATGTGCATGGTCTCAGCTGTAGGTCCTCAGAGTGGCCTTTCATTATATTTAAGGTATATTGTTGCATTTGGCCATGCAGCCTTACTCAGGACACGATCTAATCAGTTCAGAAATGATCCAGAACTTGTTACAGCCAATGCAGCAGGAGAAAGTGAACCTCAACTGCTACAACACTGATCATCCTCTAACACTGATTCTGTGATCAGCAGAGCTACATATATTGTAATGCTAGACAGTATGGCATTTACCGTAATTTGCTTTTAAAACAATTTTCATATGCAAAACTTGTACGAAAATTTCTTACACGAAATTTTTTACAGAAGATCGAACTACTCTAATAGAGCAGTCATTCATGTAAATCATACGAAAATATTTTTCACGAAATTTTTTTCCACGAAAATAAAGCGAATTACGGTATAAAGGAAAAATTTTGTGAATTTAGTAAATTTTGATTGTACAATATTCTTACGTGTAAGTAATCACTAACCAGATTGCATGTATGTATATTGACCACCTATGTACAATCAATTGACTGCATGGTTACTTAATGTATGCATAAACGTGCTGAATGAAATGGTACCTGGTATGAACCAGAAAGTTCTTCAAATTCTGGAAACAAACTGAAATGATGCAAAAGGGGGGATGAGTGACAACTGAAGTAGTGACTGGGGCTACAAGGTAATGGAGTCAAACCTTAGTAGTATGCTTCAGGGGACCCCTATATTTCACTGACTTCAACACCATGACTGACCAACTGTTACAAGAATTCCCTAGCTACATGGAGAGCTGTTTTTCACCAACATCACATGTCAGCTTTATTGGTTCATTGCTTGGTAACATTGTAATCTGTTGTCTTCTTACTAGACCAGAAATGGCATCATATTTATCATGGCTACACACGTGCACGTTCATTTCCATAATAATATGTGTACCACCTTTGGGTACACTTCATACTGGCAGTTTTGTAGGTACATACAGGTTAAAGTTAATTCCATGCATCTATGAGAAATAATTATGATTGTGATAGTACTGCCATTCTCTTGAGCATCAACACACTGAATGAGCCATGGATAAGCTAGATTGCTTCTTAAAGTAGCAGATTCATGGCTAAAATTCCTGGTTGAGGTAAGTGAATAATGACACCACCTAAGACAAAGAACATATGCCGTCTCTGTTATGAAGTCAAACAGTGTGATGGATTGAACACCACAATAAGAATTACTTCGCATGTCATCAGTACATAACATCTAGTAAAGAATGGTCTCTCTGCATTGGTACATATATTGTTGAGTAACAGTTCACAACTGCTGTCACACAATTTTTGTGCTTGAACAAGCTAACCTGGTATGCTGATACTCTCCCACACAACATGCTATTGCCTTGTCATTGGAGATGCACATAGCACCACACTTCAGCTGTATGCGCATTGTCTCCTAGCAACCAAGTGATAGTTGTGATTGGCAGTAAAAACAAATAGATAAACTATATCCTTATGGGTTCCATCCTTGATAGTAAAGTTTATGCCTGACCAAACTTTATTATGGTCAGACAGGCAGGCAGGCTAGTTGTTTGGAAAATGTTTGTCGTTAAAATATTCTAACACGATAACCAGCATTTTCTACAATGATAGTACGGGTGGATAGATATTATACATTATGGTTAAAAACTGTGAACAAAACATTAATACAAACCCAATGACATTTTTGAAAATCCATGTGCCATAATTTTATGATTTAAAATTTGTGGCACTTTCATTAAAGCATGCAGGCTGAAATGGGAATTAACGAATTACCTTGCTTTATTACGTAGTGACATTTTTGTAAAGTACTAGAAGCTAAGACGGAATGTATTATATAGATCAAAAGAACAAGGGAAAGGCTAAATCTCTCTTTCTTAAGAATAATAAGAGTTGGCAAAGTTGAAGTTGAAGCTGCTAAAAAAATTCTAAAATAACAATCATCTTCTCCAATAGAACAACAAAATAATTTCTGCTATGTAAAGCATAATGAAAAAGAACTAATGTATGAGTTTATAAATTAAACCTCTTCTTCTTGACCTGTAAGTAATCACACCATCATGCCAAATGTATACCAAATTGTATAACTAAGATACCTTTATGTATACTGAACCATACAAAATCAATTCTTCATACTTTTGACACCATTTTAAAAATCAGTAACTTCTTTTGTTCAATATATAGAACGTATTTTAACAAGGCTGTAGCATCTGGGGGCTGCTCTACTACTCTCCTTGCTACCAGAAATTCTATAGGTTCCACACATTTATGTAATGAAAACAAACTTTAACAAGGGCAGATTTAGGGGTGCATGGAGGGCTGAAGCACCCCCCTCCAAAATTTTGCTACATACTATAGCTAGAAGGATAGTAGAAGCTACAGTAGTTGCATCTAATGCATATTGATGTGCATGGACAATGAAAACACGGAAAGAGTGAGAAGAGAAGAGCTAATCTCTTCTAGGAATCAACAAAGCTACTAAACATCAAAATACTCTAACAGAACAGTCAACTACGTACATAAAGCAGTCATCATTAAAATTCTTTAAAATTAATTATAAAGAACAAAGACCAACTCTTGGACCCCTTGAACTTCAAATTTGAACTCAAATCATATACTGCATATTTATGTTGTGCTCTATATGTGACCGGATTTGCGAAAAGGTACCTTTTCCACACATTTGACATACCAGCAAACAAAATGATGTAACACCTGACTCCTTATACTGATTTACTTGCTCTTAGTATCAAAATGTAGCCAGATACTGTAGCTACATTCATCGAAACTTTCAAGCAATTATACGCCATGATCAAGAAGTTATGAAGCTTTAAAGTTCAAAAAATGGGTCAAATTTTGTGTGTGAAAAAGGTACCTTTTTGCAAATCCGGTCACATATATGAAAGCTAGTTACCACAGGTTGGAAAATAATTAGTTGAAGTGGCTCACAATTAATGCTTATTCAGTATGTTCAGTCAATATTATTAGCAGATTCATTGAGGGCATGCCCCCAAACCCCTAGATATATAGCATGCTCCTCATGCTGAGTGTGTTTCTCACACTACACTACTAGTTGTATCAGTATCAATCAACCATGCAGTTTCCACATTTTTAGCCCCCACTATAGATTCCCTCTAGCATAGTACCCCCCCTTGGGAAATCTTAGATCCTCCCCTGTTTGATACACTATAGCTACTCCATTAAATTTCTAAGGAGGTGCTCTAGAAAAACCACAGTATAAATCAAAATTCCCTACCATGCATGCGCAAGTTCTCCAAAAATAATTAGAAAACTTAGAGAATTGTTGCAACATATACATGGATCGAGCTGTTAAATTCACTGCGGGAGCATGCCCTCAGATGGTGTGCTAAGCTTTGCACACTACTATATACCAGTTACACTTTTCTTGGCCTTCGACTGTAAATTTTGCTGCAGCACCGCTGTCCCCTTCCGCTTGTAAATCTTAAATCCAAGTACACAACACAAAGTAACATCATGACACAACACCATGAGAAATACGTGTACAATGACAAAGGGATGCATCAATTAATGGTTATGTTCTGAAAAACTTCTATGACATATACTATAACAGCCCAGTTTATAATAGATTTTGCTTGTATAAATAATTAGGCAGTAGATATATAATTTTGTGGGATAAAATTGATCATGAATAATTAGAACACTACTCAGAATTTAGAGCACAATTTATTCCATGTAATAATATACAAGGGAGGATCCAGGATGTGGCAAGAGGAATGTACAAGGATATAGTATAGGCAGCTGTGTATAGAGCAATGAATACTAGTAAAACATTATGCTTTTTCTGAATGTATGTATAGTCTTCATTAAGTAGAGATCAGTGCACCTGATTTTAGTGATACGACTAAAATAGAGTATTTGTGCATGACTTAAAACTTGCATTTGCAACAGCATGCCATGAAAAATAAAATAGGATTCTTACAGTGATGCATGCGGTGAATGTCCAATTAAAGTATCTCAATCTACAACTATATATATTATTTTGGTTTGAAGATGTATTGAGGAGAGGCTGGGGGACATGTGCTCCCCTCTGGATCTGTCACTGTCATGATTATAATTATAAATGTTTTGTCAGAATACACAAATGTTTTACCATGGACAGTATAATATCCCTCTCAGCGGCTGGAGGGATTATAAATTCACGTACGGCATATAAAATCATATGACATGTTATGACATGATATGCCATGCACATAATTATGATGATTATATACCTTTTATGGTGCATGTGGCATCCTTGCTATGATAATTATATGATGTCTTCATCCAACAGATTCTGCATCATTTTACAATAATCCATTCAGTCAGAAATCATGACCATATTATAAGTACCTGCTAAAAGCTGAAATGAAGTACAGAAAGGACTCAGAAACTTTACTTGACACTGAAAGTTCTGTCAATAATTATCCCAGTCCAGGTGATGACTTGATTCCCAGACTAGTAGGGAGCCACACATGCAGCTGGGACCTCAACTCTCTTAGTTACAATAAATGAGAATGTATATAGTGTCATACTCTGACTGTATCACCTGATATATCCACAGTGAATCATTATAATTAACAGTACATCAATCTGCATACTTGCAGATATTATTACGTACAAGTACCCATATTGCACCTTGCAGCACTTAAGACAATAATTATGTAATAATGAGGCAATCAATTGATTATGGCTGAACAAGTGCACAATCTACATGCATTATATTGAACAATAAAAAAATATTAATTATAATTCATAATTCACACAAAATATTTAGCACAGAGAATTATAACAAATTTCTCTACAAATGCCATACTGTCTAGCATTGCAATATGTGCAGCTCTGCCGATCAAAGAGTTACTGTTCAGTGCTAGAGGATGATCAATGTTGTAACGGATGAGGTTCACCTTCGCCTGCTGCATTGGCTGTAACAAACTCTGGATCATTTCAGAGCTGATTAGGTCATGCCCTGAGTAAGGCTGCAAACGTGCTGAATGAAATGGTACATATTTGTCCTGGTGTGATCCCAAAAGGAGAACATTCTTGAAATATTCAAATCCTGGACACAAGCTGAGGTGATACAAAAAGGAGTCCCTCGGGGACGAGCCATCTCTTAGTGATAACTGAAGTAGTGACTGGGACTTGAACCATTTTCTCATCACCCACATTCCTGTACCAACAAGACTGCCAGCATGAAGTGTACCCAAGTGTGGTCCACATATGGAAATGAATGTGTGTAGCCGTGATAAATATGGTGTCATTTCTGGTCTAGTAAGAAGACAACGGATCACAATGTTACCGAGCGATGAACCAATAAAGCTGACATGAGATGTTGGTGAAAAACAGCTCTCCATGTAGCTAAGGAATTCTTGCAACAGTCGGTCAGTCATGGTGTTGAAGTCAGTAAATGTGTCCTCTTCATTTGCCATTGACAATAAGAAATTGAAACACACATTTGGGAATGCCAACTCCAAATAAGCCTTGTATAATTGCAAATCATAAGGGGTCCCCTGAAGACCATGAACACACACTATCAAATGTACGGCAGCATCAGAAGGTTTGACTCTATCATCATGCAGAGCAGGAAGGAGATATGGAGTAGAATGATCAAGGAAAGACTCTTGTGTATACACAGGTTGCATTTCATCCCATCTATGAAATTCTTCAAATATGATTGTGGTAGTACGGCCACTCTCTTGAGTCTCAACACACTGAATGGGCCATGGATAAGTTAGATTGCTTCTTAAAGTAGCAGCTTCACGGTTGTAATCCCTGGTTCCTTGAAGTTGAGGTAAATGGGTAACAATACTACTCAACATGAATAACACCTGTCGTCTGTGTGATGAAGTCATTAGATGCTTACAGTGCGATGGATTGAATGCCTTCAGTGCACAATTAATAGACCAGTGTTTACTCAACGTGGCTCCCAAAAAGAGTAACTTCTCTTTACAACATATTAGCATGTCGTCAGTAGATAACCCCATTAAATCATCTGGCAAAGAATGGTCTTTGATGCATAATGCACGAGCCTCATCAGCTGCACTGCTATCTACTTGGTCTATTGCTGATAGTAACAGTTCACAAACGCTGTCACACAATTTTCGTGCTTGACTAAGATCCTCCACAGAAACCTGGTATGCTGATGCTCTTCCAGATGACACGCTATTCCCTTTACCACCAAATAGAAAACTACTCATAGTTAGAGTTACGGGCTCTTGAGAGCTGAATACCCACTTTTTTGAAGCATTTGGCCTGGGCAAAATTGTATCTTCTGTATCAATTCCTGTCAACGAGGCATTGACAAACACACCAAGAGCAGCAAAGTTTACAAAATCAAAACAGACGTTAACAAACTCATAATAATCCTTGCTCCAATCAATGTTTAGTGTAACATTTCGAATACATACAAACTTAAAATTTGAAATATCAGTGGGACAGTCATCAATTTCATTGTGAAACAAACGTAACCTCATACACAATTTTGTCTGGAGACGAGTTTGATAGCCTTTATCCAATGGAAGACAAAAAGTGAATACGAAAAAGTTATCCAAATTGAAATGCTGTTGTTCATATTCAATAAAAATAGTTTGAGAAATACCTTCTTTGTCTACAACATGGGCTTCTGGGTACGCTGGAATTATGCTCGTATTAGAAACGTTACGTACCTCTACAAACTTTAAGAGCTGATCCTTGTCGAGAAACGAACACCGGACGTGGTAATATCCCCTCCGCAACATCTGAATGTTCAATAAAGGATTGAGGTGCACCAGCACCTCTGCTGTCAGTTCAGGCATGACTCTGCTTCGAGGAAGAATCGGACTACAAAGGATGCAAGGATTCTCGTGATTTTGACGGATACCATTTGTTTATTACACGTCGACTCTAATCAAAGCCCACTTCTTGCGTTTTTGTTTTGGCGCGTGCGCACAACTGTTTTTGTGGGACTTAGTTTTTCTGGCCCTCTTTTTCTACCTGTGGTACTAACATTTTAAAATTGTTATAGAAATTTTGTCACAAAAGGGCCGGCGAAGAAAGAAGGAGAGTAATTCTAAATGACGGACAGGCAGATATGGTGAGTGATTATTAGAGTCGCTACTTGATTGGTGTGGTTGTTAATGAAGAATAAAACTACACTTGTATCGATATAGTATTTACCAAAATCACTAGATTGAATTACTTCTTTTTTTCTGTAGAGTTTCTTATTTGCGGATGCCACTCAGGTGGGTTGTTTCAAAGTCAAATAATATAGTGTGTTTTAATACTATAATGAAATAGGTCCAATCTTCCAAAAAGACTCAAGAACCATCAGCAAACTCAGGAGATGGTTCGTCCTTTTTGTGTGGTCACCACAATTGTGCGTATTCATCCATTTGTATATCTAGTACTGAAAAAGCTGAGTCATAACGGAACTCCGAAGCACAAAGAATCAAAGTCGCGTGTGGACAGCAAGCCAGCAAAGCCGTCCTCAAAGTCAAGCAGTAAAGCTGAAACTCCGCAGAAGCTGGCAAAGCCAAAATCGGATGTCAAGAAATCTTCACCACCAAAGCCCAAGCCAAGGGTATGCAGTGTATATGCTATGTAGTGTCTTTCACAAGCCCTTCTTTGTCCATCTATGAAGCATTCACATCATGAGTATTCTGTACACCTTGCATACTTATAGTTTGTCTGATATTTGATATGGGGTTTTGTATATTTATAGCCAGTGATATCAGATTCAGAAAGTGAAGACGAAATCCCTGTGGTAAGTAATTGGAAATTTTATCAATATTATTCCTCAAGTTGTCTCTATTGTTGATGATCAACTTATAGCCAGTTAAAAAGTAAGTTTGAAATTAAAAGTATTACACCTACCAATTTAGGTCCTTTATATAGGAGAGCTGTTGAACCAAGTGCTTCCAGTGAGAAGAGCAGTATTCCTAAAGAAGTCAAGGCATCAAAGCCAGATGTTAGCAAGGCTAAACCCAAAGAAAGTGTAGTGATTAAGGAAGAGCCTCAAACACCAGTGAAACAAAAAGAGAAATCTAAATCAGTAAGATAACCTAGCTGTTATTGTTAGTTGATAAATTGTTAATCAGAGGCAATTCACTCCATACCATTTACTCAATAAACTAACGTGTTTTGTGGCATATATTAATTATACTGGGTATCTATGCTTTGCATTTTGCCAACAACAATAATTTAGTAAGAACAACTTCAAAGTATTGTATGCTAGAACCATTACTTTGGTATATACCTGTGACTTGACAGATGGCCACCATGCATTTGTGATTAAATGTTTGGTAAGAGATTATTGCTTTTGACTAAGCCTGATGTACGATATCGTAGGTGACAGGTTTTTTTACTTTATAATTTTTTTTGCATATGTAGCAATTGTCATTATGGGATGTTAGTGCTGACTATTCCATTGACACTATTTTGCTAAATAGCTACACCTGTGATCTGTCCTGTTGGTGTTTTCTTTTATCCCCATATACACACTCCATCAATGCTGGTTGTATACAGTACACTTGTAACTACTAACCTACACAACTTCCAGACATGTTGTATTTATATTTACATGTTAGGTAAAACTTGAATCAGCTGCTGCTACTCCATCCAGTGGCAGAACAGAGAAGGTTAAGAAGGTTACACCAAGCAGGAAGGTGACCTAGACCTGGTGTGTGTAGTGTATAGTGTGATTGTTGTGTAGAGGAAAAGATCTGAATCATCAGAGTCAGACTATGAACAAGAAGACAGTGATGATGACTTTAAGGTTAGTGTGTTTGAGTTGTTAAATGACTGAACAGTATTTGTGTGTATCATGTGCATGCGTGCGTGCGTGTGCCAATTGTCCATGTCTTGTACAGCAGACAAAGGCATCCTACCTCACCTGTGGGACACATGGTACAACCTCCTGGAAGTTGCTAGTCCTGCCCCAGGAATTTGCCTTTGCTAACTCTTAGCACCCGCAGGTGTCTCAGTGCTAGTTCACTGGGTAGGCATGACCTTGCTAGCACAGTAACTGAAGGCATTACTTTGGGCTTACTTTGTACTGTGTTTGTTTGTATGTGTGTGTGTGTGTGTGCGTGCGTGCGTGCATGCGTGTGTGTGTGGTGCACATGTACCATGTAAATGTATACATATACAGACACATGTATATACACAGTCCAGGCTCAATTTGTCTACAACTAAAAGGTCATCAACTTCTAATGACTTGAGGGTGTGCGTATGTCAATCTGTGTACATGCATATTGCATGAGTATGTGTGTGTGTGCTTACATGTAAGTATGCACATGTGCAGTCATGCATATGGTTGTGTGTAGCCATGTATATATCCTTAATCCTAATTCATACACAATGCACACATACTGTACACAATAAGAATACGCATGTATATTATTGATGGAGTTATTTATGCATTACCATACCTTGTGTTTATCACTCAATGACTGCTAATGAAGTTTTCCTGTTGTGAATGTCCTTATACAAGGCTTCTGTTTTTGCAGTATGTAGTTATAATCATTTTCATTGTGTACAACATTATTTTTCTTTTGCCATAGGCTAAGAAGCAGAAAGTAACTCAGAAAAAGGTAAAGGGAACTCCAAAAGAAGGTACGGCAGTGTATCCCATAAGATGTTTTTGAGGAGTTGCAGCATAATGATGAATTACAGCTACCTGTAGTGTCATCATTTCCGTACAAGGGCTTATTTAGTTGGAATTGATAAGTGTACCAACACAGAAGAGTCTGTAATGTACTTCCAATGTTCCAGTTTAATGTATAATTACTCTAATTTTACTGAATCAAACATTTTTTATCAAACTAGAAACGCATGTAGAAATCATGCACACAAAAGCTTACTGAATCAATTAATGGATTACAGTTTGAATGACGTGATGAATACAAAATAAGCTATACACCATTCAGTACATACCAAACACCCACATTTTAACCTAAATCACAATAGGTTAAATATGTGTATCTTCCTAAGATGCGTGACTATGCTATGCACATGTGAAAAGAGATGCAGATCACCATGAAAATTAAAATCCGAATAATTTGTAAGAATGCTCAATTGAAATTGGGAAATAGGTGTCTCCCCAATCTATGAAGCACTCTGTTAGTATGATCATCCTTGTATCATGACATGATATCCACTATTTGGCTATTGTAATGTGACTATACTGTACAATGCCCTGGTCACAGGGCATCATGCAAAGTTTATATGAACCCTTTAGGCCTAGAACCATATGTACATGTATGCATGTGTTTGTAGAAGACAGTATGGTGCTTCATTGGCCCAGTGTCAATTCCACAATCTCTGCTCCAATTTTTCAACACTAGTTCAGTTTTGTGGCTAATACACTTCAAACTTGAAGTGATTGGCTCAGTAGTTACTACTGGCAGAGTTGTCTGAGTTTGGCCAGTGTTGGCTTGAAAGTGTAGTAATTATCCTGCTCTTCTATTAGTGATTATGACTTGTACATATGTTTGTGTGTTGCCTATGTTTTCATCACTGATGTTTAAAGGTTGTGTGTGTGTGGTAACTGTGGTTCATTTGATAGTGTATTGTGGTTTATAGGAGCCAAGAAACATGTCAAAAAGGAAATCAAAAAAGAAGTCAAACAAGTACCCATCACTAAAGTGAAGGTTGAAGAGGTACAGAATATATACCACATGTAATCTTTGGGTGTTAGGTGCATCTACTTACGATTTTCAGAGGACACTTGATAATTGCATACACTTGATCACTAGGGACTTCTGTTATTTGTGTCCACCACATTTATAAAATAGCAATTTGAATACCGATAGTCAGTTTTTGGAGTTGAGGAAAGGCGATCCTGAGAAGTCATGCAGAGTTACTATTATGACAGGCAGTCAATGTCATTCGTTAGAAACATGTTTGGTGAGCTCAAGGCATCGACTGCAGTGGCGTAAAAAAAAAAGTCACTACCTACATGTACCTGCTGGCAATGGCTGCATCTTATTATATCGCTGATAATCAAATCCTTATTTTCAAAATTACATTGTTGGCTACACTGCTTCTGAACAATGTGATGAGTCATTGACTGCTCTATTAGAGTATCCAGTAATATAGTACAGTGTGCTGACACCCGGGCCCAGGCCTGGGTTTAGTTACGCCACTGATCGACTGTACTGTGACACTTTTGGTGTGTGGTATTACATGTGCATAGTAAACAAGTGTCTAGTACAAGTATACTGATGTTCTCTTAACAGGAAACATGTGCTAATTAATTAACTTACTAACCAGAAATCTATATGCTTGTCCTACACCTCATACTGAGCACACATTGTAGATAAATTTTACCAGTTTTAAATTGTACTGGTGTTGACTGTGAATTTGTCCAAGCTCTTATTCCATCACAGATTTTATTAGTATAATACTACACTAGATTTGTGTCAATGTAGCTCCCTTACAACTAGTGGTACTTCTACTAGCCAAATGTTTCCCACCAGTGCAATAGACAGTACAGAATTTAATACTATTGTTGTGGTGTGTATTATTTAGAAATCCAAGCAGTCGGGTACTCCAAAGAAGAAAACTGAAGAAGAGAAGGAGGTGTGGAAATGGTGGGAAGAGGGACCACGTCAAGATGGTGTCAAGTGGACAACACTGGAACACAAAGGACCCTTCTTTGCTCCACCTTATGAACGACTACCTGACAACATCGTACTCTTATATAATGGGAAACCATATCCTCTATCCGAGGCTGCTGAGGAGGTGTGTCCATCCACATTGTTATTAGCAAGAGTTCGTAAAAATTGTGGATACTGTGTTAAAGGGTGCCTGTATATGTTTGAGAATGTATCAAAGTGGCAGTATGTTTGAGACCTGCTTGGTTAGGTGCAATTTTGTCTTTTTAAAGTAGATAGTCATGTGATAGTATATACTTGTGTTGTATTACAATATGTTACACATTCATAGGTGGCAACTTTCTTTGCTAAGATGCTTGAACATGACTACACAAAGAAGGATGTGTTTGTGAAGAACTTCTGGAATGACTGGAGGAAGGTAAGCATGTAAACTAAATACTATATGTTACAAGTATGAATTGTACTGTATCTACACTACATGTACACGTACATGGACTTGTGTGCATACGTAACTGGTGTACTTTTTTTTGTGAACATACACGCACCACACACCACACATACACACACACACTTGTCTTGTCTTGACACTGCCCGTTCTGGTCACATGGTTCTCCACCACAGCGGAGGAAGCAAGAACTTGTCATACTGGTGGAACACACTTCTTAGGTGGATTTTCACTCTTCATCCATTGATGACAATGTTGGCATTGAACAGCTCCATGTTGTTCAAAGATGGGCTTAGCTCGTTCTGTTAAACACTTGTGTCTTTTCAGATCTCCTGGCCTCCTAAAACTGCTGCCACAATCATTCCAAAGAATAGATCGTTCAGGGGGAAAACTGGCTTGTGTAGAATGTTCACTTGTCTCACATTTATGTACAGCTAATCCTCTTCTACACCCCAGCCACTCTAATTGATGTCTTCTCAACTTGGTGGCTATAGTGCCTACTTGTGGCTGATGAGACGTGCTCCTCCCTTTGTTTTCTGTTAGAAATACCCAACATCGTTTTGATGCACCTGTGGTAAAAGCCATCTAATCGTTTCAAATGACAATGAAGTGGTGTCCAACATTCACTGCCATACAAAAGGGTGGATAGTACACAAGCCTGATGCACATGACGTTTAGTTTTGATGGACAATTGATGGTCAGTAAAAACAGTTCGACATAGTGTACCAAAGCATTGGCTAACCTTTTATCAACATCTGCATCAATGCTTCCCTCCTCTGCAATCACTGATCCTAGATACGGAAACTGATCAACCTACTCAATTAAATCATCTCCAATAGCAAGGGGCTGCTGCTCATCCACAGTCACCGAAGAGTCAACTGTCATAAACCTAGTCTTAGGAAAACTAACTGTCAAACCAAGGGAACTTGCTACTTCTACATACACCTTTACAGCAGCACATGCAGCTTCTCTCGAGCAAGCAAGAAGCACCACATCATCAGCACACACACTACACCACACACACACACACACACACACACACACACACACACACACACACACACACACACACACACACACACACACACACACACACAGCACATGCACACAAGTCACATATTACAGTACATATACATCAGTGACGTGTGTGTTGTTTGTTAGGAAATGACTTCTAAAGAGGCAGCCCATATTACTGACTTTAAGAAGTGCGACTTCACTCAGATGCATGAGTACTTTAAAGAGAAGTCTGAAGCCAAGAAACAGCTGACCAAAGAAGAAAAACAAGTATGTCGTAATCTGCACATACTGCATGCTACACACACATGCAATTTGAGTGTGTGTGTATATACTTGCATGTGTGCGTATGCATGTAGTTGTACAGCTGTATCGATCTATTGTTTTAATGCACCGTTTGTAGAAAAACAAGGAAGAACAGGCTGAGATACAGGAGGAATATGGATGGTGTTTGATTGATGGACACAAGTTAGTCCTGTGTATATGTGCATACTGGCTGTGTTAAATTTGGAGCAACATTTACTACGCTAGGCAGTGGCCTAAAGTAGGGTTTTGGGATTGATTTTTAAAAAAGTAAGAATTGGCCAATGCTGTCTTCAACAAAACTGTGTCATTAATTCCTGAGATTGTAGTTTACAGCTCATGTTGAATATACACAGGGAAAAGATTGGCAACTTCAAGACAGAACCTCCAGGCTTGTTTAGAGGTCGTGGTGAGCATCCCAAACAAGGCATGGTAAAGGTAAGCTAACTACAGGTCAATTGTCTGAACTGTGTTTAGCTTGCCTTCTTTGCTTAGAAACGAGTCCAGCCAGAAGATGTGATTATTAACATTGGAAAGTGGGTGGTTTTTAATTAGAATACAGTGTGATTCTAAAATGTTTTTGTTGGTTGCTGTAGGAAAGCTGTAGTACCCAAACCACCTCCTGGACACAAGTGGAAGACTGTGCAACATGACAACAAGGTGTGTTTTGAATTAAAATTTTGTAACTTGTGCTTCCATCCTTACCCTGTTGTTATTTGTGCCATTTTAGGTAACTTGGCTTGCTAGTTGGACAGACAACATTCAAGGACAGATCAAGTATATCATGTTGAATCCAACATCACGACTAAAGGTAACTATACATGACTATATACCCTCCCCCAAAAAATAGCTTTGTACAAGTTGTGACTGTTTTGTTGTTGTTGTTTTAGGGTGAGAAGGACTGGGCTAAGTATGAGACTGCTCGTAAACTGAAGGGTTGTGTGGACCAGATCAGAAAACAGTACAAAGAAGACTGGAAGTCCAAGGAAATGAGAATAAGACAACGGTCAGTTATGCTGATAGTGCACACCAAATTTCAGTGTGAATGTGCACTAGCTATGAAATGGCTACCCAGTGTACGTATGTCTTAGTAATATTAGTTCATCAACAAGTGTTGGGGGTGGGGGGGGGGGGGGTTAGTTTTAAAAGTAACATATTGCAAAGGTAATATTATTACTAGAGATGGACCGATACCACTTTTTACCGATATTTCCGATACAAGTATTTGTACTGAAATTATTTGCCGATACCGATACTATACATTGAAGTCTAGACAAGTTTATTATGAAATTTCATTGTTGTGATATATAGCTAGCTATTAAAATATCACAGTAATTGATTGATCTCAAGTTTTAAAATATTCATTGTATAACAGCTAAACATGATAAACACTAAACATGATAAACATCATGGTAGATTACTAATTTCTTGATTCGAGGTAGCTTTCTTGTAAGCTTATTGATAAGGCAATTAATTGCGTGGGCGGCCGATAATTGTATAATGTTTGTTACAGCTTTCAAACAAACCTTTTCATGAAAAAGCAAGCCAAGTAGTCATAAACTTATTTCTTGAGGAACAACTGCACTACCGTTTAATTACAAAGGATTCACATGTTCTAATATATTAGAATACACACGGAGCAATTGCAGCAATACTTGGAAAAGAGTAACAAAGGCTTTGTTTCGCTATTTTGTTAGCTCAACTAATTAAGTTACTGATTAGCTCAACTAAGTTATTAGCTACTGGAAACTTAGCTAGAGATGGTTAAATAAAAATGGTAAGTGTCTACTGTGGTATCTGTACCTTGTATTACCGATACCGATCCGATACTGATACCACTGGTATCGGCATCGATACTGATACTGGTATCGGTCCACCATTAATTATTACCCGTATGTCTTACTGGGCCATGAAAAGTAACGCATTATATTACTTTTTCTACGAAAAGTACATAATAATGTTACGTAACATGTTACTTACATGTAAATGCATTTGACTGGCTGTAGAAGCTGACTTCATGAATGTGTGAACCATACAACATGTGCAGTAACAGTTACCATGTGCAGTAACAGTTAACATGTGCATGTATGTGTGATGTATCCAATCTACATGAAGAAAACAGATGCACAAAAGTTAAAACAACAACATTGGGTAGGACATTTTAACTTCACACCTTCGTTGTGTAATTACAAATAGCTAGCTGGTACATACTGTGAGCCATTCTTATGTTTGTACATTATCATGTATTTGAAGTTCTAGCAGATCACAGGACAAATGAAGTTTTGTCCTTTATTTCTTGATGGTAGAATGGTTGGTAGGTGCTTTTGTAAGACCAATCTGAGGATGTCTGCTATTGTGACACCTGACCAAACAGCTGTTGAGCATATGCCATTGTACTGCAGTGTGTGTAAGAGATGGATAAGTTTTTCAAACTGTTCTGGTACGACTTCTGATCCATGCTCAGTTGGTGGTGGTTCATCTGTACTAGCTTGGGGCACTTCTGTTTCTACAGTTGGCTCAATTGATACAACAACTGTTCTTACTTGGATCTTGATGGCACCGTTTCTCTTGGCTATCTTCTAATGAAATGACACTGGCCCTGTTTTCTTAATAACTCCAGGTAGCCATTTTACTCCTGACCGATAAGTTTGTTACAAACACTCTCTTCGAAAATGCAGTCAACCGCACTAGCGTCATGTTGCTTTTTCTGTTTAGCTTCCACTCTCACTGTGGTCATAGGACGATGACCCAAAAGCAATTCAGCTGAAGACATGCTAGTAGTAGCATGTAATGTTAATTGATATGCTTTGAGAATCTTAGCCAAATGGGTACAGATTCTTCCTTTCATCACCTTCTTCAAGCCTTGTTTCACTGTTAGTACATCTCGGTCTGCCAGCCCATTCAATGCAGGATGGTATTGGGCAGATGTTATTTGCTTGATGCCAGATTCTGCACTCACAAAGCAAGAACTATTGGCTGTCAGGGAGACCAAATTGAGCAAACAAGACTTGTAACTCATCTATCGCAACAACTGCTGTTGTCGATGGTGTATTAATTGCCCCCAATGCATTTAGAAATAATTATCAAGTACTGTACATTCTTCCTTTATCAGTCGTCTAGCCCATGGCCAGGTTGGCCACTTCCAGCAATAACTGGTGGTGTTGGTTTGTGGAGCTGACAATTGGTACATTGTCTCAATGCCTTCTTAATGTTGTTGGTTATCCCTGGCCACCACACATATATTCTGGCTAGCTCTTTCAGTTTGAGTGTCCCTCATGGAGCTCAATCAGGACAGCATCATGGTAAGCAGATGGCACTACTACTCTTGTACCCCACAAAGTACACCTTTCATAAAGTGATAATTCCTCTTTCTTGTTTATAAGTGTTGCAAGCTGTAAAAAAAAACTGTGCAGTGGCTTGGTGAGTGCTTCTTTAAATTTGTCCAACAATCACAAAATGTTCAACTAAAAGTACTAGTTATCTGTATTACAGCTGGTTCTACTGGGAGTGGTAACCGGCTAAGCGCATGTGGGCCATTGTTCTACGAAACTTCCAATTGTACTCAAAGAAAGACAGGTGCAATGTCCAGTGGCGAATTCTTTCTGAAACTCAAGAAGTTTACTTCCTCCAAGGAGACCTAAGAAAGGTTTGTGGTCAGTAATTAACTCATCTAAGATGTAGGAGTGTATAGAAATGTCTTGCCTATATAGTTGGGAAGCCAGTAAAATTACTAATTTAATGAGTACTGCATTACAGAAAATGAAAGTCAACAAATATGTAACTGTGCTTACAAAACAGTCGTATGATTTTGTATGCAACATAATATTGATCAAGATAATATATTTGTAAGGTTTCCTATTATCGCACAGCCCTACAACACAGTACCAATTCCAAAAGTGGATGCCAATATCGATGGAAGCTCTGAGTTAGTCAAATTGTGTAGACAAGTTTGGGAGAAACTTTCTGTAATACGTCAACAAACCCAAATAGGACTTTAACTCAAGGGGATTTTACTGCAACTAATTTGTTGGGTAAGGGGTGTAATACTTCTGCATCATTTTATGGCTTAAATAAGACACAGATGGAACCATTAAAATTCTTCCTCAAGGGAATGCAGATTTTTTGCTCATCTCTACCCATCACCAGAATATCGTCGAGATAGAATATGACCTCTGGAATTCCAACTAATCTTCTGGAAAACTCCAGGAGCTGATGTAATGCCATACAGCAGATGGGTATATTGGAACAACCCCTTGTGAGTACTTATTACTCTTTCTGGACTCAGGGTGTAGGGGCAACTGCTGATATGCTTGGCTTAAATCAAGCTTTGTAAATCTCTTCCCTCCCCTCCCCAGAAGTGTAGTAACCAAATCATCAACCCTAGGGATTGGGTGTCTGGCCACTGGATTAACCATCATAAGAAAATCACCACACAATCTGACACTGATACTACAGGTGCAACCCAATTAGCATATTCTACAGGCTCTACTATGTCTTCTGCAATTCTTTTCTGCTTCTTTGCAGCCTTGAGCTACGTCAGCGTAGGCTCTGCCAGTAACTTTACTAGATGCCACCATCATTTATGCAGCATTTTCTCAAGTGTATCTCCAAAATTACAATACTCTGCTAATGTTTTCAGTCCTGTGACATAAGTAGCTACTGATTCTCCAGGCTTTTGTGGGTTTGTGAATTGAACCTGAAATGATGCACCACTTCTGATGATGGAGGTTACAGTGCATTTGTAGCGCATCCACTAATTGCTCAAATGTTTTGTCGCTCAGTTTCACAGGACCCAGGATACTCTTTAGCAGTTTATAAGGGCCAGGACAAGAAAGTTGAGCTTTGTTGTCATCTCCAATGATTCCTTTTACCTCGAAAAACTGCTCTAGGCATTTGACATATTCGCTCCAACCTTCTAACTCCTTCATAAAATTTTTTCTTATGATATAATTACAAATACATCTACTACTGCACACACACACCCCTCCCCCCCTTCAATCGGTGGTGTAGCCATATCTCTAGGATGGGTAGGCGCACCTTTTCACTCCCATGCAACTATGTGTATGTAGCACAAAATGCACATCAATACAAGACTGTTTAAAAGTGCATAAATGTATCTAACTGCGTTGGGAGTCTATTGTTTACACAATTACTGAGTTATGTGCAACAGCACAGAGTCTTAGTGGGGATTGAGTGGCTAAAAGAATGGACTCCTTTCCCACTCCAATCCCACCTTCTTTGGTCATGTGATGCTGTACGTTAAATAGAAATTTAGGCCTGACTGGATCACATGACATCCTTGTTATCAAACTTCAACCTCAGCTGATGTTTTTGTCCCAACAAAAATATCACTACCAAAGAGTATGCGAAATTCTATTAATCACAAAAACGCCAAGTGGGCCTGAGAGAATTTGGGTAGGCACAGGCCAATCTTGGCTTTAATAGAAGTTACTTTACCTCCTGAGTCACCTGAACATGTTTGACCAATGATAATGGGGGAGGCTGTTGTGACTGGTGTGAGCTGTGAGTATTACTGTTTGAAGGTCCAGTTGTACTGTTGCCCTGTTACAGACAAGTTGTTCGTTAGGTGTCATCAGGACGTTAGCACTGATGTAAGGATGACTGTATTTTGTACATCTAATGGATTGAGTTTTTACTGGTTAGTTTGAACCCCAGCCTGCTCATTTACCTTCCTGCTGGGATCACAGCTTCCCCCAACGACCCCGGTAACGTTTCTGGGGTAGTCTAGGTCTTCTGGGTCAGGTCTACAGCATTCAGTTATTTCTCCACGATTTTGTGGTAGCAAAGTTCTCATTTTAACTAGTAACAGTCTTTAGTTGATGGTTAAGGTGTTATGACACAGCTTTTCATTGGATGGCATGGTAGAGTGGCATGACCGGACTTCTCAGTTGGCAGGTTGTTTCCACCAGTTTCCTTGCTTTTTAGTGGCACCACATCAGCCTGAAGTGACTTCACAGTAGTCAGCATTTCTTGAAAAACTCCTTCTGCAATCGCACTAGTGTCACTAATGTTGGTCAGTCTGCGGAGAACTAACTTGCTATCAAAGTTAAAGCAAAAACAATTAGAAACGATTATTCTGTCATGTGTTTCAAAAAATATGGAACTTAAGTATCTGCTCTGTTGTGTATGTACTGGTTACACCTCATGTTGTACACCTGTTTCTTCTTGTAGTTCTGTGGCTGTGTACTTCATCGACAAGTTGGCACTGAGAGCTGGGAATGAAAAAGATTCTGATGAAACTGCTGATACAGTTGGTTGCTGTTCACTACGAGTAGAACATTTGAGTAAGTAAAACTGTACTATTATATGTGTGTACATTGTATTGTGTGATATGCATACAGTTCATGTATACATGATTCTCTGTAAATAATACATGGTACATCCAACCTTCTAGCAAGACTTAACACGCATTGTTCTATTACAGAGTTATATGAGGAGTTGGATGGTCAGAATAATGTAATAGAGTTTGATTTCCTCGGCAAGGACTCCATCAGGTACTACAACAAAGTCACCGTTGATCCACAAGTGTTCAAGAATGTCAAACTGTTCATGAAAGGCAAAGAACCAGGAGATGATTTGTTTGACCGCTTGAATGTAAGTAGTATCACTATTATAGATTTTAAACACATGTAAAGTATTTAGCAAATTATTTGCTACCCCCTGTGAGGAAGTGTATGTTCTAATAGAGTATTTTGAAGTATATTCCCTTATGAAAATTTTGTGTGCAACTTGTATGCGGTTTGCAACTACACGCGTGCAGTGCTCTTAAGATGGTTGCAAAACAATAGCACAACTTTGCATATTCTCTGCATGCATACAGTTCAGTAGCAATAACCTAGTGAGTTCTTTTGCTATCATATTGCACATATGCAATTTGCTTTCTTACAATAGCATTATTCATGCTATCCTTTTACTTGTATATTGCACGCATACATTTTGTTCTCATACAATAGCAATGCATTGTGCTCTTTTTGCTTGCATACTGCATGCTTGCAGTTTGCTTTCATAAGTTTAGCTGTAATAGGGGGTTAGTTTGCTCACAAATTACACACATGCAGTCTGTTCTCTTTCTGCTTATATGCAGTATACAGTACAAAATAGCCAATCAGATGAGAACAAACAAATGTTTAAAATTTGCGCCCAAACTGTTTGCTACTATTGACAACCTGTACAAAGAAAACAAGTAGTCTTTGTTAGTGGGATGTGATGTTCTACAAGAAAACTTGTTGTAGCAGTACATGACATTACAAGTACAGCTGAAGTTGGCGCCTTGAGTTAAATTGCTGAGGTTGGCGTCTTGAGTCTCCTTGAAAGTTGTGGGTCACAGGTGGAGAAACATTTCTAAACATGAATAAAATACTACCGCTACTGTTCAGGCTTCTTTGCTTTCTGTAACAAAATGAGGGAGTGTAACTTTTAACCTTTGATTTAAAGACTACAGAAATGTACAATTGAAAGCAGACAAGAAGTGGGATTGAGAGTATTTGAACCTGTATCAATTTCTACATTGCTTTTGGACAAAGCTCAACTAAAGATCATCTTTGTGAAAAAATTGTGTGCAGTGAGGTCAAACAGACAGTTTGTGGCTTGTAACTGACTTGTAGTTTTGTATTGTATTGCACGCATTTCTTGTAGATGTGAATTACAAATTTAAAAGAAATACAAATATGAAATAAATAGCCAACGTTTGCAAGCTGCATGCATGCAGTCGCTCAACTGCTAAACTGCTCACAAGTTGCACGCATGCAATAGCACACATGCAAGCGTTTACATGCAACAGCTTTGGAAATGCATGTGTGTAATCGGGCCAAATACTAACATGCACACACATGCATTTGATTGCATGCATTTGTATGCAAATATACGTGTGTGTTTGCGTGTGCATGTGTGCAAATTTTCATAAGGGTTGTGGTAATTCATTAAATAACACATTATTTCATTAAATATATTATTAAAAATTCCTACCATACAGACTACTACTCTAAACAAACACTTGTCAGAACTGATGGAAGGACTAACAGCTAAGGTGTGATTACTGAAACATGTATAATAATTGATGTTTAGTTTATCTTAGGTGTTCCGTACTTACAATGCCTCCAAGACACTGCAAGAACAATTAGAATTGCTCACTAGCCGTAAGCAAACCTGTATATGTCTCACATCAGTGCATTAGTAGTGTTACATACATTACGTGGGCTTTTGATGTATATTGTTATGTGCTGTTATTTAGCTGACGAGATTGTCACTGCAAAGATGTTGTCATACAATAGAGCTAACAGAGCTGTAGCAGTTTTGTGTAACCATCAGGTATTTGGTAGCTTGTGGCCAGCTGTCAAATATACTTTGTCATATTATTGTTGTATTACAGCGCGCTATACCTAAAGCTTTTGATAAACAAATGGGCAACCTTCAAGCTAAGGTAAACGGTTGATACAATTGTGGACTGTGTTCTTTTTACTCACGCGTGTGTGTGAATGTATCATACAACATTTTCCAAAAAATTCTAGTTTTGTAAACAGTGAAAGCTGTCTAATATTTTTTTACTTTTAAGCAGAGGTGACCGCATGTAGGTTAGGTAAGCTTCACTGAAATGCCCTATAAATCTTGTTGAATTGAATAGAGTTAGTGAGTCATAAGCTCTTGCCTGGTATTTCTCAATTTTCTATATCCTCTAAGGAGTAATGTATAGATTCAAGTCCTTCAGTAAATAACTATCTTCCATTCTCAGATTGAGGCTAAGGAGGAAGCTATTCTTGAGGCTGAGGGAGAGTTAAAGGATCTTAAGAAAGAAGCAAGGTCAAATTCTTCAGCTCACAAGTAATCACTACACCATGCTGTAGTTCTGTAATAATCTTATCACTTTTAGAAAAGTCGAGGCTAAGAAGAAACAGATCGAACGATTGCAAGACCAGCTACAAAAGCTTGAACTACAAGCAACAGATAAGGTGAGTTGAGTCTCCTATTGTATCAGCCACAACATTCCTGTTTACGTTTATTATAGGAGGAAAACAAAGATATAGCCCTGGGGACGTCCAAGTTGAACTACCTTGACCCAAGGATATCAGTTGGGTGGTAAGTTAGCTATGGTCACCTTTTTTAAAACCTGTCCATGTTGTAACCTTATATGGAAACCTGTAAGGGAAACTGTTTAGTGTATATATATCATGTAGAAGCCAGACAGATGACAGGCAGTGAAGATCAAATATTTTACATAAATATGTGGCTAGACTTGAGTGTTATATTTACATTTTTGGCATTAACCTTTCATTGACACCTCAGTAAAGGGACCATGAATGCATCACCCATGTACAATACATTATCTGCATAGAATGTATTACAAGTTTGTTACTTTGTTGCTGTTTGTTTCAGGTGTAAAAAGTGGGAGGTGCCTGTAGAAAAAGTTTACAACAAGACACAGCGAGAAAAATTTGCTTGGGCAATCGACATGGCTGATGAGACTTTTGTCTTCTAAGAGCTGATTGCTGGCCCAAGCTGAATGCTAGGAGATATTAATGTTATATTAATTAGGTATATTATTGAGAGGAACAGTTTTCTGTACATATTATAGGTGCTATTTTGCCATATGCTATTTATTTACTTATAACCTTTGATGTTTCATTGTAAATACTGAAGAATTCCGTGGAGGAGGACACATTAATTGATTAAATATTACATAATTCTTATGATTGTGGGTTTGGGTTTTAAAGCGCCTGCGTGCTCTGAGAGTAAAAAGCGGAGTTTTACAGGACTCGTATTACGGATCGGTAAGCAGGGCGCAGGTGGACGTTCAACTGTTGCTGTTTTGCTGTACAAGTTCTGGTTGAAAAGTCTTGCTACTTTCTCAAGAAGCCTTGACGTGTTGCCCTGACTTCTTCACAGACAGTTATCCATGTAAGTTGCTCGCATTGGTTACATGTGCGGCGTACAAGTATCGTTTCCTGGTATCTAGTTTTGCCCAGTATTAGGCGTCGTACGCGTTCGGTACGTATGTATGCAGGGCGTTGCGCTTCTTCAAACGAATAGTGTTACAGGAACACGTTTTTCATGTTGACCGTTCTGCAACAGGCGAGACTGATCGACACGTGGCTTGGCTTTGTTATTACACAAGCAATAGTCTAGATGGCAGTAACAAATGTGCTATTGTTTTAAGGCCTTTTTGCGTAGTAATGGAGTAGGTTGCAATGAGTTTTATTGTTTTGTGGGTGTCAGATCGTAGACCACAATAGGTGCTTATTGTATTATCCGGCCTACAAATATTCTGTTTATCCTGTATGTTATTTGGCTGCATTTTATATTATTGACACTGCCTACTAACAAACAACACGCAATAAACAGCCTTTGCTTGTTGTTTTCCACCTTCTCTGTTGATTGAACATACTTGAGTTTATAATAAAAAGGTTTACACAGAGGTTTTCAAGATGAAGTGGGAGCTAGGTTGTGTTGGTATTCCTCTTGACAGATTTAGGATATTGTACCTCCAGTTTGCTTCTCTCCCGGATGTTGTTGACATTGCCTGTTCACATAACAATAAACAACCTTTACACAGTTGATTTTCACCTTTCCTCCTGATTGAACATTTGAATTTAAAACAAAAAATTACAACTCTTTACATCTCATTGAAGCATATTTCATCATCCATTTTTGGTTACAGTTTGTGGTTAATGCAGTCACAGTACTTGTATGTTTTCTTGCTTGTACCCCTACTTGTCCTGTAGATGTCAGTCTTAAGTTGATTCAACAATAATGGAATTCCTAGAGTTAATCTTCCATTACTCATATTATTACAGTAGCTGTTAAATGGTGTATATTGACCTCATATGATGTGTTATGATAGAGATGGTAGTTATGTTGCTTGTATTGAGGTGCTTAACCACAACAAAGGAAGTTACCCTGGTTATGCAGTTGGATATTCATAGCCTTTAACCATATGTGGGAGCTAACTGTTAAAACCATCAAAGGAGTGGTTTCTTCTGGGGGACTGGTCCACAAAACACAGTTTATTGTTAATATACATGTTTGTGTTGCCTATTGGAGATGGTACCTGGTTTATGTTTCAGTTTATTAAATGAGTGGACACTTTGTGGTATTCAGTATTCTCTGACTGAATCATATAGAAGCTAGCACTTCTGTGACTTCTAGAAGCATCCAGTTATGTACCACAAGGCACCACAAGTTGCATCATATTTTCGGCTTGATCACTCGAAGTGACCTCAGTCAAACTTCTTGCGCGGGAAGTGAGCATTTAACTCTATACAGTTATAGAAGGTTTTGTACATGTATATAAATGTTAATCAGTGTTCATTAACACAAGCAAGATTTCCAAAGCAACATCACAGAAAATTCATGTTAGTAATGAAGTTTTGTAACACTATTTTACTGGGCCAAAAATATCACCAACTTTTAAGTATGTGGGCTGGGAACAAGACTGGTGCATCCTTGGCTTTATGGTTACATTAACACCATACAACTTGTGTCTGTATTTAGTATCAACTAGACCTACATGGGTCACTGAGCTGGTATCAGAGCCAGCTGGCTAGGTGGGATATGGTCCAACATGTTTTTCCAGCTGCAGTGTCAACACTGTGATAGGTTATTACACAGGTACCTTGTGACATTTCTGACATTTGCTGTGTAGCACTTGGTAAGGACGTTTGTTAATGTTACATCACCAACTAGTTATATTTCTTTAGTGTGTAGTTCTTTTACCTAAATACTAGCCCACTGTAGTAATTCTGTTATCTTATTAATCAGGTTAATACATTCATATGCACCCACAATATGGTATTTGCAAGAATGTGTGTATTTATTGGCAATATTTGCTAATTCACTGGCTGCTATGTAAATCAGAGAAGATTCCTCCTTATCTCACAGCTAGCATCTAATCATGGATGACCAATTATACCACTAATTTGTGGTGGTGTAGCAGGTTAGTGGGTCACTAGCAAAGTTATTTAACTTCACTGATTTCACCATTTAACTACAATGATTTCACTGGGCTGGTAACACAAGCAAGTATGGAAATGCGTGGAACTTGCATTATTAGTGTACTTAATGGACACTACTAGATGCGAGTACAGTAGGTACAATCTACATCTTGATCTGTAATGGATGCTTGTCGACCTTCGCTCAGTATTATTGGTAACCAATTCAATAAGTGGATCCCTTTGATGTGCACATTAAGTTAAGTGACTTCACTACCCCTAAGAATGTCTATATGTAAAGGTTAGCAGCTGTCAAATCATGAGGACAGGTGCTGTTTTGTTTGTGTTGTTACCCTGAGCTAGCATCCTTGTACAATATACTGCTACACCCATATTTAGAAACATAAGCACCTATCTAAAATCAACAGTGTTTACATGTGGACCACCAAAATGGCACAGGACAAGCTTTTCTGGTGCATGCTCATGTCAAGTACACTGAACTAGCTTGTCTGGACCACATGACAGTAGCATGTCACAGGCATTTCATCTATGTTAAATGTTATGTGAAGTTGTTCACATTGTATAACACTGAGCTTTTATGAAAAAGTGGGAATCAGTATATGTGTGACCCTTTCTCTGTGAACTGTATTTGCTCTTGTATAATATTATTTGTGTTGTTCCCCCAGCATGTCAGCTTATTCAGAGAACGAGTTGGCCATCCAAGTGACCAACGTCTACAAGCAATATGGACGAGGGAGGAAGGCTCAAAAGGTGTTGAAGGGCATCAACATGGATGTACCTTATCACTCAATGTGAGTGTTTTGTGTTATGCATAAGATAAAGTATGTGTCTTTGAAGACATTTGTGTAGATAGTGTTGTAAATGTAATGTACTGTACATATTGTACTGCTTGACAGTCGACGTGCATTCGTTTCACTACCACTGGCACATAAGTAAGTTAGCTAATGGATGCTAATGGATTGCATTAGTTTGAAATAATGGAAATCCTTAAGGAGCAGTAATGCTAAATCTGACCGAGCCTGCAATAACAAACTACACTCGCAGTACCAAGATATTTATTTTCCATTCTTCTTGCTTTGTAGCAGTTTTTAGTTAACCATGTTTTCTTACTAGTTAATTACTCTGCCATAAATGCATACAGTACTCACAACCTCAGTTCTGTGTGCTTCCATACATTGTCTGATCATCAAAGTTGAACAGTGTCACTAGTGCTGCACTGCCACTTCAATGGCTGGGGATTGTCACTCTGTTATTGTGTACAAAATGTAATGGTTACTTGTTGAAGAACAGTGTCTGCTGTTTTGTGATTTGTTGTTGCAGTAGCCATGTTGGTTGTGTTTAAAAGTGTTTGTATTGCATATGGCCTCCTTCACCATTGACTGGCAAATTGTTTATTATAAGATTTTTAAATTAAAAGTATGCAACATTTTGCATGTATGGCTGCTATACGTAAAAAACATTACAGTTTAGAAAATCCACTTGTCATTTTATTGAACAAACAAGTAGTTTGTATCATGCAATGCACAAAAACACCTTTTAATAATCCAAGTAATATAAAACTTTCAAAGCCCAGTTATGTCACATTGTAATGTAAGACCATGAACTGGAGGTACTGTGATAACATGCAAAAATCTAACCTAACTCTCATTTTCAATATTGTACTGTTCCAAGATTACTGAAGAGTTCAGCTCACCTTCTTTTTAGCACTTCTCAGGCTACTGGTTTGGTTTGGTTTGTTTACGAAGCTGGGTTAGTATCACAGCACAATAATGATTCCATGTTAGACTTAGTGATTTGCTCATCAAGGCCAATATCCTTGTGGCTTAAAATTTTGTAGTAGTGGCCCCATCGTAATCACTTCTCTACTGCTACGTGCTGCTGTATAGGGAAGAATACAGCCAGTAAACAACTGTGACTTGTTCCCACCACTGTACTGTTGATTTACAGCCCTTTTTGCAGGATGTTCTCACCAGCACACCAGCATACATTCACTAGCCCAGACTTGTAACTGACTGCAGTACAAGTTCTTACTGTATTTCAAGTCTGTATGACTTGAAACTAAATTGAAATACGTAACTGGCTATATATGGATCAACATGGACATTTCTGTGCATTATCTACTGGTATGATCTGCTTAGAACATCATGTTGATTATATAGGCAGTATGCTAATGTAGGTAGACAGCTGCTTACCCTTTCTGACCATGTAAACATGCATTTTATGGTTTTTTTTGCTTTAGTAACCCTTTGATAGCCTATGGAAATATGTAGGATCTAACATATCAAGAGTGCATAAATATAATTATTATGCACTCTAGCTTGTATACACCATAACTTTGTGAATGAGAACTGCTGTGTTTATAAGCATCCTAGGGAATGTGCTCAATAATTACACACCCTGCTTTCACTGGTAGTGGCTGGAGCAAGAGAGCATCTTTGGTGCACCCACTGAGAAGCTGTTGTGTATTGGAGCCTGTTGCTCAGTTTCTGCCATTTGAAAATAAGCAGTCACCAACTCTGAACACAAGTGCTTCATTATATGGTCGTGATGTTGAGGAAGTGGAATGCATCAATCATGCAGAGTAGCGGATGCAATAACCACCTTGAACATCAAAGGCGCTATGGTCTGTTGTAGACACATACGAAGAGCATCACTTATTGAGCCCAGGAAAAATAAATAGTAGTGTTGATGATCCTTTGTTGTAATCTGAGGAATGAAATTCGTCTTTCGCTTAGCTGTTACATAATCATTATAATCTTGTTATAATTGCTATGAGGTACAATCCAATAATTAAGGTGTCTGACCAAGAAGTCTATAAATAACCACAAAATAACTACAAATGGTTTGTGGTTTGGTTACTGACAAATAATGCTAGTGCCCTTTCTGAAGGGATAGTGTATATAACAAAGCAGAAATACCTGGAGTAAGACATGAATCTGTGAGCTTCTTGTGCTTATGGTGATCCACCATGTCCCATGGTACGTCTTCACCAATCAGTGGGTGCCTTGTACTATTTCTGTACTTGTATCACCAGTGTCCTTTTCATTTGTATTGTGTACTTCTGCTATGTTAATCATTGACAACTAACTCACATTCCACTGCATAAATGATCATGTGCAAATAATCACCTGTTTATTTTATTATTTGACTACAATGCAAATGGGTATTAATCTGAATATTTGGTTAATTGTTTGAACCTAAATTAACTGTTGCAAGGTAACCACCAAACTGTCCCCGTGGTGTAGAAGCAATTGCAGATCTTGTTTCCGAAGCCAAGGAACTCGCAAGACAGCTAACATTTCATGTCCAAGTAACCCATTTTGTGTGCGAATTCGCTATTATTTTTGATACAAAATGGATGGAAGTAAGTTTTTCAGTTGAGATACATTCAGGATCATTACACAGATCAATGGCAGCTGTGAAGCCAATCCCCATGGGCTGGTTGAAATCAAGAGCCCAGCTTGTGCTGACTTGTACACAGACACTACACACAGGCCATCAACCTTTCCTACAGCACAACAATGGTGTATTCCACTTGTAAATGCTACCAAGTGCAGGGACAGCTCCGTGTAACTAAGAGGTCAACATGGTGTGATTTGTCTGTGTGGACTCCCTCAAAAATTATCATCTGATCTCTTTTGTCATGGCAAGTGATGGTGGTCTTGACTTCCCTATGAAGAGTGGTGCAGCTGTTTTTGTTAGCCTATGGATAAAAGAAATCCATAGAATTATTTCTACCATTTCACTAACCTGGTGTGTGGAAGGAACATGTTAGCGTGGGTTGCTTAATGTGTCATAAACATTGCAAGTAAAGACATTGCCCCATTGTTGTATAACACAGCATAGCAGCTTGAATATCATGGTGACTGTTATAATTGAAACATACCACTAAGAAAAGTTTCATGTTACTCAGCTAACATATTGTTGGCCTACATCTATTCGTGGGTTAGTGCTAGACTGCCACTTTGAGTAAGTGCAATGTAATCATACCATCATTTATTGCATGATAGTGCTTACCCGGTTTTGAAAACGCCGGTCTCACAAGATTGAAGCATGATCTAAACCAATAATCACTACATGATCAAGTCAATTTATAGTTTAGTAGCAGCCCTCTTCAGTGATCTTGGAAGGCTACGTTGATGAAAGTGAAAGCTTTAATATCCCTACCTGCTTTACATTTTATCACTCTTTCCCTTGTAATGTACATAATAAGCATACTTTCCTTGTATGGTCATACACTGTAATGTATCGACTTTGTGGCCACAATGTAACTAAATTATTAAATTGATGATTTATTTAGTGCATTGCATAATATATAAACAACTTATTTAAGTTGTAAATATAAAGTTGTAAATTCTCCATGTACTTGGGACTATACAGTAAATCTAGTTGTACCAATACATGTAAGAGAAAATCCCTTTTTCTTGCAGCATGTATATGCATTATTACATGTCTTTGTTTCAACTTATTCAGCTATGCATTACTGGGAGCTAGTGGTTGTGGCAAGACTACACTGCTGCGTTGCTGTCTTGGATTCCTTCGTCAGAATTCTGGTGTCATCACCGTCTTGGGCAAGTACCCCGGCTCCAGAGGAGGAAATCACATACCTGGAAGAGACTTGGGCTATATGCCTCAGGTATGTGTGATGTGTGTCTCCCTGTTGTACTAGATATGCTGTACTAAGAGAGTAGTACAGTTTCAGTATGGATAGCACATTGGTTCACCAGGACTATTAAATAGTCTGAAAGTGTATGACTTTCTAGGAGGTCCAGCTGAGTGACATGACCTGCTGCTTTGTTGCTACTAAACTGTATTGAAGCTAATGTGCAAGACCCTGATGTTGTTTTGTAAACATCTTATAGTGCTGCACACTTGTAGTTGCAAACTGCATACAAGTTGCACTCAAAAATATTCATAAGGGAAATTGATTTTAAACTTATCCTGCTATCATGTGTGTGAGATTAGCAAGCTATGACAGTATTATCCTCCTGTCACTTTTGGTTGAGTCAAGGCAAATTGTCCCCTTTACTTAGCAACCTATCCCCTCCTATATTCTACTGTTAGCTGTCAATATAATTGTGGTGCTCTTTATTTGGAGTATTGTTCTTGTTTAGGATATTGGCCTTGTGCCACAGTTCTCAATTATGGAGACAATGTATTTTTTTGGTGTGATGTTTCATATGGGGTTCAAGCAGATCCGAGAGAGAGCTAACTTTCTTAGGAACTTGTTAGAGTTACCACCACTGAAGAAGCGAATTAATGAGATGAGGTTAGTTGAAGGTATAACGGTGTGCTTTTATTAGTGTATTGTTGTCTAGTGGTGGAGAACAGAGACGTGTGTCCTTTGCTGTGTCATTGATCCAAGAGCCACCGATGATGATTTTGGATGAACCTACTGTTGGAATGGACTCTCTGCTTCGTCAAAGGTGTGTGTGCGCATGTGTGTGTGTGTTTAATTATTTTATGATATCAATTTTTTATTGCAGTGTTTGGCAGTACATTGGAGAACTAACAGTGGCCAAACAGTGCACTGTTATCATAACAACCCATTACATTGATGAGGCTCGCAGAGCAAACACTGTTAGTACCATCAAGTGTTGTTAATATGTGGGTAGTACCAGGAGATCATACAAGTCCAACAAAGTCGCATGTAACTCATCAACAGCTTGAGGAATATCCTGTGAAACAACTTGAATCCAACACCTCAGAAATCTGATACTGTATGCTATGTGTATTATATTTCTATATAACACCATCTCAACAGTCCCAAGATCACTAATTTGTCACAATTTTTTTAGTTATAGAGGATTCAGTGTAGACTGTTGTTGATAATAACGCTATACACTTACAGGTCGGTCTAATGAGGGGTGGCAAGCTACTCACCCAATCTAAACCAGAGGATCTTATCAGGGCTTACAATGCTGTGGTAAGTTTTATCGTACAAGAGAAATTTAGGAATTTAATTGAATCAAAGAAATAAGTAACTGCATTTTCTCTTTTGTTTGACTTATCACACCTTGAAATACAACTGATTGTTAACCTTGTAGACTCTGGAGGAAGTTTTTGTCAAGCTTGCCTACAAACAAGCTGAGGATGATGAGAAAGCAGCTTATCTTGAGTAAGTATCTTTTGTGAACCCTGATATACCTCCTTGTGTTACAAAGTATGTGTAGTATTAGAGTGAGCTTGTTCTGTGTTTTGATAAATGTTGTGTTTCCTGTAGCCCATCAGCCAGGACTGTGGACACTAAAGCATCAATTGTATGCAATTTGTATAGTATATACATGCACACACATGTACTACACAAACACTGTTTCACAGATGAGGAGTGCATGCAAGCACGCATACATTTACACACAGATCAGAGGCTTTTACGTTAGTCCTACCATTTTATCATACATAGCAAACCAGTGATGATGACAAAGAAAGAGTTGATGTTACCAAAAAGATGGCCTTTTGTGACAGTAAGCAACCATACCAGTCAGCATATGTTGTGTATACACGTTTGGTGATTATACAGATTTCTTCCCACGTTTTCTGTGGGGCTTCCATGCTGCCATCATTATAGCTATCGCTTTGAAAACAACTATCAAAACAATGCGTAGTCCTGGGTAAGTGACTGACAGGTTTAGTTGGTGAATAAGTCAATGCATCAAGACTTCTTTTGCATGGTGACCCATTTTAAAATTCTGTCGATTGTTATCTGTGTAATTATGACCTGTATGTGTACATTATTTTATGTTTATGTCAACAGATCTCTGTTGTTCTTATTGACAATTCCCACTTGTATTGCTGTTGGTTTCATTTTCTTCATTGGAAGAGATGTCAAAAATGTGAAGTTGTATTACCACTCCTCTGATAAAGGTAGCTTGTTTGTGTTAATATAATTACTTGCACTATTTAGTTGGGAGTCCAGAAAACATGGAATAACGGAACAGCGGAATAACGGAATTGGCAAAAATTACATTCTTACATTTTACTACTATATATACAGCCTATAGCATTTATACAATACTCACCTCATAACAATTCCACAGAGAATCTACTAAGGCAATCCTCAGGGCGATTTTTAAATAGAATGAGCACAAAACTAACCATTCTAGAATAATCTAACTAAGCTAAAATACTTTCTAATACACTTTACTACAAAATCACTACAACACTATAAGTTCTTTCTGCTACAGCTGCTTATACCAGCTGTCACACACCGAGTAACTGTCCGAATTTATTAGAATCAAGCTGCACAAAGTGATGTCAGCTACTGTAAATACAGCACATAACCTTTTGAATTTAAATTAAGCTTGTTTGGCGATGGATAACTAACAGGTTAGCCAAAGTAGATTATTTCAGAGAAGATTTCTTAGGTTGGAGTGTTGTCACTAATAAATTCGGGCAGTTACTGGTTGTGTGATGGCTGGTATAAGCAGCTGTAACAAAAAGAACTTATAGTGTTGTAGCGATTTTGTAGTAAAGTGCATTAGAAAGTATTTTAGCTTAGTTAGATTATTCTAGAGTGGTTAGTTTTTGTTAGTTCTATTTAAAGATCGCCCTGAGGATTGCCTTAGTGATTCTCTGTGGAATTGCTACGAGGTGAGTATTGTATAAATGCTATAGACTGTATATATAGTAGTAAAATGTTAAGAATGTAATTTTCGCTTATTCCGCTGTTTCGTTATTCCGTATTCCGTGTTTTCTGGACTCCCGTATTAGCTTTGTATTTAAAGCCTTATATAGAGAGCCCCATGCTGCCCATGCATACCATTTATTTTTATTTATTTATTTATTAAGGCTTTACAACACAAGTGCTGAAGATTTTTTTCTAAACTGTAGGTAGTCTTTATACTGGGCAAAGAGGGTTAAGCAACACTTTTTGTACTAATCAACTTCTTCAAATTAGCAGCTGATTGTTACTGTTTTTGTACACTCCAGATTTTGATTGGTTAAAGCATTGTGACCTTCATTTGATTTGACCACTGTTTTGCCCATCTTGACCCACACACGCACACACACACGCACACACACACGCCCCTATTAACGTGGTGATTTATTAATGTGCCTTGTTGTTTTATAGCAACTCTCCCGGTTCTTAATCGCACTTACGCTGAGATATTTACAGAATCGCTAGACACAGCTAACACGTTTGATGCAGTAAGTGATAATTTAGTTCTGTAACGTGTTGGTTAGTTTTGTTGTAATCGTGCAGGAAAGAGCAACAACTTTTGGAGAAGCAATAGACAAAATTGATGATGGGGAAGCTTATTTTGGCTTATACATCAACACCACATTTTCAGATTCCTTGTACTACAGGTATTCGTGGTATCATCATATGGTATAAATGTTTTATTTGATTTTTAAAGGTATTATGAACGTTGTGAAGCCATGCTCAATGGTGCAGGTTACCCAGATTTTGAGACTATACGACAAAGTACCATTCAGTTAGCTGTTGACAATACAAGTGAGTATTCTTAACTGTAAATGCATGTGGAGGAATCAAAGGGCTGTGCATAAGTTTTCTTTGAGCTTGCAGCAAAGTTTCTAAATACAGCTACTGATGTTTACTTCTCTGTGCGAATTGTGTGGCATGGGGCATGAAAGTGTAGCATCGTGCATAGTGGTTAGCATGATGCAAACTCAGTATGATCAAGCCAACGCTTACGGTCACACCCCACGTGGTCATTACGTGATTCGATCACTGCTGCAAATGTTAGTACTGTGAGGCTAAAACTACTGTATACTTGGACAATGGCATACTAAGTTTACTTTGATGTGTGGAGGTCTCTCTTACTAGAAACTTGATGAAGCAGGACCCAAAATAGACCAGTTCATTTAAGGACCTTAAAAATGCAATTAGTATATGATGTAATAACTGGATGCTGTGGATGCCCATAAAAATGTATTGAAGCCATTGGGAAAATGATGATAATCGATGGTTAAGGTGGCGCTGAAGTAATCAAATGAAGCCTTACAAGGCCAATGGGACATCACGTTTGTGGTCATGCACGAAAAAACACGGAAAACTAATAGAACAAAGCGAAGCGCTTCGAAATATTGAAAGAACCAGCTTTATCAGACTGTCAGGCTACTATTGCTGATACAAGTAACGATATTCACGTACTGACTTCATCGCCTTGTCAAAACTCTGGTAACTTCACAGCGAACAACACCAGCTGTCATCGCGTGATTACTGCTTTACGGAGCGCGCCCTGGCCAGTTACACTGTCCCACAATTCGTGAAATAACTCCATATTTACTTACCATAGACTCTCAAAATTTGGCAGAGGCACTGGTGAAGCGTTTCTTTACAGGGCTATGGAAAGATTTTTCGCGATTCGCTGTTGACGGGCGTGATATCACTTGTTGAAAAATGCGGGTTTGCATTTTAACCAGTTTCCACGTTGTTATCGTTAAAAAGGATTCCATAGAGTTGTTCTACAAGGTGAGAAACCATAAGAGCCAAGGCGGCTTAGCGCTAGGTTGTTTCTGGGGTGAGTTATTTTTAAAATCGGCTCGTAAGTTCAGAGTTTAATAGCCACGAAATTAAAGCGGGTGATTTCACGGAACTTGGCATGCTAAGCTACAACATTAAAGACTATCATAAGAACCCTTTAAATGTAGACTACATGGTTCACAAGCAGAGTTCTCCACCACCGTAAAATAGCTAATTAAGCACGTGGGCTAATTTTAATAGTGACAAATGGGCATTGTACGGCTTCACATAATTACTTCAGCGCCACCTTAAATCTCCGTTACTTACAAAGTATACGGTATGTTCCAATTCTCTGTACATAGATCAAAACTACATTAATTTCTCTTTTGCTTCGTGATTGTCTGCTGTGAATAGGGTAAAGGGATAAGCGAGTTATAGAGCCGCAAAGTTTAAGATTTTGCTGAACAACGCTTTTCATGGTTGGTAATAGTGAGTTTGTACTTGAAAACCATTCAGAACTGATTAGCATAGCAAAGCTTTGTAGGGGAGTTTTCCATGGCCAACAAGCAAACACCATGTTTAGTGGGTCAGCAAACACTATCCAGGTGATCCTGTTATTCCATATAAACATAGAAACAAGCACCTGCTTGTATGCTTCGTCACTAGACAACTTTTTCGCGAGTCGCTTTCAACTTCAGCAGCTCGTAACTTTCCAATCACTACACCTAGAAGCAGCAGACAACCACCATCCAACCACCATCAGGTGTAGAAATTAATGTAGTTTTCCATGCTGTCTTCAAAACACAGATACCTTCTTTACTTTCTTTGTAACAAAGGATTTAGTTCCCGTGGTTGTCCGTTTCCCAATGGTTTCTGTACATTTTCATGGCTAACCACAGCATCCGTTACTGCGCAATAGCAAATACCACAGCAGTTAAAATACTTCCACATTAAATGAACTGGTCTTTAATTCTAAACGTTCTGGAGTCCCTGATACTTGAGTGGGATAAACCATCATGGTGGCTGGTTAATACCTGAAAGGAGCCTTTAATCTGATTATGGCATGTGGCCTCATGTATTGAAGCTTTTTTTTTGTGCCAAACTAAGCACTCATCATCTAAGAATTACCTCACTTTTAAATGAAGCTTCTAACTGCTGTCTTTCGTCATTTACAGCACGATTAGTGCAACTTTTTTTTCTATTCAACAACCTTTTTTGCTATATACTACTTTTTTTTTTCATTTTTGGTAAAAGTTTTTCTGTTATGTGCATTCCTGCATGTAGGGCACGTGGGGCAGGTACAATGCTTTTTTTTTTCATTTTGGCAGCCTTTTTGGTATTTCATGCAATTTTTTCTCACTCTACAGTGAAACCTGTGACACCTTGGGATTGGCCAAAAGTGTCCTGATTATCAAGCTTTCCTGATTTTTCTGTTTACATGCTAAGGGATACTTTAGGAACATTACCAAGTGTCCAGATTATGCAGGTGTCCTCGTTTTCAAGTGTCCTGATTAACAGGTTCCACTGTATTGGTTGATAATATTAATAGTAGTTAATTTTACTGTACAAAGGTGATGACAATAGGTGACAATAGTCAGTAGTAGCTTACTCAAAATATCACATGGTGTGCTATTAGTGTAAATGTAAGGATCATGGAGGTTAGAGTAGTGTTGCACCGATATGACATTTTGCCGATATTCCGATAACCGATATTGGATAATATTTCCAAGCCAATAAACTTAGCCGATCCGATATAATACTGCATGTCTATCCTTTAGTGAGTTTTACCACAAATTTGTTTATGAAGACTAATTTAGCTTGTTTGTAGTGGTGGTAGTGGTACAGCAATGGCTGGCAGCACTTTTAAGCAGTAATAACAACATTACAAAGCAGTAAAATGCTACTCTATGCATAGTTTGGTATACATGAGCATGTATTTTTTAAAATAATACATATATCTGAATCTACTGCTTTTTCTCTCATGGTGCCGATCCGATACCGATATACAAAAATACAGCCGATATATGGTTTTTCCGATAACCGATCCGATTATCGGTGCAACACTAGGTTAGAGGTGATGACAATAGGTATAGGTTGTATAGTGTAGTAAAGGGAACATTAGGGAGTGTAGTATTGTTAACATACAAAGCTCAGTCTACACTGTAGGGTTTGTACTGCACCAGTTTCTTTTTGTTGTCAGTAAGTTAAATGTCATATATGTATGGCCTACATGACAGGTACTATACTAACACCACATAGTATAGTTTGCTCCTGTGTGGTAGACATAATATTATAGGTATGCATAGCAGTACAATATTATAGTTATTATTGCTTATGTAGCTACACACAGCTCTGCTGTTTAAAATTATCTGTATGCTCTTTAAAAGTGACTCATACATGCAACATGATTACATGAATTTTAATGCATGGTTTTCATTGCATTATGTTCCCAACATATAATACGCGATATGGCAACCTCTGCATTGTAGGGCAGGTACTGCTAGAACCATCCACATTGTTCACACCTGTGTGTTATAAGCATACACATTACTACAGTAGTTTTAGCTTAGCTACTGCAATTCTACAAGTTCAGGAGTACGCTGTATCTGCATACTTCCCATCATTTCGGTATACTTTGCAAGATGGTGGTATTAAAAGTGATATCACCATGCATGCTGCAGGGCATGAATGGCATTGGTTGTTATTATAATGTGGTCCCTGCACGCAGGGCAGGTACCAATGCTGGTATATTGTCTAAAGTAAACTCGTAATATGCTACTTCAAAACCATCACTGATGGCACAGCCTCAGTAATCAGATGTCACTGATGGCTTTTTTTAAATCCTCAAAGACACCTTAGTCCTATCATGAGTGTCATCTATTACTAAGGTCACCTGTCAAAGTGATCTGTCACCTGTCATGATCATTGTTACTTGTTGTCAAAGTGACTTGCCTAAAGCAACTACCTCCATAATAAAGCAGACCTCGAAATAACAGCCTGTCATTTTCCGACCCAAAAGCCACAATGACCGACCAAATTAAAAATGGTCTGACATACATTATGACTTATCAAAATCAGCGTTTAAAGACATTGTGTATGTAACTGTTACTATTATGTGCCTTTGGCCAACCATGTTGTATGTTCTGTCATTTTGACAGATCAAGTAAGAAACCTTCTCTTGAGCACTGTAAAGTTAAGCAATATTTCACCCATAGAACAGAGGGTTTTACATAGTTGATATGGTGAACATGTAGAACTTATAACCAGTACATGTCAGATATCTGTTTTAGTAACTGTTTTATTCTCGTAGATGTACAACTGTTCCAGCAAGGTGAAATTGTCCTGAATGCCAAAGGGAGGGTAAGTGACTATTGTACAAGAGTGATGTAGCTGGACCATCTACTTTGTTGTTGGATCATACATGGGTGGAGATTCCATTGTGTTGTATATAAAGTTTGTCATCTTCCTATAGAGGATGTTGGACTTTTTTTTCCAAGAGACATTTCAACTTACATATGAGCAAGTAGCCCGCCCTCCAGTACTGGTAAGTTAATTGTACTTATTGTGGTTTGATTGTATTAAAATTTACAACACTGTAGCTTACTAGAGAAGTATTTGGTTCCACTTCATGGGAATATAGTGACTTCATTGGATCATCTTCATTGACTGCGTTAGTTCTTAATATGCTGACCACACTGAATGTTGCTTCATAAGTAATGTAAATGGCTTGTATTATTCTGTTATATTCACTTAGGATTGTATTCTTTAATTCCATTGCTATGACTGCAATGGCATTTGTTGTGGAAAGAAAGGAAGGTCTTTTTGAGAGAGCCTACTCGGCCGGTATGTGTACAACTTTTATTTCATTAATATTGACGTGATGCTTTTTAGGGGCTTCTGTGACTGATTTTGTGTTTGCATTCTCCCTTCATGCTTCCATCATTTTGGTGCTACAAGTTGTTGTATTGATGTTGGTGGTGTTTGCAGCATTTGGGGTAAGACTGTCAGGAACACTACACACACACACACATACACATACACACACACACGCGCTCAAACACATACATGCACGCTTCACTATTCTGCTAGTATTGATTGTACATTGTTTATCGTCATTAGATTGAGATGGAAGGGAACATTTTCTTATATGGCCTCATTGTGTGGATTTGTAGTATGTTATGTAAGTGTTCATTTTGTTAGTGTAAATGTTTACAGTAATTGTTTTCTTTTCTGTGTAGCATCTGGAATAGGTGAGTGGTACCTTGTGTACACACACACACACACACGCACAAACTGCACATTGGAGACAGACACACACACGCATGCATACACATGTTGCAACTCTGTTTTTACTTCAGGACTGGTATTGTCTGGCCAAGTCACAGATGAACTGGGAGCACAGAATATGGCACAAATGATAGGAGGCATAAACATCTTTCTTTGCGGTAAGTTCTTCATCCAGACCGCTTCATAAAACCCTGAACTATACCTTATTCCCTTAAGGTGCCCTGTGGCCTATTAATGGACAGCCTGTATTTCTCCGATACATCAGCAAAGGCTTACCCCCCACCTGGCCTACCTCAGCTGCAGCATCCATTGGAGCTAGAGGTGATATATAAAACATAATAGTCTTTAAAAAAATTTATACATATATTTGCAGGATTGGGATTGGGTGATGAACCTGTATACACTGGGTTCCTTGTAGCACTTGGTTGGGCTATAGTTATCTACTTTGTAGCCATTGCATTTTTCCGTAGTGAGTAACATGAAAAAACACTTCTTTTGACAGTGTAGTTCAATACATTTCTTTGTCATTTGCTGTTATTTTCTATGACTATTTTCATGTTATTTAGGTTTTTTTCATTTGTTAATGATGTTCATTGTATTTATTTATAATTACATTTATAAATACAGTTGTGGTTTTCATATTAATAAACAAGATTGTATAGTTACTTGTAGTCAAGGTCTTTAGCTGTCAACGGTTTCTCTTTAAACTTGCGAGCACTTCTTTCTCCTGGCCTAAACTTCAAGTGACTACCTCTTAATGTAAACAGCACGTCTTTGATGGTGAATGAGAACAAGCTGTTAGCCTTTGGGATGGCTAAAAGGAACAAGATAATGATAACTTTAGTGATTGTTTTAGAAGAAAATGTGACCATGGGATATGTATATTTCACTACTGTATGCGACAACCAATTCAAATTGCTCTTCAGCAGTTTCAAACAGTCATGCAATTGAAGCCTGCTAGCTCCTTAACATTATACTGTAGGAAAACAAAGAGTTAAGGCTGCTTCATGTTAAGCCAAGTTCTAAATAGATATGGTAGCTCTTGTGGATTGCTGATCATGAGGCAACAGTTTAGTAGTCACTGGCTATGTTGAAACACATACTTGCACAACTAGTTGTCAACTCACTTCTGATTTTATCATCTTTACAAATCAGTCTGAAGGTGTTCTGTGTCTCCTGTATCATGATGCCATGTAATCCCACGTATGACTTACATTTGGACCTGCACACTACCACAAAAGAAGACACACCCAATAAATAAGCACACATGACTTCACTGACAACACCGGCCTCACCTGTCATAGCACAACCATGAAAATCAGCCTTGAGCACTTTCTGATTTAGATTATTGGTATTAGTAGTAGGTCTGTATGTACCAGCTATTAAGATCTAATGTATACTATTGTTGCTGTTGTCTTACTTGTTTACGTTCAGTTGAAGTAGGTCTTCCATATAGTTGACCCATAGTGAATGTAGTGGTAGATATAAACTATACCTACATATAGAACAGCCTCGGATATGAGAAGAAACTCTTAACAAAACATTACACTGCAAATCTGGACTATACAGTGGAACCCTGGATACCTACATTATGTAAAGTCTCAAGAGGTGTTCTGATCTCAGGGGTCTAAATGATATGACGGTGTCCTTTTTGAGTAGTTCATTGTATGTATTCTGACAAACACATAATCTATAACACACTTTTGCTCTTCTTTGGGAATTTCAAACAATTTCAGTTGTCGTTTCTGTTTAGCATTAAGCCTGCGACACCTTTGTGGAATCAGCAATGAAGATTTCTTCTCTTCTTTGTGAGGTCGTTGAGGAGGATCCAATAGTATCACTTGAGTCTGTAGCTGCCTCTCTACTCCCTCGTCAACTTTCTTCTTCTCAACACACGAATGTATAAATGAACTGATAAGTTGGGGGTTGGTTGTTCCTACCGGAAGTGGCTATGGTGCGCAATAAATAAAATAAAATAACACACGCCCACGTATGTTAGCGAAAGGTGTGTGCGTAAACTTTTTAATCGAAGTCTTACCTCCAAGCCTGCATCTTGTTTAACTGCCTCTGGTAGTTCCTTGTAAAATTCGTCCTTTTCCCCCATACGGGGGTCTGGCACTCTCGGGCACTCAAGATTTCCGCTCAGTGGTAATTTTATTATATTTCAAGGTAATTGGGATTTCGTACTCTTGTACAGCCTACAGGAAATACAAAATATTGCGTCTTGAACTTCAACTCGCGCGCTTCAAATTCAAATTGAAAGTGTTCCTGAGATCTCAGCTGGCTGCGCTGTCACTGTATCCTTTGGTACGTTGTTGTTGTTGTACTGTAACACGTTAGATGTACATTCTTTCCCTCAGGTTAGTAGTGACGGGCTCGAGTAGTGAGATATGTCAGTCTTTCACTCTAGTGACAACTCACTGAGTTTCGGGAGGGCAGCAAGCTCCAGACCAACTGATGACTACTTCGACATCGATGATATTATCGCTGGTGACCTCAAGGTGCCATGTAAATTTGAACTTCCCGTCTACCGTCTTGGATTTCTGAACAAGGGCAGTGAAAAGGAGCATATTGAAGTTGGTGTTAGCATGGAGTTGCCAGTATGGCTCGCAGCAGTTTTAAATGGCCGCAGAAGACACATCGTATCCGTGGAACTACCCAAAATATACAAGGAGAGTTATAGAGAGATTGTCAAAGCTGATGCTAATGCTGTAGACCTGTACAAGCTGGGACCATACTACTATTCTGCTGGTATGAAACTACTACAGTTGGATCATCCTGAAACAGAGCAACTGTCAACATCTCTTCTAGAGGTATGTATGTTTTCTCTATGCTTCACCATCCGTATGGTACCTCCATGCTTATTTGTGACCTTAATCTTATACAGTCCATCGCAATGTATTTCAGAGCATCTATTTGGTTCTAAGATTAAATGTTAGTCATACTATGGCCACAGGTGTTGGATACAGAGAAAGCATGTCCACCCCTCCCATCAGAAAAACAAACAATTATCCATGAATTGTTTACAGGGTGTTTTTTTTTGTATGAAATGCGTAGTGTGAATGCATCATACACAGGCATGTTTATAAGCGATTTATTTGGTAACAAAGTGGTGGTGCCATGGATACCCAAATTGTGTTACAGACTGAGTAATTTTGAATGCAGTGAATGTTCTATTAGAGTATCTTAACAGAAAGCTTTTTCTGCAATAATAACTTAATTATTAGTTTCTCATCCCTGCCCCATTGCCAGTCTCATCAAGGATATTTTGCACCACTAGCTAGTGCTAAGGGAGGACAATTAGCACCTTTTATAGTTGATACCTTGTTAGAGCAGTCTAAGAAAATTGCATTTTGAGTCATTTTAGCTGGCTAATTCAGTTAGGGGTCATCCATTATTTTCAGCCTTTACGCAAGAGTACGCTAGGGGGGAGGGGTTAAATCACATGTACGCTTATAAAATGATGAATAATCATCGTGTATATACTGTACATAGTATCAACATTTATACAGTATGCTTTGTGAAGGAGGGAGGGGTTAGAAAAAAAGAGTACTCTTTGTACGCTTGCATAAAGACTGAAATTATGGATGGTCCCTTATCTAGTTAGTAAAAAATAAAATAAAATTCTGCCCTCCCGCACTGCTATTTTGAGTACAGGAGGATGGGAAATTAATTAAGTTAATGTGGCCTTATTTAGATATTTGTACATGAAAACCACTCTCTACCAATAAGTTGTGTATAATGTCTACGTGATCTGCTGCTCCAGTCCCAAGTACCTATTACCCGTGGTGCACCCCCTTGCCAAATCCTGGATATGTCCCTGGGCTACTGTATATTCTATTCACACTGAAGCCATCCATAAAACTACATAAAATCTAGGAGTATATGATAGTTAAACCTCGGCTGGGAATGAAAACTTAAACCCTAGTAGGTGAGAATCTTAAATGTAAAAAGGCAACATGATCTTTTATTCAGTTGGATCAAAGGTAATATGAAGCCACGTTATATCCTAAAACTACAAGCACAGAAACTATACACAACTTGTTTATCTAGCCTCATTGTTTATGAAGTCGAATACTTCAGAGTGTGGGATAACGAAAGCACCACGTCCATGTTCCGGTGTGGGAATAGTAACCCAACTCCCTTTTGACAGGGCAGTGCACACCAGAAGGACTGCACCCATCCTTTACGACCGACTAACCCATATCCTACTCATGGTAGGATCAACTAGAACATATCAGCTACGGTAATTTCAAAAAATTGAGTTTGTGCAAGTACAGGTAATCAACCTGACACTTACTAAATAATTATATATACGTGTGTGTGTGTATTAGTGATCAACTTTTCACTGATAGTATATAGCAGTTTAGATGGGAAAAGCGAAATTTGCTTGCTGTAACACAAAACAAAACATTGCTTCAAATATAATATGGTTTAGACTTTAGTTGTCTTTTAGTTATTAATCCTTATTTATTTGTGTAGACGTTTTTGAGTCGTTTTAGAAGAATAATGGACTCATCAATGAACGCGTACAAGGAGGAAATATCTGCTGCTGTAGTTAAACTGGATGAAACAGAACGCAAATTGTTCTATGCTGGCCAGAAAGGTGTTGAGGAATTTGAGAAGTGGCAGAGAGGACGTAGTCACAAACTAACTACTTCAACAACTGTTGAAAACCAGAAGAAACGCAAGAGACTAGAACTGGAATATGGTTCTGCTAAATCAAGAAGACAGTAATAGCACAAATCCTTAATTATTATTTTAATAGTAATTTTAATACTGTATATATTCAATGTGTCTGTTTTGTTGGAAGAGTTGTATACGTATATAACTGTACATATTACAGTGTGCAACAATTGTTTTGGTCTGTCATGACAAAAAGGTCCCTTCTTATATTCATGCAGTGGTATGTATGGGTAACTGTAACAATGAAAGGCAACAAGCTCATTTAGGTGTTGATGGCTTGCAATATGCTCTGTTGCTAAGAGAAACTATTAGTATCATCAAAATTATATTAGATTTTCTAGTCAGGTGGCACACTGGTAATTTGTGCCACACAATTGTGCGTAATGATGGTTCTCTTTGGGGGGCAAACATAATACCCCCAACTGGCTACATTCTGGGGTACCATTTAACCCACCCATGGGATGTTGATAGTGATGTAGCTACCAGTATAATTCTAACATACCAGATAGCAAGTGCTAACAATATTATTATGAACTCTAAATTGGTAACTATATGCATAAATTACTTGTCTCATTACGTCTGCCCTCTACTGACTCACCTATTTTTTTGTGCATGTACTCTGAAGTATGTGTAGTGGTGAAAGTAATATTTAGCCCAAAGTATAAGTATACTGCTAGCTACATGCAGTTTAACTATGCTGTCGCAATAGTTTCATGAACGAAAGCATACAGTACTTTTGAAACTCTAGTGTAAAATAATTTTTATGATAATTTTTCCACATTTTCAGTTCAATACAACTACCTCATAGTTATCAGTATCAAATCAAAGAAGTGAATTTGTTATTCACTCTGTTAGATAAGGTCAGTCTTTTTAGTCCAAGCTCTACAATTTGCTCTTCTAAGTTTACTATAGTACATTCAGTAATTTGAGTTGCTGTTGGATGTTCCTTGCCTTGTCTGATGTCTTGGTACACATAAAAGGAATTGACTGGTGTCATCCTTGCTAAAACAAGACCACAAGTTATCATGATAATCGTAACCACAATACGTAACCATTTATCTACTGCAAGTACCCCACTAACCCTTTGCCACCAATTTACGGTACGTTCATAGCTAGTTAAAGACTTGAAAGATTTTAGCACTGATACAAACATCTGAGTGGTGTCACTTTGACATACTACAATTAGGACTTCAGCAGCATCGTGCGAATCTCTCCATGCTTTGTTTAATTCACAGATGGAGTTTTGTAATCGTACAATAAGTGGGTGTAATTCATCAATTTTAGAACGAACAAGAATATCCAATATAATGTCACTCGCACACACAAACACCAATCCCATTGAAAGAACTAATAATCCAAAACCTGTTATTCTGTCTACTGGCATTATTCCTAACATTCTTTCTGTGTCATCTGGTTGATCAGTTATTAATCCTACTATCACTACTACCCATCCTGCAAATCCTAAAAGCTGCCCAAAAAGTCCATTGCATTTAGCAATTCTGTGGCGAGCATTAATATCGTCTGCTTTTGATCTCAGTGAATGGATGACATTCTTGCTGTCTGCTTCAACTCTAGTCAACAACTGAATTACTTTTTCTCTGTCATTGCTAGATTGAAATAACTTCCTCAGTTTCTTGGCTGCTCCAGTGTCCAGAGACGGTGAGGACATCTTGCCATACACTGTTAGTCTCGGTTAGTCTAGAGTCTCATTCCTCCCAGCGAGGGTGGGGTCGCGAGATCACGAGCTCCGTGGTTGCACCAGTGGAAAGTGTACTGTGCAGTTGTACCAGAGGAAAGTTCCACCATGGCGCGTATATTCTATGGATCCACCAGTGCAGTGGAAAGCATCGAGGGCGGAAAGCATAAAAAAATATTATCTTCAAAGGGGTGTGTTTCCTTGGCATCCTGTTCCACGCTGTAGGCGCCCACCCCTTCGCAAATACGGGCACCGCCAGACTAGTGAAGAAAGTAAGAAACACCTGTTGTATAGGGGAAAAATTAAAGTACCTCCGGATCAGCACATAGATCTGGAACTGTACAAATTATACAAAAGAATAAAGTAGTTATTACAGACTGCAAATGTAGGCAATGCATGAGTCTAGAATTCAATCTTGACTCATAGTGATGCATGGTGGTGGAGTAGTTATATGGTGTGGAGAAGTCTGAACTAAAATAAGATGAAGTCACCTCTGGCATCTATGGACCAGAGATGGTAGACGGTCTCTCACTGTATGGCTTGTCTTTTAACAGTTTGGCTGTCAATAATAATGACAACCCGCCCTGGTCCAAAGTGTAAATGCTTATGTTGTAGAGATGTTGTTAAACTTCAGCTGCCAACGAATGACTAAGTCAATTGAAGTGTCGCAGAGCCAAAACAATTGTATCATCAGCAAACATGAAACGGCTGGTGTATTTCATTAATAAAGGGTACAACACTGATCCTGTTGATGTTATATAAATGCTTTTGATTCAGGACCTTGCCAACGCTTAATTTAAAAACTATGAAATTAGTCTATCTCCTTTGGTGCTACAGACCTCATGACAAACAAAAATCTATGTGATAGAATCTGTCACAAATTTTAATAGTAGCAGCTAATTGCTAAGCAACAAAATAATTTTGATGAAATTATTCACTTTGTGATAAAAGCACCAAATTTTCTGTGGAAGTTGACGTATACTAAATCAGGTGCCATGTCAAAATGATTGCCTGTTTGGCACTTTTAACCTTGGTTATAAGCCCATTTCTAGCTGGTCTCAGGAAACCATACAAACAAAATCTTCATTTTTGTTTAAATAGCATGAATGTATTTTAAATTTACAAGTACAATCAGAAAATCTTTACACTTCTGAAGGAGCCAATTTTCAGTGTAAAGCTTGAAGTACAGGCACAATCAGTCCGATAGAGATAATATTGCACATCTATGGTTTGGTATGACCCCAACCATCCCATCCCATCCCACGCTTGTCTATGCAGTTGCAGTTCCAGCAACTTACTACTGAGTACTTTTACGGCTTCCACAATTCACTTTCTATTATTTGTCAGGTTCTTGGAGTGTGATATGATTTTAATAGCACCATATCTAACATGAAATAACACGAATCAAGCAAGTATTATACTAAGTTTGGGTACTATTATCAAAAAGTGAATGTTCTTTTTTGCTTAGCCGCTCTACTATAATATTGTGGAGTACCCTAAACATGAGATTAAAGTCCTCACAAAAACCCACTAAAATTTGTTTTTAAAGTTTTATAGAAGGATTTGGGATCACTCTGAAGACATTTATGAGCTTATACTAAACTATGGCATGCCTAACAAATACTGCCAAAATATCTATATATTATAGTTTGATATATATTTGTTAGCCCTAATTGTAGGACTTGTCATCCATTATCCTCAAGGTTTATAATCTGGTTTGTTCCACATCTCTTACTTTGTATACGGTCTTTAAATTTAAAGAAAAACTTAGTAGGGGTGGCTTAATAATCAATATACAATTGCACGATCTCTCATTCACTGATTTCAGTCATTCAACATCACTGTAGTGTTACACTGAAACTGGCCTCACTTTTTGTCACTCTATAATTTGAATTCTAGAAACTGATGTCATCAAGAGCACTTTATCTTATTCTATAATAGAATTATCAAATTGCTTTGATGTGTGGTTTTCATATGAATATTATTAGGCTGAGGCTATTGACACCAATTGGAGACTTTGACAAAAAACAAAAAAAAAAAAATTTTTGGACTAAAGCAGATTGGCCATCTTGTACAAGTTACATATTCAATGTTCATATTTACTTCTGCATCTGAGAAGTCACAGCTCCTTATTACTCCAAATGAAAGTATAAAAGTAAATTAACATATAACATCAAGTTACCTCCAACTAGCCAGCTGCAGTAAAGTACTCTTCATACCTCCAACTGGACTGCTTTCCCTACTCATGATCAGCTCTGTGGTAACCATGGCTAGACTGGACTCACACCCAGCTATGTTCTCATATAGCTGTAACTACATTACTAACTCAGAGAGCATTATGTATAACACTGATAATATTACTTTTCTCGGTAATAGAATATGGCTTCTTCATAACCACACTATATTATAAAGCGGTGATAATTATATTACTCGGAATTTAAGTAATAACACAAGGTATTACTTTAGTAACGCATTATTCCCACCACTGACCACATACTAGTCACCATGCAACCACTGCTGCCAACTACCCACTCTCCTTTGTAAATGTGAGTCGAGAAGGATGCTAATGTAAGCCATTCCAAGTTGAAACTTGACAATACCGGGTTTTTCAGTGAAATATTAATATTCTAGTTTTAAGTACCTCCGTGCTTCAGTTTGATGTCCACTAGATGTACATAATACCAAACACAATCATAATTTTACTCAATTCAACCATATGGATTCATAGAATTGTCAATGCCACCCATCACTAGTCTCAAAGTTTCCATTATAGAAGTTACATAGTAAAATTAAGATTACGCATCTAATATAAAAAAGTACACAAAAAAATGGAATTTTCAACTAGAGTAGGGACCATAGCACATCGATGAAAAGTACTAAAACAAACTGGAGTAGTCCATAATATTAAATCACAGTAAAACAATAAGAAGTGATTATAGCTATCCCTACTGTGCCCAAAATACCATAACGGAAGTGCACAGTAGGGATATAACACTTCTTATTGTTTCTGTGATATATTGTCATGCACTACTCCAACTTGTTTCAGTACTTTTTATCAATGTGCTATGGTCCCTACTCTAGTTGAAAACTCCAATTTTTTTGCATACTTGTTTGTTAGCTTTTTTGGTGAATAATAATTATGACTGGTGAACCCATGCATATCGCATCAAAAAAAGAATGGCACCGTGTGCCCCAGCTGTCATCTGAAAAGTGAAGTATCCATTATGCTTCGTTGTCAGCTATGTTCAACCCATTACACAGCATTACGAATCAAGAACTACCTCTGCAATCAAAGTAGCCATTATCAAAAATATGGACAATTTCTGTTACAAAAGGAAGCCATCACGCACTACCGCCAAATCAACACCTTTCACTGTCAGCAAAGATGAATGGGACACAAAGGAGGACACTGGTAAGTCCATGAAGAATTGCATGTACTGCAGTATGCCACAAGGCATGTGTCCGGCTGAAGCAATGTCGAACAGTGAAAAAATCAAGCCCGTAGCTTTAGCCATTGTTGAGTTATGTTTGTCTGAAGGCATCAGTCAGTCAGTCTATCAGTCACTAGAAAATTCTGTTAAATGATTTTTTGTTATAAAAAAAAATCCGTATTAACTTGTTGAAAGCATTTTGAGTTGATCTGAAGGCTTGTTTGGACTTAGTTTTACCTAACCGATACTGCCTCATCGTCGTCTGGGAAAAGTGAGGCTGGTTTTTGGGTGATATTTTTTCATGGGCCACACCCGAACCTTTGTGATCCCTACTATACAGTACTATTGTACTGTATGATAAGGAAAGATTCCACACTTTAACTGCATGGTAAGTTTAAAATCCCAACTAAGACCTGGGAAACATGATCCTTATACAAAACCATTACAAAGCCACCATGTAAATTTTATCTAAGTTGCTCTCTATAGCTGTCATCTTCAAGCAGAGATTGTTACTAGGGCAGCGACTCTTGGTCCAATCCTTTTGAAATTATTCATATACACAGTATTCCAAACTGTTTGATTTCTGTAGCCTTGGAAATCACTGAATGCCATAACACTTTGTGTATTGATGAACCAGTGGCAGAAACCATGAAAAATCCAATGTAGCTATAGACATGAGAATAAGGTGGAATATTCCTTAGAGGTATATGAACAATTAACAGATCGTATTCTGTAGGTACCACAGTGTAAGGATAAAATCTTGTGTTTCATGGATGTGGTGGGTTAGCATCTTAGCAAACTCAAGGATAAAATCATATCTTGCTTCCATAAAGATGAAGATATCCTAATAGAGCAGTTGTATATACTCTAATAAAACAGTCAGCTGTAGCTGAAATGATTTTACTTTTTAAACCTGCTGGGTAACTACTATAGAGGATAAAGTCTATGAAACATATGATTATTAATTTTGGTATGGTTAATGGTGTGGGAATTTTGAAAGTACACAAAAAACACTGCTTTTTACAAACATGTGTTTTGGAGGGCATGTACTTTCAGTAGTAATGTATTGCTGACATTAAAATGTTTTGATATGCCACTCTAATACAATTTTGAATCGTGTAGACAACATAGTCACTATACCTTTACCTGTTTGTGATGTAGCTACAATGTCATAGTTCATTCACACATATTTTTAATGAGGAAACAATTTGATGCTTTGTCCATGAAAATTAAGAGTGTCCTCGATCAGCAATTACCTCTAGAATTTACTACAAGAGTGGCTACTCACAGAAAAAAAACCTCCCCCCCCCCCCCCCCTTAAAATAATCATACACGTGTAAATAATGTAAAGAACATACACATGTACCATAACATACAAAATGCATTAAAGAGTGCCAGACATCATGTAGATAGAGGACAATCTAATGCCCATGCTGGTAACTCTGTATGGAATTCCCAACCTGGTCCCTATTGTATGAACATGACATTAAGACAACACCAATGTGACAGACAAGTGGTTACCTGATATGATAAGGCATGTAGGTACATGACTAGTTGACCAGGTGAGGGATGACGTCTAGTGGTGCTACATTCAGTGCAGTCAGGATCAACTGTTAGTTTACTGATATCAAATGTTGGCCTGTTACAAACTGGTGTAGTGGAAGAAGTAGACGACTCACACACTGTACTATCCACTGGCACAGTCACATTTTGAGACAATTTATCATTATCATTGTTTGCTGTAGGTACTGTGTTGAAATCAATAGAAACTGATGAGTGACTTGTAAGTGTTGCTGATTCATTTGGTGTGTTATTATTGGAGTTACTCAGTGATGGGTTATTTGATGGGGTCTTGTCGTTGGAGTAGTGTGTAGCAGCAATGTCAGCAATGATCTGTAATAGACAAGTAGTAAGCATGCAAGCTTGAAAGGATTATTGCTTTGTAGATGAAAACAAATGAAAACAAACAAAAAATAGGAACATTGTCTCTAACTATATGTACAACACGTGTGTAGCTGTCTCTGTATGTGTAGAACAAATCTGATTGCAGTATTTGTCCTTTTTGCCAACATTTTCTTATATAAATAAGTTTAACTCACTTGCTCCATATCAGCAGGGTCCACACCTCCCTTACCTTTGTCCTTACCCCATGCTGGATGATTGTAGACTGGGTCATTGACAATTGGGTAACCTGAAGGATGAAGTGATTGGATTAGCAACTAAACTAAGCAGCTGTAAAATGCAAATGTTTCACAGTGGAAAAATTTCGGTTTCTTGGTTACATGATCTCTTAGTAACTTACAGAAAACTTTCCAAGTTTGCTGATAACCAACTGTGCTCAAATGGATGGCCTATGTGATCTACTGCATGTCATTCCACATCTTTGTGTTCGAAAAAGCTAGTAACATAGTGAAGTAGTCATGATCAGCTTCACTATGAACTACTCCATGTTGACACTGTCTATATAACTACTTTTTGTCACTCAAAAGACCAGTTGGATTGAGAAGTACATTTTTACTCGAAGTCTTTCTTAGTACATGGTTTGTATTTCAGCAATCCTGGATACTGCCCACCATCTCAATATAAAATACCTCATTGAGCAGCAAAAAAGCTTTAAAATTCCTTTTGCCAAAAACTGCAAAACGGTTCTATTATGAAACATTTGCATTACATGGTATAACTGTAGGATTTACTCAGCACTCAACATGCAACAACAATTAACACAACACACCCCATTGTGTACAGGTGGAGGCTAGAATATCCTAATAGAGCATTCTAGATACTTGCAAATAATACGTATTACAAGTACCTACCCAGCCACTGTAGATGGACTCTGATCTGATGCATTCTACCAGTTGTGGGGTAACCTACAAACACACATCAGTTAATGATAGCCCACTACATTACTAACAGGCCACAATGCTGCTGGTGCCATCTAAATGAAGTCTCTCAAATAAAGTGGAACAAGATTTTCCAGCTGGATCAACTCGACACACTCCCAACCTATGACACTCAATTGTAATAGGTTGAGAACACTCGACCTTCTCCCTGAAGAATGTTAACTGTATAATAGCACATAAAACACTGCAATTAACTTACAATGGAAATTCCCCTTCTACTTTACACACATACTTCTTGCTAACTTGTCTACCCTGAATCTGTTTCTCTAGTTTCTGAGCCATACCAACTGATCTGCAAACATAGAAGGGAACATGGACGTGAGTATGTATGCACCACACACATTACACATGTACCTGGCAAATATCAGTATCCCAGATGTTAGTCGATCAATCCTGTGAACTGCTACATGATACACAAACAGATGTTGAGCTCACATGAGAGATGGTGGTTGAGTGCCTTACTGTGCAGACTGGTTAATTGGTACTCCTTGGCCATTATGAACCAAACTGTGTTGTTTCTGTATCTACCACAAGGATGGACCTAAAAGTGAAAAGATACAAATTCTGTTATTAAGAGTAACTCATGTTGTATATAAAGTGGCTATGTACAGTATTTTTGGCTAAATATTGTATTTGTGCCTCCAGGAAGCACAAGGCTATTTGGCTGATTATACATGCCAGCATCAAACTTTGGAGGGATAAAGTATGTTTAAAGGTTACAAAACCTCCAAAGGTTCCAAAGTTTTGTTCCAGCAGAATGTTAAACATATAAGCATCATCATACATGAAACAATAATTCCTTACAGGAATGGAGGCAGGTTTATTAATCACAACTAGTTCATCATCCTTGTGAACAATATCAATGTGATCATCCACCACTGGTGGTTCATGTCGGTGTACTCTATGAGTAATCAGGTCATTGTTCTTGATCACTGTATCCTTGTTAGCTGCAACACCATTAACTGAAACAAATACACATGTGTGAGCACATGAGAGTTTAAGTGTTCCCACCACGCACGCACACACGCACGCACGCACGCACGCACACACAAAGCAAGCAAGCTAGTACTATGATAACATGGCTACACCCACTCAGTGAACCAGCACTGAGGGGGCACTGAATAACCCCACTTACAAGCCATTAAATTTCATTGGGCTAGGAGAGAGAACTTACCTAGCTAAAAGGAACCTATTTTACAAGCTATTAAATTTAGGCCAGTTGAGAGGATCCCCAAAGAGGGTGGATAGGCCATGCAGGGACCTGAGTCAGAGCGTCTTGTGTAAAGTATGGTGTATGCATAATGTAAACCTTCTTGTTGGGTTGCAAGGCCAAGTCCCCTGACCCAGCCAGCACATGGCAGTCAGAGGTGCTGCCACTAGCCACATCACCTGTAAGTAATGTTACTATGTCCACCATGAGGAGGCTGGCAACATGGACACACAGACATACACTAAGTAAAGCCTTCTGCTACCATGCTGCCACAGTCACGGCTACCCAGTGAACCAGCACTGGGACACTTGTGTGCTACTCAGGTGCTATGAGTCAGCACAGGCAAATCTTCCTGGGGCAAGCAAGACTAGTAACCCACAGGAGGCTGCACCCGAAGTCCTATCTGAACCCTCACTCACTATTTGCTTCCCCAGTTAATATCAGGTACTCATTGATGTTACAGCTGGGTAGACTGCAGGTCCTCATTAAACAGCTGGGTAGACTGGAGCAACACACACACACACACACACACACACACACACACACACACACACACACACACACACACACACACACACACACACACACACACACACACACACACACACACACACACACACACACACACACACACGTACTAAACATACCAGAAATTTTCCCAGTCTCCAGTGCTCTAGCCTGCAGTTTAAGGACACTGATTTAATTTTATAAACAACAATACGCTTACATAATATTCTGGTGTTTCAGCTTGAAACTCTTTACAGAACAAGTTGTATATGGTGGAGCCTACCCACCTTCCTTTAGCATGACTGGTAAACGTGAAGCAGTATGGGTACACCCAACGTAGTCCTGCCAACCAGTAAGGTAATATTCCTGCAGTAGTGTTAGACTGCTTACCATTATCAAAGTAGTACTCTGACTCTGCAAGAACATCTCTTTCAAATTTTTTATCTCTCTTAGCCTACGATCAACAAATTACGTGAACATAGGTTTATAATTTCATTAGCTAATATGCAAGCTAAAGCGTGCTCAGTTATGTTGCGAGCAAAAAAAACCAAAAAAACCAAAAAAAAAAAACCGATATTCTAAATAACGCCCATTACTTTCTTTCTTGGCGGCAACTCTTTTATAGGAGCAGGTATTTCAGCATCTTTTTCTCTGGACCTTTTGGTGACTACTGCTTCGCTCATTACGCTAGACAAACGACTACTGGTTCGCGATAAAATTCTAATTAGTATAATTAGTCGGGTTTCCCCCTCGAATCATCTGCAGGGATGGCAACAGAAAAAAACAATTTGCTACAAGACGCGGTAAATATGCTTTATCTTCTGTTTCACGTGAAATGTGTGCATACAATGGTTAAGATTTCTCTAGCAAGATCTGCTCACAGTGGTTTGGAGGAACTTGTGAAGGAATGGAAACAAGTGACTGAAACACCATCCTCTGGTAGAGCAGATAGCAATAAGGTGTGTGTGTTGTGTGTGCGTGCATGTCCTTATGAACTATGTTCCCTCCTGTGATCCAGTTTGTGATGGTAGCAAGATCAGACATAGAGCGGCTGGTGACGGAGGTGATGCAGATGAAAGAGTTCTTACCCAAGGTCAGATAAACCTGTTCCAATAGTAATTAACATCACATCCACAGGTACTAGACAACAGGTATTTACAGGCTCAACAGAAACTAATAAACACTGAACAAGGTTGGATTACAATGAAGTATAACATAACTGAATTGGGATGTGTTAGAGTTACAAAGAGTGAAGAAGGAGAAAGACAAACTTGCTGACGAAAATGAACACCTTCAACAAAGATCTGAAGTACTCACTGTAAACTATGAAAAAGAAAAACAGGTGATTGATTTAAATGGCTGAAAACAACACAACTGAATGTATTCCATACTTATTTCTTTACAGGAAAATTTTGCAATGAAGGTAAGAATTTAACATGCACACACAAGTACGAGTAGCAGACATTTCTAGTGTCAGGTTAATGAAATGGCCCAACAACTTAGTCAACAAGCTGACTATTGCTCATCAATGGGTAGTGCATGTTGTAGTTTACTGTGGAGAGTATCACAACAAGAACAAGCTGTTGAAGCTATGCTAGCTAAGGTCAGTTACAATACTATACACACATACAATATTAATAGTTTGGTTAGTCTAATGTAGGTGAGTTTCTTGAGCTGGTCGGAAGCACCCTACAGAGTTACTTGGCTACATACAATGATGAGCTACCTGATGAGAATAGTGAAGAAACACAATTCATCTTATCACTATGTGGCACTGTCACTAGTAAGTAAGAATATTGGTGACATCTGGTGGAGTAATGTACACACATCAGATATGGCAGCATCAGCTTATGGTAGGGATTATTTGGCTAAGAAACCTGAAGGACAGTCACTGATCGACCTCTACTGTACAACACTGTCTGAAGCACCTACGGGACCAGCGTGGTATGTGTATTGTGGACACATGTATCTAAATAGACCCTCTACACTATTCACAATGACCTGCAAATATATTATACATAATTGTCTCTCTTTTGCAGTGCCAAGCTCCGAAAGTAAGCACCTCACAAGTAGAACATTGTATAGTTAAATATCTATTCACTACATTAGCTTTCTTCTAATGACACTCTACAATATCAGGTATGATGGACCACCTGTCAACATTACCATTACAATTAGTACTACTCCATAGCCTCAACCAAAGTGGGTTACAAGTGATCAGCTCAAAACCCAACCTGCTGGGGGTACTATCATGGCTCCTACAAGGTAGATACATAAATGGTGTATGCATGCATGTGTGTGTAAGCAGTGTAGTGCGAGTGTGTAGTGTAGTGTGAGTGCATCTTACATATTTATGTAGAAGATAGTGACATGTGGAATAAGCTGAACACACTCAGGTCAGTACCTTTTCAAATAATGTAACAACACCACCTTAACACACACACATAATAGACTGATACAATCTATTCTGATTGAACCAGCCAGCCCAACTATCATACATCAAGCTCTTGAAGCAGTGAGTATAATCCAACAGAAATTTATTGACAAATCTTGTAGATGCCAGTCCCATACCTTCAACAACTATCGTCAGACTCAAATACTGAGGTAACATTAACAATACAATTTAATGGGTAATGTATTTCCCCCCTTGTAGTTGGCTACTGTGGCAATGGATATATTGACTGACCTAAAGACATTCAAAATGGGCACTTTCCACAGAATGGAGAGAGAACTATAAGACATACAGCCATTAACAAAAATATATACCATGCTATTATCACCATGTAATATTGTACAATAAAGATCATTGATATTGCCCTAACACAGTAAACCTGTCAAGTTTTAACCAATGAAATTCATCACGACCAGGTGGAGCACGACACTGGCAAATATGAAGTCTCCAAATGCCCTCTCTGGTGAGATCCCTTTAAAGTGCTTTCTGTTTTCCGGATTCGATTGTATCCTCAAGCAAACTAACAAGACAGTATATCAACTATTCTAATTAAAGAGCACCTCATGTGTACATTGTTTACCTGCTAATACAAAAGATCCAACGCACGAAATGAACCCCGCGAGGAAAGAATTGAATGGAAATGTTCCCACGATGCAGCAGTAGACGAACAGAATTATTCCTGTGATCATAACGTAGGCTAAGTACGCGTCTACCAGCTTTAGCCTCTGAGGTGTTTTTGCTTTGTACTTCGAGTAGAAATCAGTCAGCACCTCGTGAATCGCTTTAGCAGTACTCGCCATTGTTCCTCCTTTCCGTGCGCACCGTTAAACAATTACTTTGTATTTACAAATGGAATTGCAATAATTACACATAAATATTTGAAATACAGAACGTCAATGTAATAATTATTTGTGGGAATCATGTACAGGACACATTCTGGTGTCAGCATCAAGACTGGCTTCTGAAACACGTCTCTTTTGTGGAAGTAAAACAGAATGATCTCGCTTCTCCAAAAATTTTCTGATTACGGTTTCAGGGTCAGCAGTGTCACTACTGTTTGAGCTCAAGATGGCATCCAACCGTCGCATACGCTCCTCATTACGTGCAGCAATATTTTCAACATCCAAAGTGGCTATGGATGCTACAGACACAGTACCATGAGACGGTGGCCTTGACAATGATGGTTTAGTGTCCATGCCTTGAGGTTGTGTTACATGTAGTTTACTCTGTACAGTGTTAGCTAGGGAATTGGTGTCCTCGAGAAGACTCTTGTCTCCAAACAGATCCATTCTAGAACTGTTTGTCTGCTGTCCCTGTGAAGACAGTAAAGTGGTACTACCTGATTGTTGAGTCTTAGTGTCAGTTTGTAAGAGATCCATGGATCGGTCAGAACGCAACTTAGCGAGGTCCCTTTCCTGGTGTCTCAACAGAGCATCCTGCTGTATGTCTAGGGCTGACTCGGACTTAGGTGGTGCAGGATATTTTTTCATAAAACTTAATCTAGATGAAGTTCTTTTGTACTTTAAATCATTAAACTCATCACTAGGATTCTGGACTGCCCCTGGTAGAGGTGCCTTCACAGTATCAACAACAGCTGGGAAAGGAACAGTTGGCTTTTTCTGAAATACATCTTTGGCAACTCTTCTGGGTCTAACAGGAGCACTAACAGTACTTGTACTACTAACACCAGATAGTTGGCGATGAATCTTCTTTTGTTCATTTTCAAATTCTTGTCTCATTCTAGACAACTGTTTCAACACATCCATTTGTTCATCAACTTGTTTTTCTGCCACCTTACTTGTATGTATAGTTGGCTGATTGTTCTCCACATGGAGATACCTCTCCTGCTGTAATAATACATTTGGTGGGTGGTCTGTTTTATGTCTTAATGCTGGTACAGGTGGTGATTGTGGAGGTATAGTAGCTCTAATTTCTTTAGTTGGTGAGGTTGATATTACTAATTTAGAAGGTGATGTGGTTGTCTTGGCTCTCAATGCTGGCACTGGCGGTGAGCTGGATCTGAACTCTGTGGGAGGTTCATAGACTACAATTGGGGTGGGAGGCTTTTGAGGAGGTCTCTGTTTTATTTCTCTTATTTCCTCTTCCTCTCTTTTCTTTAATGCAGCAATCCTCTTCTCTTCAGCCTCCTGTCTAATGGCCTCATTCTTACGTCTTGCCTCTTCCTCTTTTGCTCTTTGCTGAGCCAATTCTCTTTCATATTCTTCCTGTAATTTAATCCTCTGCTTCTCTAGTCTAACTAGCTCTTTTTCCTCTTCAATTTTCTGTTTCTCTTTTTCAAGTTGTTTCACCCTCTCTTTTTCAGCAATTTGTTGCTGGAGTTCTTCTTTATAAGATAATTTTGGCTTTGGAGGAACATTCTCTCTAGTAGGTGGCCGTTGTCTTGACTTAGTTTCTGGACGATTGACAGTTTCTGGATGATTGACATTGGTAGAACGAGGGGAAGTACTGGGGGAACCATTCAACAAATTAGTCGCATTTTCCTTACGCATTTTTCTCAAGTCTGTAATTACATTACCATCAAAATCTTGATTAGGGGCACCACCACCTCCCTTACCCCACGGGTCGTATTCTTGAATATCTCTCTTGAGTCTTTCTTCATATTTCTCTTGCTCTAGTTTTATTCTCTCCTCCTTCACACGTTTCTCTTCCATTTGTCTACGAAGCTCCTCCCTATAAGCTGCCTTACTTTCAGGACTCCTATCCATGTAATTACTACCTTTAAATTTATCTAATTTTCTGTCATTGAAATTGGAGCTAGTGACATGTACTTCAACAGGAGGCTTTCTATTCTGACGAAGAGGAGGCTCCTGATATTGAGAATCATTATACATTCTATTCCCCCTGGAGGGGTCAGCTGGATAGTACGGGTAATCAAAGGCACTAGGCTGTGATGGATAGTGATGTGGGTACATTGCAGGGGGAGGTGGGGGATAATACTGTAACCCTGATGGATATGGTCTGTAGTAATCATGGTAGTCCATTGGGAGTGGGGGTCTGTCTCTATACCAGTCGTCTGGTGGATAGTCTTTAGGAGGTCTTGTTGCTTCTGGAACGCTGTGATGCCGTGATGGCTTCTCTCGATGTGGTTTGTGGTTTTCTTTGTCAGATGTATTTTCATGGTGATCACTACGGTCAGATGTTTTCTGGTCAACTTTGAATCCAAATCTTTCCAGTCTTTCAAGCTTTTTAGCATCTTCTTGTTGTTTCATCTGCTGTCGTAACTCCTCAGCATATGATTGTTTTCTTTTCTTTTGTTCATCCTCAGTTTCCTTGTTGCCTAATGTCAGGAATCCTTTGGCTGAGTGTGGAGCTGAAATAGCACGATCAGATTTTGAAACCTCTATATTTTTTGTAAAATGATCATCTCTTTTAGATTTGTGTGTATCATGTTGTTTAGTGTGTCTGTGTCTTCTTGAAACAGGAGGATCAACCACATCAACATCACGATCTTCAATGTCATCAAAATGTACTTTACGATCTTGTTGATCACTATCAAACCATCTATTACGTCTCCTCCCGTTACCAAATTCTTCTAAGTATCGCTCCTCTTCCAGTCGATATAAAGGATCTACTCCCCTATTGTTAAACCTCCCTGGGTAATCACCATCGTCATCATCATCGCTACTGCCATTCAAAAGACGTTCATGGTACCTCCTTTGTTCTGCTCGTTTTCTAGCCTTTAGTTCCTCATAAGGGTCCCTGTGATCATTTAGTTTACCTTCAGAGTGATAATTTCTGTATCTTTTCCTACTAGGAGTTTCTCTGTATTGTTTACTAGCTGAGGTGAGTTCTTTCTCACGTTCTTCTGCTAACTGACGACGTTTCTCTTGTACAGAACCAGCCCTGCTGTTGTTCTCATGATGTGGTTTCTTTGAGCTCTCTTTCCTCTTCAAATATTCCTGGTATTCATTTTGTCTTTCCCTACGTAACTTCTCTCTATCATCATCCCTATTGTGTAGTGGTAGGACAGCTCCACTCTGATTACTACAGAATGTAAAAATCACCATAAATAAACATGACTAATTCTCTGGCATAGACTAAGTACTGTATATTTACTTGGCTAATTGCCACATCTTAAACAGTGGCCGTAATGTGTTCTTAGTTGGGTTAGGAAGGTGAAGTACACTATCCTGTACTTTCAGCGAGGAAGAGCAACAGTTATTGTATGTCTGGAGGTCATGCATTTGAACTGAGCCAGCACACAATATATTTACCACACTCAAAGAGCTGCTGGAGGTCATGCATTTGAACTGAGCCAGCACACAATATATTTACCACACTCAAAGAGCTGCTTATGCTATAAACGATGTCCCTGAATCATAGCCACACAGATCCTTGACACTAGAATAGTAGTCAAGGCATTTACCATGGTACTCATGTGCACTGTACTTCAACAATGGTAAAATAGCGACAATAAAATTATGCCTTACTAAAATGTAAACAAACAAACACACATAATTCATGTTTGCTTGTTTCGCAGACTGGACTCATGGACTGAGCTGGAAATATCTTCTTAACAATAATCTTCAGCCATTGTTTATCTCTTGTAATGCTGGACGCACCATTATCGAGCTACAACTACTGGTACTGCTCTTCCTCTTAAGTCATGAAGGTCGTGCATGCCCAATATTTACAAAAAGTGCATGACAAAACCATAGCTTTGTAGGGTGGCATAGCTATTCCTACACACAGCTTCTCACATAATTTATGGTGAATGCTCAATTTCTATAAACTTACTGATTTGATATTGAGTAGGTGGATGGCATGAGACTATGTCGCTATGACACTAAGAATACCTACTGGCTCATTACTGAAGCTCAAACACTAGTACTATGTACTGGGGCAACACCCGAATGAACCTACACTACAACAATAGCCTCTATCACTACTAGTACGCACAAGTACACACATGTTTCGTAATAAATTATCGCATATGCGATCATCGCGACTTATTAGGAAGAGCGGTAGCAGCAGTTGTAGCTCAATAATGGTGTGCCCAGCAATACAAGAGATAGCAAATGCCTGGGATTATTGTTAAGAAGTTGTATCCAGCTCAGTCCAGTCCGCGAAATATGCCTGTTTGCTTCATGGTACAGAAACGGAAACAAAGATATTCTTAATCTTCATGAAGAGGCAAATTAATTGGTATAATAAATATTTCAATCTTCATTGTCTACTGAAGCAATTAAAGTGTTCGTAAAATTATTTATGCAGCACAAATTTTTATCCAATTACATTTATCTCAAAAACAGAATTATGGGTTTTCTCTCAGTGGGTCACATTTTCATGGCAAAATGAATACATTTTGCAACTCAGAATCCCCAAATTCCTTTATTAAAATGTAAGAGTTTTGGTAGGGCTACAACAAATAGTTTATTCGACCAATATCTGTATGTGGCATTCAGATATTTATGTCAAAGTACTATTTTATTTACCTAGCTATCAGCCTGTAATACAACTTATAAACAGACTACACAACAAATGTCATGATTTAGACATCAATTTTTTAACTATTGAAATATAAGGCCAACATTAACACATTACTTGTTTCCCATCCCTATACGTGCAATAGGTGCAGCAAGATGCAAGCAGGAGATGATTATCCACTCAGCTGGACTAAATTGCTACATGACTGCTATTATAGTATCTTGATCTAAAAAGGTGTATGGACTATGCACAAAGGAGGGGTCCAATCCCCAGTGCTGGACAGCTTACCTTCACACTCGGTCATTCCATACCTATAAAATGCTCTCACATGATCTATAATCAATTAAATCAAATAATTAAAATTCAGTGTGGTTAAATAGAAATTTATGCGGGCAGCAACGGGAAACAAGGATAAGATAATGGCTAAACACTTGCCAAGGTTTGCACTTCCTACTGGTCTTGGTGCCTTGCTTAACCCTTTATTACCGAAGTTTTTTTTACAAAACCACAAGTGTGAAAACTTTTATGGCTTGTGTGAACTGTGTGCGATACGAGTGGACCCCACCCATTAATTAACCCATCAAACTATATACCGTTTGATAACCATCTCTCTCTTCTACCAACACAGCTAGAATACTTACACTTCACACACACAACTCACGCGCTATGAAGCGAAGAAAGCGTATCTTCTCCGTATCGCCATGGCATTGAAAGATGGGCGCCCCCATCTTACTAATCAACGCGATGACATCACACTATTTATTTTTAGAATCCTTATCACGTGGGGAATGGAGTAATTCTAACTAAAGCCTCCTAGTAGCAGGGAGAAGGCGAACATGGAGTTTTAAAGAGGTATTATTGTTTTGTATACGCTATTTTATATTGCCAAGTGCCATAACTTTCCCATGCTTCTTCCTATCGCCGAACGGTAAACTTCATTAGAAGCGCCCGGTCCTTCTGAGCAGTTTGCTAGCAATTCCAGCTTCATAGCCCCTAGGAAAAAGGAGTTATGGCTCCGTTTATAAAGGGCACTCGTTATGGCAATATATTAGCCATTCGATAATAAAGGGTTAAGCTGTAGAATACAATAGATCACTTTTCTCTCCATTTTTTGCCATACAGTAGCACAAAGAACGTAAATCACCAATGATATATATCACTCTATTCCATTTCCCCATCTTCCACTAGGCATCTTTGCATGTAGATGAGTGAGTTTCAAGCCATTATTTACCGGGCACAATCATAACAAGTTGTGTTTTACCTTCATCTCTTAAGTTTCAGGAACATATGTAAGTGCAAATTGTGGTGACAGGGTGGAGCACTGACACTATTGATTTTACTGAGCCTGTAATAATTAACGAAAGAATACAGAATATGGAAAGTTTTTGTGATGACCGTGGACAGGTAACAGAGAATTTATTGGAGTGGCCTAAGTGTAAATGTATGCACTGCTCTTTATAAAAACTAGTATTTAAAAAAATGTTAATTTAAAAATGATGTAGGGATTTATGCAATAAAAAGTAGTAAAACAAGAGATGAATGATGGTATTACAGCATAGCTCAATGGGACTACTTTGGCATTGAGTAAAATTATAGCTAATGTGCAAAAGTAGGGACTTTCCATCAAGCTATGTTGTAATACCATCATTCATCTCTTGTTTCACTACTTTTTATGGCATAGATCCCTACATCATTTTTACATTAACAATTTCTTAAAGGAAGTGGTTACTGAACCAAAAGGTTTTTATTTTTGCATCTAGTAGTTGCCCTGAGCATTCGACTTTAGGGGACGCGACAAGTAGCATTAGCGTTAGGATCGGCTTCAGCTTTGGTTTCTTCTTCACCTTTTGGTTGCATTCTTCTTACTATATATAGTGAGACTACTACATGAGTAACATTTATAAGGTAGAAAACTAGTAAGTGCAGTGGGTAGCTAGCAGCAGTAGCACAGTGGTTACCACACTGCCTACAGTCCCAGTAGTCCAGGATTCGAGCCTTTTTTTTCTTTCCATTCATTAGTGACCCTTTTTTGTCTAAGTTTTACTGTTGGTTCAAATAGCGAGTCTGGCTTATTGAACTGACTTTCGGTTCAGTAACCACTTGTAGCACAGCTAGCTAGCTACAGTGTAACTTGTGAGCTATAGCTTGTAACTATCAAGTTCCTGTGCAAGTACGTACTGTGCTAAAATTGGAAGCACATACGCCCCTAGTAGCGTGCATAGCTTACCTTTGATCGTAGTAGTAGACTAGTAGTAGTGGCGCTCAGATCTATGATCTGTCTCAGTACGATGGTCCATGTTCTATTCACCCGGGCCGGAAATTGTTCGAACGAACAGGCCCTTTCAGTTGTCTGGAGCTTAGTCCCAACCAACAGGATGAAGTAATACAATTTTCACTCGAGTACTATCTAATCACTCGCTGGTCTCGCTGTCCGGCTGAGTTAGTGTGTTCAGAGGAACAAGCCGTCGAGTCTATTAAGTAACAAACTCTTTGTCAAGTGCAGTCCAGGCATTGGCAAAAGTCGAAGTGACAACTCAGCATCCTTAATGTTTCACGTGCAAACACTTGAAATTACAAGCGTCCTGCTCTTTCAGCAGCGTAAGCACTTTCTGAAATAATTTTGTGGGTCTACAGAAAAGTAGATACGGAAAATTAATGCCTTGGTATGGTTTCGATGCTTGAAGAGGAAGACAACCAACCTGATTGAAGATAAAGGGAAAGACAAGGCGCAAAGGGCGTACACCCCAAAAGGCACATCCCACTGGTGAGTTTGTTGTTGTGGCGTAAAATGGTGACCATGCACTGCTTTGTTTGGGCTCTAGGCTTGTGACTGTGGTCAGTGAGACAAAATTTCAAGTTTTGGAGTTTTTAAAAAAAATTCTATATCTGGTCACCGGTAAGTCCTTTCTTGTTTTAATGATTTCATATTAGATGGACTAATACTATTCTATATAAACGTGATTTTCATGGGAGTAAGATGTCTCTAGGAAGATTTAGTACAATGTCATATAAATTTTGCAGATTAGTGTAACATTAAAGGGGCAGTATGCCAAACCATACAAGTGCTGAAACCATACAATTGCAACAAGTGTTTGATGCTGTTTTATGCAACTACTGAACCATTATGGTTGGAAAATGAACAACAATTCTCACTTCCATACAATGACTTGGAATCATTTTGTTGTTACACCAAGTAGAAGATTGTTAACAGTCTGAATGCTTGAAGGTAATGCAATGGCACAGAGTGCTTGGAAGTGTAGCCAGGCTAGCCCATTGTAGACTATTAATAAACTCAAAAGGTTTGTTTACTACAAGTTCTTATCAGTACTACAATCCTAACATTACAAGTTTGTACCAGCTACTAGAGCATGGGTGATGCAGCTGTTCCCACAGGGTGAAACTTTACCAAGCTTTATAGAATGATTCTTTTTGCTACCGGACGATGATGTGAACTGCAGAGGAGATACCTTACGAGTAAAACATTTATACCATTACTATCACTTTGTTTACAATTATCCCATTAGAAGACTCGTTAGAAGATCACTACAAGAAGATCACTACAAGTTCGCCATTAATTTTAGTGACACGATGCAATAAAGCGCAACAAGTTATTGCATCATGAACATATTTTATGGGATGTGAAATAGTATTTATATGGCTTGTTCCTTTAAATGTTAACACCATGATGCAAAATGCATGACTGCCTACCAAAGTATCCTAGCCTCTGAGAGAATTTTTTTGGCTGTGGCTGGATCCAACCATACGTAAGGCCACTCCAAATGAGACTGTAGTTTCCTGTCCTGGTGTTTTCGTTATTCGGTGCGGGAGGGAGGCTTATCATTATTAAAGGTTAGACTGCTCTATTAGAGTATCTCGATCTTGAGAGGATTTCAAGGTCATGAAAATGGCTTCTTTGCAAGCTAGCAACCACCAGAACCATTCATTTTTAGGTTTCATTGTGCTTTTTAGCAATGCAAAATAAAAGGCTCCATGGGAAGTTTCCAGAAAGCAGCACAGGAAGTGATTTTGGAAAAATAATGACATGCCCAAACGTGATGCAGGCGGGGGATGGGAAACTGGTCTCATTTGGAATAGCCTAATTGTCTACACACCCATGTCAGCTCCTTTCTTAGGACTGTAACTGTAGCCAGATGTGTCTAAGGACTCATATGCATTAATTTACACTGTGATGGTTTTCTCTCTTTGACAGCAAACTATGTAATCCTTTAACTGGTAACAAATACTTGAGAAGATTACGCACGCATGTTTTCCCGTGATTGTTTATTCCACCGACTTTAGTTTAGACGTTTTGTTTTTGTTTGCTAGCCATAGTTAGTTTTAGTTCTAAATAACGCTCACCCGTATAGTCTCGCTCTGTCCTCTTCTTTCCAATCTTTTTTGTCTTGATCAAGCTTCGCTCTGTGAGCAGCTATAAAATTCTGTAGGGCCGAGCCGGCCATCACGCTACTTCATATCATCACACCAAACGCTGACTTAAATTGCCATGGATACATACCACAACAGTTCACCTTGCATTGATGTCAGTCATCACGTGATTTTTCGGTTTAGCGCGACCAGGTGAATGAGACGAGATGAGTGTCGATAGTGTCAATGTCGTCGGACCTCTCTGCCTCTCGCTAGACTTAGGAAGTGATTATGGATCCAATGCAGTCGAAATTCAGTCATTAAAACCTGGCGAAAGTTTAGAAACACTTGATGAAACAGGTTCGCTACCTACTAATGAGCCTACGAATCTCGCTACGAATAAAAAGACTCGTAAAAAGAAACGAGGGAAAAAGCGAAGAAGGAAACCGCTGCCGATTACGAATGGAACCACATCTTCACTAGTGGCATTTGAAGGCTTTATTCCAAAGGAATGGCTATGTAGCAGCAACGAAGTGTTACAAGTATTAGAACGTCAATTGAAATTTTGTGGCGGATTCTGTCAAGAGATGAAGAAGCTTGATTTCAGCACGCCGGCTAACGTGCGAATCCGCTCTACCAAGCTAACCATTGTACAGATGATGTTGAAGGAGAAGACAAGTCTTTCTGTCATTAAATCAGTAGAAAATCTCATTCTTCCAAACATACAAGTTCTTAAGTCAGGAAGTATGGTCAAAAAAGTATTGGAGGGATTCTGTCAAGCTTTAGGAGACTCCACCACAGAGACCACAATAAAAGAATTGTCACTTTATTATGACCGAATATCGACAAAATTTGTTGCAGGAAACTTGAATTGGATTGAAGATTTATTTACCCATCATCAAATAGAACAAATCAGCGTAAGTTAATATTGTAAGCAATTACATAGTTAAGCATTGCTTTAATGCTGGTTTGAAATATGGGTGAAATGAGTTTCTGAAGACTTTGTATTGTGAACAACTTCCATCTTTACTACATGCTGTGACATACATAAATTTACTAACCATCCATACCTGTTGGCTTTTCCTTGATATCTCCTTCCTGGATTACATAAAATTAAACCATATTCATTGTTGTCCCTTACCAACTATACTTCAAGATTATTATTTGTGATGTCATTTTGGAAAGAGGTTAAGTATAAAACAGCTTAAAAGATACTCCTTTATGTGTACATCGTTGAGTATGCTTAACAGATTCTTTTCGGGAATGGCCTTCCATGTTTCTTTTCTATGACCTATTTAGTATTTTTTTATTATGAACTCTTGTAAAACCATATTCCCATATATAGTAATACAGTTTATGTGTAATAATGTGAATGGGTAGAGATAAATCTATTTTTGGCCAAGGGTTACGTAGACGTGGTAGACAGTGAAAGTAAAGTTTTACATGAACATCTGTGGTGGATCATTTTCTGGTTCTTGCATAGAGGCACTGAATTGAACATAATCAGCAATGTCAAACGTGCTGATGGATGTTTGTGGGATTTAATGAAGAATGTCACTTATTTCATAAACATAGTAAACTTATCATACGTTACCTTATGATCACACAGGGTGTATAATTTTGGATTATGGAGTGTACTGAATCCCATGGACAAGGGACTTACTAACATCACGGGCAAAACTTTAATGTTGCATCTTGTGCTAGTGACATAAGTATTAGTTATGTCATTCTTATGAGCAACAGGGATACATAGAATGGGCTGCTACTCCATCATTTTGTATTAAAGCAGTAAGGCTGCTTGCAGGGTGACATAATTCATCGTAATTGCTAAGCAACCATAGTTGTCGGCCATGTTTCGGAACAACGTGATGAATGAAAACCACCTTCTCACTATTTGTAATAGTCTATAGTGAAGCGAATGCATATAGTGCTGTCGAATAAATAACATCCAGCTTGTTAGAAACTGTGAAGAAGCTAAAATTGGTAAGTAATTCATCGAAAACTAATTGGCCACCTGTTTCATGAAGCCAATGTTGAGGAATTCTATTTTGAACCTAGCCCTGCTTCCCAGTGTCACTATATCTAACCCTTAGTGAATAGATGTTATTACCTTCGCTCTGACCGAATGTGCACCATAGAAAGTTGTCTCAAAACATGGCCGCCTGACAACCATTACTAGCCCATGTCGTCACACATGCAAGTCCTCTATAGGAAGGTCGTCAAATCGAAGAAACAGCTTGGAATAGTCCACCAGTGTAATTTCATGTCACTAGCGAATTCATGTAGAAAGGCTGTTGCCCAACCATTCTTCCATTGTGCCATTTAACTCGCCATTTTCATAGCTTTGCTTCGCTGTGCCAGTAACATGACATACTTGAGCATGCACCGTATAATGTCCTAATCAGGAACTTTAAAGTTATATTTTATAGCACATGGCAGCCATGTTTGAATTTCGCTGTTTATGGAATTACATGCTCCCTTGTCCATAGGATTTGATGCACTCCTGTTTCCTTGTATTCTAAACAGTGCTGTGTATGTAAATCTCCATTCTTTATCTGTAGATTCATCCTTTGAACAGCTCTAATGAGGAGTTTTCAAAGTTATGGTGTGCAATCCACCACAAAAATAAAGTAAAAGATCATGAAGAATGTCGTCATGATCGGTCATATTTCCTGAAGCGATCTGCTTCTCAAGATGAGACAGGACATACAAGAAAACGACGTCGTATTGATAAGGCAGATATAAACGCTGGTTTAGATATGCTTGGTGTTGTTAATGATTCTGGAGCAGCTAAGTGGCATGATGACAACATATTGTGGAAATGTTGGAAGACTGACAAACTTCATCGAAAACAAATCAACGGTGAAGGAGTGACAATTGCTTTCATAGACTCAGGGATTAATATTACTCATGGGGCCTTTTGTAACAGAATTGTAGCAGTAAATGATATAACACGTAGTGGTACCATTGATTTAACAACTGATCATAATGGTCATGGAACGATGTGTGTTTCTGTTGCCTGTGGTGCTTTGTTTAAAATAAAAGAAGATAATAAGACCATTACGATTCCTGCTGGTGTAGCTCCTAAGGCTAAACTTGTTATGTACAAGGTAACTGACAGTACAGGACATTCAGATCCAGAAAAAAATTGCAGTTGCTTTAGAGCAGTGCCTAGAAGACAAAGACATATATAACATTGACATTGTACTAATAGCATATGGATCCAGCTGTTACAACTCCAGACAAGACAAGGCGATACAAAGCTTATTGCTTCCAAATGTGCTTGTTGTCACTGCTTCAGGAAAATATGGAAAATGTGAGAATATACCTTACCTGGCTAGATTAGGAAGCAGTATATGTGTGGGTGCACACGACAATCTGTATATTACTACTGATTGCACTGCTAAGGGACAAGCACTAGATTTTACTGCTCCAGGGACAAATCTTGTGGGAGCTTCCTCGCTACATCCAACAGCTTATGCTATTGAAAGTGGTACATCATGCGCAGCTGCTTGTGTAGCTGGACTTTTGGCTTTGATTATTCAATTTACTACAAAAATGAACTGTAATGCCAAAATTCTTAAGCGACAAGAAGATTCTCAGCCATCTTTAAATGAAATAGTCCATACCCAAGCAGCTATTAAAAGACTGCTACAGGAATTTTCTTTCCATCGTCAATACACACTAGAAGATGGCTTTGGTCACATTAATGTTCCTAAATTATTCAGTGACAGATATGTACTTCTTAAAACATTGTATGAAGACATCTACACTAAGTAAATTTATATACTGTATATATGTACATATACTGCTTTTATGTATATACCTTTTATTTGTACACGTATAAGAATAAATTAGGAATTTTAAATTAGATTAGGGACGATGTATAGTGCTACAATAAGCAATAAGTACTGAAACAAGCTGGAGTGGTACGTAATGTCCAAATACTGTAAAACGAATATCCCTACTGTGCATTGAGTGTAGCACAGTAGGGATATTTAGTTTTTATTGTTTTGCACTATTTGGACATTATGCACTACTCCGATCCAGCTTGTTTTATTGTAGCACTACTACTCTAATTTAAAATTCATAATTTTTTCTTATACTTGTTTGTGAAGTTTTTTACAAGCTCATGACTGCTAAATGGCCTGCTTTTTTAAAGAGTTCACTATTATCCTAGATTATGACTCGTGCAGTAACATCTGATTCATTGGCGTGGCTCTACATAAACCTGTAGAATTCAGGTTTATGTAGAATAAACGTCGAATCCACGTCAATGCCTCATACATTGTAAATCCACGTGGATTCGTGCATACCTACAGACTGACGAATGGGTGTGGCTACCATATGCCTACAGACAGTAATTTACGTAAGTGGGCGTGGCTCACGAAAGCAGGGCTATGCTATGATCAAGAGTATATAATGTGGGAGGGTATGATGTGTTACTACACATCCACATTGTTACACTAATTAATTTAGCACGTGCATGGGGTCATACCTGTAAAGCGGGACCGCCGAGCGGGACCTGGATGACCGACTCAGTTTTAACGTTGTTACTAAATGACTTGCACGTTGCTAGTTCGCCGCAAGTTCCTCTCACTGATCAATATGAAGTTATCATCTACCAACTTTGAAAATCAGCGAGCCACGTGTGTTCAAATGGGTTTCGTTACTTTCACATCGTTTGCTGCCGCCTACGTAAATTACATAACAACACTGCGCTATAGGCGCTTTTATAAACTAATTATTAAGCACACTGACACGCTTTCGATTCTGGGGAGAGGTGACAGTAGCCAGTGGCCTGTGATGACGTGCTACTAATTAAGGGGTCTGCCAGGATAACAGAGGTGAATTATGTATGCATCGGTTTGTATCACATCACCACCAAGATCACCACTGTTTACCTGGTTGTATGCTGCAATGCTATGAACAGAATTCTTAACATAGATAATTTCCTTCAGTCCAGATATATTTCAACTTGCCTTGGTCAATTATAGTAGAGGGGCAGAGGCTTAGATTGTCCCATGCAGTTGTAGTGATGTTGGTAGTTGAACTAGACCTACAGAATAGCCCCCTCTCACTCCTTAGAATTGCCTGAGAGCGTAACAACGTAGCTAATGGATAATACTGTAGTACAATTTCTGAAACTATTAACTGTAAATTTACAACGAAAATTTTGACAAGTAAAATTTGACAAATCGGTAAAATTTTAATTTGTCCAATAAGCACCTCAAAAGTCAGTGTTTAGATCTGTTATTTTTTTGCTTTTTGTCAAATTTTAACTCGTCAAAGCTGATTAATAATATTGTGAATTCTTCAATTTTTCTTTCGTCAGTACTTCCTGCTGTATCTGTAAAACTTTGTTAAATATCTGGGTACCTAATCATCTGTGCAGCGCTGTCTGCCTTTCATTTGTGACAGTTAGCTATAGTGTGTGGGTCATGCCATTCTACAGGTATATGTTATATATTACTCCACCATTACTGAAGCTCAAAGCAGCCACTGAAACCAATTTATTGTCATGCACAGTGCTGTATAGGTTGAGTAGCTGTATTGCATGATTAAACACCTTAAATTAATTTTTAATATTTCATCGAATTAGTTAATACAGAAATATTGGCATTGAATTACATTTGCAATCTTTGCTGATAGTACAGTCTCGTGCAAGGTTTTGTACCCTGCCCCATGTTGTGCATGCAGATAACCTTTGTTATTTTATACAGTTAGGCATGAGCAGCTGTTACTTCATAACATAAACACAATGGACTGCTTATGTTGGGACTGGTGGGATACAGGGAATTGGGGGATTCACCCATTCACCATAGGGACCTGCAATATATTAGTAGACTGTCCCAATATTTAATGAGATTAAGTAAGCTCAAGAGGGTTATCATTTCTGCCATTTGTTATCCAGCGTGTGCAAGTTCAACTCTTGTTCGTGATTAGAAATAATTGAATCACTCCAGTCTAACAGTTAAATTTCAAGTACATTTACTGCAAAATGGTGTTACACTGCACACTATCAGTAGAGTCTGAGTTAAAAGACAAACCAAGTGAATCGCCTCAGTTGGCAGGCATCAAATCATCCTCCATAATCAGTAGCAAACAAATTAAGGTACAGCAACATGTGTGTGCCTTCAAAATACCAACTATACTGTTACAGTATGTACTAAATTGAAATTGTTTACAAGAACTTTGTCCTGTACACTGTCATTGTAAGGCATACCCACAGAATGTGGACCATGTCAGCGTGTCCAAGTGTGAAGTAATTTATTTAGCTGATCTGCACTATATTGAACAGCAACAATTCAGCACGTGCACTATTCTCTTTCCCTACATCAGGACCCTTTCCCCCTTCACTAAGGCTTGAAACATGCTATTACTACGTAAAGTTACTCCTGTACAACTGTAACTACTGTATTTATTAGACTGAAATGTTGTTTAAAAATCCATTGCCTTCATATCATGTACAGCACAGCGTGTTTTGCACTGCTAGGGACATTAAGTACGTATAGGCTTCAGATGAAGTGATCCAATTCATGTGTGGTAACCCAGGGGTTTAAATCAAAGGTAAAGTGCAGTTGTGATTCTGTGTATAGTGAATATGTATGGGGTTTGTTGGAGAGTCAACTACGGAAGGTTGTAAATAATACTTAATGGCGAATCATACATAAAACAAATAATGTCCCCTCTGTTGGAGAAACGACAAGTTCCTGGTGATAACAATTTGACTGAGTGTACAAATGATAATTATGAAATAATAGTTATAGCATAGATAATACACTAACCTAGCGTATTATCTATGGTTATAGAGCGTATTCACGTGACGTCACAAACGTGGCGTTTATTTGAAACAAGTGCGGCGTTTATTTAAGACGTGTGGATAGAAGCCCAATGGTGCAATACAAAAAAATTGCATTTCCCTTCTTTCTACCATACCTGGAACAGGAGCAGCCAATTCGCGACTATGAGGTAACCACCTGTGAATGTGTAATAACGTACTAGAAGCATGACCTCGTAGCTAGTCTACTTCCTGGTATCGCAGCGGAATGTTTCGTCTTGTGTAGGGACATGGCACACTTCATGGCCATTATTTCAGAAACTATACTAACTACGCTCTTGTGCTTCTAGTTCCTAATTCTCCATTGATAAGCGACTACTGTACTGCCACTAGGAAGTTGTTCGGTGTATTCGTGGTGGTGGAAAAACGCGAGGTAAAACTTGGCCTGTGTTTTGTTGACACTAAAAGCAGAGAGAAAACCAATTCATGGCAGTATGGTAGTAGTATATTAATGGTTAATGATGTACTAGAAGCACATTGGCGTAGTTGGTCTACTTTCTGAAATTTTCACCAGAGAACGCGCCATGTCCTAGACGCGTAGGAAAACAGATGGGGCGTTCTATTAGTATTACGATATCAGAAAGTAGACTAGCTACGAGGTTGTGCATCTAGTATGTTATTACCCACCTGTAGGTGATTACTACATAGCCACGAATTGGCCGTTCGTGTACCAGGTCAGGAGGAACGAATGAAAACGTGATATTTTTCTATTGTGGCATTGGGGCTTTTACCACACGTATTTTAAGCGCCTCGTTTGTAATTTCTTCGTGAATACGCTCTATACGTGCACAATGTGGCGTCTATGAAATTTATAAACCCAAAGGCCCGGGCTGTAGCGCACGAGCAAAGCGAGGGTGCTACTGAGGGCCTGAGGGTTTATAAATTTCAGACTCCACATTGTGCCTGTATAACTGCTTCAGACTCTATTTCACATTACACTCAGATTACTTACCTCATCCACAGCTTTCTGCTGTAGTCTCGGCAAAAGTGGCTGGTTTTCTTGCAATAATACTAGCGCCATGGCAACTATGCGTCCTCACGTGACAAAATAATCACACTCGTTAAATCACTGCACGTGAACAATGCACAGCGATTAGACAAACCTAGATTTTGAACATATGTTATATTGTGCTTGCAGGCGTGGAGTATATTAGAAAACAAGGTGGAGTACAGTATATGAGATTTATTACAGGTGTACCCACCCAAAACAGCCTAAATAGAGTCTAAGTTGTAGAAAATGACACTCTTGAACTGTCTAAACTTACATGAACATTATTGTTAGTGTCTGTGTTCTATACCATATGCGTATTTTGTACCGTACGCGTATGGTATGATTTTCCGTACCATACGCGTATGGTATAGACATACGCGTATGGTACGTACCATATGCGTATTATGCTTTTTCTCAGTATCTTCTAGCTTTGCCATCACCTAGCTACAATGGGCTGTCTTTACAAGTATTTCTAGCTGAGCAAACTTAGAACACAACACAATAATCTGCTTACTACTGAGCTGTAACTATAAATTTATTCATCAGCACATGCACACATGCATTTTATCCTAGCTTGCCATGCCCATGCAATACCCACTATAGTCCTATATTAATGTACCTAAATCTTATGTACATGATCTCACTCTGTCTGCAGAACTTTACATAAATGGTACTGTGCATGTATACTACTTTATACATTAGCTATCAGAAGCATGCAGATGGTCTTATATAATATACTCAATTATAAGTGTGGATAACTGACAATTTACAACAGAATTGGGTAAATAAGCAAGGAGAGCAATTACAACATGCATGGTAGGTAGCTAGTAAGTTCTAACTGAATTATACAAAATTATACTGCTTGTGCAAAGCTAATAACTGGAAAAATGAACTTCGTAAGTGTCATCAGTTGTGCAACATGGCTCCTCACTGTATTTGCATTTTTATATACTATATGTACACTCTTCTTCTTTTGAGGATCCAATTTCTTGTTTACTTACTTTTCTTGTTTATACATACTGTAAATAGTATATTCATCACACTGGACCTACAGCACAAATTAATGTGGATGTTGTTAACTTTAAAGAGTACATTCAGATTAGAGTAGCTAAACACATTGTCTTCCCATCCACAAGCATGACAGTAAGTAGCAAGTAGCTATACAACGCACTTAACAATAATAAAACAATGCTACTTAATATACATTCATTACTGAACTATACATTAGAACTCATAAACTCACCATAAAATCTCTGCCACGTTATGTTTTCCTACTTCATCTCAGCATGCAGGCAATGCAATCACATGCCTCATTCAATAGCAAAGATTCAGCGAACAGAACTACAGTTTAAAAAAATTATTGCACAATTAATTACTATGCACATCAGTCTTATAGTATAGCATGTCTAATATTGCTATAAGCTACAGCCATGCAGATTTGCAAACTAAAAACATTACTTTCTCTACAGTTATATCTCTTTGCTACCTCCCTCAATGTTATTGTATCAGCATTCTCCAGGTCTTCCTCTGTTTGAGCAATCATTATACATTGTACTTCTCGAGCTCATCTGATTAAAATTGTCTGCTCAACTGTGAGACACACCTTTAGTGCCACCAGGCATAAATATCCATTTTTAAGTGGAAGCTAGTGTACTAACAAATTAAAGGTAAACAATAGATTATATGTAGCAACAATAGAATAAAATATTTAACAAAATAATATATATATGCCTGAAAAAATTGGCTCCATTTGCCAATGGATGCAAATTATTTAATATGGTTGCTATGTTGTAACCAATCAGAATGTAGTATATGGATAATTATATCAAAATCTTATGTTTATATTTAGCTACAATGGTACCTCTACTGGCTTAGTGTTTATATCACTATGCATTCCAGTTATATTCATTGAAAAATCGTGAATATCAATATGCTGGCACAATTCTACAGCCTAAAATAAATCAATGTCTTTTGCCCTAAATAATGCTTTAGAAGATCAAACTTCAATTTCAGTTTCTGAGTAAGACAAGGAGCATACTGCTCTTGTTTTATGTTGAAGGGATAATTGGGCACCTTTAAACCCAAACACATTTTTACAAAGTTCATATATACAAGTATAGAGAAACCCCTAGTAGAGTTTTGGGTAATATCGCTCTATATAGCTTTTAATTATTGTACTAATCTTTGACTATCTTCAGGAGTATTTGTAAACACATAAATATTATGTGTGGGTATTGTTCTAATAGGGAAGTGTAGGAAGACCATTTATAGGCAAAACAGACTACTGTATATAATATTATTAATCAATAACTGAAAGTACACAATAACAACTAACTCTTACAACTACAGTACACAATATTAATGTTACACACTGTTAAAATGAAGAGTAACCACAACTCTCAAGGAGTTCCCAGTGTAGGGAGGATTTAACACCCCTGGAGAGTAACCATTACTCTAAAGGAGAACTGGGGAGTGACACATGCTCTGAAGGTGGTGTCACTTACTCTTCAGAGTAATGGTTATTCTCTTCAGAGTGTTGGTTACTCTCCGTGGGGTGTTAAATCTTCCCTACACTGGGAACTCTTCAGGGTGGTGGTTACTCTTTATTTTTAACAGTGCAGGTATGCATAAATTACATTGCATTACATCATGTCACATCATTACATTACATCATTAACTCTATTATAGATATGAAGGAGGATTAGCATTTGTAATAATGGCCTAGTTTTTGAATTTTCATTTTATCAACAATGGATCATGAATCCAATAAGAGGATTCGTGATCCATTCATGATCCATTGCAGCTAGGTGTTATCATGTTTTTCGTAAAGCTTCCAACCGAGATGATTGACCTTTATTAGTTTTGACAATGTAGAATTTCATCAGATCCTACCAGATCAGCAGGACTTAACACAATTCAAGACTGGATCTGCCAACAGTGTGATGAATTCATGATTGTTTTTATCATATATTGTCCTAAATCAAGATGTCAGTTTCATCACTTATATATAGTCATGCGAGATATCATGTTATTCTTTTATTTTAAGGAATGCTTTATTTTAAAAAGGTTTGCATCATGCAGTAAAGTAAATTATATCTTAATCGCAGTAAAGCTAAATTGATCTTAGCTCTAGAGAATAGAATAGCTATAATCAGATCAACTTACCCTGCCATTCACTAGAATTGACACATATAAATTCAGCTTTTTTCCTTCCACTGCTATATATGGAACAACTTGCAACCAGAGACTTTTGAAGCTTCATCTATCACCGTGTTTAACAACCTTATAAATGAACTGTAAAATTGTAATTAGTTAGCTGTAGCTACATATTTTGATTTGTATATTGCATTTATACTCGCTGTGCGAGGTCTTGCAATTATATAATAATAAAATATATGATTGCTCTATTAGAGTATCTCGATCTTAGAAAGACTAGCTCCTCCCCCTCCCTCTTCCCCGAACAGAAATGAAAGCAGAGTGCCATCAGACGTAGTCAATAGGTACGGCAGTGCAAAAACCTTCTGCTTGATATTGTACGCATACCAGGTTATAGCTATACTCAGATGGTACGATTTTCCGTACCATACGCGTATGGTTGTACCGTACGCGTATACGCATATGGTATGTACCATACGCGTATGGTACAAAATACGCATATGGTATAGAACATCTGTATTGATTATGCTTACCCTTCCCCCACTGGATGCATCAATAATTACAGACTGTCCAGTATAATAAAGAAATAATGGTTTGGTTCCAAATACAGAAAAGGAGACCAAATGGTGTGTTTCCTAGTACATATAAAACAGTGAAATTGTCGGACCACATAGGACATTTGAAATAAAAGCTTCAGGGTATTTTAGCAGGTCAAGCATTACTACGAATAAGCCACATTCCATTCGTAAATTATTAGGGCTATCATCTGAATGTAATAGAGGTAACATACATGTTCTGTTACAGAAAGAAGTTACAGTAATATCGGATATCGGATCTACTATAAAGATGTGTTAACAAAGGGTTAGTTATTTGTAAATAAAAAGATGTGATATTTAAACTACAATAATATGATCAGTTACAGCATGTACATAAAACTTGGAACAAAAAGTTATTGAACAAGGTACCACAGTCTAGCATCACATTATTACAAATGCTGCAGCTCTTCAGGAAAAAAAAGGTACTCTTGATGATAGGGTTCTATGTACAATATGAGGAGATAGTGGCCAACTTCACCTGCTGTGCGAGTAGTAACGACTGACCCACAATTAGACGATGACATCATTGCTACCTGCATTAGCAAGAACAGACAAAATACTTACTATTGTATTTCATTTTACAGAGTATGTCTAAAAAACTTTGCAAAATGACATTTGTATTAGGAGAACGGCAGAATTCTACATGGAAAGTCACTACTGTCATCAAAATGAAGAAGTGAACACATACATAGCTACAGAAAGAATCTCAGTCATTACTGATGTGCGTAACATGCGTATGTGGGTAAAACCCAGTGGGTTTTTCCCTGAATCATCTTAGTGCTGGATGGTTCAAAATTTTTACGTTTTGATTTTTTGTTGCTAGCCCTCACTCTCCATTGTTGTATTTAGTCTTTCATTATATTCTATTCACTTATGAATGTAAGTTTTCAGTTAGTCGTGCTCCTGGACTTACATATGGTTATTGTCTTGTATCTATGGTTACTAAGTATGTTGTTGGTTGTTTGGCAACAATGACAGATAGCCTGCTACAGTTGCTAGTGGTGCAAAACCCAGATGTTATAGATTACAATGGGCAAACAGGGTGTGGGTTATTTGGAGTATGGTGGAGGGGGGTTAGACTGTGACTTCAGAATCACCTGTTTAATTGTAGTGCTAGGCTTATAAAACAAAACACTAGGGGCATCACACAGCACTTACTAAGTCAATCTCAATCTGTGATTGTGGTCAAACTCACGGTCAACAGTCAAGACTACAAAATATCACTACAGTGGGAGATGGGAAGAAGTGTTAAAACTCACAGTTACCTATAAATAAATAAATATTAAAACTTACCAGATAGAAAAACTTAAAATGTTTCAAAGCTCTGTAACAATTTCACTGTGATTTCAATGATGTATCTTTCACAGCTGTAGGTCAGGGGGTAGGACAAGATCACGTGCACTACAAAGCACTAACAAAATTTTTTTATTAAACCAGTCATTTACCTGTTGAAAGTAATAGATCATACAACAACGATTGTATTGTAATCGTTGATGCCAACTGTTACTGTTGACGTGAAAGTCATGAGACAAAGTGACAGTAAAGAGGGGTCTGGGCATACTCCCCAAGGAAAATTTTGAAACGTAAGTGTGCCAAGATTGAACCTGGAAATGATTTTAGAGAATGATTGAGATCTGGAAATAATTAGCAAGCTGAAGGGACAAAAAAAAACTATGTATATAATTATGTGCATGAAAGCATTGATTTGATGATTGCATTGATTTTCAGGTTATTTTATTTTATAGTGAACCGTAAGAAAGAAATTAAAACTAGTAAGGTAATTTTTAATCAGAGTAGTAGACCATGAAATAGAAAAATTTTGAAAATGGCTATCTCAAGATGCATCTTTAGACTTTTAGTCAAATCCCTGTGGTAAATTGTAAAAGAGTTAAGAGGTACAATACGTAAGTACAGCTGTATACTTTCCTGTGGTAAACTTGGCTATTTTGTCTAAATTTTAGAACTAGCCCAATCATCATTTGCAACTAGCCAAAAGTCATTTACAACTAGCTCTTTGGCCACAACTAGTCCTCCTTTTTAGCCCTTGACATAACAGCAGCATCTTTCCAATCATGAATCACACCATTGCAAGTAACAAACTAAATAGAACAAAATATGTATCAAACCCCTTCTTCTACTTTTTGTACAGGGTCTATTCAGTCAAGTTCACATGAAATACTTTAATTAGTACTTGTGCAACATTATTACACATTTACGTGGTTTTGTCCTACTCCCTGGTTATTATAAAGGTAGCATGTATTAAGAAATTTCTATAGACTGTTGGAAGCACAGGACTGGTGTGTATTGGTAAATGGATATAATGAACCTAAATAGTTTCAACACTTAAACAATAAAAGTGTATGGATTTATATCTAGCTGGCTCACATGGCCCAGACAGCAGCTTTCTTGGTTTACTATAGCTAGTTATACTAACTTTTAAAATTGCTAAATGGCCACATTGGATGTGGTCAGGGATGAAAACCTAACAATTAAGCCTAAAACAGCAGAAAAAATTTCAGGAAGATGCATTCAAGTCAGGTCAAAAGCTGTAAGCCAAAGGCTAAGGTAAATTTTGTCTTTGACGTAGATCATCCAATAGTGAGTGCTTGTGTGACACCCCCGTGAAACAAATGTACACTAGGTCCCTATTAAAAGATGGTCACCAGTAGGTTGAAATATCCCTGAAGTAAATTATCACCATGCTTGTGCTAAGAATTCTATTCATAACATTTTTAAAACAGTACACTCAAGGATAATGGAAGGTAACAGAGATGATGTGATACATAATGCATACATACCTCTGTTATCCTGGCAGACCAATTAGTAGAACATCATCTTCAGTCATCACAAGACTGGCTGCTGTCACCTAGCCCCAGTATTGAGTTTGATGTGTCTCAGTGCTTTATCGAAACAACCTATAATGTAGTGTTGTGTTGTTACATAATTGTATGTAGGGGTGCATCAAACAATGTGAAAGTAACAAAAACTGTTTCAGCTAGAAATTGTAAGATATTATGTGAGTTTCAGACCCTTGGGACAATATTATCCATTAGCTACATAGTTATGCTTTCAATCCAAATTCAATTACTTTATCAACGCGACAGAGGGTTCACAGTTGCATCCCTAATATAGATGTTGAATCCATTAACCAGCATTTTCTTACTATTGCTCATAAAACTGTTGGTAAGATGCAATTGTCAACTACGTCTCCACTTTCCTATATTGCAGTTTCGGATGTGCCGGATATGGTAATGAAGGAAGTTGATGTGTGGGAAGTACATAGGCGCATTTGTGACCTGAGTATTCACAAATCTGCAGGGATAGATAAAATACCAACTAAGTTTATTAAAGCCTCAACATTCAATATGGCTATGCTTCTCACTAAACTTATTAACAAAAGTATTATATCACAAACATTTCCCGATATTTGGAAAAATGCTGTTGTGACACCAGTTCAGAAATCTAATCAAAATTGTTCATTGTCTAACTTTCGTCCTATCTCTGTCTTACCGGTTTTTTCGAAGATTCTGGAGAGGGTTGTTTTTGATCAGCTTGTGTCACATTTTACTTGTTATAACCTTTTTTCAAACAAACAATCTGGTTTTAGAGCTGGGTATTCTACTCAAGATGTGCTGCTGCATGTCAGTGAATCATGGCTCCGGGCAATTGATGTTGGACAGTATGTGGGTGCCATCTTTTTAGACCTGACTAAGGCTTTTGATTGTGTAAATCATAATATCCTGTTACAGAAGTTGGACTGCTACGGCATTAGAGGAGGTGCGTATGAGTGGATTGAAAGTTTTTTATGTAACAGAACACAGCAAGTAAGTGTAAAAGATGCCCTTTCATCCAAGGGACTTGTTACTATTGGAGTTCCTCAGGGGTCTATTTTGGGACCTCTGCTGTTTTCAATATATGTGAATGATTTGCCAAATTCAATTACTTTATGTGATGTTAACATGTATGCTGATGACACAGAGTTGCACTATAGTAGCAGTCAACTGGAAAGAGTGGAGCAAGTACTTCAGAATGGCCTTGAGGAGGTTTTTAACTGGATGTCAGTGAATGGATTTAAATTGAACATTGATAAATCAGTTTGTATGTTGATTGGTACACGACAAAGAGTTAGTGGTGGGACTTTATGCTTGTCACTTAATGACAGTATGTTGAAGCAAGTGACATCAACCAAGTATCTAGGTTTGTTTATAGATCAATATTTAACGTGGCAAAATCATATAGATTATGTTTTGAAAAGAGTGAGGGGAAAAATCTACTCTATTAATCGCCTAAAACCTCCTCCTACTGTCAGGAAGTTACTGTACCAAGTGTATCTTCTGCCCATTCTAGAATATTGTGATGTGGTGTGGCAACCAACAAATGCAAACCAAACTAGACGTTTAGAAAGATTTCACTCTAAGTATATTTCTCTTTGTAATGACTCATCTATCTCAGGACGGTCCCTTACTGAACGACGCAAGTTTCATACCATTCTACAAACTTACAAAGTATTGCACAAGTTGGCTCCAGATTATCTCCATGGCATATTTGAATATGCTGTTAATGTTACGGGACGTATCAGCAGAAATGCTCATCGCTTGTTTGTTCCACAGCTACGGACTAATTATGGGAAAAGAAGCTTATATTTCAGAGGTACTATATTGTGGAACGCTCTGCCAGCTGCTTTGTATCACGCATCAACTTTATTTCAATTCAGGAGTAGCTATTTAGAACAATATAATTGTAGTTAATATTAATTTGTAAATGTATGTAGTTTTATACATGTATGCTGTATACAGGGCGTAGCTGAAAAACAGCTTTGCTGATGCTACCTTCCCTGTTTAAATAAATTGAAAAAAAAAAAAAAAGTTATGCTATTCTTCTAGTTAAGAATACTTCAACTACGAACACTGCTACAAAACCATTAACACCATTGCAACTGCATGGGACAATCTAAGCCTCTGCCCCTACTGTAATTGACCAAGGCAGGTTGAAATATATCTGGACTGAAGGAAATTGTTACTATGTATGTCTGTGTTAAGAGTTCTGTTCATAGCATTAATACCGGTCCGGTATTGTAGCATAAAACATTACAACCAGGCATAAAGTAACAGTGGTGATCTTGGTGATGTGATACATACTGCTGCATACATAACTTACCTCTGTTATTCTGGCAGACCCCTTAGTCACAGACCACTGGCTGCTGTCACCTCTCCCCATTAGATTCTGGTTAAAGCGTGTCCTCGTGTGTCTCATCATAGATTATATATACTACCATAGATAATATACCCTAACAGGGATTAGTGACGAACTTAGCAACGCGAACTGACGTCACGGCGAATCCTCGTTACGGTTGTACGCGGACCCGCCCACAAATTAAAGCGCCTTTTTGGTTGCTACTGTCCGTTACTATAGCAAGGACAGTGTTCAGCTCGTTCATCGCAGCTGCTACTTCATAAGTCGTTCGTAATATCGTATTCTACTTACTCTTGAAAGATTCTCGCGTAAGCATTCTTAGTTATGCTCACATGGAAAGCTGAATGAATTACATAAATTATGACATCATGCAAGGGGTCCGCCCACAAGCACACTTTTGTATTTTTTTCTAAGCAACAAGTGATATTTATAGAAAGAGAATTGTTTCAGTGCAAGCTTACAACTCCAAGAAGTGTAATTATCACTTTAATTTTTCAAAATTTCCTTGTTTTGGTGAAGTATTTTGAGTGAAATGAAAATGGGTTTCATAGTTTTCACTCCCCCATAGTAGCAATTTATCAAACATGCTTGTGAACATGTGAATAACTTTGTTTAATGAGTGTAATTAACACAATGATTACTTAACATTGTACTCATAAAGTTGTTTTTAAGGTTACCTGGTAAAGGTAGCCATAGGGCATATTCCTGGTGACTATAGTGATAATACGTACATGCAAGTACAGTAATTACAGGAATAACTATTTACATCTGTATTGATAGGTGTTAATTGGAAGACAACACAAGAACTGGGAAGAGAAACAACAGGCATTAATGCAAAGACAAAGTTTTGCCAGGATCTCTTAGAGGTATTTTTTGGTAAACAGTGTGCTCAAAGAGGATGCAATGACAATCCAACAAGCCATCAGTTTTAAAGAATACTGGTGTCAATACAAATTCAGGAAACTGTGGCAACAGACCCTGCACATGGAAACTACAGAAAGAGACCATTACTTCAAGATGCTGAAATCAATGAAACACCGCTACCACAAAGAAAGCATGGTAAACCATAGAAACAATATTATTATTACTGCTATAATAATCAAACTGTATTATATATAATATCTTTAACTCTTTATGGAGTCCTTTCTTTTTCTTACTATTGACACACGAAAAGTGTTTGTACTCGGCCTTCTACTCATCATTTTGTATGCTATTGTTTACAACATCCCAGTATCACTCTTTACAACTCCCAGTATTTCTCTTCCAGATGACTGTACAGTGGCATTTACTGGCTGTTCAAGATGAGTTCTTAATCTAACTTGTATAGCTTTTTCAATTTCTTTAAATAGCAAAAAAGACATCATGTTATTTACTTCACAGTTCACATAGTCCGCCTCTGTTAATAATCCATAAAAGATGTCACCGGATAGAGTCTTCGTTGTTTCTATTCAAGCATTCCACAAATGTTGTGTACTTCTCCCCATTCTGTTTCAAAAAAAATTGGTACAGTTTCTTTGCCACATATCCACAAGCATACCTCATACATTCTCTTCACCCACTTTCAAGTTAACTCGGTTGGTGTTTCAGCTGGTTGTTCCACGTGTGTCTTGAACATAGATGTCAGTATTTCTTCAAAAATTTGCTGGTTCGTTAGTTGCATCACTAATGGTTCTGTCACGATAAGAGGATGGCTTAATGCCTCGCACTATATATTCCTTCCAATATTGTTGACCCATAGCTACGTCTGAAAATTCCATCCATATCACTTCTCAAAGATGCACTGGTGTTATTGGCTTACTTACATGTAGCACTGACTGCACTAAAGATATTGGGGCTTCGGAAAAAGACTTAAAGTATTCCTGACCATCCGGCTTCTTTCTTTAAGACATAAAGCAACTCCAGGACGTATTCCTTGTTCTTCCAGTTCCACAGCTAATTCACCTCTAGCATCTACCTTCTTGAGTGAACTGCGCACCTGATTGGCTTCGTTCATTAGCTCCCTCTACACATAGATCATACATAGATACTATGCTCTACAGTACTCGCAATGTCTCTTCTACGTTCATGGTGCTCAGTTACCATCATTACATCATGTTTACATTAGCGCACTACATAATACTTTCACGTGACCATAACGAGGATTGTCAAATGGTTGTTAAACGCGTCACTAATTCCTATTAGGGTATATTATCTATGGTAAAAGCGAGGGTAGAAGACGAAGGAAAACGAAGGAGAAGGCTTACTATCCAGGTTGAGATATGCCTAAAGCCACTAATACTGGTAGGTCAATAGTTACTTAGGTGCCTACCGGAGCCAGAGATTCGTACCAGAGATAATAGACATACCTAGTGAATTCGCTGTTCTGTCGTGTCAAAACCATTTAGCCGATGGACTCAAAAAAGTTTTGGGGAGTGTGCAGCATAGTGGGAACATTTTCAACCCTCAAAAAATGTATACAAGGCTAGCATTTAGTTACCCAATTGGTACTAGCTAAGTAATTCTGCCCCTTTCTTAGCTGTTTTGCACCTACCCCAGGCCTGTAGCCTGTATACATACAAGAACATGGTAAAACTCTTTAAGTGCTTCTGGCCTCAATCATTTGTAAACCTGACAATTTCAGAAGTTAAAATGTAGGCAATTCTGTATAGAGTGGTACTGTACAGCTCTCAAATTTGAATAGTACTTCAGCTAGTCAGGCCATACCTATTTGATCTTATGTTGCGCGGGCAAAATTATTTTAAATTTGGGTAGGTAGGTCGGTTTGAAAATGAAATTGATAAAATTTTTAAACAAAAGCATACAAAATTCAAACAATGAATCTAGCTATAATGCACCTATCAATGTTAAGCCCCACTACCCCCCTCCCGGGCTCACTAGGGGATTAGTGGGGGATTTTGATCTGAAACTTTGCCCCACTATAGACTTTATTCATTTAGAACAGTAAGCGCCCTCTGATGTCACGCAAAGCCATACAAGGGTCCACATTCACCATGACTATAGTGTTTTGGACGCCATTTTGAGTTCTAAAACTGGCCGTTGCTATCATGTTACCATAGTTATGGTACTGCAAATGGCGAATTTGGCGGAGAATTGTGATGTTACCATGGTTTAGGTACTGCAAATGGCGAACATTGGCGGACAACTCCTTCGCAACGGGTTATAAGCGCTACGAAATTAATTCAGTGAATAAGGTCTATTAGGGCATTTGACCGCACAAAATTTTAGGCGTTTGTTTTAACTTGCAAGCTAAAGGAATTGACCTGTTTCCTAAAGTACCTTACAGCCATACTACATGGAGATTTGACCACTAGTCATTCCCCCATGGGTGGAGAATTTGATTTTTCAAAAAGTCAAATCCCCACTATGCCCGGGAGGGGGTAGGTGGGGGATAACATTGATAGGTGCATAATAGTACAATATTTTACATACACAGTTCTAGGTTTCATTTTATTGGACTGCCTGGTTGCAAGGCTATAGTATATTAAAAGGAATTAGCTTATTATAATATTATAAAACCTCGTGAGCATTCAAAAACTGGTCAGTCTGTGAAATCTCCACTTCAGTACTCTTCTAGTAGTATCAGGTTTAAAAATAAATCTCCAAAAGAGTTTTCCCATCATATCTGTACAATTTTAGAGTGTTGGACGATCTTCAATGGTCCCTTTTTGACCATTACACAACGGTGTTGTCCTTAATTAAGAACACGTGATTTTCAAAATTATTTCATTTGAAGAAAAATGCAGTCGGTCGGGCCCGTGCAACATAACATCAAATAGGTATGGCCTCAATATTTATCCAAAGACCTACTAATAACTACATTATAACATTTGATAGTCCCATGAGCACTGATTGAGACAAGTGTACAATGCTGTGCATGTCTCTGTGTTGGAACACAAAGTCAATTGAGTGTACATAATGAATGTTGTAATAGAGTATGTTGTATGGTTCCTACCACCATACTCAATTTCATGGCAGTAGCTGTTTTAGCTATTCACAGCAACTACAGACTCTAGGTAAGTGACATAATGTCATAGCCGACTCCAGTACAACCATCCCTCTAGCAATATATTGCAACATATGTGCCGTACCGTCATGTTGTTAAGTTATTACTAAGAACAACCTGAGCTTGGTACAGCATAGAATTATATAATCTTTCTATAGTCAACTTGTCCGCTACAAAAATCCTATCACTTTCAATGTGAGATGAATCTTTCACAGCAACAAACACTGTCATTGTATTCCTTGACAAGTGGTAGAAAGACATAGCACAGGAAGAGATTTATTGACCTACAAAAACAGTCTACATAAAGATTGAGCTACATTAGCAAATGCAACACTAACATTGTACAATGGAACCTGTCCTGTATAGAAAGGTTACCTCTCTGAAATTTGCCAACTTTAATTCCTTTAGTGAGGCAGCTATACACTAACCCAATTGTATAAAACAAACATCAAGAAATGTTGGCCTGAAGGTGACCGGCTTAGGACAGGTTCTACTGTACATCAAACACATTGATGTCATGCATTCACAATGCAACAGTCAAAAGAGAGGGAAATCACAGTAATCATATACTGCACTGTGCTAAGCAGAGATGCTGTGTACGTTTATCACCACCATTCTTGCCACTGCTATGGCACATAAGATAGGCCTTGCAACCATAGCTACAGTTACTGTTAACTCGTCAATGGAACATGCTGCAGTTGTTTTAAGAGCGGTACCCATACCATTAGGTCAGACCACTTTTTTCTCTTTGTCGCTGGGTAGGGAGAGAAATGGTCTGTTTCAAATCCAATTGTCTTGACATGTCATGAGGTTACATCACAAGCATGCTGATACAACTTTAGATACCAACTGGATGGTTCAATTATTTCATTACAATGGAAAGATCCACCAGGCTATACCATCAATGTCGTTGTTTCATTCTCCCAAACTCATCTACCTATTCACACCAGTAAAATTTTTACTCTAAGGGCTACTTTCCATCTAGAAATGCACTTTAATTTTGTAACTGCATAAAATTTAATTTGTTTTGTAATTTCCCTAGCCATATCACGTGTGCTGTAATAATAACGTACGTACCATTGTGTCTGAGCATGGTCTGAGTAATTCAAACTCCAATTCAATGAACCGGTGACCTCGCCGCTGACCGCCCATTCCTGTCGAGTTCACCTGGTCAGCTAACTCCAAATAACGCCTTCATTTTGTAAACCTACGAAATACGAAATGTTGAGTTAAGTAGCAGCTATGAACTCACAAGAAAATGAAAAGAATCAACTCGCCTGGCTAGGCGCTTCGCTGTCATAAGGGTGCACTCCAACGCGGATAGTTTGGATAAAAACCGGCGTTTCCAATCCCGGGTACGTATTATAATCTATGACGAAACCCTATAAATAAATGTAGTGCTTACCTGTCATAAGATACAGTTATCTTTGTCTTGCAGTTCATAGCAAAAGTGCGATGGTAACCATTTCGCTTTAAATCGTCCAATGCCGTATGAAACTGTTCAAAAGTGTCGAATTGGGTGCCAACTTCCATTACAAGTTCTCAGTACAGCTCTGAATGGGCGCCAACCACCATGACACGTGCGGAGCACTGCTGAAAAGTGTCAAATTGGGCACCAATTGCCATGATACGTGAAAATCGGCACGTGGTGAGTCTGCGACAAGCATGGTTTAATCACGTGACAGGCGCAGGCTCATTAGCAGATGATTATATGAGGCACCGGTGGAAATAAGATGTACAGTACGTGGCTGTAAGAATAACCGGTACACCGGTGGACATAGACACTCCGATAAATAAATTGCTGCGCATTTTATGAATTCACAAAATGCGCAGCGCAATTTATAAACTGCGCAAATTCATAGATTGCGCCTAACAGATCTACTTGTCTTCTGCGCGCGCGGTAACTTCGAAAATCCTGGTAGTTTGCTCTGTAGTTTACTCTAGTGGAAAGTGCAATGTCTGAGATTGACTCTGATGCAGAAACCATTAGTATTGCTTCAGTCGATGACACAAGTGAGCGAAGTCTAAACTCAAGCTGGTCACTTCGGACGTCAACTGAATCTGACCTCGAAACTGACGTAGACTCCCTGGCAGATGCTTCGCTTCAAAATGAAGATTTACACACTAGTGAAATTATTTTCTCTGACGATGATGAAAATGAGAGTGAAAGTAATCTAGAATCGGAGTCCATGAAGAGCGAATTGATAGGAAAAGGCCTCAACAACGTCGTAAACGCAACTAGATCTTCTCTTACCGTTTTTGTGGATTTTATTACGGACCAGTGGCCAAGTGGCAATGACAGTAAAGCGTTAGAAGTGCTTGAACTGCAGCTGAAATATGGTGGAGGATTTTGCGCGGAGATGGAAAGATTTGATCTTAGTACACCGCCACATGTGCGACTTGATATGGACAAGGTGCTTAGTTTTTTGAGCCACAAAACAAACACTTCTGCCGTTAAAAAGTTGGAAAAGTTTGTTCTCCCAAATATAGAGATTCTTGAATCTGGAGACGTGGTTATGAAACTATTGGGGGATTATTGTGGGGCTCTTGGTGGTACTGTCACAGTGACCACAATAGATGAGTTATTGTTACACTGTGACCAGATCTCTGACAACTTTGTGGCTGGCGATTTGCATAGGATTAAGACGCTATGTAATCTACACCAAATAAGCCGAATTAGTGTACATGTACGTGACTGCAAGGATCCTACTGAGAGTACAAATGATGATTTTAAGAAGTTCTATTCTGCCCTTTGTAAACGTCAACGTAAAAAAGAAAAGCAAAAGTATGATTATGATAGATCAGATTTTCTTAAGAAGAGGCCTGCTCCATCAGATGATATAGAGGGTAAGAGCAAAAGATGCCGCAAAGACACAGATCTAAATGCCAGCTCGGATATGACTGATGACTTTATTGAAACTAGTATGAAAGACAATGGTCCTGTAAATTTGTCGCACAATAGCATATTGTGGACCTGTTATAAGACCAACCAGCTTCATGAGAGAGGAATCACTGGTGATGGGGTAACGACAGCAATCATAGACTCTGGGATTTATATCGGGCATGAAGCCTTTTTGGACAGGGAAGAAACTGAAAAACGTCACAAGCAGCATTGCAGTGCTTGCATGCTCCTGACCAGAGTCATAGCCATCAATGACATGACGTGTAATGGGAATATAGACTTAACAAATGATCATTATGGACATGGTACGATGTGTGCATCCATTGTTTGTGGCACTTCCTTCATATTTGTTGACCCCAGGACTAAGAGATCTATTAGAATACCTGCCGGTGTTGCTCCTAAGGCTAAAATTGTTATGTACAAGGTAACAGGCAGTTCTGGGCAAGCCCACACTGATATGGTTGTTAAGGCTTTAAACCAATGCATAGAAGATAAAGATTTGTTTGGGATTGATATCGTACTTTTGCCAAATGGATCCAAGTATCAGAATATTAAACAGGACAAGGCTATACGTAAATTGGCAGATGCGGGGATACTAGTTGTCACTGCACCAGGGAATTCTGGGAAGCGACAGAACATGTCTTATCCTGCTGCATCAGGCAATACCATCTGTGTAGGCTCACATGATGTTTACTGCAACACCACCAGCTATACAACCAAAGGGCGAGCACTTGATTTTACTGCCCCAGGGGAAGGCCTTGTTGGGGCATCATCTGCTCACCCAACTGCTATTACTGCTGGTTATCGTGGTACGTCATATGCTGCTTCTTGTTTTGCTGGCCTGTTAGCATTGATTATTCAGTATGTAAGGACATGCAGTGACAAAGATCTTAAAAAATTAGGTGTTCTTGATGTTCAACCATCCTTGGAGGAGGTACTTCATGATCATGTAGCAATGAAGCGGTTGCTACAGAGATATTCAAAGTATTGCCATACCCACACAGAGGAAAATGGATATGGGCACATTGATACTAAAGAACTGTTCAATAGCACACCAATTGATTTAATAAAAACTTTGTACAAAGATTTATTCAGTGCATGACAAGTAAGGATATACCATTTTGTATTTTTTTGTATTGTAATTGTGATGAATTATTTTTGCATTATCCTTATGTATTAACATAGTTCAATTGTTTTAGTTAGGTTCAAGTCAAAGCTCCAAATCAAACTATTCTGTGAACTCTGCTATGAGATTGTTTTTGTTGGCTATGGGTGGTTTCTAGTGTCAAAAGCAATAAAAACCGCAATGAGCTTACCTCGCATTTTGCCATTCCCCAAATAATTTCCCTTACGTAATGCGTTTTGTTTGAATTTGAGTATTACGTCAGCCATCTATTGCTGAAGAATTTATAGTTAACACACGCGATTGAGCGGAGTCTAGCAGCAGGAAATTCATTAGATTACAAAGAGCAGAAAATGCTATCAACAGCGAAGACGACTTGCTTTAAGGACGTGATAGACGGCCAACCCTTCAGCGAGCACTGCTCCCATTACGAGTCGTATCACAAGCACAGTGGTGAATTTGACTTCTCCAACCGACTGGATACTGAAGAAATAGAATTAATAATAAACAAGCCACTCGATATCATTGATGGGAGGACTGTTGTGCACACCGAGGTACATCGCAAGCGTATTGCCAGCTTATCTCAACTATTAACGCTGGGAGGTATGTTGTTGGTATAGACATGCATGTCCACTTTAATAGGTACCTTTGCAGGTTGTCCGAACACAAGAGACAATGATGGTCAGGTACGTGTGAATGCATTATTAGTGAGACTGTATTCTGCTGCTGCTTCTTCTTCTGCTGCTGCTGCTGCTGCTGCTGCTGCTGCTGCTGCTGCTGCTGCTGCTGCTGCTGCTGCTGCTGCTGCTGCTGCTGCTGCTGCTGCTGCTGCTGCTGCTGCTGCTGCTGCTGCTGCTGCTGCTGCTGCTGCTGCTGCTGCTGCTGCTGCTGCTGCTGCTGCTGCTGCTGCTGCTGCTGCTGCTGCTGCTGCTGCTGCTGCTGCTGCTGCTGCTGCTGCTGCTGCTGCTGCTGCTGCTGCTGCTGCTGCTGCTGCTGCTGCTGCTGCTGCTGCTGCTGCTGCTGCTGCTGCTGCTGCTGCTGCTGCTGCTGCTGCTGCTGCTGCTGCTGCTGCTGCTGCTGCTGCTGCTGCTGCTGCTGCTGCTGCTGCTGCTGCTGCTGCTGCTGCTGCTGCTGCTGCTGCTGCTGCTGCTGCTGCTGCTGCTGCTGCTGCTGCTGCTGCTGCTGCTGCTGCTGCTGCTGCTGTATACTCCTTCTCCTCACTTAGCGTGCTGTTTTTTTTTTGACTGCATGTACATGGTCAGTGCCATAATACGCCCAGGTAATGTCTAGAATTGAAATAAGCACTCACTCTATGTGCACCAAAAAATCTGGGTGTATGTTATCAGGAAAAATTATACACATATAGCTCCACTGTCTCTTTACAGTGGAGCTGCCAGGTAGGGCAGTCCACACTGTAAATTCAGAAGTGTGAAGTTCTTACTGATGGTATGACTCCTGCGGTCGCTTAGTGTGGTCGTCATACTTCTGTAGTATGAGTATCACACTAAGCGACCGCAGGAGTCATACCATCAGTATGAACATCACACTTCTGAATTTACAGTGCACACCTAAATTTGAGTGAACTTCTGCTGTTATATACCGTAGAGAGTGGTGGTGGTGGAAAAGATTGGTAAAAGTTTCCATCTTCCAAAGTTTTACCACATGAGAAGAAAGGGTTGAGTTCTTTAGAATGAATGTTAAATATCCTGTTCCAATTTTGTCATTATCAATTTGTTACCAACCTAGCTTATTTGGATGATTCACTCAGTAAAAGATTTCAGTTAAAGTATTGAACAATTGACTAATGCCATATACAAAATGAGTTGACTACAACCGTAAAGTGATAGAAGTGCTGTGCGTGGTTGCTCACCATACTTCTATCTCACAGGGGTTGGGCAACAATATGAAAGTAGGAAAACGGATGCATGTACAGATTCACAAACGCTTCTCTTCTTAAAAATTTATTTTCCACTGAATGTTGTGCATGGTAAAATTTACGGAGCTCAGATTCTTGGGTATTTTTGTTTTGCCAATGTATCATGACATTTGCTTTATTTTTTAGCAAATGAGATAATTGTTTTTATCAATGTTTTATACTTTAGTAAGACTAATAGTGGAGCACTTGCTATAATAGCCTTTTTTGCTAATACAGATTTTTTACTAGTGCAGGCTTTCAAAAGTTTTATGCCTCCTCCAACTTGACTTGCGGCTTGCTTTCTTCATTTTTCTTGAGTCTTGCAAAAAAGAAAGAAAACCCATACAGAAGAATTAATATTTTTTACAAAAATCATCAAAACCTAAAATCTAGTTTGCCCTAGCTACCTGGCTAGAGGCTAGACTATACAACACATGATCACCATTTTATGTGACATACTACACTCATGTGTGGGATGTGCCTTTTGGAGTTTTGATAAGTGTTTGCCTTCTACGTCTTGCTTTTACCTTTTACCTTCAGTTGTCCTAATAATGTACAAGAGCGTAGATAGCTTCACTTTTAATGATCATTTCACTACAGAAACACAGTACCAGCATAGATGATATAGTAATTAAAGGGATTAGCCATGGTGACATCATTCCAATAGGAACTAATAGTTTTATGTACGGGCAATCCTCATTACGGGTCAAGACTTAAGAGTGACCATGTCTTGATTTACCTTGACAGTTTCCTCTTCACTATGAGTAGTGCTATCAAACAATTGCAGTACGAAGCCAGTTTGTCTCATATTTCATTGTTATGGTTGCCCAGGTGTGATACCAATAATTTTTGTGGCGCTATTACTAAGGACCCTGACAAGGTACAAGAAGTTTTTCAAGTCCACAATGATTGAAGATTTGAATGAAAGATTTTTTGAGGCTGATTTTGTTGAATACTGAACCTGCAACCAAGACAAGCTAAACCCGTAGCAAGGATTATCCGTAGTGATGTCACCATTGTTAATCCTAATCTATGCTACCAGCACCCACACCTTTTATTGGTCTAGCTGAGTCTCAATTGAAGATCAGCAGCAAGATTGAGGTACTCTAATCAGTAACCACATATTATAGTAGCTAAAGTCTTTGAGCAGGCTGTAGGACCAGGTGTCCTACAGACCTTCAGCACTTGTGCTGTAAAGCATTAATAAAATAATAAATAATAGTGTAAAAAAGCTGCGTTTTTAAATTGCAGCAGGGGTTAGCCAGGATTTTCTGGAAGGTTTAGTGGAATATCTTAAGGGGAGGTCCGAGTCCCTCCCCTGGGAAGCATCTTTGAATAAATAACAGTGCATACACAAACTGTGGCCACATTTATAAGATTGTGTGTGTGCATCTATCTATAGCTAAAACTTAAAACACTTTGGGCTGCAATACAGAGCAGAATTTGCACTGCCCACTATACCAAGTACAATTCTTTAGTGATGTGAAATAATATCGATAGTGTGATAATCGTATTGCAGTGGTTCATTATCATGATATGATAATAGCTTGTGATTATCGTGAGTACCAATATTAGACATTCTTACCTCGCCAGAATTACTCGAACAATTAAAGCATTCATTTGTTTATTCAATTATGTATTCTAATTGTTTTCTGAGATTGAACTTTGCTGTATTTTGGCAGGACATATATGCATTTGGGTATACAAGATGTGCCTTTACCCGTATTCATAGAAAATAAGTAAAATTAGTGCTATTGTACATTATGCATCTTATCATTTGGATTTACTATCTTGATAACTATATTACATCGTGATAACTATCGTATTGTGATGCAATTATCGTGATTAATCGGTATAGTTGCAAACTTATTATCACACATCACTACAATTCTTTTGTAGCATGAATCTTGGATACTTTACTAGTTGTTTGTGTACATGTACGTATGTACTTTACAAATTGCAGTGATCTACCACTACAATTTCTTTAGACTGCCCTACACTATGCCATTACCATGAACCATGAAGAAATTATACATCTACTGCTGGTCCATGGAGCAGACTTGCACATCAAAGACAACAAAGGAAGGACTCCTTTAAGTATCCTACAGTCTGCCACTAACAATTCGTTATACTGTAAGATTATCCAGGAGTACTTGTGCGCAGGTGAGTACCCAGCTGTGTTTGCAACAATTCAAATGAGCTTTATTATGTAGAATTTAAAACTGATGATCTGCAAGCAATCCAAAGTATGCATTGTACAGCTGCGCTGATACATAATTTTATACATGCTTTGTCACAGGACTGCATGAGCTTGTTCAACAGTGTGGTCCCTTGGAAGAGTTTAAACAGTTGTATCACCAAGTACCATGTGATAAAGCAAGATATACAGATCTTGGTAATCAAACACTATTGTACAGGTATGCATTGAATCAGGATATGGTGCTAATCAGTTACTCAGTGAGATATGACTGTTGTATTAGAGTGTTTGCAGCTGGTGTATGCTCTATTAGAGTAAATCTGTCTTGGTCCCAAAGAGAGTCATGAATCACACTTTTAATACTCTCTTGAAACCTGCACTGAACATATGCTATAGCAAGAGATAAAGGTCTCATTGTTTTTTTAAATTGTTATTTAATACATTCATCCTCAAATTAATGGTAGCAAGCTCAATCCATTTTTATGTACTGAAATCTTCAATATATTGATGCATAAATCTTGTTCCTCAAAAGTTACATTCCATGCAGTATCTCACTTTTTTTTTGCTATAAGAATATACTTTGTTAGACCATAGATAATGTATGTTACATGGATTGGAAACGCCCGTATTAGTTACATAGTGACGTCATGGGCTATCCTCGTTTTGCTACGCGTAAACTTTATGACCTCGACAGGTGGAAGATTTCGCTGTTCTTGTAACCAGCAAATTAGTGTTTATTGTTTAGAGCTGGGTTAGTTACCATCTACACTAATTGGAGGCTGGACTGGGTAGGGACGCTGGAGAGTAGCAAACAACAGCGTAAGAAAATTCAGGTTCAAAGGTGAAATATGGTGTTTCAAAACGGTTGTGCAAATTTCCTGAAGAAACAGAAAGTGTAGCATCATTTCTTTGCTGCTGTTTACACCACTTGTAGCAGGTAGAGTGTAGTAGGCTAGCTAGATATTCACTGCTTCGCTGTATATTTCCACTGCTTCGATAAAACGTCAGAAAACAGGCACTACTTTGTTCTATTGTTTAGCTCAAGCTGAGCAGTACTGTAGCATAAAATTTGTTTCAATGTATCACACATTTCTTTGGTTGTGTAAATGCGGTGACGAGAAGTTGGCTGATAGCACTGCTGTTGAATTATTAAGCTGGTGCGTACCTGCCATTGTCACCTGTCGCAAACAATATTTCTCCCAGTGCTGTGTTCTTGTTCGGTACACAACGCAACACAATAAACAATGTAAAAGGAATGTCCGCGCCTTCAAACTGGCCTTCAAACAAGCGAGAGAAAGCCAAACAGTCACTCAACAAATTTCCCAATCGATTGGCGCACCATAACTAGATAGGAAAATAATTTAACGGGCGTTTCCAATCCATTAGGAACGCATACATTATCTATGGTTAGACCTTGCGTACACATATACATGCTAATACTGCTCAGATATAATTATAATTATGTTTGCAGAGCCTGCAAAGAAGGATGGCTAGACGGTGTATTATTTCTCCTATCAGAAACAAATGAAGTTCCACTTGCTAATATTGCTACAGATGAGACTCCTCTACATGCTGCCTGTGAAGGGGACCACTATGATATTGTAGTTGAATTGACAACTAAATTCCCTGACCTGTTGATAATGAAAGATAAACTCCCATACAGAGGATGGTATCCTATCCATACTGCTTGTGCCTTTGGTGCATCTGATAAAGTCCTCCACCATGTTGTCTCAGGAATTTTATTTTTGAGCAAGGAAAAATCAAAGGATGATATGACAAATGTCAACTTTATTGATGCACTGGGGCGTTCCCCTTTGTATATTGCTACTAAATGTGGCAACTTGTCTCACATTAATGTGATGACTGATGCTTCTATATTCAATGGGCTACAGCAGTTAGCTCCCTCTGTATTTGCCATTACACCTGGTAGCATTTCTCAAGTCTCTGCCGTTCACTGTGCTTTAGTGCATAACAAAATACAATTGCTACAGACTTTGTTGGACAAGTTTCCATCAGCAGTGGAAGTGTTAGCCTACCCATCTGTCTTCTCCCTATTACACATGCCGCCATACAAACCAAAAGTAATTAATGGTGGATTAACAGTCATTCCAATACTAACTACTACACTATGTCAAACCAATGATGGTAGATTGCAAACATTAAGTGTAGCTGAAAGTTTTGATGAGTACAAGGTACTATGTAATATTGCAATGTCTCCACTTGCTATGGCTGCAGCAGTGGGAAATGTAGAGGTTGTGAAGATGCTACTTGATGTTGGTGCATGCGATGAAGATGGCTTAGCAGCTAGAACTGCATTGTTTATGCAGTACGATGAAGTTGCTATAATGCTGCTAGCAGCAAAGAATGACTCAAGCATTTGCATAGCAGACCACAAGAGGTTGTCTCTATTGCCTAATGTTGCCTATACATTTACTAAGATGTATCTGCAGCACAATATGTTGTCTTCACTTCCTTTTGCCTTGTTTCAGAATCCTGACCTTCAAGTTCTGGATGTGTCCCACAATGACTTAACAGAGGTCCCTGTTGAAAGTCCTACAGAAAATACTTGGATATGTATCAATTTAGAGACGTTAGACCTTAGCCACAACAAATTAAGAACTTTGCCTTCAATTATATGGAAATTTCCTAACTTGAAGTACGTCTATGCTCAAAATAATTCCATAAGTGAGATGAAAGCAGCTGCTGAGTATTGTGCTGAACTAGAAGAATTAGACATTTCACATAATGAATTATGCCAGTTTCCACAGGGTGCTTTAGTTGCTGCTAAAGTAGTGAACATTTCCTACAACAAGTTGGAGTCTCTACCAAAGACAATGTGGATATCAAAAATCCTAAAGTCTCTGAATGCTTCAAATAATCAAATAAGCACAATCTTTTTTCCTAAATCTTCATTGTGTTTACCCCAGCAAGATAGGACATTTTCTTTCACGGCAACAGGAAGAAAAGCAGTTAAAGCTGAAGGCAATACCAGGAACAGTAGTAGCAGTAGTCCAGAATACTCGTTTGAACAGATGAGAATGACTATACTGAACTTGTCCCACAACAATTTGAACAGTTTTCCAGAAGAATTAGCCTGCTTTACATATAACCTGCAGAACCTAGATATTTCTGGGAACCACATTAGTGTTTTGCATGTTTGTTTATTACCTCCAAATTTGAAGAGTTTGTCTGTTAAGGGATGTCGTCTGAGCAGCATTGAGATTAGTGACCCTAACAAAGATTTCTATTGTCAGCACAGGAGTCATAACTTCCTCGATAATCTGAATTATCTTTATCTGAAAGACAATATGCTTACTGACATTAGCTTTGAATGTGCTAGCTCATGTCCTAGGAGAGCAAGTTTGATATTCCCATCATTAAAAACTTTAGACTTATCAAATAATCAACTAGGTAGACTAAATTCCAACATCGGAAAGCAAAAGGTCCTGAGTACCCTGTACCTGAATGGCAATGTCCATCTTGAACATTTACCATTTGAATTGTCTTATCTTAGTAGCACCCTTACTAGTATAACATTAAATGATCTTCCTAAACTGAAGGACCCACCAAGGGAATATCACTCATCTGCCAGAAAGATGTTATCATTTATGAAATCAAGGCTGAAATGGTAAGAAAACTATACAGACACTCAATTTGAATGATATTGTATAATTTCTAGCTCAGTACCATATCGAACACTTAATCTGATGATAGTGGGGGGTAATAAGAAGGGTAAGACATCACTAGCAAGGAGGTTGAGTAGGAATAAAACCAAGTTACCAGCCTCACTCAATGAAATCAACATGTGTGATTGGAAATATTCACCCAACACTACAACTGCTGCTGTTGACTTTAAAATATGGGACTTCCCTAGCCAAGTATGAGTGAATGTTATTATATTGATCAATTTTTATCTACGCATGTATTGTCATGTACACAGGGGCAAAGTCATACCCTTAACCATTGTTTCTATTCTAAACAAGCTATCTACATAGTTGTATTTAGCATAGTTGATGGAAAATCAGGAATTGAAGAATTAGATACCTACCTAAGAAATATAAAGGTAAATACTTCATCTTGATGGAAGTATAGCTATTCATATGTACACACATACAGGCACATGCTCCTGGTTGTCCAGTCATCATTGTTGGTACACACCTTGATATGGTCAGTGGTGTCAAAAAAGATGATATAAGTCAAGAGGTCAAGGAGAAACATTCTGATATCAACTGTTATCCTGAAGTCACTGCTGTGTACTGTGTCAGCAATACTGATTCTCTTCATGGGACTATTAAGATACTGAGGCAGAAGATTTATTTTACTGCTACACATCTGTGTAGAAAAGGAAAACAAAAATGTTAGTGACATGTGTATTAGCAAGAGTTCATAATATATATACTGAGGAGAGTATCCTACTCTCATATACCCCTGTAGAAGGGTGTATCATGAAGTTATGACGTAGCAATTCTGAGTTCGTCCGTTTTTCTTTGTATAATTAATGATGTCATTAGTTGAACATGGTATTGATTGAATGCGTGCCTAACAACATCGCTAGCAACCAAATTAACTCCAGCTCTAAGCGTTTCTCACCAAACTACAATTGTTCCTTCATGGGTTAAGACCGCTTCGTAGGCGTTTCTTGTTAGGCCATTCGCGGATACGGCTATCCTGAGTGTCGCAAGTGTAAAAAGGTGCTAACGATTCTTGCACTTTTATGGCTGCGTGTACGTCACAAACCACAACATCTTGTCGTTACATCATAACTTCATGATACGCCCTTCTACAGGGGTATATGAGAGTAGGATACTCTCTTCAGTATATATATTATGAACTCTTGGTATTAGCCATAAATAATAAGGATTCCCAAGGTGACATTACTACATCCTAGCTTGTTTCAAGTATGACTTTTTTAGTTACAGATTAGTAGGTGATAATTTGAGTCTCAATTCACATAAAATAATCTTCATACAAATCTTCAATGCTTCTCACAACTCTTGAGTTCAAACTTCAGTTGAGTATGTCTTGAAAGGTTCTTCCAAACTATTAGCTTCTATGTTTCTGAGAAGGAGAGAGTATGCATTTGAGGTGCTTGGCAAGGTACTGCACAAATGGTAGGACGAGCCTCAGTCACTTGAGTACCTCTTGAGGTTTACACCTTTGGTGTCAGAAAACATTGCTTTAGAGAATAGTTGAACACTACCTCTATCATCAAGTTTATCACCCAGTGAAGTCTGCTGAAAAAAAAATGTGCTTTGTCTTATCGTCTTAGTACAAAAATTAGTGGTATTAAGCCTGGGCAACCATACCAATGAAGTTTGAAGCTAACCACCATGATTTGATAACACTGATCCAATTAAATAGTTGAAAACTGAAAATGAAACTTATCATGATAATTAGCTAGATGAAGAAGCAACATATTGTTAGCAAGATATTGTCACTCAAAGTACAGCCTCATAATGATGATTTCCATACATATGCAAAACCATTAATTCCTTTGGGAATGATGTCACTGCTACATATCTACTATATATATATTATCTATGTATTAGTGTGAAGATATAGTAAATGATATTCTATACATGGCAGCTCACCAGGTACTTAGTTAATACCATTTCTAATTTTGCTTACTGTATAGCTATGTGTATACTTGCAGTTAAAATATTTGTGTGCATGAAAGTGCTATCTGAGCCCTACTAATACACTTAAGATCATGTATACATTTTATAGTGGCAGTGGATACTAAGAGACCACTGGATGATCCTGACATACTAATACATCAACAAATTCCTAAATCGTACATGGATCTTCAGAGTCTAGTTCATTTAAAAGCCTTGGACATGAAGCGAAACAAAATGGCTCCCATGATGGCTAAGAAAGAGTTCTAGTGAGCATTATGAGTTGTATCAACTTACAAATTAGTAAATATGTTAATAGTGAGTATTTCTTGCCACTGTTGGAGGATGAAGAGGAGCTTACAGCTGCGATTGATTTTCTGCATTGTCAAAGTATTGATAATTATGAGTAGTGGTGTATAATATATGTATAACTCTCTTAGGAGAAATACTACATTTCAATGATCCTGCTACTGACTTGTTCTATTTCCTTGACGTTAAGTGGGTGTTCAGCTCTATGATCAACATAGCAAGAATGCCATGCAGCAATGATGGTAAGATATTAGTTTTACAATGTGTTAGCTCTGTTGCCATGAGTTATATATATGCACAAAAATATAGTATGCTTAAGAGTGGACTAAAGAAAATTTATAGCAAAGATGACTGCATGCTATATTCCATATAATCATATAGGGTGGTATAGAGGGCTCAGCTAAAAGCACACATGAAACTATTTGAACTTGCAAAGTAATTTGAAACTTATAATCTGTCATATAGACTTGTCACTGTACCCATCCTTGCATACGTAGACATAGTTGCAGTTACATAAATATACATAGCCTTCATATTCAGTTTGTTATGTATATGGCATACTTAAACACTGATAGTGTGATGTAATATTTGATTATATAGGAAAAATTCTAAATGAAGATTTGATTGCTCAGAGTGCATTTAATGCAGTTATTCCTGAGCCTCTACAGGAAGGATTCTTTGCATTGCTCACTAAATTTGATTTTGCAATACCTTGGGACAATGGTTGCACATTTGTTCATTGCCTGCTCCCTAAAGATAAAGAGACAAAGTCAGAAAAGTTCGTGTTCTTTTCTGAACGTAAAGTTGAGTATGATTCCAGCAATATTGTGCCTAGTGCTGTTAAAGGACTATACAATAAGGCTAAAAGTCTAAAGAGAACTAAAAGTAAAAAACATTCAGCTACAAGAAATAAGATCACTGATATTGCTGTGAGAGCTGATACAATTCATGGCATGACAGATGAAGTAGATGGAGGAATTGACACCACTGATAGCTCAGACTATGCAGATCCTGTGGTCACCATAGAGGACATCTCAATACAATTACCAAACTATAGTATGGTATGTGAAAGGAGTGGATCTCATTCATCACAAGATGCTCCACGGCATTTATCAGTCATAAAAACTAAGTCTTTTTCTAAGCTGAACGTTGTAGACTCCCTGTCATTTGAACATTCCACTGACCTATCGTCACCTGCTCAATTACAATCCTATTATCAATCTTGGTCAAAAGCAGCCAGTTTAAGTCTTGTCCTCCACCCACATTTACATCGTGTTTGGCTTGCCACATTTATTCCAGATGGGTTTTGGCCTCGACTGTTTACAAAGATTGTGTCAGACAAAGAGATTTCTTCAGCGTTATCAACTTTACTGCATATTGCTTTACATGATGAATAATATGATGTAAGCCAATCAAGAAGTGCACCTTCACTGTGGAGCTTACATCAGAAGGGGTGCAAGGTTGAACATGACACAATTGAGCTTTTGGAATTAAAGGAAGTTAAAAACACTCCAGGAACCATCTACAGTACCAAAAATCTTTCAGAACAATATGGAAACCAAATTGAACTAAAAATCAAAGTTCGAGAAATAGCTTTAGTACACAAAAATAGCAGTAAAAATGATTCTTTTGAGCCAGTAGATATAATGAAGTTGGCAACACGTGTCCTAGTCTTCATTGAGCAGCACATCCTGGACATTGGGAGTGAATGGTTTCCTGGTACAATCCATAACAGTCGTAATAAAGAAATACTGTCCTATGTACCTTGTCCAACTTGTATATCAGAAAATCATTGTCTTGATGATCCTAATCACCAGTTTGTGTGTTGTGATGAATGTGAAGCCTTTTGTTTCAGTCTCAAGGAACTTTTGACTGCTTATGCAATGCCATCGATGAGTGTCAATTGTCCTATACACAATGAAATTTCTGTGCAACAACTGGCTCCAGATATGGTAACTTGTGTGTGTGTGTGTGTTTTTAATAAGTACACATAGTAAAGCATAAACAGTAAGGAGTACAGAAATGCAAATTAGGAGAAAAGCAGATTAGTGTTATAGACCTATACTAGTGTGAGTCCTAAATAGAAAATATGTATTATGGGGACATGGATAACTATAATAGAGCGGTAACAACTGAAGTTACATATATAACCATTTCCGCAGGGCAAAAAATGTATGCATGCCATTGGAGTATGAGTTTACTTTGCCTCAGGTTTGTTGAAACTGTCTTTCTAATTGTGACCACATTATCAGGATCAAGGAAGAGAGTAGTACAGGATATTTAGTAGTGTGATCCGTGCTGGGCAAGTTACAACTGATAATTGGCAAAAAAATGCATGGGCACAAGGATTTTGACACTTTCAAAAGTATGATAGAAGAGTCTCACAATGTTTACATCAACAAATCGACATACATAGTTCATTATTGATCATTCTTTCTTACTAAAGTGTTGTTTGATGACAATTGCTTTCTCAATTTGAGCACAAAACAACTATTTATCCTGATTCCATTTGCATGTAACTTACACAGGACATAGAACATAAGTTGGGAAAAAATGTTATTTGGGTATCAGGTTGGTTTTACCATTACAAGCACCAGAAGCCGAGTTGTAGCCTGTTGAAGGAACCCTTCCATTGAATTCGCCTCACTTCTTGCCCCGTGGAAGTTGCAGTTATGTGTTTTTATGTAATTTTGTGACATAATAGTTATCGCTCTATAGATCATGCATGTAGAGATGTCAGCTTTCCAAATCCAAAATAATTGAAGTAGCTGTGTAGTTGCAATAACTGTGCACATCACTGAATTAAATTTGCATTGTGGTATAATATGATAGTGCTTCAAAGATTTGGATGAGGAGGTTCTTTGTGGTCCAGATATTCCACTAACGATAGACAAAGACAAAGAACTGGGTAGTGGTGGCTCTGCTCTGGTTCTCAGAGGAGAACTAAGATCTGGTGACACGGTAAGCATACCATCCAACTATCTATTGTTTTAAAATACAGTTTATCATTTAGCGGAAATTGGTTGCAGTCAAAGTTATATGGGATGGGCCTAACCATGCAAATCAGCTTACAGACTTCTTAGACAATTACACTACATCAGTTGAAAGTTACAGGGTGATTAGAAGGGAGGTTCTGTTTCTCTCTAACCTTCATCATGACAATTTAACTCAGCTGTGTGGTGTGCGTACTAATCCATTAATGTTACTAATGGAACTAGCTCCTCTGGGAAGTCTCAGTTCAATCCTGAAACAGTACAGAGCTGCTAATAGTGTACTGACTCCTACAGTACTACAAGAATCAATGTGCCAGGTGTGTAGATGACATAGTCATAAATAGTAGTATTTGTATGTCTTCTTGTGTAACACAGATCGCATCAGCATTAGAGTTCCTACACAAAAGACATGTTGTCTATCTTGACCTAAAATCTGATAATGTGTTGGTATGGAAGTTTCCAATGGCCAGCCAATCAAAAACAGATTATGATGTATTACTGAAGATAACAGATTATGGAATTAGTAGGATTTCTAGTGCTGTATGTGAAATAAGGTATGATGCAGTAGCTGGAACACCCGGCTTTATTGCTCCTGAGGTGTATTCAGGAAAACAACAAGTGCTAAATTCAGACAAGGTTAGTTGTAAGCTAGAAAACTATACTATAGTGTAGTTATTATTTCTTCTACTCAGATTGATGTATTCTCTTTCGGAATGTTCCTGTATGAGCTAGTTGCATTGCTGAAGCCTTTTGAATTGCAGTCTGATCTACCAAATGAAATGATTCATAAGATGCAAAGGCCACAAATTCCAGAATCTACAAAGGTATTGTTATTAATGTACCATTGTATAACTGCTTTAAATCAACTGTAGGAAAATTTTACTCCTTGTTTGATCCATAAAATTATGGAGTGTTGTTGGCACCAAGATCCTAAGTGGCGACCTACCATGACGCAAGTTTTGGAATGGAGTAAACTTCCAGAGTTATGTTCATTACGAACTATTCATCAATTGGAACCAAGCATAATATCATGTGTTAGTCAGTGTCAGGTGGTGCGTGACCACAAACCAGAGTATACTGCTGCAACTAAGCTGTCAAATATACAGCAAACGTTTCTAAATTGCCAGCCCTTTCTACAATTCTTTACTTCCATAACTCCAAAGTCTCCTCCAACCAACAGAAGTAGGGATAAAGTAAATCATCACACTCAAGTGTGGATGACTGTAAATAATAATGATGATTCTTCAAGGCTAGCAATATTCACATTTAGAAGCAGTGATCTTGGATATCGAGTAAGTTATTGGTTTCCTGACATCCACATTTATTTATCTATTGTAACTTTAGATACATGAAGATATCATTCCGAAAGTAGTCACTATGGTTAATGTTACCAACTACATGTGGGTGTGTACAGCTCACCACAAGCTCTACATCATTCATACTGCAACAATGCGTACTGTAAGCTGTGTGGCTTTGGATAACTCCTTACAACAAGTTGTACAATTCTTACATGTCCCTGAATGGCACATGGTGCTAGTACTCTGGGAGTCATCAGAAATATGGTACTTGTTTGATGAGGTTGATAAAGCTGGAGTGAACATGATTGGAAAGCTGCAGCTACACAATGACAAACCCATCAGTATGTTGTATAAAGTTGACTATCAACAAACCACAGAGGTGTGGGGAACCAGAAAAGATAAAGAAATTGTAGTCCTTACACAATCTCCAACTGGATGTTACGTACATGAAATATTAAAATGTTCAATAGTGAATGAGAACAAATGTAATCTAATAACTAGTCTGGTCTTTGACAGTGCCACAGGTGGTTCACTAACACATGTGTGGGTGTCTTTTGAAGGATGCTCACAATTAGTCTGCTGGAATGCAGAGAACAAAGCTCAGTTACATTCAATATCTTTACATTGTAAAGGTTAGCTCTAAAATTTGGTTGTATAATTAATAAATTTTTTCTTTGCAGATGCAAACTGTCAAGTTACAGCATTGCTTGGTCATCAGAGTCATTTGTATATTGGGACCTCCTTGGGAACTGTTGAGATATTTGATTCAGAAAGTGGCTTTTTTCTGCAGCAGTTATCATGGCATGCAAGTGCTGTTCAGTCACTGATAAAACTTCCACCAGAAATTAAGAAGAGTGTTTGTGCTGAACATTCACCTGTGAAATACAAATCAGTGTCTCGTCATGAGTCATTGGCTGACAACAATAGGGTTGTACCTCGCAGAAGAGTGTCTCAAGAGTCTTGCTTGAAAAGAAATACGAATGAGATGCACAAGCCAGGATTGTATTCTCCAGGGAAGCCAGCAAACTGTATGGAGTGTCCCCTAATTACAAGTTTAGGATATAATTTGGCTGATTGCTTAAATTTTAATAGCCAAAATTCTGACAATGTCACACTCCTTACATGGACCGGCTTACCATATACATAAATGTTGTCTTGTATATATTATGTATTTATTGCACACTCTGGTGCATGTCTGTTGTAAAAATATAAACTTTGTCTTCTTGTTGTACGATTGTGATGAAACCATTTATTCATTATTATAATTGCTGTTGTTACATTTGGTGTATACTGATTCAAATAACACTTGTGTATAATCATATTATATAGCAGGAGCAAGAGTTCATGGTATTACAGTTGCATGGGGAGTGAACTGTATCGCTATATGAACTCTTGGCAGGAGTGAACAGTGTAACTTGTTTTTAGGGCTATAACTATTATAGTAATTTCTATATTAGTGCTTGGTGATATATGATATATAGTACAGTAGTTATTCTACATTGTGTCAGCATTATTCTATATCATAACATACCACATGCATGGCCATAAACCAGAATGAATTTTGATTAGCAATCCACTGAGTATATACTAACAACAAGTGTATGACTGCATGGTTGTATAATTATCTAAACGTATAACACTTCCCAAGTCCTGACTTTTCAAGAGGACTTCAGTATGTGGAACAGTTTGCCTATAAAACATTGTCAATGCTCCCATTAACACCTTCAAAAGCTTACTTGATCATGTACTGTAACTTATAATTATTATGTATTATATGTTGCATGTAGAAAGGTTTTTACTGGTTATACTTTCATTATTTTAATATATAGTACATAAAAGGGAGTCATAAGTAAATTAAATTTGCATTGGCAGATGGTAACTGTATTGAAACAAAAAACACATGCAGGACAAGACTAGTGAGCATGCATGCAATATTTCCTATAGAGTGAACCAATTTGTAATGTGTAATAGTACAAAACATGTTGGTGTTGTCAGTTTCTGACAATAGCCAACATGATGTACACCTTGCACTTTACAGTCATGATCAGTTACTTTATACTCATGAGAAGATATTTCACTCAAATGCATGCACACAAGAATTGACTTTCCACCTTTTCAATTAAATTTTGTAACAAAATCTGAAAAGCTTTATTACCCTTGTTCCTATCCAATCAATCCATTGATCACCTAACTACACCTGTGCATTAATTATGCATTGATTTCTCTACAGAATTTATAATAATAGCATATAATAATTCAAAATAGACCAATGTATGTGGCTGCATGCCTTTGTCACATCTGCATCTATGTAATGATTTTGTTAAGTCAACACTGGGTATAGACCTATTTATATAGACCCAATCTGTTGTAGTGGTAATTGAGCTAGAGTTTAGAGGCCTCAAATCAGAGTAGCATAATAGCGTCAGAGTACATGGGAAAGAGAGCCTGGACAGGCCCTAGAAGCTGTTAACTATTGAGCACTCCTGTGTAGTGTACATCTGAATTGTGCAAAATAATGTATACGTTATCTATCTAAATTGTAGTAATTCTGACAGGCCACTATATAATAACTATACACAGAAGATAAGTTAAATGGAGCATATACATGCAGCTATATACTGAGGTGTTGCCATGTACATCACTAAATCCACTGTATATAGCTAATTGTTCATTATGTAATAATGATGTGCATATAGTGGGGACTGTATAGCTATACACACTGGGAACTTGTGCTTGGTAATGTACGTACGTGCACGTAATGGTGGGCCAGGGGAGAGAGTAATATGAAAATTTTGTAAATGTCATGAGTATATGCAGTCCAAAATCCAGGCATATAGTTGTGGCAATTAAGAGTTCCAATGTTTACTCTTGGTTGTCAGCATTTGCATCATCATTATGCCATAATAATGGGTACACTTAGCCTGGAATGGTGCATGTTCTATTAGAGTAGATTATTTGCCTGTTTGATTAGAGTATTCTAATCTTGTTATACTGGTGAATTGGGGAGGGATAAGAATTACATATATTCCTCCTCTGGATCCTTCACTGAGTTCAGCATAATTAGTCTTCAGTTAGACCATGCAGTGGCAGCTAGCTATGCTGCTACTCTTTTAATTTTCAAAAAATGTTATCTATACTATTAATTAAATCAGCAATAGCTCTCTGCCAAGCACAACTTAAAGGAGGTGGTGGGATGTCCTTAAGAAACTAGATCCGGCAGAGTGTAAAGGAAAACAAGGGAGAGAAAGAGAGAACAGTGCATCCAGCTGGGTAGCATCTTGGCATACTTTGCTGAAAGCAAATCAGCAAGATGCACATGACCATAGCTTCTCTGCCCAGGCCACCAAATGGAGAAAAGACCAAGCAAGTGAGCATGGCAAACTTAATCACCGATCATCCCCTAAGGAAGAAAATCCATCCCTCCTGGAGGAGACTGAGTGTGGCCCCGACTAGACATTGGGTGACCTGCAGTTCGATTCCTGGGGTTGGAGGGATGTTTTTCCTTACTTTGGCCCCTTTTCTGTTACACCTTTTCAGCTATAAGCCACTAAGTCTAAGTCCTTGAAATTAGGTTAGGTAATCCTAAGGCTGCAACACATGTTGCTGCAGACCTTCAGTGCTGGTCACTGTAAAGCATTAATACAATACAATACAATACAATACATCATCAGTCACGCTTCTTCTCTATGAAAAGGGAATAAATGGAAGTATTTGGTAGCTCGGTGTATGTATACGAGTGAAACAAGCATCAAAAATGTACTTTGCCAGGCCATTTGCAAGTACATAAGACATCATCACTCCTGTCTTTTGTAACAACTTGAACTCTGAACTCATGCAATGCCACATCTTCCTAATGGCTAATCACAATCGGCATACACAGAGTGATGGAACCACTGATGTTTGGAAATTAATTGCAATCAATTTTGTTGATCCTATAAGTTGAATGCAAATGCAATTGTTTAACAGAGTTACATACCTACTCTTCCAGTAGGGCTACTAAGAGAAAGGGACATCTGGGGCTGGGCTTCCATGTTGTAGGGCAGTAGGGGATGGCTTCCATACAAAACTTGTTAAACTTTCAGGTCACTTGTAGTGTCAATTTTAAGTAGAGTTGAAACAAATACTGCAAATACTCAAGTACTTGTTAAGCTGGATCACATGACTCAGTTCACATGATGCATTTGCCATAAGGGAGTGAGCCAAGTGATACACAATGAAGGCAATAGGGTTTGATTGGCATAAAGGAAGACTAACATCAGTATACACTGTAATACAGTGTGTGTATCATTGTTATAACTTGAAAAACCTGTAAACTGCTTAAAGTCAATATTATTATTATAGTACACTAAAATTATGTGTGCATATATTGAAGGTCTAGCTACTGGAAGCTAGTGCCATGTAGCCTGGGTGCGGAATAAAACGTGTCAAATGGAGTATGCGTGAGTATCGTTTATCGAAACTCAGTTCACTGTGTTTTATTGGATTTAGCTAAGGCATTTGACTCGGTTCCTCATTGCCACCTGTTACTTAAGCTTGAATGTCTCGGCATACATGGAAATCTACTCTCTTGGTTTGGTTCGTTCCTTACCAATCGCTATCAAAGAGTTGTTATTAATGACTGTTTCTCAGAATGGCTTCCTGTTCGCTCAGGTGTCCCACAAGGCTCTGTTCTTGGACCGTTGTTATTTTTACTCTACATTGACAAAATCCATCACGTTATTTCCAACAGTACTGTTAAGTTATTTGCTGATGACATTGCTTTATACAAGCAAATTGTTTCAACTCATGATGAAACTTTACTTCAAGAAGACTTGACCAAAGTTTATCAATGGTCACAGTTATGGCAACTGAAATTAAATCCACAAAAATGTGAAAGTTTTTGTATATCTTATAAGCGATCGCCACCAATGTGCAAGTACCATCTTAATGACCAGCCTATTCCATCTAAATCAGTAGTTCGTTACTTGGGGATGTACATCAATTCTCATCTTAAATGGAGTGATCATGTCAAACATATAACAGCTAAAGCCTCCCGTTCACTCAACTATTTAAGACACACTCTTTTTGCAAGTCCATCTACTATTAAATCTGCTGCCTACAATTGCCTTGTTAGACCATTACTAGAATATGCCTCACCTGTATGGTATTTACACACTGTCAGGGACATTGATAGACTAGAAGCAATTCAGAGACGAGCTGCACGCTGGGTGTGTGGTAGCAGATGGAATCCTCATTCACATAACTGGTCCAAATCTTCTACATCTTGTTTGCAGGACCTAAGATGGCCTGCGCTCCATACTCGTCAGTCCTATTTTACTATCACTCAAGTACACAATATTTTACATGACAGAGTTTCTATCCCATTCAACTCACATTTCAAGTTTTCAAGCACCAATACTAGATCCCATTCACTTTCACTTACCACATCATCATCTACCATTAACGCATACCGTTTTTCTTTTTTTATAAATTCTCCATTTCTTTGGAACTCAGTACCTGTAGAAATTTTACAAATTTCCAAAGCAATTCCTTTTCAGATGGCACTTCGTCGATTTCTGCTCAGCTAACCTGATTTTGTAATTTTTTCTTTGTTTTCTTTTTGTATAGGTATGTAGTTGTCGTGTGTCATGTTTGTACTTGTAACTGTATGTATGTATGTATGTCTTTGTAAGGGGAGCACGTTTGCAGGCTTTGCCTTTTGTGTGACCCTTGTCTTTTGACAAAAATCGATAATCTAACCTAATCTAATCATTAACTCTAGAGAGTATAATACTCAAATACTAAAAACCATTATTGTTTCAGCCCTAATTTTAAGCACATAGCTAAATTGCAAAACTGAATCCGGGTGGGGCCTCCAGTCCAGTCTCACTGTCTACTGATATTTTTTGCTCTACAGTCAGGGCCGCCAACAGGGGGGGGGACAACTGGGGCATTTTGCCCCAGGTCCCAGCCTGAAAGGGGCCCCAGGAGGCCCCATGAACACTTGCAGAGAGATAACCATCATTAACAATTGTGATGAAAAGATGTACAACAAAACAAATAGGCATGTGAAACCTCGGACAGCATGCGAACACAAAAAGTAGAGGACTACACTGTGGGCATGGCAAGGCAAAAACAACAACAACAAAAAAGACTAATTACTGTAATTACAAAAATAAAACTGTCTAATTTGTGCACCACTCTGTACAGTTTCGTGCTAGAAAAATTCTCTGAGAGGCAGAGATACTGGCAGAGGCAGCAGCATCTAACCATTCCTTAATAATGTGCTTCGAAATCCTTATATCAGCTTGAACAAAGTTTAACAAACTAGATAAATTCTTGATGGAAGACACTTGAAAATGACCAAGTACCTAGTCTCGCGGCGCCCGACCCTAAAAAGAGGGTCTGGTGAAACTGTGTACAAAAAGTTTGGCGCTGCCGGAATGTTGGAAGCTCCAATCAGATTGCTCCATTTCAAATTGATTATGATTTCAAAAGATTCGCGGCTTACGGTTAATTACATCCGGTGACTCTGTCGCTTCAACTCATTGAGAAAACAGCCATACAATTCTGTTGGGTTCATTAGTTTGGTGATGCTGTAAGCGGATTTGGTTGAATGGATTTTGTGACGTAATCAGTGCACTTACGTAACACGTAAAACGTCATCCAATAAACATTCCAGAGCTCAAACTTTTTGTACACAGTTTCACCAGACCCTCTTTTTAGGGTCGGGCGCCGCGAGACTACCAAGTACCGTGATTTCAATGGTGTCATAATAGTTAGCAATATTTAGGCGATCAAATTCAGCCAACAGCTGCAGATACTCAGTTTTGCTCTGCTTCCTATTGCGAGCAGACTGGATGTGATGGATGGAGTCCAGAGGGCATGTTAGTTCCAACAGAGTGATGGAAGAACTCTGGGAATTATATATTACAATGTCTGGACGGTAGGATGTAATAAGGAGACTCATCGGAATTGTAGACTGTGGAGAAGTATCAGCATGGAAATTAGGTATATCAGCAAACACTTTAACAAATGGGATGTCAGCAAATGCTTCAGAAAGTTTAGTGGCCAAAACACGAAGAACCTGATCATGACGGTAGGTATACCGCTGTTGATTTAATGCTGCAGGGCAGCTACTTAAAACATGAGCAGTTGTTGGGCGCCGTGAATCGCAAAGCAAACACTTCGCTTCACATAGGATGGACCATCTCTGTAAATTCACAGCGGTGGGTAGAGTGTCAGATGCTGCACGAAGGAGGAATGACAATTGACCGGGGTGGAATCCCTTCAGTAGCCTGTTCCAAGTTTTACAGGAGCTCTCTAGTTCAGCGTAATAGATCGATATACTCTAATAGAGCAGTCACAGTATTCTTCAGAGGAGCAGTGTAGCAAGCTTAGAAATAAGGAGATTTGGTTGGTGAGGGGTAGCTATTATCATTGTCAGCATGTAATGATCTTTCTTCAACTCACAGCTTGCATGAAGTGATTCAGAATGGAAACCTCCTTGTCCCTGGGGCCCTACTTTAACTCTTTGCCCTGGACCCTAATTTCTCTGGACGGCCCTGTCTACAGTCATACTACATTGCAACATCCATGCTGTGTACCCCTTCCGCTCTGCTGAACTAGTGCTTGCCATACATATTTTCCACTTCTATCTGGTCATTAGTACAGATCGATCAGCATTGCCATCTGTTCGTAAATACTATAGGCTATGTTGTGTCTGTTTAATTTGATGTACACTCTAAACAGTGTGATGGACAACTAAACTCAACCCAAAATGATTCCGGGATCAAGCCCCCTCCCAGCATTTGCATGCATGCTAGTGTGCTTTGCACACTATTTAATTTGAACACAGATGCTGTATAAGCAAATAATTATGAAATTAGATTGGAAGGCTCACTTGTTCTTATTGCCCCAGGCCCAGGGCCTCCTAATTTTTCTATGGCTATAGAATGTTCGCGTTGACCTGAATCTTTAATAAATTATCTCATGGATGCAATTACACATGATCTTATTTGGCGGCTCATTTGTAACCTGCTAAAAATATTTCAAAATCTGTTCGTTCAAATGCCTAACACAATATTTTCGGCCAATCTAAATTTTTCACCATACATTTCCTATAGAGAAGTAGCATTCCATAAGAAGGCTTTTTTGTAATGCCACTTACACTTTCCAAGTACAGTTCTGTGTATATAGTTATACTGTTTTGGTTTTGTCAGTCACTGAACATATTTCAATACAGTTTATATTACCAGTAAGCTATATGTGAAAGCCAAGCATAGCCTTGAAGACACCTGCATGCTTTAGTATAATGACTAAGAGAGAATATAGCAGCTGCAATTTACATACAGTTACATACTGGTTGGTGATAATCATTATTATTTTTATGTCATATATACTCACATTTAGGAAGTACCCTCATTAATATCAGCACTGTCAAGTGGAAGGTACTGCATAAAATGGACCCAGCTAGCCAACCTTTCTGCTCCTATGTATGAAGTGTATGCTGCAGTAAAGGAGACAAAGGTCTATGTTGCTGGTGGTTATAATCCATGCACTGATTCAGATCATCAAGTACATGTGTATGATGTCAACACTGACCTCTGGAGTCAGCTACCTGTTTCGGGGATACAACTAGCAATAACTAAAATGTAGGGTAAAAACATATTTGCGCACATTTGTTAACCACAAGTACGTTGTGGATAGTAGGTTGACTTCTACTGTAACCAGACTGGATGGATCTGAATTAGAACTCACATCTTTAGCACATGCTTCAATAACTACTATGGCATTATTACCAACTGCTGTCAAGGTTATAATATACATCTAGCAAATGATAATGATGCAACTTTCCTCCATGACTGGCTAGAACTATCATACATCATGATATCTTCTCTAGGCACTCCTTGAATGTGTCCACCAGCTATAACTGGTGGATATGAGCCTGGGAGAAGAACTGTAGACCAATGAGGAACATTCATTCTAATCCAATTAGAATCAGAGGCAATGCTGGGGCATTGTGATCCTGTAATTTCACTAACTGCAATCTTGTAGGTACTGTTGATAGCATCCATGTCAGTAGTTAAATAGCCAACTATGATCAGCCGATCACTGGAAATAATAGGGGTGATACCAAACATACATGAAGGCAGCTGAGTAGATACTTTAAACCACTGAGTTTTTTATCCAGTTCAAAACTTCAATATCACCTGGCATGTCATTTCCTTTCGACCCCCAGCAACGATAACATGCTCAAGGTGAGAAGCGACTCCAACTGAGTGAAGGATAATAAGACATTCAAGTTTGAGTATGTTCATCACATGTAGAAACTTTATTGGTCATTTTCTTAGTAACAGCCAAGCATCCACTGATAATAGCTAATTTGCCACCGATGATATGAGGAACACCATAATAGTAATTATTTTTGCAAACTTATACAAGGGTAGATACAAGGACAAATTTAGGGGGTGTTGAAGTACCCCCTCTAAATTAGTACATGTACTAGCTAGGAAACTATAGTAGTAGCTACACTAGGGGAAGGGTTAATATTTTCTGAGAGATTATATGAGCCTAAATTACAACTGCTAAACATCAAAGTACTCTAATAGAACAGTCAACTACTCTTATGGAACATCCAATACTAATGTGTGAGCTTCCAATCCAGCCATGCAAGTTGTAGAAGACTCAAAAGCCCTTGAGAAAGCCAAGCCGTGACAATGGTGCTAATCTACAGCTGGTTTTCTGGAACCAACTTGATGATCACATGGCAATTGTTCAAATATCATGTCTTGCTCATGACTTACTTAAGGTTTAAATTCAAGTGAATAGTTTGTGCACAATTATAATATACTCACTAATTGAGTTTTGATAATAGCTATAACCACTGAGCCAAAGCAAGTAGGCAATGTTTACCAGCTAAGTTAAGAATCAAGTGTTTTTGTGAAATATGCAACACAGTATCAACAGTATGGTACGTGTTTACTGTGGCAGTTGCCCATCATCTACTTTTAAATCAGGAGGGAGATAGCACTTCATAGCAGTCAATCACCAATGCAACAGCAGTTAGCTACTTACACAAAGCTAGAGGATAGTGTCACCATTCAGTATACTTCTAACAGTTCTGGTCTTATAGCGAAGCCACAGTGATCACATTTGAAGTCATCACCACCATCTGATAATGACCCCAATGAAGCTGGGTGGCAGTGTGCTTGACTACAACAATGCTATAAATGCCAGTAAAGCCCCTACTGTAATTTTTAAGTACTTCATTCAACCCAAGTGCTCTAACACATTCAAAAAACCACAAATACCACTACTTCAATGTCTAATGAGCTTTAGATTTACTGAGATGAAAATAATATAATTTAAGTACATCACCAAGGTGTGCAGCTCATAGCTGATGATGTGCCGCTCACTCTTCTAAGAGGAGCAATGAAGACCAGTTTGTTCTTCCAAATGTGAAGACTTGATTCAGCAAGCCAAGTTAGTAATTTGCTAGACGAGTTTACTGTGGCTCTTGAAAAGCTCAGTAAAATTTGCTGTAGCTGGGGTACAAGTTTCTGACAATTTTACTAAATAATGATGAGATCTGGGAGAGCACACCATTGAATCACAGACCTCCATCTTCATCAATAAGTGGTATGCAACTGTTAATGTATACAAATGAGGCCAAGGATAAGGCCATTAAACTCCACTTGGACACACTACTGCATGGTAATATTAGGAAGTTGATATTCAACTAAAACAGTTTGGTAGACTTCCAAGGTTGACGAAACAGGTAGTGTCCAAGGTTGGATTAGCTTCTGTAAAGAAATGTAGAAATAAAGCCTTCAAAAGAGTTTTTTTATGCAAAACTACTGTATGTCTGTATGTACGTGCATGTGATCAACAAGAAAAGGATGTCAAATCCTTCTCTGAGCACTGATAATCACCATGCAGCTGGATCAAGATGGAAAGATATGATTTCCATATCAGCATTTCTAGATTCAGGTTCCTCTGTTGCTCACGAGATATTCTTTAAACAAAAGTACATGTAAAAAAAAGTGAGTGTAAACGAGGTCATGGTTACAGTTGCCTCAAGCCATCCGGTAGTTTTCACAATAGTACAAAATTGCTAGACTGAAGATATACGTAGAACAAAACAGTAATTTTTTTTTACAAAAAAGTGATAAGATTTATATGAGAAAATTGCAGTGCATGCATATACTTTCATTGATCAGCATTTAGCTGTCTTTCTGTCAGTTTAATTTGTTCACCAGGTTTGAATGCTGGCATGCCGAGGTAGGGACAACTGGCACATCGGAAAGCATCACCCAAGTAACACTAGTAATATACACCATGGACTAAGACAATAGTCCAGGTATTTAACTGCTTACATTTCCACAAGCTGATGATGCTGGCTTGCTGCTGCTGGTTGAGGGAGTACCTCCATCTAGTTCCTCTGCCAGTCCACAGGTACTACAGGGATTTTTTCTTACTGTTGAAGGTTCTACTTGTACAGCTCACTCACCAGTTCTTGCAAGCCCGTCGCTTCCCAGATTTACTACTACCACAGTCACCTGTAAACATTTGTACACCATAAATTTAGTGTGTCTGAAACAGTGCACTGTAGCTGTTCACTTGTACTGCAATATAGGCAAAAAATTCTTTGAACAAAATATGTGGGTAGTTGATAATCTTCATTAGGAGTTTAAAAGATTGTGAAACTGCATATATAACAAATTAAACTTGCAATTCCCTGTTGAAAGTATCAGTTATCTCAATATACACACACTGTACACCATCAGTATATACAGTCACTAACGTTGTAGACTGGCTGGGTCAGGTTTGATGAGATCTTCCTCACTCAGTAAACTATCAGGATCCAGTGTCTCCTGTAGTAATCATTGGATCACATGACACATGTACAGTGATGACACTCACAATGTCATCATCCAATACATCATTAGCTGATAGTGTCCAAATGGCAGCCGAGCTCTTGTTGGGACCTGTAGAGGTAGAAGTGTAACACGTACAATCAGTCTCAGTGTTGTGATAAGTTACACTAATATTACAAGGCCTGCTAATATTGTAATTGATGATTACGTCTCATAATAAAGGTTATGATGTCAGTGATATCGATGTTTATAATTCTTAGAGATTTGGCCTTGTTGCATACATCTTCATTCTAAAATTAAGTGGAAAACCTTTACACAAACTGTTTGGTCCCAAAGTGTATTATAAAAAGATACTCTACATAGTCATCTTCAGGAAAACCTCTATATGTACTTATAACACACAAATTGTTAATCCCAAAGTGTGCGTTATAATCATTACTGTAATGTTGTTACTCACCATTAGATGTCACTTGTTGACTAAATGATAACGTTGTGCTGGCACCAACTTCATATGACGGCTTGTTGGCTTGTACCTATACAGATAATTACTTTACAAAGTGGTTTTAATAATTTAACACAAGCAGTACCTCTACAATGGAGAGTAGTGATGCAGCACTGTTCTCCACAGTTACATTATTTATCTTCAGTCCATCCCTGATGCTGCTCCTCTCATCATCAGTGAGACTGGTGTGGTGTGTCTTCTAACAAGTGGACATATACAATGATAATAGTCATGGATATGACACATCATACCTGAGTGACTCCAACTAGTCCAGATAACTTTAATGCTGACTGCACCTTCTGACAAGTTCTTAACCCGGGTATTGAACCAGCTAAGGATACGATAATATATTTTCTCACATGCAAACATATAAGTAATGCACCATGCACACACACACATACACACACACACACGCATGCACACACATACTACATGTACGCACACAACCCATTGAGTTAGACAATAAGCAGTTTAGATAAAGTACAAAAACTGCAAATATTTATCCTTGAAAATTCTACACATAGAACTAAACTTTTCTCTACCAATTGAACCCAAAACTCTGCATTAAACATAAACAAATCATCTGGTGTTCATTATATACTCTAACCCAAGCTATATAAACTCTATACTCTTGTGGAAGAAAACTTAGTAAACTGTATAACAAACTGTATGGATGGTCATTTTAATATGGAGTCCATGACTGAATAGGTGCTCAGCCATCTATCACAACCATGCAACGAATACTTGTATAATTGTTAGCATGTTTCAATTATTTGACAATGGTCCCACCAACTAACAAATTTGACCTGTTTCCACTATTAAACTTCCCTCCAGAATGACTGTTTACCTTGGTCCACCACTGGTTCTCTGATCACCACAACTCCAGATGGTTTCAGTATCCTAGCATACTCTGCTAACAGGTCAGTAATATGAGACAGACACACCGGAGATACCACTCCCGACAGGATCACGTCAAATGTGCCATCTTCATATCCAGCTGGGGTGAAGGGAATATCCATGGACAGTAGAATAGAAAAGTGTGTGTAGTCAATGAACATATGTGGATACTTACGTGTAAGTTTACCACAGTAAGTTACCACAAAGCATGCAATCTAAGAATTCACAACACACAATATTTTATGCATTACAGGAAAGGAGTACTGGTATTGCAGCAGTAGTAGCACAAAAGCTTTTTATACAAAGTACACCTCAACCAAATCTGTGCATTTACTCAGGTACCCTGCATAGTTTATGTGAAGTGATTGTACATAAATTGCTTTTTTTCGTAGTAAAATAATTTTCGGACTCGAAAACTTGTACGAAAATTTCTTATATGAAAATTTTACATAAGATCGAACTACTCTAATAGAGTAGTCATTCACATAAATCATACGAAAATATTTTTACACAAAAATTTTTATCATGAATTTTTTTTGCATGAAAAGCAAATTACGGTATTACTCTCAACCACATGTGTATACTGGCATCCTAATTTTCTTACAAGCTATACTTTGGGACCATTACTAAGTGTACAGATTACAGGTGCCTTCATGCCCTGATTAACAGGTTCCACTACATACATAAGCTAACTTGTAAATGAAAGCTTTAGCTAAAACATGGAATGTGCAAGTCCCTGCACAAGGGGATGACACAGTCACCCACTGTAGGTCAATCTGCAACCACAGTCAAATTCAAAGTCAGCAGTTATGGAAAAGGTTCAAAATCACAAGTCAAGGTAAAAATCAGCCAATCTATACCTTCACTATGGTCATAAATGCAGTGTGTGCCTACATGAAATTAACTATAATTGCCATACAACTGAAAATTATCCATTAATGTGTTCAGGAAAGGTTTGAATATGTATACACCATGTGGACAAAAAAAAATGCAATACAACTAACTTACGTACCTAGTTGTAGTCTTTCCACGTGCTCCAAGGACAAGTGTCCTCCTCCAATGTGTTTCTTCAACTCAGTCACTGTGTCTTGAACACAAGATGAAGAATTTCCATTATTCCAAGCTAGTAATACTGTCTTGTCTTTAACTAACGACTCCATCATTTTATGTGAACTAAGTTTGCTGACGAGTAGACTCGTGATATATTTATTAAAGATCCAAATATTTTCGTTCGGATGCGCATTATTTAGAAAAAAAAGGTTTCTAACCCGTCGTTGCGGATATCTAGGTGAGTATTTCATGTTGTGCTGTACTTATAGATCATAACTGCAGCCATGAATGATTCCACAACAATGATAATCAGCTACGTGCACGACTGGCGATAACTCAGCACTATTTATTTTACATGTACTTGTTTACTTTATTTCATGGCGGCACCGATAGGCAAAGCAAGGGTGCTTCCATTACAAAAGCAAACGGTAGACACAGTACAAGGACAAATGATAATCAGACAACTGACACAAGGTACTAAAAACAGGTATACCCATTTGACCATCATTGTACTAGGGGTTATTCCTTTAAACCTTTCAGCCCTCTGTTCACCACTTATTGTCTTGTTAACTATTTGATACTAGGTGATAAATAACTGGTGGAAAAAATTTTTTTTCAAGTCAGCTGTATAGATTACTAATTTTATGAATTTGTGTTTTTATAGTTAACTTTTGTTGTGTTTGTTGTAACTGTTGCATGCATGTTGTCCCTGAAAAAAAAGATAATATATTCAAATAGAGCAGTCAAGTGTATTATTAATAATCAATAATCACCTACTTGCATCAGTTTTGTTGTACTACGTGATAGGAAACAATTAAGCAATACAGTAATGATGGCCATAGCTATATATAACACAGACAATAATTGGCATGATGGAAAGAATTTATAGCAAGTATATCTATTGATGCACTGATCCACAAAAAGATGGTATTCACAAAGAATGAGAACCGGTAGCTACTGATAGAAGATCGCTGTTTAGCCTCAGTAAAACATTCTTATAAGTCAGGTCACGCATCAGTGTATTATTAAGTTGGCACAAAGTCATCTTAGTGTTATTCTACAACTTTGAAGGTATAAACTAAAGGGAATGTTTATACATGAGTCATAACAACTGTAGGTAGCTTGTAGAAAATAATGACAGGTGTGCCAATAAGGAAGATAGAGATTGTTGTGCTTTCAAATACACCGAAAGTGTTTTTGAAAACAAAGCAGCTTCTAAAATCCAGGCGTCCAGCTAATACTATCTCCTGCGATATGCATACATGTTAAATGCATACAGAATTTACGATACAGTAGAGTAATTTCATCATTTTTGTAATTAAGTGTTTCGTTGCTAAGGAAGTGTAGCTTGGAACAAACCACAAAGTTTAGAAATAACTTTTATGGTTGTCTATAATGTTTTCTTAGGGGAATTCTTTTGATAGATCCTTGAGTCTGCTGTCCATTTTCATATGGGTACAACAGACACACACTCTTGATATAAAGGTATATACAATTTATGGTAGTCTGCAAGGCCCACACTGTTTTTGGATTGTTACAACACCCTTACAGCCTATTAGGAAAGCTGTTCACACTGTATTCAGACACAGTTTCACCTGAGTAAAGCTTACCTGCCTGTAAATTTAAAACATGGTTCATAGAGTGCTCACACTGGCTGCTTTTCACCAGTGCAGACATACACACACTGTGCTGCAGCTGGCTGTACTGCATGTGTCTGGTTATTAGATATATTTGAAATGTTATAGCATCAGAATGTCTCGCAGAAAGCATGGTCTATTATCCCCTCCTCTGCTTACACCCTGTCTTGTGTGTATACATGTATGTTTCTGATCTTCCATTGTTGGCAGGAGCATCGTCAAGCCCTTAAACATGGAGGTGATGGCTCGCAAACTAGAACTATCAGATGCAGTGATGACTAAGGCAAAGGAATACCGGAGACGAGCTGATATCAAGTGTTCTGTTCTATTGAAACGATATTCTGATAGCTGTATGTGTGTTGTGTGTCTGGAGTTGGCCAGTATATCTGTAGGAGCTCAATTTAATAAGGTCTGTGTGTATGTGTGTATGTGTATTTTTAGTGTGTGTGTGTGTAGTGCATGTGTGTGTGTGTGTGTGTGTGTGTGTGTGTGTGTGTGTGTGTGTGTGTGTGTGTGTGTGTGTGTGTGTGTGTGTGTGTGTAGTGTATGCGTGTTGGGACCTGTCTAATTGTCCTATCAAAAATAGGGACAGTCCCACCACAAAATTGTAACAAGAATTATAAAACACTTCCTAAAAGAATGCATCTTGGGGAAATTAAATTAACCCTTAAAGCCACATCGGCCAGTACATTGGCCGCTATGCATGGTTGTAAACATGCTGTACAGTATTCCATCCTGGCTACACTTGTACACATACAGTACCTTTGAAAATGTAGCACTGCAGACCAGCAGTCAGTAACTGCAGGGCAAAAAAAATCTGTTTTGATCTGAAGTCACTGCAGTGCCTAAGTTTTTCGTTATTTCTCTGTAATGCTGACTTTCTAATTACTATAACTCTTCCTAGGAATTTTTTACTGAAGCCAAAAATTAATGGTTGCCACATGTGAACATGTCACGTCCAGTACAACTTGCTTATACTCCATATGTAGAACTTGATCATTAGCAAAGTATATAATGAATCCTGTTATTAATTGTCCAAAAGTTTGATCCCCATTAGTGGAGTCTGATATGAAGCTAGCATATTGGTATGCATCCTCAGTAATCTCTATGAAATATGAAGTATCCTAAAAATGTTTGTTGCTTATTTAAAAAGAAATCAGTAACAGCTAAAGTTAACTGTGAGAATAATTCTGTTGCAATTTGTGGTGGGTAGGAGCCTCAAATCACATAGATTGACTAGACTGCTGTATATTGGGATCGATTCGCAGAAAAAAAAACATATGTGAATGGTCTATCCTTTCCTCATTTGTGAGCAATTTATTATTTAGCAATCAAGCGTGTGCCTACAACCAGTCGGTCATGGGGTCACACCTGGTGTGGATGGCTGATTTGTGGAAAAGTTTCCTTCTGCTGTCTCCTATACTGATATTTGCATCTCTGTTTGAATCACATGGCATTGTACATGATTGTGTAGAGCTAGTAGTTTAACTTAGCCTCTTGTGGTAATAGGCTCATACTCTTCATGATCATTGCATGATTTGAACACTACTACAATTATTCCCATTCACTGTATGAATACTGAACTCACGATCCTGATTGTGCACGGAGTGCTGAAGATTCTGTGCAAGTATAGTTACAGCTATATAGGCCTGCTAAAGAAACAAAAGGTTAATAAGTGTTCTGTTCTTTGTTCTTTGGGGGGGGGGTAAATAATTTTTTTTTTTACAAAAGTCAATGTATTTGCAAAAGTATTTAAAATTGCAAACGTTTTCTTCTGCGAATGATTCCCAATGCACAGTATAAGCCAGTCATTTATAGACTGTGGGCTGAACTTTTTGGCCTTAGTAAGCAGGTAGCGGGATTAGGTGGGTGGATTATTGTTACTGTACAGGTACCTGGCAAGACAAGTTCTAGTGTTTAATGTACATGTTACAATATGCTTTAGGTTCTAGCAGCTAAACTAGCAGGCTTGAGTAGGAAGGCCTACAGTAATGCTTTCCAGTCAGTAGAGAAGTTACTGCAGTTGCAACCAGTTGTTAACATGAGGGAGTTGAGTGTGAAGTTAGGTTGTGTGGATGTTGAGCCACTAGCTAGCAAGATTTTAGAAAGGTGTGTACTTGTTTGAATAGCATAAATGCTTGCTCAAAATTTTTGTTGTAATGTTGAGTCAAAATGACTGGTCAGAGAACAAAAACTGCACAACAAACATTTCTGCTGAGTCATCCATATGATAACTTCAGCACAGAATTTATGTGATATATGTGAAGCTGAACACATTCTGTGATGTTTATTTATTTGGTGGTGGTGTTTGTGGCCATATTTGCAGTGATGCGGCTTCTGGACAGGATGACTTTTGTGTTACTGTATAGGGAGAAAGTTTCGATGGGTGAAAGTTTCACGGTAAAGAGCAAACAAACTTATTTGCGGTTAAACTTTCATGGTGTATGAAAGTATGGCGGCACCCGCTCAAAACGCTTAGCCGTGCACATAAATAATGTACATTAATTTGTTGGTAAGTGGGCATGGCTCACGATGATTATGATACGATCATACACTGGCACCTGACACCGATTAAAGTGGGCGTGGCTCTACATTGGGCGTACACACTGCAACGCACGTGGCTTAGTACATGCCTTCAGATTGCTGCAACACACCTTGATAAATGGATGTGGCTCCACGTATGATTAGCTACAGACAGTGATGCACAATCCAAATAAGTGGGCGTGGCTCATGAAAGAAGCTGGACTTTCCCCCTTTTAAAGCAACTTAACTTACGTGACACGTCAATCAATCCGGACATCACAGCTAGCAGCAGCATTCGTGGGGAAACTTTTGCGGTTTTTGACAAAACTGCGAAATTCGCGAAAGTTTAGCCCATCGAAACTTTCCCCCTATACGGTATATTGGAGTACTGGAGGAACAAACCTACGTATGAACATGTTGCACATTCAATACAATGATATCTGTGCAGCTTATAAATTTCAACCAGTGTCAAAGGAACATGTTGTGTACATATGCAATTAATATATTTACTGATCACTTGGAAATTTTTTTCGATAGAAGTAGAACTGCTGAGAAAAAACCCAGACTTGTTTGTATTTTCCTCAAACTTTGTTTTATGGTTTTTTGTTGTCTAGAGGGAAAAACCAATGGGCTGTTAAAGTTGCAGCCTTATCTGGTAAGTGCTTTTGGAGTTGTAGCGATAGAAAACAACAAGAGTAGAACAATAAGTTTGTGGATTGCCTATAGGGGGAAAAAATGCAGGCGCTTGCTTAATCAGTCATAAGTCTTGAGTGCAACGGGCTACAGAGTTGGGACTTGTGTCATTGTATTCACCATGAGCTGGGACATTTATCAAGGAATAGTTTTTGGTCTAAATATACCCATGCAAGGCTGTTTAAGTTTAGAAATGGCAACGAAAAAGTTACCTTTTTGCTGTAGCGTAAACAAACACATGTAACTCATGTTTGCTTCATGGTATAGGAATGCAATAAAGATATTCTTACTCTCCATGAAGAGGTGAATCCATTGGTATATGTCCTTGAAACAATTAAAAGATGTGTAATACTTTTATGTAGCATGCATTTTTTACCCCATAAATTCAATTAAATTTATCTCAAAGAGAGAATTATGCAAACAAGTCCAGTTTTCGCTCAGCAGGTAACATAAACATATGCTGGTGAGACAGTTTTATCTTCATTATTCAGGATCATGTGCAAGGTGTTGGAAAGGAAATTTTGCATGTCATTCTGAATGATTGTCCTATTAGAGTATTGGTTGCTTTGTTAGAGTATCATTTTTGTTGAGTAGCTGATTTCTCTAACGGTACTTATGTATAAGGACGAATACAGTATTTGTCAGTAGTGTTAAAGCAACCTTGAAGTGTGTCTGATATATTGTGGTATTCCGCTGACGTGTTATGACTGTGTACATGTTCACACAGATATCGTCAAGTGGTTTGTAAAGAAGTTGGTCCAGTACGGAGAAAAGATTTAGACCTTACAATGTCCAAGTTTCTTGTTGCTGCACTATACTCTGCAGCAAAGTGAGAGCAAAATGACATTGTACTGGATGTGAGATACATATAACACTTGGCTATAGGGTGAAGAATGTTAAAGTAGACAAAACCAAGTTCCTGTCTGCAGCATCTTGTAGTAGGAAAGAGTTTCAGAATGTTACTGATGTGATGATGGAGAATGTGCCAGATGATGGTAAGTTATCAATCCTTCTTTGCTATATATACAATATATTCACGCCTGCATTTGCACTGTAGAGCTTCTGTAGCTAGTATTGTATGTAACTGATTTGTGTTATTTGTATCACAGACTCACAACAGGATAAGGTTGCAGAAGCTATAATGGAAGAGACCACACAAACAGGTACACATGTATAAATTAAATTTTCATGTTTCCATCACTAACATTGAACCTCAATCTAGCTGTTCAGCTATATTCTGTGTATTTGTTCCAGAAAGTGGGATGGTGGCATAGGCATGTATCATTGAGGCACAGTATAAAATGCCTCAGTAATAAAATGGTACTAGAAGATCAATACACTCTAATAAAGCAGTCACTCTACCCCTTGAGTGTAATAGAGCAGTCATGCATATAATATTTTCTGACTTCGTCCTTGGTAGTTGTGTATTTTCCCATACAACACCATTGCAAAGGACGCCTTGATGCTCTGATCCTTCCATGCGATGTATGTATACTTCAAGATACATGGTACTGTGTCGTGCTGCCCAAGAAGATGGCATGCCACACCAGTGCATTATTAATAGGAAGTCAATAATGCAATTAGCTCTTAACAAAATGAAAAGACTTTTGCTATGGAATTTTCTTCCACTTTTAATCCAGATACCAAATTTAAGCACAGTTTCCAGGCATTTCCAAGATCCAAGCATTCAGATATTAGCTTAAAATGCAAACACATTCTTCAATTGCCTTGAAATTCGATATATACATGTAAGAGGGATCTAAAGACAAATCTTGGTAGCAAGTTTGGCTTACTACAGTAAATGTCTGGGATGCATCAGTAGAAGAGTCACTTGGTAGGAGAACATGTTGCAGGTATACCTCTGGCCCATGTATGAAAAATCTGAAAGGTACAGAGTAGTGTCTGGCTGCAGCTTTGGGACTATGCTCAGTAGCTAGTATACCTTGCAATGGTAGCTAGATCTTCTTGAGAATACATGTAAGCTGTATAGGTTCACAAATCTTTCTCTATGTTTTCAATTTCTTTAGCTAGCCGGGTATTTGGCAGCTTCAAATTTGTTGAATTCAGTAAAAATTTACCAACCGCCAAATCTAATTCTCTGTCAAATTATCTGCTTATACAGTATGTAAATCTATTTTTAAGCAGTTTGCTATTTTTGTTCTTGCCTAAAACATGTTATATCTTGTATAGATGGTGTACCAGTGAAGAAGTTGAAGAGAGAAAGACTACAAGACAAGGCAATGTGTTCACCATATGATGAAGAATATCTTTCATGGAAGAAGAGAATTATCACACAAGCAGAAGTTGCTATAAATAGTCATCATCATAAAGCACAGAAGAGCTAATCTAATATGTATATTGGTAGCACATGATTCCCTTTAACATGCATGGTGTTCATCATTCAAAGGCATTTACCCATAATCCCCTGATACATAGAAAGCCCAGCTATAAGGGATATATCCAGAGATATATGATAATCATACTTGTGGTATAAGTATAAACCCATACAATTTTCATGAATTATATTTTGATAACATGCACTTTTTTATCAGCTTCTATTACTGAAGCTGGACAATTGGGTGATGACAGCAAGAAATGTATGCTGGTCTCTTAGCTTAATGTGGTGATCAGGGTACTAAGTCTGCTGCAAAATGTGCAGGAGTAATTTTGAAATCTAGTAGCTATTGGCAACAAATATGTCTTGCAGTGAAACATTTGTGCAGTTAGCTACACACTCATGCATAACTGTCAATAAACGTACAGCCTACAGTTGGCGAGTAGACTAGTTGCTAGTACCGGGGTACAAGATGACATGTACTGTCTGCTACTACTAGAGCATACTTCATGTAAGCGTAGATTATTGGCTGCGTGTCCGGAGGTTGCACGGAATATACACGCAGTAGACTTTATAGTCTACCGGTACATTCCAGGGTACATTCTTCTTGGTGGGTCTCTTCTATTTTCACGCACAGTGGCGCGTATTTCTTCACCTCGCTTTTCAGTACTTGTAAGGATTTGAGTGGTAAGTAAATGATGAGTTCGATGATGAGGCAAAATTTAATTCAGTACTTGTAGACTACTTTAGCTAAGCCTGAGCTGCTTACCGCCAATCAGTGGAACTAGCTAACAGCATTGTCCTACTACACCAACCTCGGCCTGTGTTATTGCTTTGCCGTCTTCTATAATGGCATCCATCCCAAGTGGAAAAACAAGTAAGTTACATGATTGTTGCTTTAATCGCGGTACTACTGGTATGACTAGCTAATTCAGTAAGACCGCCAGCTCAGACACGAGCAAAAGCTGCCAGACCATGTTCCATATAATTATTGTAAAGTGTTACTTTGTAAACGATCTGTGTCAAATTTTCGATCCAGGGTGAAAAGTACACATTCAAAAAATGGGCGTGGCTGTATCTCTCATTTGGTTGGGAAACTGTACCACCTTAGTAAGAAAGACTGGCCACAGTATGCAAAAGTATGTTAGCTTCCCCCAAACCCCTTGCTAAGTCAGCTCCAAAGAAATTCTCTGTTTCCCATCCATCGCCTGCGTCTGTTTAATATACGTCCTGACTGCCCGGCAGACTCCTGTAAACGTTCAAGCGTTAATCGGATGGCTGCAGGTTCGAGGCTGCGCATGGATTTTTTCTTTCTCTTATTTTTTAAATATACTTAGTGAAGCTAATATAAACATCTTAGGCCTTTATAAGGCCTTCTGGTATACAGGCTCTGCCTTTACCAAGTACTTTAATCATAATAATAATATAGTAGCTATAGGCCCTTTGCAGGTAAGCTGCTGCCATAGCAACATCCGCCATTTTGGAGTACAACCAGTTTTGAAACCCTGATAAGGTGGGGGAAAGCGTACATTTAACCTTAGCTGTGGAATGCAGAAGAAGAAGCTCTACTTCCTAGGTATTGTTTTACTCTTATAGAAAGCAATGCTACCAGGGTTGCAAAACAGGTTGTACTCCAAGATGGCAGATGTCGTTATGGCAGCAGCTCAACTGAAAAGGGTCTATATGCTTAAGCCCAAGAGCATATGTCCCAAGGGTCCATGGTATAAGTAATAATACGTATACTACTCGAATGTGCTCACATACAAGGTGAACTATTCACCCTATTAGTTTTATACAAAGGTTTCTAAACATCTTAAAGCAAGGGGATGTCACCAATAGCTGCTGTACTACGATATCTGCGACCACCTGTCAAGATCGATTTTTGACTTTGACTGCTGACTTTTGTCAAAAATTTGTCTTGACCATTGACCTCATTCCATTTAATTTTGCTATGTTTTCGTACTTGGCTGACTGTGGGCATGCGCCTGGTTTAAAAGTTGTAGTAGCATTTTGGGTCACTTGAAGGCACATTTGGATTATACCTAAGCAATACCAAGTTATCATGAAGAGAAGGCAAGGCTGGTTGTTCAAGTGATATTTTATGGCAGGAAAGTGTGATCCCTACTATATAACAAGTACACAAAAAATTAGAATTTTCAGCAAGAGTAGGGACCATAGCACATCAATAAAAAGTACTGAAACAAGCTGGAGTAGTACATGATATTAAATCACAGTAAAACAATAAGAAGTGTTATATCCCTACTGTGCTCAAGATACCATGCACAGTAGGGATATAGCTAACGCTTCTTATTGTTTTACTGTGATTTAATATCATGCACTACTCCAGCTTGTTTCAGTACTGTTTATCGATGTGTTATGGTCCCTATACGTGTTGAAAATTTTTTTGTGTACTTGTTTGTTAACTTTTGTAAATATTTATTATGACTGGTGAACCCATGTATACCGCATCAAAAGAAAGAAATGGCGACACGTCCTCCAGTTATATCAATTATTGTCTGAAGTGTATCCATTACATTTCGTTGTCAGCTATGTTCAACCTGTTACACTACATTACGAATCAAGAACTGTTCGAAAAGTGCCTCTGCAATCCACGCATACTGCATCCACAAAAGAAAGAAATGGTGCTGTACACCCCAGTTATACCAATTATCGTATGGAAAGTGAGGTATCCATTATGCTTCGTTGTCAGCTATGTTCAACCCGTTACACAGCAGTGCGGATCAAGAACTGTTCAAAAAATACCTCTGTAATCAAAGTAGCCATTATGAAAACTACGGATGATTTCTGTTACAAACAGAAGCCATCATGTGCTACCGCAAAATGGACACTTTTCACTGTTAGCTAAGATGAATGGGACACAAAGGAGGACACTGGTAAAGTCCATGAAGAATGCATTGTATGTACTGCGGTATGCCAAAAGGCACCTCTCAGGCCGAAGTGATGTCGAACTATGAAAAAATCAAGCCTGTGGCTTTAGCCGTTATAGAGTTACGCTTGTCTGAAGGCATCAGTCAGTCGGTTAGTCAGTTACTCAGTCAGTCAGTCAGTCAGTCAGTTACTTAGTCAGTCAGTCACTAGAAAATTCCATTAAATAATTTTTTTAAAAAATACTGTAGCAACTTGTTGAAAGCATTTTGGGTCGATCTGATTGCTTTTTTGGGCTTAGTTTTACCTAACCAATACTGCCTCATTGTCATCTGGGAAAAGTGAGGCTGGTTTTTGGGTGATGTTTTTTCATGGGTCACACCCACACCTTTGTAGTCCCGCTATACAGTACTAGTGATACTATACTACTACTGCTCAGTTTGATTTGATCATGCCATTTGTTTTAAAGTCAACAATTTTTGATATACAATTACTAGTACTAGGTTAAATTAGGAATTTTAAATTGGAGTAGGGAACTAGGAATCAGAAATAAAAAGTGATGAAACAAAGAAGGTTGCCTACAGCTGCAGATGTACTAATTGACATTTGTGACCGGATTTGTGAAAAGGGGTCTTCCACACACATCCAATTTATGAACTTTAACAATTCATACGTTCAGATTGGAAAAAGTTATTGCCTTGAAATTTGGACAGTCGTGAGTACCAACACAGCTTAATAGATTGTGAAAATTTCAGGTTTGTATCTTTCTTGAATACAAACTTATGGTCTTCTAAGTTCATAGAATTGGATGTGTGTGGAAGATCCCTTTTCGCAAAAAAATATCCTACTTCAGTCACATAGCTCATTAATAAAATATAGCCATGTGTAGGTAACCTCCCTTGCTTATATCAAGACTCATGATAGTGTGTTATGTGGCCAGTGCTGGCGCACAACAGAGAAGTGTGTATCATACAGGATCCAGGAAAACACCATTTTCACATTCATAGTGTTGGGAAATCCCCATGAATTTATCACAATACTCCATGAAATTCCTATTAATTTACACACGTCGGTTACATCAGTGATCCTGCGTTCCCTATGAAAAGTTCATGAATTTCTTTGCCACCTATGAAATTATTTTTTTCTATTTTACATGGTCATGAAAACCCTATGAATGGTTAATGCTACAAATTTATCACTTCTTGGCACTCAATGAAATGCACATGAACTTTACAAGTGGATATAACTTACATCATATTGATCAGATTTGTAAGTGTACAACCTATGAAATAACCATAAATATAACTTCTCTGGAAACAGATACTAATACAGCCAATGAAAACACTATGAATTGTTAGTAACTCTAATTAATGTCTATCACGCGGTATTGCTTAGTAACCAGTCAGTCATAGCAACAGTGAAAGCTGAGGTGAAAGTACTAGGTAGTTTTAGTTGAGTAATTTCAAGTAAAGCAGTTTACAACGTGTAGTTTATAGTAAGGAATCTATTTGACTCTTGAGGCTGGTTTTGTTTTGCTGGTTGTTCGTCTGCTGAAATGCTAATTATTGTGCGATGTTTTGTTACACGAACTAGCGTGTGGAACAAGCCATGCTTGTTCATCAATTAGTGTTCTACTAGCAAACAAGGAAGAGAAATGCTAATACAGTTTGTAAAGATGGGAGCCTCTCAAAAGGTGAAGCTTAAATTGAAGTGAAGAAGGTCATGCTAGGAATTTGTACCGCAATTTTCGCCCGCCTTGTGTTCTACCAGCAAACAAGGAAGAGAAATGTTAACACAATTTGTAAAGATGGGAGCCTCGCGAAAGGTGAAGCTTAAATTGAAGTGAAGGAGGCCATGACAGGACTGTAGGAGTTGTATGATAAGCATTAAAAATGAAAGTAAAAGTTCAACTCAACTCCCACTCTACTCAACAATTCATGACAGGCCTTTGGGTTTCTGAATCGCTTTTAGCAAATGAAACAGATGGCATCTTACTACAAATACCAATACGTCTGTGTTTAATGAATTATCAACTGTTTATAGTTTTAAGTCTTGAATTTACATAACATTTTGTTCACGTATATGTAACTTAGAAACTGCTTAGTATTCTGCATACATAGGTGTAGAAATCAACTTGGATATTTATTTCATGTGTTGTGCTGTGATTCCAGAACTTTCGAATACAAGTTTAGCTGCGTACATAACAACAATACACTGTTATAAATAATATTTCGGTCCATTGTTGTAGTATGGAACGTGGGTATAATATAATATCTTTTAACCGTTGTAATTCATGATAAGTTGTAATTCATATTTTTACATTGAACTTCAATTTGTAGGTGTTTTGGAGTTGCTGCTTTGTGATTCTTAATAACAAAGCATTTTCTGTCCAATATAGACATTATTTCATGATGCCAGATCCAGAACATTTTATTGGTATCTCATAGGATGTTCATGTAAATTTCATTGATAAGTTCATGAGATATTCAGTCATGTTAATTTCATTGCTAAATTCATGTAAATTTCATAAATTCATGAGACATTCATGTAAATTTCATAGTGCACTTCATGGAGTATTCATGACATATTCATCCATTGTATGGTAGTAGTTTCATGGTCAATTCATATGGGTTTCATGGGATAATAATTCATGGTGTTTTCATGTGATGGTTCAGGTGTAATTCATAGGGTGCATAAAATTCATAGCCTATGAAACAGAAAGTATTAATAGGGTCATGAATATGAACAACCCATGAATTTGAATTCATAGGAAAACCATGAGTTTATGAGTTAGTAGTGATTGTGGTTTCTAATTTTTATTAGTTGAAATCGATCCTTAATGTTATGCTATGTCTGAGTGGTTGTATTCATAAGTGATGTAGTTATGACATTGATTGTCCTCCTGGATGATGCAGCACTCACAACATAGCTCCTTCAGTTCCTCGCGCATTTCTGATTCGTGGTTTTGTCGTTCTGCCTCAAGGCATTTCTGTTGTTCCCTGTAGAAAGAAATCCAGAAAAGTAAAACATTAATGTAAACTGATCAACGATAAAGCTATATGAAGTGTGCAGGATGTATCAGGGATACATCCCTAAAAATTCACCAATAGCACCAGGTCATACAATTTTTCCCTAATTGTTCAGCCAGACATGAACAGAATTAATTTATTTCTGCCAAATTTTTAGAAAATCTATGGTAGTTTGTTTCTGTTAGAAATCTATATACCTTTTACATAATCACACATCACAAACTAAAAGTTTTTGGTGTTCTATATTTACTCACTGCAAATGTATGTACTATCTGTATAAAATATTATTACACTCTATTACAGGAGATGACATACCTGAGGCACGTGACACTAACACAAATGTTGTGCCATATTGTGCACCTAATTGGAGGGAGTTGGGGGAAGCCCTAGGAATGACAGCATTTCAACTTGACATAATAAATGCTGACCACCTCAACAGCTGTGAGGAAAGGTGTAAAGTGATGTTACAAAATTGGCTGAAAAAGGACGCCTCAGCTACCTGGGGTAAACTGATTGATGCTGTGGGTATTCTTCAGACAGTTTCTTCTGTGTTATCTACTACTGCAAATGGTATGGTGGTAATATTTCAATTGTCACGGATTGATCTATTCCTTGTTGGCTTTGAATGTGTTTGCAAGGAATCAGATGTTAGAGTAGCTAGGGGCATGTTAGTTGTGTCTTGTGAAGCTATTGTTATAGGTGCAGCTGGATCATTAAGTGACATGGTTGCCATGGCCTGTTACAAGTGTGGCTATGCATATACTCACTCTTACAATAGCATAAATACTTCATTTAACTATAAATAAAGCGTTGATATGGAAAACTAGCACCTTGATATGGTTTAGAAGATCACAACTAGTGAATAAAAAAGGATTGGAGATGAAAGGTAAAGGCTAGGAACATACAATGAGCGAATATTTTTTGGCACTTCAAAAAGTAAGTACCGTAATCATGTGGAGGAGGGCAGGTAGGCAAAAATTGGGTTTTGAGTATTTTCTTTATTTACAATTCCACATTGATGCTTCTGTAAGGATTTTCAGAATGATTATTTCCATGAAGGCTACATGGTAATCTTTTTGAAAATCACTTTAGTATGCTGGTAACACTCACGGATAAACATGCACATTAGTGAGTGAAGGTTCCATTAACCATGTTCCCATGTTTGTGGGGGTGTTCCCATTTCAGGATAAGTGCTTTGGGTGTTTGGCATGTCTAAACCTCAATCGCTATAGAAATTATTTACCAAGTGGTGTCCTTAACGGCTAAAAGGTTTTAATGGAAATCTGTTTATTGTATAGCTACTAAACTTTCCATGTTTACATAGCACAGTTTGCTATCAGGAACTTTTTGCAATTATTAAATCCTTACTTCATGAAATTGTATCTGTAACCAATTGTTTTGCTTTACTGTAAATTACAGGCCACATGCTGGAGTTCTCCCAACATCTGAAAGATTGGTACATCCAAACCAGGTACCATGCACCAGATGATGGTACAGAAGACATGTGGCAACTGCTGTACCCTGAACATTTTGTGAATGTGCAGCTCAAGAGGTATCATAAGAAACGAAAAGAAAATGAAATTGCAAGTGTTGCAAGCATGATGAGGGCAGGATTAGTGAAGCATATTGACAGCTCATCTTCTCAAGTGCATGTATTTGAAAAATCACCTCAGCTACACAGTGATAACTGTACGGAATCCATAATCTCTGAAATTTCTGATATATTTAGTCCAGTACAACGTGAAGATGGTACATCCATGGAACCAAAAATGATACTGATTAATGGAGCACCTGGGATGGGAAAGACAACATTGTGTAAAGAAATTGCTTTCCGCTGGGCTAATAGATCTCTTCTGATGAACAATTCTCTTGTCTTTTTATTGTTTCTACGTGATCCTGGTGTGCAAAAAATTTATGAACTAAAGGATCTAATTCATTTCTTTTACGAGTTTGATCCATCAGCAGATGATCTATCAAAACAGCTTGCTGAAATTTTAATTAAAAGAGACAATGGTGATATTACAATTTTATTAGATGGATTTGACGAGTTCAGTAATACTGATAAAAATTTGCTTGTTAATAAAATCATAAGCCGGAAATTTTTGGCACAGAGCAAGTTAGTAATTACATCTCGTCCCATTTCCTCAGAAAAGCTTCAAAAAGTTTCTGACATAACGGTAGAAGTGTTAGGTTTCACAGAAGAAAGTAGGATGTCTTTTATTAAAAAGGAACTAGATGGTTGCCAAAATGAAATAAGTCGTTTAACTTCTATTCTAAATGTCTGTGGTGATATTAATAGCTCCTGCTATTTTCCTATCATGATGACAATTCTGGTGTGCATTTTCAAGCACCATGATGAATTACCAAATGATGAAGCTGAATTGTTTGAAAAATTTGTCATCCTAACAGTTTCTCGCTTTTTGAAAAAGCTGAAAATAAATCCACCTATAATGGATAAACATTTGAAAAATTTACCTCAAGCATATAAAGACTATTTAGGCAATCTTTCTAAGTTGGCTTTTGAGTTTATTAAAGTCAATCAAATTGTTTTTACCAAAGAAGATGTTGAGAGTATATGCAATAATTTTAATCTAGATTTTGACAGTTATCATGGACTAGGTTTGTTGAACTATACAGAGTATACACAGTTTATAGGTTTTAACAAGTGTGTTTATTATAACTTTTTACACTTAGCAATTCAAGAATTCTTGGCAGCTTATCACATTGACTCGCTAGATATTTCTGATCAATTCCAGCTGCTTAAAAGCACATATTTTATTGACAGCTATATACAAGTATGGATTATGTTTATTCAAATGAACAAATCCAATGTACGTACATTTCACCAATTCAAAACTTACAGTCACACTCTGGGATCATCCAACGAAATTGAACACAATGTAATGTCGATGATAAATAGTTTGAATTTGTTTGAGGATCTTTCTAAAATCAATACTAGCAAAATTGTTGGTACTTTTCATTTGTTGTGTTTTAAGGACACTGAACACAGTCTGTGTAAACAGGAAGCCTGTATCAGTAGCTATGATGCATTTTGTTTTTTAGAAGATATTTATTACCACCATGGAATTTTAAAGATATACTTATCATTGTGCAGTGTTGATGACAATGTCAATCAATTGATGGAATTTTTTTTGCTTGATATGAATATAGGTGGGACCATTTATCATCACATGGTGGCAGAATTAGGACATAACCAAAATATTGCTGTTGTACTCGTAGGTAGCAGTACATTGCTGGCATACAGAGCTAAACCACATCAAATTTGCCATGCATTAATGATCAATGATTCTTTGAGTGCTATAATGATGAGAGATTGTCATATCACCGATGAGATTGCAGATATTTTGTCATTATATTTAAAAAATCATCCAACAACCAAACATGTAAGATTAACAAATTGGAACAGTAAAGCACTGTTGCAGCCGCTATCATGTATTACGGAAGCTTTGAAATCAAGAAATGATTTGATTACAATTGATTTAGATAGTAATCACTTGTCAGAAAAGGTGTTGTGTGACTTGGCAGATGCAATTGAAAATAACATTAATCTACAAGAAGTTTCTTTGAATGATAATAATCTGCGATCATCTGCACATATGATTTTACATGCATTAATAAAACTATCAAAACTTAAAAATCTAAATTTAAGCTCTAATTATTTAACATCAGAAGAAGGAGGACACTTATTGGCAAATGTAATCCAGAATAATACTGATTTAGAAATACTAAATTTGAGCTTTAATAATATACATTTGTCTGCAAAGGCAATTTTGGAAGCTTTAAGCAAAGTCGCAAATCTTAGGGCTTTGAGTTTGAGCAATACTAATTTGAGTAACAGAGTGATTGATGACTTGGCTAATGCAGTGAAGAGTAATACATTATTAACAGTGTTGCGGTTGAGTAACAATAATTTACAATCATCTGCAATCAGGCTGCTACAAGCTCTGAAGGAACTTTCTCATCTTGTACAACTTGATTTGGATGACAATAACATGTCATATCAAGTAGTAGATGGCATGGCAGAGGTAATCAGAAATAACACACATCTTGAAGTGCTTTGTTTGAGCAACAACAATTTGCAGTCATCTGTCACTGTAGTGTTGTGTGCGTTAAAAGAAATTTCAAAGCTTAAAACACTTAAACTGAGTTGCAATAATATTTCAGGTAAGGTAGCTGAAGATTTGGCAGATGTAATTATTAATAACACTGGTCTAGAAGAATTGTATATAGATGATAACCATTTGCAGTCTTCTGCTGTCACAATTTTACAAGCTTTAAAACAAATTTCCACTCTGAGAGTTCTTCATTTAGGGTGTAACAATATGCCAGAAGTAGTGGCAGTAGACCTGGCAGGTGTGATTCAAAATAATTCTTATCTGGAAGTGCTATTTTTAAATAACAATAGATTGCAGTCATCAATAACAGTAGTTCTGCAAGCTTTGAAAGACATTTCAAATCTTAAAAAATTAAACTTAAGGAACAACAACATTTCAGGAACAAATTTGCATGATTTCAAAGATGTATTTCTAAGCAACACTTGCTTAGAAGAAGTTTATTTAGGTAACAATGATTTACAGTTGTCTGAGATTGTTATTTTGCAATCGCTAAAAGGATTTTCAAGTCTAAGAGCTCTTGATTTGGATAATAGCAATATATCAGAGAAGGCAGTGGATCACATAGCAGCTATAATCAAGCATAACACTTTGCTTGAAAAATTGTATTTGGGTGACAATAATTTGCAGTCATCTGTGATTGTAGTATTACAAGCTTTAAAGGAAATTTCAAATCTGACATTACTGAACATAAATGGGCTGTCAGGAATAGCAGTGAATAACTTGGCAGATGTTATCAATGCAAATGTTTTTCTAAAGGAACTCCACTTGTCGAGTAATAAATTGCAGTCATCTGCTGCTCTAGTTTTTAAAAGTTTAAAGCAAAATTCTAATCTTAAAATTCTTGATTTTGGTGATAGCAAGGTATCTGGAAATGCAATGGAAGATTTAGCAGATGTGATTAAAAACAACACTTGCCTAGAAGTACTGAACTTGAGCAATAATAATTTGCAATCATCTGTAGGTGTGATTTTTCAAGCATTAAAAGAAATTTCAACCATAAAGAAGTTGAATTTGTTTGGAAACAACATGCCTAAGGACGTAGACCAGGACTTGGCAGATGTGGTGACAAATAATGCCAACCTGGAAGCTATAATTTTGGGTAGTAATAATTTACAAGCATCTGCAGTTGTAAAAGCTTTGATGCAACTTTCTAGTCTTAAGGTACTTGATTTAGGTAACAACAATTTGTCAAGAAAGGCATTGCAAGATTTAGCAGATGTAATAAATAATAATATACAGTTAGAAGTGCTCATCTTGAATAACAATAATTTGCAGCCATCCATTATTTTGATTTTGCAGGCTTTGAAAGGAATTTCTACTCTTCAAAAGTTACATTTATACTGCACAAATATTCCAGGGATAGCAGCAAATGAATTGGCAGATGTGATCAAGGCTAATCCTTGCTTAGAAGACCTTGATTTAAGTTACAATAAAAATTTGCAATCATGTATGGTTGTGATTTTACAAGCTTTAATTAAAACATCCAATCTTAAGATTCTTAGTTTGAGTGGAAATAACATGCCAAAAGCAGTTGTCAATTCTTTAGCAGGAGCAGTCAAGAATATTCCTTACTTAGAAATACTCTCTTTGGATCATAACACTTTGAAATCATCTGCAAAAGTGATCTTTGATGCTTTAAAAGTAACTTCAAATCTTAGAAAGCTAAATTTAAATTCTAATAAAATGCCAGAAGAAGTGGCATGTGATTTGGTAGATGTGATCAAACACAACACTTATCTAGAAGAAATTCAGTTGTTAAATAATAATTTACAGTCATATTCAATGATTTTAAATGCTTTGCAAACAGTTTACAATCTTAAAGTTATAAGTTTAGATGCTAAAGGCATGTCAGCAAAAGAGACAAGTTATTTGGCAGATATTATCAGATGTAATCCTTACTTTGAAAAACTTGAACTGTTTAGTTTACAGTCATCTATCCTTGTGATTTTGCAAGCTTTAGAGAGAATTACAACACTGAAAGTCCTTACGTTACTGAACTGCTATTTATCTGCAGAAATGAAGGACGAATTAACTGGTGTGATGAATAACAATACTTCTTTAGAGGAGGTATGTTTGTGCTACTGTTCAGAACCTTCTGCATTGGTGATGATACAGGCTTTGAAAAGAGTTTCCACTCTTAAGAAACTAAGCTTAGAAGGTAATAACATGTCAGGAAAGGTGGTAACAGATTTGGCAGATGTGATAAAAAGTAACACTTCTCTAGAAGAAATCTACTTGAATTGTAATGATTTACAATCATCAGTAGTAGTAATTTTAGTAGCATTGAAAAGGATTTCCACACTTAAGAAGATAAGTTTACAAAATAATAGCATGTCAGGAGAGGTGGTAAATGACTTAGCAGATGTAATTAGAAATAATTCTAATTCTTTAGAAGTGCTTAATTTGGTGAACAATGAATTACAATCATCTATAGTTGTGGTATTACACGCTTTAAAAAGTACTACATGTCTTAAAATGCTGAATTTGGAGAGCAGTCATATGTCAGGAAAAGTGGTTGAAGATTTGGCTAGTGCTATTACAATTAATGCTAGTCTTCGTGTACTTTGTTTAGCCTTCAGTGGTTTAAAATCTTCTGTAGGCATTGTTTTGCAAGCAATGAAAAAGCTTACACAACTTAGAATTCTTACTTTAAGTAACAGTGTGTCAAGACATTTAGTGAATGACTTGGCAGATGTGATAAAGAATAACACTTATCTTGAAGTCCTGTCCTTGAGTAGTAACAGTTTGCAATCTTCTGCAGATGTAGTTTTGCAAGCATTAGAAGGATTGACTAATCTCAAAATGTTAGATATTGGTAATAACAGAATGTCAGGAAAGGCTTTGCGTCGCTTATCTCATGTGTTTAGAAATAACAGTCTTCTTTGGTTGGACATTGGTGGCAATGATTTACCCCCTGGTTTAACCATTGCATCCCATGCTGGTTTTCAACTGCAATCATTGTTTATTAATGATAGTAATCTTACTGTAGCAGCAGTAAGTGGTTTGTTGGCTACTCTACGTCATAATCACACAATATTGGACCTATGGGTAGGTGATAATAACCTACAAAATGGTTTATTGAACATTACTGAGCACTGTAGTATGTTACCAAATGTAGAATCATTAGAATTATCTCACAATACCTGTGGTATATCAGATGTAGTTAATTTGACATCACATATTAGCAATATTGCTTCTCTCAAGGTACTGATATTTGGTGGCATTATCTTAAATAGTAAAGAATATTTTTACATTCGTTTTCTCGCAATTTTTGGTCAGCTGCAATATTCCACTGTTGAAGATATCTATAGTATAAGTGAACTTATTGAAGTAGTGACTTCGGAAATGCAGAAGTATCTGTTGGGTAGTTACATCAAATATATTTGTACTTGTAAATTAAGGCTATTTCTGTTTACTCAATTTACACTGGATTGTCATGTTAATACTTACAAAATTGTGTATGCAATTGAGCAGTGGTTTAAGCGTACTACCACTACAGCTTTATCAGCTGCAAAATCATCACTCCAAAATCTGCTCCAAGTAGAATCAGAAGTTATAGCTTCTACATTGAGCAATTCTATCAAAACACTAGTAGTTTTAGATTTGGAATACAGCAACATTGGAGGAGATGCAGCAACTAAACTGGCAGAAGGAATACAATGTAATAATGTACTGGAACAATTGTGGTTGAGAGGTAATGTTCTGTGTGATAGAGGAGCTGGGCTGATATTAAACTCGTTGCAATCTGTTACAACTTTGAAAGTGCTTGATTTAAGTTTTAACAATATTAGTAGTAAATCATCTGATGATATAGTGGCTGTGATCAAAAGTAATTGCTCATTAGAACAGTTATGGCTAGATGGCAATTATTTACAAACTGCTGGAATTGTAAGGATTACTGTGGCATTACAAAATCATTGTAAATTAAGGTTGCTAAGTTTGTCCAAGAATGGCATTACTGAAGATGCAGGTAAAGCATTGTGTGCAGTTGTCTGCAGTAATGTATCGATTGAAGTTTTAATGCTTGGTAAAAATCGTTTACAATCATCTGGGGTCTGTGAACTCTCTAAAGCATGTTACCAAGGATGTTACTATTTGGTTAGACTGATAAAACTAGATTTGTTTGATAACCAGATCACTAAAGACTGTGCTAATGGATTAGCAGGTATAATTAAGAGTTGCATTAATCTTAAAGAATTATTCCTTGGTGATAATATGTTAGAGACTACTGGAGCACTTACAGTTCTTGAAGCTGTAAAGACTATTTACACTTTGAGAATATTCACACTTAGCAATAACAGGATTACCAAAGAAGCTGCAAGTAGTATTTGTGATGTTATAAACAAACATTTTAATCTAAATGTTCTTTTGCTTGGAGGTAATGAACTACAAGGTGATGGAGTGAGAATGATAGCAGAAGCAGTAAAGAGCAATGAGGCTCTTCAGTTGTTGGCTGTCTGTGACAACAGTGTCGATGAGCAGACAAAAGATGATATAAAGGTTGCACTTTCTAGCAACCTTGATTTGCATTTGTACATTTAGTTTTGTTTATAGTGTGTGTCTTAGATTCATACATGTATTAGATTTAGATTTTGCTATTTAGGATTAATTTTATGCAAGCAGCAACTGTAGGCTATGTATATTCATGGTTATTTCTAACTATAGCTGATTATGAGATGCTGTATGAGCTGTATCTAGTGTTTGTAAAAATTATATTTATGGTGTGCAACACTTAACCATATTTTAAATTGCTAATTATAATAATATTAAGTTTATCAGTGTCCAAGTAGCTGCTTGGAAAGGTTATAATTAGTTTCTTCAGATTGGATTATGTAAACATTCTGCAGGCCATATAAGTTTCAACATCATGTTGATTAAATGTATTTCAATGGTGGGAACATTCATCGTTTCATCTACTACTACAAATGGTATAGTGGTAATATTTCAATTGTCACAGATTGGTCTATTCTTGTTGGCTTTGAATGTGTTTGCAAGGAATCATATGTTAGAGTGGCGAGGGGCATGTTAGTTGTGTCTTGTGGAGCTATTGTTTTAGGTGCAGCTGGATCATTAAGTGACATGGTTGCCATGGTCTGTTACAAGTGTGGCTATGCTTATACTCGAGCTCGCTATTACAATAGTGTAAACACTTCAATTAACTGTAAAGAAAGCATTGATATGGAAAACTAGCACCTTAATATGGTTTAGAAGATCACAATTAGTAAATAAAACAGATTGGAGATGAAAGGTAAAAAGGCTAGGAACAGAATGCAAATATTTTTCAGCACTTCAAAAGGCAAATACCATAATTATGTGAGTTTGTTATTGTATCCTAAAATTATTGTTGTCTCTGCGATGTGCCATTTAGTCCCCTAGCCTTTCAACTGTGGTCAGGAGGGCTGGTAGGCAAAAATCAGGTTTTGAGTATTTTCTTTATTTACAATTTCACATTGATGCTTCTGTAAGGATTTTCAGAATAATTATTTCCATGAAGGCTACATGGTAATCTTTTTGAAAATCACTTTAGTATGCTGGTAACACTCACGGATAAACATGCACTTTAGTGAGTGAAGGTTCCATTAACCATGTTCCCATGTTTGTGGGGGTGTTCCCATTTCAGGATAAGTGCTTTGGGTGTTTGGAATGTCTAAACCTCAATCGCTATAGAAATTATTTACCAAGTGGTGTCCTTAATGGCTAAAAGGTTTTAATGGAAATCTGTTTATTGTATAGCTACTAAACTTTCCATGGTTACATAGCACAGTGGCTATCAGGAACTTTTTGCAATTATTAAATCCTTACTTCATGAAATTGTATCTGTAACCAATTGTTTTGCTTTACTGTAAATGACAGGTCACATTCTGGAATTCTCCCAGCACCTGAAAGATTGGTATATACATCCAAACCAGGTACCATGCACCAGATAATGGCACAGAAGACAGGTGGTAACTACTGTACCCTGAACACTTTGTGAATGTACAGCTCAAGAGGCATCATAAGAAATGAACACTGCTTGAAGGTTCTTAGTATACTAATTTGTTAAGCTGCTTTACTATAGTTGTGCCCAGTTATACTGATAGTAAAATATCAGTAACTTTAAGTATATGGAACATATTGTTTTGCCAAGTTTTAAACTCTCAGTAAAACATCAGTGAATGTGGGTTTACTGAAAAAAAACAACAAATAATTAACTGTTCCATATACTTGGGATATACCACTCTAGTAAACTAAGAAACTTCAGACAGTGGAAAAGAAAATGAAATTGCAAGTGTTGCAAGCATTATGAGGGCAGGATTAGTGAAGCATATTGACAGCTCATCTTCTCAAGTGCATGTATTTGAAATATTACCTCAGCTACATGGTGATAACTGTACGGAGTCCATAATCTCTGAAATTTCTGGTATATTGAGTCCAGTACAACGTGAAGATGGCACATCCATGGAACCAAAAATGATACTGATTAATGGAGCACCTGGCATTGAATGTTATGTAAAGAAATTGCTTTCTGCTGGGCTAATAGATATCTTCTGATGAACAATTCTATTGTCTTTTTATTATTTCTACGTGATCCTGGTGTGCAAAAAATTTATGAACTAAAGGATCTAATTCATTTGTTTTATGAGTTTGATCCATCAGCAGCTGATCTACCAGGACAGTTTGCTGAAATTTTAATTAAAAGAGATATCAGTGACATTACAATTTTATTAGATGGGTTTGATGAGTTCAGTAATACTGATAAAAATTTGCTTGTTAATAAATCATAAGCCGGAAATTTTTGGCACAGAGCAAGTTAGTAATTACATCTCGTCCCATTTCCTTAGAAAAGCTTCAAAAAGTTTCTGACATAACGGTAGAAGTGTTAGGTTTCACAGAGGAAAGTAGGATGTCTTTTATTAAAAAGGAATTAGATGGTTGCCAAAATGAAATAAGTGATTTAACTTCTATTCTAAATATCTGTGGTTACATTAATAGCTCCTGCTATCTTCCTATCATGATGACAATTCTGGTGTGCATTTTCAAGCACCATGATGAATTACCAAATGATGAAGCTGAATTGTATAAAAAATTTGTCATCGTAACAGTTTCTCGTTTTTTGAAAAAGCTGAAAATAAATCCACCTATAATGGATAAACATTTGAAAATTTACCTCAAGCATATAAAGACTATTTAGGCAATCTTTCTAAGTTGGCTTTTGAGTTTATTAAAATCAATCAAATTGTTTTTACTAAAGAAGATGTTGAAAGTATATGCAATAAGTTTAATCTAGATTTAGACAATTATGATCATGGACTAGGTGTGTTGAACTATACAGAGTATACACAGTTTATAGGTTTTAACAAGTGTGTTTATTATAACTTTTTACTCTTAGCAAACTCAAGAATTCTTGGCAGCTTATTATGTTGACTTACTAGATATTTCTGACCAGCTGCTTAAAAGCACCTATTTTATTGACAGCTATTTACAAGTATGGATTATGTTTATTCAAATGAACAAATCCAATACATATACATTTCACCAATTCAAAACTTACAGTCACACTCTGGGATCATCCAATGAAATTGAACACAATGTAATGTCGATGATAAATAGTTTGAATTTGTTTGAGGATCTTTCTAAAATCAATACTAGCAAAATTGTTGGTACTTTCATGTGTTGTGTTTTAAGGACACTGAAGACAGTCTGTGTAAACAGGAAGCCTGTATCAGTAGCTATGATGCATTTTGGTTTTTAGAAAAAAAGATATTTATTACACCATGGAATTTTAAAGATATACTTATCATTGTGCAGTGTTGATGACAATGTCAATCAATTGATGGAAATTTTTTTGCTTGATATGAATATAGGTGGGACCGTTTATCATCACGTGGTGGCAGAATTAGGATGTAACAAAAATATTGCTGTTGTACTGGTAGGTAGCAGTACATTGCTGGCATACAGAGATAAACCACATCAAATTTGTCATGCATTAATGATGAATGATTCTTTGAGTGCTATAATGATGAGGAATTGTCATATCACCGATGAGATTGCAGATATTTTGTCATTTTATTTAAAAAATCATCTAACAATAAAGCATGTAAGATTAAATTGGAACAGGAACAATAATAAAGCACTGTTGCAACTGCTATCGCTATCATGTATTACTGAAGCTTTGAAATCAAGAAATGATTTGATTACAATTGATTTAGATAATAATCACTTGCCAGAAAAGGTGTTGTGTGACTTGGCAGATGCAATTGAAAATAACATTAATCTACAAGAAGTTTCTTTATAACTATCAGATGTTAAACATCTAAATTAATTTTAAGCTCTAATTATTTAACATCAGAAGAAGGAGGACACTTATTGGCAAATGTAATCCAGAATAATACTGATTTAGAAATATTAAATTGGAGCATTAATAATATACATTTGTCTGCAAAGGCAATTTTGGAAGCTTTAAGCAAAGTCTCAAATCTTAGGGTTTTGAGTTTGAATAATACTAATTTGAGTGACAGAGAGATTGATGACTTGGCTAATGCAGTGAAGAGTAATACATTATTAACAGTGTTGTGGTTGAGTAACAATAATTTACAATCATCTGCAATCAGGCTGCTACAAGCTCTGAAGGAACTTTCTCATCTTGTACAACTTGATTTGGATGACAATAACATGTCATATCAAGTAGTAGATGGCATGGCAGAGGTAATCAGAAATAACACACATCTTGAAGTGCTTTGTTTGAGCAACAACAATTTGCAGTCATCTGTCACTGTAGTGTTGTGTGCGTTAAAAGGAATTTCAAAGCTTAAAACACTTAAACTGAGTTGCAATAATATTTCAGGTAAGGTAGCTGAAGATTTGGCAGATGTAATTATTAATAACACTGGTCTAGAAGAATTGTATATAGACGATAACCATTTGCAGTCTTCTGCTGTCACAATTTTACAAGCTTTAAAACAAATTTCCACTCTGAGAGTTCTTCATTTAGGGCGTAACAATATTCCAGAAATAGTGGCAGTAGACCTGGCAGATATGATTCGAAAGAATTCTTATCTAGAAGTGCTATTTTTAAATAACAATAGATTGCAGTCATCAATAACAGTAGTTCTGCAAGCTTTGAAAGACATTTCAAATCTTAAAAAATTAAACTTAAGGAGCAACAATATTTCAGGAACAAATTTGCATGATTTCAAAGATGTATTTCTAAGCAACACTTGCTTAGAAGAAGTTTATTTAGGTAACAATGATTTAAGGTTGTCTGAAATTGTTATTTTGCAATCGCTAAAAGGATTGTCAAGTCTAAGAGCTCTTGATTTGGATAATAGTAATATATCAGAGAAGGCAATGGATCACTTAGCAGCTGTAATCAAGCATAACAGTTTGCTTGAAAAATTGTATTTGAGTGACAATAATTTGCAGTCATCTGCTGCTCTAGTTTTTAAAAGTTTAAAGCAAAATTCTAATCTTAAAATTCTTGATTTTGGTGATAGCAAGATATCTGGAAATGCAATGAAAGATTTAGCAGATGTGATCAAAAACAACACTTACCTAGAAGTACTAAACTTGAGCAATAATAATTTGCAATCATCTGTAGGTGTGATTTTTCAAGCAGTAAAAGAAATTTCAACCATAAAGAAGTTGAATTTGCTTGGAAACAATATGCCTAAGGACGTAGACCAGGACTTGGCAGATGTGGTGACAAATAATGCCAACCTGGAAGCTATAATTTTAGGTAGTAATAATTTACAAGCATCTGCAGTTGTAAAAGTTTTGATGCAGCTTTCTAGTCTTAAGATACTTGATTTAGGTAACAACAATTTGTCAAGAAAGGCATTGCAAGATTTAGCAGATGTAATAAAAAATAATATACAGTTAGAAGTGCTCATCTTGAATAACAATAATTTGCAGCCATCCATTATTTTGATTTTGCAGGCTTTGAAAGGAATTTCTAATCTTCAAAAGTTACATTTGTACTGCACAAATATTCCAGGGATAGCAGCAAATGAATTGGCAGATGTGATCAAGGCTAATCCTTGTTTAAAAGACCTTGATTTAAGTTGCAATAAAAAATTGCAATCATGTATGGTTGTGATTTTACAAGCTTTAATTAAAACATCCAATCTTAAGATTCTTAGTTTAAGTAGAAATAACATGCCAGAAGCAGTTGTCAATTCTTTAGCAGGAGTGATCAAGAATATTCCTTACTTAGAAATACTCTCTTTGGATCATAACACTTTGAAATCATCTGCAAAAGTGATCTTTGATGCTTTAAAAGTAACTTCAAATCTTAGAAAGCTAAATTTAAATTCTAATAAAATGCCAGAGGAAGTGGCATGTGATTTGGTAGATGTGATCAAGCACAACACTTATCTAGAAGAAATTCAGTTGTTAAATAATAATTTACAGTCATCTTCAATGATTTTAAATGCTTTGCAAACAGTTTACAATCTTAAAGTTATAAGTTTAGATGCTAAAGGCATGTCAGCAAAAGAGACAAGTTATTTGGCAGATATTATCAGATGTAATCCTTACTTTGAAAAACTTGAGCTGTTTAGTTTACAGTCATCTATCCTTGTGATTTTGCAAGCTTTAGAGAGAATTACAACACTGAAAGTCCTTACGTTACTGAACTGCTATTTATCTGCAGAAATGAAGGACGAATTAACTGGTATGATGAATAACAACACTTCTTTAGAGAAGGTATGTTTGTGTTACTGTTCAGAACCTTCTGCATTGGTGATGATACAGGCTTTGAAAAGAGTTTCCAGTCTTAAGAAACTTAGCTTAGAAGGTAATAACATGTCAGGAAAGGTGGTAACAGATTTGGCAGATGTGATAAAAAGTAACACTTCTCTAGAAGAAATCTATTTGAATTGTAATGATTTACAATCATCAGTAATAGTAATTTTAGTAGCACTGAAAAGGATTTCCACACTTAAGAAGATAAGTTTACAAAATAATAACATGTCAGGAGAGGTGGTAAATGACTTAGCAGATGTAATTAGAAATAATTCTAATTCTTTAGAAGTGCTTAATTTGGTGAACAATGAATTACAATCATCTATAGTTGTGGTATTACACGCTTTAAAAAGTACTACATGTCTTAAAATGCTGAATTTGGAGAGCAGTCATATGTCAGGAAAAGTGGTTGAAGATTTGGCTAGTGCTATTACAATTAATGCTAGTCTTCGTGTACTTTGTTTAGCCTTCAGTGGTTTAAAATCTTCTGTAGGCATTGTTTTGCAAGCAATGAAAAAGCTTACACAACTTAGAATTCTTACTTTAAGTAATAGTGTGTCAAGACATTTAGTGAATGACTTGGCAGATGTGATAAAGAATAATACTTATCTTGAAATCCTCTCCTTGAGTAGTAACAGTTTGCAATCTTCTGCAGATGTGGTTTTGCAAGCAGTAGAAGGATTGACTAATCTCAAAATGTTAGATATTGGTAATAACAGAATGTCAGGAAAGGCTTTGCATCGCTTATCTCATGTATTTAGAAATAACAGTCTTCTTTGGTTGAAAATTGGTGGCAATGATTTACCCCCTGACTTAACCATTTCATCCCATGCTGGTTCTCAACTGCAATCATTGTTTATTAATGATAGCAATCTTACTATAGCAGCAGAAAGTGGCTTGTTGGCTACTCTACGTCATAATCACACAATATTGGACTTATGGGTAGGTGATAATAACCTACAAAATGGCTTATTGAACATTACTGAGCACTGTAGTATGTTACCAAATGTAGAATCATTAGAATTATCTCACAATACCTGTAGTATATCAGATGTAGCTAATTTGGCATCACACATTAGCAATATTGCTTCTCTCAAGGTACTGATATTTGGTGGCATTATATTAAATAGTAAAGAATATTTTTACATTCGTTTTCTCGCAATTTTTGGCAATATTCCACTGTTGAAGATATCTATAGTATAAGTGAACTTATTGAAGTAGTGACTTCGGAAATGCAGAAGTGTCTGTTGGGTTGTTACATCAAATATATTTGTACTTGTAAATTAAGGTTATTTCTGTTTACTCAATTTACACTGGATTGTTATGTTAATACTTACAAAATTGTGTATGCAATTGAGCAGTGGTTTAAGCGTACTACCACTACAGCTTTATCAGCTGCAAAATCATCACTCCAAAATCTGCTCCAAGTAGAATCAGAAGTTATAGCTTCTACATTGAGCAATTCTATCAAAACACTAGCAGTTTTAGATTTGGAATACAGCAACATTGGAGGAGATGCAGCAACTAAACTGGCAGAAGGAATACAATGTAATAATGTACTGGAACAATTGTGGTTGAGAGGTAATGTTCTGTGTGATAGAGGAGCTGGGCTGATATTAAACTCGTTGCAATCTGTTACAACTTTGAAAGTGCTTGATTTAAGCTTTAACAATATTAGTAGTAAATCATCTGATGATATAGTGGTTGTGATCAAAAGTAATCGTTTACTAGAACAGTTATGGCTAGATGGCAATTATTTACAAACTGCTGGAATTGTAAGGATTACTGTGGCATTACAAAATCATTGTAAATTAAGGTTGCTAAGTTTGTCCAAGAATGGCATTACTGAAGATGCAGGTAAAGCATTGTGTGCAGTTGTCTGCAGTAATGTATCAATTGAAGTTTTAATGCTTGGTAAAAATCGTTTACAATCATCTGGGGTCTATGAACTCTCTAAAGCATGTTACCAAGGATGTTACTATTTGGTTAGACTGATAAAACTGGATTTGTTTGATAACCATATCACTAAAGACTGTGCTAATGGATTAGCAGATATAATTAAGAGTTGCATTAATCTTAAAGAATTATTCCTTGGTGATAATATGTTAGAAACTACTGGAGCACTTACAGTTCTTGAAGCTGTAAAAACTATTTGTACTTTGAGAATATTCACACTTAGCAATAACAGGATTACCAAAGAAGCTGCAAGTAGTATTTGTGATGTTATAAACAAACATTTTAATCTAAATGTTCTTTTGCTTGGAGGTAATGAACTACAAAGTGATGGAGTGAGAATAATAGCAGAAGCAGTAAAGAGCAATGAGGCTCTTCAGTTGTTGGCTGTCTGTGACAACAGAGTCGATGAGCAGACAAAAGATGATATAAAGGTTGTACTTTCTAGCAACCTTGATTTGCATTTGTACATTTAGTTTTGATTATAGTGTGTATCTTAGATTCTTCATATACATGTATTAGATTTAGATTTTGCTATTTAGGATTAATTTTATGCAAGCAGCAACTGAAGGCTATGTATATTCATGGTTATTTCTAACTAGAACTGGTCATGAGATGCTGTATGAACTGTATCTAGTGTTTGTAAAAATTATATTTATGGTGTGCAACACTTAACCATATTTTAAATCGCTAATTATAATAATGTCAAGTTTATCAGTGTCCAAGTAACTGCTTGGAAAGGTTATAATTAGTTTCTTCAGATTGGGTTATGTACACATTCTACAGGTCATATAAGTTTCAACATCATATCGATTAAGTGTATATATTACAATGGTAAGAACATTTATCGTTTCAAATCTACTGTGTGCATTAGCATAATAGTTACACAAAGTTTCTGGCCAAGTAATAGAAGTATAGTGGGTAGTGGGCATTACTCATCTACATTCAACAGTGCTGATGTCTCATCTCTACCCACTAATGTATTGTAGTACCTCGTGAACACAGTGCATGCATATAGGCAGAGAAGCTCATGTAATATATACTGCCAATATTAATGTTGCCACATTAAAGGTGCTAGTTATAATCCCTGCTGCACCTAAGTGAGCTTATTCTGTTAACCAGACACAAAAAATGGATGTCAGCAGTGGCTATATATAGCTAGCTATATAGTTTTTGATACACCTATGCTTGTTTGCATGCACCATGCTGACAATTGCATGTGCCCACATAATATATTACATTATAGTACACATACACACAGCATGCATTACATAGGTTACTATGCAGTAGTTTTGTAACTGTTTCAGTATTTACAAAAGACAAATTAATTTTATGCATTCTTATATAAAGTGCATGTGTACGTCACTCTCAGATGCAAATATTAAGCCAACAGTTTGTATATTGCATCAAACGTATAACCAAGTATTATTAAAAGACATGCAGCTCTATAAGCTAGTGATTTACACTTAGCTTTGGTATATGGCTGTAACTATAGCTATGAGCTTGTAAAAAGTGATTCTCTCTCAGTGTGCTAGGCCAAGTCCACTAGATTTCCTTAGTTCTGAAGGCAAACAGTGGTTGATCAACTGCAATCATAGCTTTGGAACTGTAGCTTTACTACCAACAGCTACCACTGTGCCTGGAAATATTAATAATCTGAATGAAAAACTCTAAAAGTATGTGCATATTATGCCATTATGGTGTGGTTACAAAATACTGTAATTTAAACACTAAAATTGATTCTTCTACGGATATTTGTGCATGAGACTCCCAAAAAATTCTTGTAGTAGTATTATCTTTAAATGTATGGAAACAGATTTTTAGATATGACTATTACGGCTTCAAAAGAGGAGATTTTTATACTAGAAATTTTAGAGAGTTCAATAGCTCATTTAATCAAGTGCTTAAATCAGAAAATTACTTCCTTGCTTTTGGTACAAATATATATAGCTATACTTAAGTAGCAGATGACAAAGTTTAAGAAGTGTAGAACTATAACTGTCACGAGTGTGGGACTAGATCCAAAATTATAGAATTCACATTCTTTAGGTCTAAAGTACATACTAAACTGTGTCTTAAAGTCAGTACTTCTAACTGGAGATGGTGATTTTTAGGTTCCACAAACACATTTGATAGGGGGATAGAAAGCAAGCACAGATCAATGAAAACCAAGATTAACATGTAAAGCCATGGGAATTGGTAGCATGCCCCTTAAACTGCTGGCAGCTATGCTGGCGCAGTGAGATATATATGGTAGACAGGTGAATGGGAATAAGTTTGATTTCAGTCTACACACTGGTCTTATAGAACAGACAGTTGTTCTACCATAAGAGTAGCTGACTGTTCTATTAGAGTATTTTGATTTTTAGCTGCTTTAAGGTAAATCTCTTACTTTCCTAAAGTATAATTTTGGTTATTTCCCTTGCTCTTTCCTTCTTTTCATTGCCCAAGCATGCATACACCTGTATATACTACAGCATATCGATAGCGGTAGCTTGACTAGCTTCCTAGCTTGGTGCACATGTACAATTTTGGAGGGGAGGTGTTTCAACACCCCAAGCACTATCCCTAAATCCGCCCTTGTATGAAAATTGCTACGATTGAGTTGATGTGGAATTAAAACAAAGTGATCAATGATCATGCAAAAAAAAAACGTTATTAGCTACTGAACACACTGCCAAATTTGGACACTACTGTGGAAACCTTTGAAAGTAGCTCTGGATGTGTTCTTTGAATATTGGACACCTGGAAAACTTTCTTATTTTCGGTGAATTATGGTACTTAGCTTAAGGAGACCCTCATGTTTAAGCGCTCAACAATATTTTTCCTAACGCCTTTAAAATATTTAATTAAGTAACTTAATTCAACTTTGGAGCGCTTAGGAATTAGTGGACATGGCTTCTTCAATGATGCTTGAACGTGGTGGCGAGCCTGCACACTACGACAGCTTTCAAAGGGAGATTATACCTTTTACTGATTATTCGTTATGGGAGCGAAAGAAAAGCAGCCACCGTTCTAGTTCAACGACGAAACCCCCTGGCACGCCTACTCGAAGTAGAACGCCTTCTAGAAGCATCTCCAAACATTCTACAACTTCTACGAAAGATTATTTGGTGAAGGTACGCACATAAAGGTAGCACTGAGTCGAGCTGTATACTTTTCATTGATTTTTCATTCAATTCCATGGCAACCATTAGATAACTATTCTAATTACAGCGCGTTTAATCATTATTACCATTTAGAGAAAAGGATGATACTCATTGCATATTGTTATGAAACATATTGTAATGTTTGTACACAGGCTCAGATATGTGTTAAACGGAGATCCATTGAGGAGTACAAAGCTCAGTTGAACATGCTGTATCCTTTGTGTAACTCATGGGGTAACCATGAGCAATTTCATGTATGGTTACAGGAAACAAGCACATGGCTCTGTTTGGGCAGTATGTGAGTGGTCCGTAACTGACATACACAACCTGTTAGAAATCTCTAAAAGCTCTAGTCCTTTTGAAATCTAAATACATTTTTTGTGGAAGCTATATTGGGTACTTCTGCAAAGTGCACTATTTCAAGTGTTTGTGGCCACACAAGTGAGTAGAGCATTCTATGTTATCCAACTATTGTTTATCACTATAATTTCTTTGACTTCGTAAATGCCTGAGTAATATGGAAAGTTTCACAAGACCTTGGAATCTTGTACAACCTGCTAGTACTGTGTAAGCCAGCTCCTTTGAAATTAAGCAAATTCTTGATGGATGTAATCTTACCAAATTTGAATTTTCATGCACTGACTTACAGACCCCTCGGTACATGTCATTGTTATGGTCTCTGTGTGAGTTACCATCACTACATATACAGAGGTCATGTACAATTTTAGTAGGTGAACATCATGGCCATTTTACCTTGACTGGTGTTGTAGTTTATCACTGAATCTATCATTAGCAAGCTGTATTGATAACTCTGAATCAAATGCTGTAAGTTGTGTATAAATCAACTGCAGTGATATTTAGTGTGTTACTGTTGGTTCACAAGTTGAATGGGCAAGTTGTCATTCATAATGCCTAGACTTGTAGAGCATAGTGGAGTTTAATTATTAACTCCAGCATGGCTTAGGTGTTGGAGACTACATGTACATATTAGTGAGCATGTGAATGTGGTTGAAAGACAGCTAAGGGAGACCTTTTGCTGTCACAACCTGCTATGCGTAATAATTGCATTGTGTTCCCTGAGGTACATACAACTTTTTTTTTCAGCCTCAAGTATTTGTGGTGGTGTACAGGCACTTATGCAGTTTTACAATGATGTTATAGAGGGATGCAATCCTATCTATATACTCTATTATTATTATTATGTCAGCAATGTGTTCTTACATATGCAGCACTCCTCTGTCAATGGCTTAATACAGAAGTATCAAAAATTTAAGGTCAGTTATAGCATTAGGTATTTTGTTATGTACTTGTGTACCGAGTTTCTGTTGTTGGTAGGGAGTGATGTCCACATTGAGACACAAGTCACAAGTGGATAGAGAGGAAGCCAGACAAAGCATTTCTGAACTAAGAGAGAAACTGAGCCTACAAACACAAAGTGAGTTACAATGATTACGGTTATTTGTTACTGTACTGTTGTGTTAGAGTTTGAGGAGAAGTTGAGTGATATTGAGAGGAAACACAGGATTGGATCTGAACAGTTGAACGTTCTACTACAGTACAAGGTACTGTGACGATGAGAGTATACAATTTCTTCCCAGTATTTTTATGTACATTAGTCTGTGTACAAATATACAGAGGTGCACTTATTTACAATTTTAGTGTTACTCGTGCGTATTTGTGTGTGTGTGCGTGTGTGTGCATGTATAGTGTAAATAATGTAGCATTAGTTATTCATTCACTAAGGGAGTATGTAGTTGCATAGTAAAACAAAGCATGTTTGGACACTTGGATAGGGAAGATAACGTATGTATGCCGTTAACCAAAGGTTTTTGAAATCTCAATGATAGTTGTACATCTTTACATACGTAGGTGTCTGTGTACATGTAGGATTGAATGTTAAAGTATACAACAGAATAAAGCAAAACTGTTTGTCCAAGTGATTTTTTTTGTTACCAATTGAATCAGCCTATTCACCTATGTAGAAACAAATTCTTGTGTCTCAATGGATGTAGTGCATAAAGAGCTGCTTGCTTGTGTTCAATAGTTGAGGGATATACAGATACAATAGTGGGAAACAGCTATACTGTAAATATAATGTTAAGGAAGTGTTACTCTCAGTGTGTAAGTAACTTTAATAGTAGCTGTTGGTACATGTATATAGTAAGATGGAGTGTGTGTTTTTGTATGATACTGTAGGAAAAGGAGTATCCTCTGAAGGTGATGAAGATAGCACAGCTACATGAGCAGATTGAACAATTAGCGGAAAAGCAGAAGGTGATCTTCACACACATACACATGCATGCACGTGCTCACCTCCTCTTCTTTGCTTCCCACATACAGGTTATACGACCGATATTGTGTTAAAAGAAACGCTACGCACACATGCACACTACACACACGCACGCACACAGAAGCATACACACACCTGCATGACACACACCATACACACACACGCACACACTTGTTTTGACACTATCCATATGGGTCATGTGGTCCTCCACTGCAGTAGAGGAAACAGGAACTTGTAGGCACACTGGTGGATTGCACTTCTTTAGATGGACTTTCAGACCCCCAGCACTCTTCATCCATTGTTGACAATGGTGGCACTGGATCCATGCTGTTCAGAGATCAGTTTGGCCCTTTCTGTTAAACATTTATGTCGTTTCAAGTCTCCAGGCATACTAAAACTTCTACCACAGTCATTACAAAAAAACAAACAAACAAAAAAAACAACAAACAAACAAAAAAAACAGATTGTTCAGGGGCAACACACTAGCTTGGCCAGCATCATGTACTTTTGTGTACAGCTAATCCTCCTCTACTCCTGAATCAGCACTTACATCCCTGACACTGGACTGTTCCTCAATAGGTAGCTGCCTTTCTGCAGTGGACTTGTGATGTGCTTTACCAACCTCTGTTCTAAAATGCTTCCTACAGATTGTACAATGCAGAGTCTGCGTCTGAACTGTCTGTAGATCCTGTTCACACATGCACACGCACACACACACGCACGCACGCACACACACACACATGGATAAGTGTCAACTTTTGGAAGAATGTATTATTATCTTATGTTGTCATGTCACTGAAGTGGTGAATCTGTAAATGTTCCACTGTTACGTACATGGATACTAATCAAGTTCAGGATGGCTTTACCCTACACGGGTAAAGCTTTAAACCACAACCCTACCCAATAAGTTACATATAACAAACCAAAATGTGTTTTGACATTTTTGCAGGGGTTGTATGTACATGTACAGTGCAAATTGACATGTAAATGTTCTATTAGAGTGTTTTATTATGGCAATGTGTATGCTATGTTTCTTTGATAGTATGATTGTGAAGAATTTGAAGTGATGGTACAAGAAGAGAAAGAAAAGTGTCAGAGACAAATGGAAGTGACAAGAGAACTCATCAACACCATTGCTGCTCAGGTACGGTTACTGTTTTGTTTCGTATTTTATGTATGATCACCATTACGTTTTGGCACTTACTTCATGTGAATTGTGTGTTTGTTTATTTCCTGAGATGGAAAATGAAATGTACATTATTTGCTTATGACTAGAATTGTGTTACATTTAACTATTCAAAGCAATTTGAATCATTTAGTTGACGGTTTTCATGGAGACTTGTGTGTATTGAATAGACAATTATGACAATTTTCTGTCCTTTGTACAAGTATACAAGAAATACTTGGCTGTATTAACCGTGTGTTAAGTTAACTATAGAGGTGACATGCATACGTAAATATAATGTGCTCAAAACCTCCGTATGTATGTAAGTTACTTTGGCTGACATGCTGGAAGTATACCTCACTTTCGTAGACCTGCACATGTACTATACTATTTGATTTGAAAAAAAAAGTCTATTTTATCAGTGGTAGTGACTGGATTGTTTCTATGGTGTTTGTGTTGTTATAGTGATATTAATAAGGGTGAGCCCCACACTAGCAAGTCAACAGTGTAATGGACATGTTTACAATAAATTAGGATATAAAGCAGATACCTTACACATGTTTCCAGCATTAAATTAACCATTCTCCTTATATGGTTCATGTGGATCATCGAGCTTCCATACAAGTGCATGTAATGGTTCATTACTGCTTTGCCATATTTGGTGCACAATATGTATGTGTAGTGGTTCATTTCACAGAGGAGTTAATGGTGTAGATTACTGCTTTGCCATATTTGGTATGTACAATGATACTTCAAGAATACACACTCAGGCTCGCCCCACGATGCTGTTAGCATCTGTCTAGTTGTGGGACCAAAAGATATGGCATCAATAATCTAGATGTGGTCATTATAATGGGGTGGTCTAATTAAAGAGGTGACTGCTAAGTAAGGTTTCACAGTAACTTTGTTTCTAGCACTACTTTTAAAAGTGCATACTTGGCTTTAAGTGCTACAGTAGTGAATACTACTAGAGATCATAGCAATAAAAAACACTAAAACAAGAATCTCACCTACACATAATAGTACGCATTTAATTCTACTCCAGTTATACAGTGCTGCTTGCTGGCAAACAAGTTGTCACTTCAGCTACGTAGATACATTCTGCCCCACTTAATATGGGGAACAGTACATGTCAAGTACCTACAATTATGATTGATCCTCTCACTTTGACTATAAGAGGAATGGTATGTTATATTTGTACTACATGATAGTCTTGACAAGGAACTGCCCATGAACCAACGGCTGTGCTAAAATGGGTTAGAAATGGGGCACAAAGAATGATAAAAGTATGCGAATCCACAATGCATGCATTACATTAAAGAGCTCATAACTGAAAAAATCAAACCTGTAACACTTGAGTTACGGGTAGCTAAAGACATTGGTCTCTCAGTTAGTCAATCAGTCAGTTGGTTAACTCAGATAATGGTTAAAAATAATAGACACTTGTTGAAAACATTTCAGATTGCTTTCAAGGCATATCAAGACACACGGTAGTGTGTCATGCGGCCCAAGAAGCCGGCGCGTAACACCCGTGAGTATATTGACAAGAAGAAAGAAAACGCAATTTTCGCACATCCGTAGCTCTGTGCTGCCTTCATGAAACAAGACGATTTTTGCTGTGGACACTCCCTCCACCTTCAGCACTCCACATTCCAAATTTGAGCAAAATCGCTTCAAGCGTTTCCGAGATATGCGACTTCAAAAATTGGCTTAGTTTCTTCGTTTTTTTTTTCTTCTTATTTTTCTTCCTCTTTTCACACAATTACAAAAACTGCTATAAAACGTGAACGCCATATCCGATCGCCTTGAAATTTTGCACACAGAAGGGGGGTATAAAGGCGCATCTCTGTACCAACTTTGGCTGGAATACGATAAACAGGCAAAGAGTTATGAGCGATTATTCACGAAAAATTACACCAATATGTTGTCACGCCTACAGGGTAAACCGCGTATGGGAAGAAGCTGAAAATCGGTGGGTGAATAGGTTAACTATTGAACCTCAAACCTTTTGTGGTTTGAAAGAAATCGAGCTAAAAACCAGGAAGATACAGCGAAAAAACCAACAGTGTGTAACAATTACGCAATTGAGATTAGCTAATAAAAAACGACTGCTTGCCACGCCTACCAGGTAAACCGCTTGGGGTAATGCTTTGAAAATCGCTGTACAGATGGAGTTATCATCTTAGAAAGGCTCTTCAATGGTGTAGAAGAATCAGACTTAAAGCCACGGAGTTATAACACGAAATCCAACTTGGTGTAGCAAGTGCGAGATCGAGATACTCTAATAGAGCAGTCATCCTAATAGAGCAGTCATCCTAATAGAGCAGTCACCCGAAGAGAATTCAAGAGATCAGCTAGAAACAAGTAACCTGTATAGAGATCAGCTACAAACAAGTCACCCTGTAGACAGATCAGCCACAAACAATTCACCCTGTAGAGAGATCAGCTAGAAGAAGTTACCTTGTAGGGAATTCATGCAACTATAGAAAGAGATAATTCAGCTAGAAGAAATCACCTAGTAGAGTTCAGCTACAAAGAAACCACAATGTAGAGAGTTCAGCTACAAACAAATCACCCTGTAGAGAGATCAGATAGAAGAAGTTAACTTGTAGAGAGTTCAGCTACAAAGAAACCATCATGTAGAGAGTTCAGCTGCAAACAAGTCACCTGTAGAGAGTTCAGCTACAAAGAAATCTCCCTGTAGAGAGATCAGCTAGGAGAAGTTTCCTTGTAGAGAGTTCAGTTACAAAGAAACCACCATGTAGAGAATTCGTTTACAAACTAGTGACCCTGTAGAGAGATCAGCTAGAAGAAGTTACCTTGTAAAGAGTTCAGCTACAAAGAAACCATTCTGTAAAGAGCTCAGCTGCAAAAAAAATCACCTGTACAGAATTCCACTACAAACAAGTCACCCTATAGAAAGATCAGCTAGAAGAAGTCACCTTGTAGAGAGTTCAGCTACAAAGAAACCACCATGTAGGGAGTTCAGCTAGAAGAAGTTACCTTGTAGAGAGTTCAGCTACAAAGAAACCATCATAAAGAGAGTTCAGCTGCAAACAAATCTCCCTGTAGAGAGTTCAGTTAGAAGAAGTTAACTTGTAGAGAGTTCAGCTACAAAGAAACCATTCTGTAAAGAGCTCAGCTGCAAACAAATCACCTGTATAGAATTCAGCTACAAACAAATCACCCTGTAGAGAGATCAGCTAGAAGAAATTACCTTGTAGAGAGTTCAGCTACAGTAAAAAGAAACCACCATGTAGAGAGTTCAGCTGTAAAGAAATCACCCTGTAGAAAATTCTGCCACAAACAAATAGCCCTGTAGAAAGATCAGTTAGAAGAAGTTATCTTGTAGAGAGTTCAGCTACAAAGAAACCACCATATAGAGAGTTCAGCTAGAAGAAATTACCTTGTAGAGAGTTCAGCTACAAAGAAACCATCATCTAGATAGTTCAGCTGCAAACAAATCACCTGTAGAGAGTTCAGCTACAAACAAATCTCCCTGTAGAGAGATCAGTTAGAAGACGTTACCTTGTAGAGAGTTCAGCTACAAACAAACCATTCTGTAAAGAGCTCAGTAGCAAAAAAATCACCTGTACAGAATCCTGCTACAAATAAATCACCCTGTAGAGAGAACAGCTAGAAGAAGTTACCTTGAAGAGTGTTCAGTTACAAAGAAACAACCATGGACAGTTCTGTAATAAATATATGTATTATATATATATAATTTGTACATTTACTGATAAAATCAGAAATATTTAAGGTACATCTGCTTCATCTTTTCTTCTTCCTGTGGTAAAGAAAAAAAGATAGGTTTAAAAAGTCCCAAAGCAGGCCATAGGCCGGCTTTGGGGTATACAAATACAAAAAGAAGTGAAATCTAATCCAAAACAGCCAAGCTGTAAAAAAAGTGTGCGGCCCTCAAAAAGGCTATGGTGAAAAAAGATGTGAAATCCAAGGTGGCGGCCAAGAAATGGCTGTGATGGTAGGTTAATGGTAAAAATTTTAATAACGACAATTCAGGTGAATTTTGTGCCAATTGACCAAGCGGCACCAAAATTCACCTGAATTGTTGTTATTAAATTTTTTACCATTAACCTACCATCACAGCCATTTCTTGGCCGCCACCTTGGATTTCACATCTTTTTTCACCATAGCCTTTTTGAGGGCCGCACACTTTTTTTACAGCTTGGCTGTTTTGGATTAGATCAAGACACACGGTAGTGTGTCGTGCGGCTCAAGAAGCCAGCGCGCAACCCCGTGAGTATATTGACAGGAAGAAAGAAAACGCAATTTTCGCACCTCCGTAGCTCTGTGCTGCCTTGATGAAACAAGACAAATTTTGCTGTGTACATTCCCTCCACCTTCAGCACTCCACATTCCAAATTTGAGCGAAATTGCTTCAGGCATTCCTGAGATATGCGACTTCAAAAATTGGCTTAGTTTCTTCGTTTTTTTTTTTTCTTCTTCTTCTTATTTTTCTTCCTCTTTTCGCACACTTACAAAAACTGCTATAAAACGCGAACGCGTTATCCGATTGCCTTGAAATTTGGCACACAGAAGGGGGGTATAAAAGCGCATCTCTGTACCAACTTTGGCTGGAATACCATAAACAGGCAAAGAGTTATGAGCGATTATGCACGAAAAATAACACCAATATGTTGTCACGTCTACAGGGTAAACCGCGTATGGGAAGAAGCTGAAAATCGGTGGGTGAATAGGTTAACTATTGAACCTCAAACCTTTTGTGGTTTGAAAGAAATCGAGCTAAAAACCAGGAAGATACAGTGAAAAAATCAACAGTGTGTAACAATTATGCAATCGAGATTAGCTAATTTATTATTATTATTATTATTATTATTATGCTTGCCACGCCTACCAGATAAACCACTTGGGGTAATGCTTTGAAAATCGCTGTACAGATGGAGTTATCATCTTAGAAAGGCTCTTCAATGGTGTAAAAGAATCAGACTTAAAGCCACGGAGTTATAACACAAAATCCAACTTGGTGTAGCAAGTGCGAGATCGAGATACTCTAATAGAGCAGTCATCCTAATAGAGCAGTCACCCTGAACAGAATTCAAGAGATCAGTTAGAAATCAGTAACCTGTATAAAGATCAGCTACAAACAAATCACCCTGTAGAGAGTTCAGCTACAAACAATTCACCCTGTTCAGACATCAGTTAGAAGAAGTTTTCTTGTAGAGAGTTCAGTTACAAACAAATCACCCTGTTGAAAGATCAGCTAGAAGATGTCACCTTATAGATAGTTCAGTTACAAAGAAACCACCATGTAGAGAATTCAGCTACAAACTAGTGACCCTGTAGATACATCAGCTAGAAGAAGTTACCTTGTAGAGAGTTCAGCTACAAAGAAACCATTGTGTAAAGAGCTCAGCTGCAAACAAATCACCTATACAGAATTCAGCTACAAACAAACCACCCTGTAGAGAGATCAGCTAGAAGAAGTTACATTGTAGAGAGTTCAGCTATAAAGAAACCACCATGTAGAGAATTCAGCTGCAAACAAACACCCTGTAGAGATTTCAGCTACAAACAAATCGCCCTGTAGAAAGATCAGCTAGAAGAAGTTACCTTGTAGGGATTTCAGCTACAAACAAATCACCCTGTAGAGAGTTCAGCTACAAAGAAACCATTCTGTAAAAAGCTCAGCTGCAAACAAATCACTTGTACAGAATTCAGCTACAAACAAATCACCCTGTAGAGAGATCAGTTAGAAGAAATTACCTTGTAGATAGTTCAGCTACAATCAAATCACCCTGTAGAAAGATCAGTTAGAAGAAGTTACCTTGGAGAAAGTTCAGCTACAAAGAAACCATTTTGTAAAGAGCTCAGCTGCAAACAAATCACCTGTACAGAATTCAACTACGAACAAATCACCCTGTAGAGAGATCAGCTATAAGTAGTTACCTTGTAGATAGTTCAGCTACAAACAAATCTCCCTGTAGAGAGATCAGCTAGAAGAAATTACCTTGTAGAGAGTTCAGCTACAAAGAAACCACCATGTAGAGAGTTCAGCTGCAAAGAAATCACCCTGTAGAAAATTCTGCCAGAAACAAATTGCCCTGTAGAAAGATCAGTTAGAAGAAGTTACCTTTTAGAGAGTTCAGCTACAAAGAAACCATTCTGTAAAGAGCTCAGCTGCAAACAAATCACCTATACAGAATTCAGCTACAAATACATCACCCTGTAGAGAGATCAGCTAGAAGAAGTTACCTTGTAGATCGTTCAGCTACAAACAATTCACCCTGTAGAGAGAGCAATTAGAAGAAGTCACCTTGTAGAGTGTTCAGTTACAAAGAAACCACCATGGAGATTTCTGTAATCAATATATGTGACCGGATTTGCGAAAAGGGGTCTTCCACACACATCCAATTCCGTAAACGTTGGAGACCATAACTCAGCGTTCAAGTAACATATTAACCTGAAAATTTCACCATGTATTCAGCTATAGTGGTGCTCACCACTGTCCAAAATTCAAGGCAATAGCTCTTTCCAATCTGAAGTTATCAATTGTCAAAGTTGGCAAATTGGATGTGTGTGGAAGACCCCTTTTCGCAAATCCGGTCACATATGTATTATACAGTATATATAATTTGTACATTTACTGGTAAAATATTTAAAGTACATCTACTTCATCTTTTCTTCTTCCTGTAGTAAAGAAAAAAACATAGGTTAAAAAAGTCCCAAAGCTGGCCATAGGCCGGCTTTGGGGTATACAAATACAAAAAGAAATGAAATCTAATCCAAAACAGCCAAGCTGTAAAAAAAGTGTGCGGCCCTCAGAAAGGCTATGGTGAAAAAAGATGTGAAATCCAAGGTGGCGGCCAAGAAATGGCTGTGATGGTAGGTTAATGGTAAAAATTTTAATAATGACAATTTAGGTAAATTTTGTGAAGCGGCACAAAAATTCACCTGAATTGTTGTTTTTAAAATTTTTACCATTAACCTACCATCACAGCCATTTCTTGGCCGCCACCTTGGATTTCACATCTTTTTTCACAATAGCCTTTCTGAGGGCCGCACACTTTTTTTACAGCTTGGCTGTTTTGGATTAGATATATTTAGCTTGCTGACCATTACCGCCAAGTGATCATGAATGGGATGCAAAGCTGCATCAATATACTATAGATAATTGAAAATTTTTCGTGATCCATACTATTAAGTACTGCTGTACTTGGTGATTGCACATAATATTTTGCTTGTAGCTACTTAGTAGTGGTGGTCTATTTTCTGAATTTTATTGTCATTTGTTGTACTACCTACACAAACAGCCTGAGACCTGATGTATGCTAATAAAAACACGTGAAAACATCAAAAGCTGGGTTGGGTCATCCAGTCACATTTTGTCTGAGTCATCTGGGTCTGACCCACTTTACAGTCTGACCAAGATTGGATCACATGTGAAGCAAATTAATTAGTTGGACCATACGGAAGTGTATAAATGTGTCATAGTCAATCCTTATGCAACCCAGATTCTTTCATGAGCCATGCCCACTTATCGGGATGACTCCATGTCTGCAGCCATACTTGCAGCCACGCTCATTTATCAGTTGTTTTGCAGTCCATACGTAGGTATGCATGCCCATAGCTGCCTGCAGGCTTATGTGGAGCCACACTCACGAATTGATTGTTATTGTACGAGACATGGTGTACCATAGGCCAGTATTTTTTTGTGAGCCACACCCACTTTAACATCAGGAATATGTCATACTGTTTGTAAGTACGGTGCGTTTGGTATGTGCAAAACCACACCCAATTGCAGGAAAGGTATCTTGCTATCTGCAAACTTATGTGAAACCACGCCTACTGAATGATATTGTTAATTATAAACCTTGCTTGGTTAGTTTTTTTATAGCACTTAACATGCTAGTCAAGCATCCAACATGTAGTGCCTCAGAATTCGGATCAAGTCTGGGTCAGTGGTCATCCAGATCAGTAGTAGTGACCCGGTTTCAATGCTGGAACTCATAATTGAACCATCTGATGTACCCTATTCAATTCACAATTTATTATTGCTTGTATTGTGAAATATCAAATTATAGCAGTTCAACTGATGTTTAATGTGTGTAAACAAGTAAAAGATTCTCTGAATGCAGCAAAAAGTATTATGTTTACTTGTTATGATACTTACTGTTGGTTCATGAGTCTATTATTTGTGTAGCATTCAGTATCAAAAATGAAGAGAAGTGTAATGGAGAAAGCTTGGCACAACAAGAGTATGTTAAAGGTATGTGTGAACGTAGGTACATGCCGTCAAGAGTTCATAAATGTGTATATACTGAGGAGAGTGTCCTACTCCTAACCGCATATGGGAGTTGGACGCCCTTCACAGTAGATATTTTATGAACTCTTAATGCCATGTAATACTTGTATTTCTACAGGCTATTGCCATACACAAGGAGAACGTAGCTCATCTTGAGCTTGATATTCATAAACTAAAGGAATGTATTAGGTGAGTGTATTCTGGTTAAGAGTATAAGACTATAAGTTTTATTCCAGAAAGTTGGAGAGGTCTAAAAGTGAATCATTAATATCAGTGTTAAGAAAGTCCAAGTGAGTGTTTTCTGTTTGTATGCTTGTTAGTTTATGGATTGTCTTCAATCCTAGGTGTTTACCAGAAACTGATCTTCATTTTGATATCCCTAAACATAACTGGCCACCAGTATAGAACAGTAGCATTACATTTCAATACAATTAATATATACATGTACATACAGCTGAAATTTATTTAATCTGGTGTTACAAATGAATCCTCATGTAGAAGTAAGTTTGACCTTTAAATAAGGTACAGTGAAACCTCACTTAGTAACCATGCTTATAACCTCATGCAGTGATGTGCTGTCAGGTATGCAAAACCATGTCATAACTATATTTGGTGAGTTATATCCCATCTTGTAGGTCTATGCACGAGCATGCACTGACAAATGGAGTGACTTATAAATAATCAAAATAGGTTGATTTCCTACTACAATAAAGTATATCAAAGGATGTGTTGGACACTGCAAGTAATATAAATACAGGTCATCTATCTATGCCCACCTCCCTAGTTTTATTTCCATGATCTCTAATCGAACCTTAAATTCCTAATTTGGCATTGAACAGAAGGTGGTAACATGTCAAAGTAGCTAGGGATTTTCCCATATAGCTGTATGTTGTAATAGCCACCACCATTCATATTTCTTTTTATTGGTGGAACCGGTGCACTAGTATAATACTCGGCTGTCTATTAATCAGAGGCACAAATAATATAAGTGACTACCAATTTATGCAATGACTACATATTAGGTGTTAATTATTATTATTATTGTTACCGTGTAAAACCTCTAAAACAGTTTAAAAAGTTAATACAGACAATCATACAGGGGTGTGGGATATAAATAGGGTTCAAGTTCTTGTTAAAATCATCAGCATCAATTTCGACTAGTGAGTAACAGCTGTCTTTGTAGAAGATAAAGCATACCAGTAAGCTTTTTACTTAGTCTCAACTGTTTGACTTTAGGGCTACCAGCATAATAATTTTTCCTACAGTATGTTAATACCAGAGGTGGTGGGGGACAACTTTGACAATGAAGTAGCTACATAGTGGAGTGTGAAGCATACAATAGAATGGATATTAATCATGGGCTCATTTGTGGTGGTCTGAGGGCTTGTGCCCAGGAATGTTTTCACATTTTAGAAGTTCTGATAGATGTTTTTGCAAATAAATTAAGTAGCTACGTACTTACGACACTTTAAAGAAATGTAAAAGTGATGGTTTTATTAGCGTGGTTGACTGCTTTATTAGAGTTCTTACAAACTTTATAAAGTCCCCCTATTAACAGCATGCTGTAGAACAATCTTCTTGGCTAAGGATGCTTCCAAACATTGTGCTTTATAAAACAAACTCATGGTATCTTTAAAAATTGCATTCTAGCAATGGTTTAAAGTATACTACTACAGACTCAGGTATTAGACTGCTGAGTAACAGTATATGCAAATCCAAAAATTATAGACCCATTGCAAGTGAATTGCTGCCATAGCAACATCTGCCATCTTGGAGTACAATCCATTGTGCAACCCTGATAGTGTAGGAGAGAGCATGTGGTTAACCTGGTCAACCTTTGCCATAGAATGCAGAAGCAGCTCTATACTTCCTGGGTATTGTTTTACTCTTATAGAAAGCATTCATAGCAATGCTATCAGAGTTGCAAAACGGGTTGTACTCTAAGATGGCGGATGTTGCTATGGCAGCAGCTCACCTGCAAAGGGTATATATGAGTGGGTTCCATTTGTTAGAGATTGTGGTGGTTGAGTGGTGTCTTTGCATCAAAATAAAGAGAGGTTCAGAATTATTGTTGGCTGGTGCCACATCATATCTTAATGGCAAAAGTATGAGAAGACCTAGAACAGCTCTGATCACATTGACAGCTACCACCCAACAAGAGTTTGATGGAAGGAAAAGTTGACAAATCCACATGTACACTTGATCAGCTTTAAATGTTGATCATAAATCTATACACTTTTAAAGGTGCTTTTGGACATTTAAATTTGATGAATCAAATTTAACTGACTTCTCAAATCCATCAACCTTTTCTTTTGTCACTATTTCCTATTGTATGATATGTTTTTTTTTGTAATCACTTTACACCTGTGATGAATTTACAGTGAGCTTATACTTGAGAGAATTGAGCACATTTGCAAAATTCTTCTGCATGAAGCTACGTAGCTACCAAGAAATTACTTACATGTTAATGCAACCTAACACTAATGCATTAGAAATGTCAACTATAATTTATCAAAGTAATTTTTGTATTAATTTTCAAAACATATGGTTAGCTATACATACACCATGGATGCATGCAATTTGAATAATATATAGCAATTTGGGAAAACACGTGTGACAAGCTTTCTAGCACAGTCACCTTAATAGAACACTAATGACTAATAGAGTGTTTAAAGGAACACATAATTATACAGACATGCACTTTCTCTCTCGTTCTTTTATTTCTGTTGAAAATGAAGGGAAAAAAAGCTACAAAGCTGATTTATAGTCTTGTAAATGCAAAAGTGATAGTATCCTGGGGTATATTATAGCTACAAGGGAGATTTCAAATAGTAGTACTGAGTTACAGATGCACTCTAACCACTGAAAAATTTGACATACCATAATATCATGTAGCTATATAGTGAAACTGAGTTACATTTGCATGGCCCCGGCTCTCTAGTGGGTTATGCCTAAATGTGTACAATTGACCAAATAGAATGATGTAATATAAAAATAAGTATGCTAACTACAATTAAGAATAATTGAGAATGCATATCTAATACACCCATGCGTATACACAGGTTAAAAAAACCCATGACCCTATGGAAATGGAAATTTAAAATGCTGAAATTTAAAACTAAGATATCATTTTCTAACAATACAATTCTATAAACCTGTTGAGCGCTTTGTTAGAGTATCTCAGTTTTTAAACTCAGTTTCATTTAAAGAGCTAGGGCTTGTGGACATTCTCTAGATCTTTCTCTGAAGAATGAATGTAAGTTTCATGTCACTATAAATTGTCAAATGAATGTTCTTAATCTTTACTGTTGTGCTGCCAAACTAATTGAAGTGTTTGGTTCCTGCCACTGAGATATGGAAATCTAAAGAGGTTTTTATTAAAATCATCGGGAGCACCTTTATAAGAAAAAGAGTGTTTACAAGGCATGAAAACCTTTCAACAGATATAAAATATTATAAATTATTGTATGGTGATCGTGCAATTCATTCAGCAAAAAAAATGACCAGAAAGGGAACCATATAATTAACTTTTCATGGCCTAATACATATTTAGCTACTTAGTGGTCTATAGCTTCTGGGATTTGAACTCCTATCCCTCTGTACTTCAACTCGAGAATTGCCACAGTACTTAGAATTTTATGTAGTGACAATCACAGACACTGCATTTTTGTGGTGACAATCACTACATAAAGGTGTAGGGAGGATTACTACAAGAAATTAATGAACGTCACTACTTTAAAAAATAGTTAGTATTGTTGCAGAAATTAGTAGTGAAATTTACTACTAATATATTTATATATATATATATATTTTTTTTTTTTACTGTGCAAGCTTTCTTCTTAGAACCACATAATAAACTATACTATTAATAAAGCAGTTAGGTACTTGCGTATTTGTAAGCCATCACATAAAATTACGGCAATCACTTATTGCCATTAACTACTCTAATAGGGAAGTCACTTGTTTGTAGATTATCGTACAAACTATACTGGTTACTACACAAACTACTCTATTGAAGATACTTAATTATAAGTCATCATATAAACTACTTTAATAGAACAGTCACTTGTTTGGTTACCACATAAACTACTCTAATAGAACCAGTCATAGTCATTTGTACCAAACCAGAAACTGTGAGAAAGAGTGTGTCCCAGGCCTAAAAGTGTAAATTCAAAGCTGGTGACTGAGAGATTTACAATCACATCACAACATATAGCCATGTCAACACTGCAGCCATTTCTACTGCCCTTTTGATACTTTTGATTTTGCAACTTTAATACCTGGATTTTTTGAAGGCTACACAGTGAGAAAGGTCTTAGTTTTCTAGTTGTACACACTTTAAGAAATGAACTGTTAGACAAATTCAAAGAATTCATTTCCAAACAGTATACAAAACAGTTTGGATTTAAACTATTTCCAATCAGTACATCTCCAAAACTTTTTTTCTTGCTGAGCTGCACCCTTTTTAACAGCTTGAATGCATAGATATTATGGGTATAGGAAAGGGTACTATAACTTTTTCCCATGTACTGCTATGTCAAAATTAATGTAGAGTACCACATCAGAGTTGTAAAAAAAACAAACAAAAAACAACAACAACAAAAAGCCTGGTCACTTGGTCAAATTTTGGGGAATTGGTAGGACCAGAAACATAATTATAATTAAACCTATATTGTATACCGATGTCATTCTATGTTTTAGCTACTGCAAATTTTCCATACATCTTTTTTCACCAGAGAAGAAGATAATGTCATTTGGCCATGCTTACGATTTTGCAACTTGTTTGTCTTGGTATACTGTGCATTGGAAAAGGCCTTGAACCATGTTCAGCAAGTAGCTACATTGCTTTGCTTTGCTAAGTTAAGTTAAGTTTGGAAGGTGTTTAATAATTATTGGCTTTATCTATGCAGCTTTAATGTTCCACCGTGAGTAGCAAACATACGTATTAGTTTGGTTGTTTTATCTGTGCCGATGTTTCAAGCGCTCTTTGCTGTGTTTTATGTTGGAAGTTTCTTGAGAAACTTTTCTAATCCAATCCATAATCTATCACTGCTTTCTACACCACAAAGACCAAATATAAGTTAATTCAATTGATTTAGGACACTTTGAACCTACTTTAGAAATTCACTCAGTTTATTTATAATCACTTAACTATAATATATTATTACATGTGTTATATTAAGCTCATGTGTTTGCCCATTGTTTTAACATTATTTTAACAAATGTATGGCAGTTCCAACTACACGACATAAAGAATGGTGAATTTAAAATTAATGTAAATAGAATGGAACCTCTCTTGAAAGGACCCTTCCTGTAGAGGGTTTGTACATTTAACTTCCTTAAAAAGGACAGTTTCTGAGGTCCCTATAGACCTTTATCAGTGCAATTTTACCTCTGAAAAAGGACATTCTTCTTATAACAGTAAAAGTTTCATCAATATCAAATTGTCCGTTCTATATATCTCTAACTACTACATGACACTATTAGCTAATTTTGTTCATTTTGACTTGATAATTTAGCAAAATATGCTTAGATGATATGATGCTGTATCATATTATTACTAACACTTTACAGTGACCAGCACTGAAGGTCTGACAGCAACATGATAAATGGCTGCAATGATATTAATGTGAATCATACAGTACAGTAGTAGGGAATGCACTTACTCACAAAAATATTGACCAGAAACCAGCTTTGTAATACCTTCGTGGTGCCTTGGCAGTATAGAATCAAGCCCAAAAGTGTCTTCAGAGCAGCTAAAAAGCTTCCGATAAGTTGCTACGGAATTAAAAAAAATTATTCAATGAAATTTATACTGACTAACTGCCTGCCTGTGCCTGCATAACTCAATAATGATTAAAACTATATATGCTTCATTTTTTCACTGTTAGATATCCTGACAGGTGCCTTTTTGCATGAGCAGTGCTTGTGCATAAATCACTACCAAACAGGACCTAGCTTCGCCCAATCACAAAAATCAATGCTCAAACTAATCTGGCAACTATTTCAACTTTTTATACGGTCGTGGACTTAGACAAGTTTAGCTAGCTACAGTGTCATAGCTATAATAATAGATTTTCACCAGTCATCCCCACATTCCTGATTCCCCAAACAAAAAATCCTAGAATAAACACTGGAGAGTACTTATTTTACACAGTTTCTTAGATTGCTTTCAGAATGGTGAACACACTACTCTCAAAGCTCTCCTCAAATTAATAGCAGAATTTGGAAATTTCTAAGCCAGCATGCTTTCAAAATAGCATATACATGCAACCACTTCAAATTTAATCTCGGAAGACCTGGTTTAAAAAATTTTCTGAAAATGGCGATGATGATGAAAAAATTAAATTTATCCATATATTTTCAATCTCAGATATAATTCCACAATATTTTGGCATTTTTCCTGTTTGTGTGTCCAGCAATTTATAAAGTCCATCTGTTTTGCTTGACTAGTAACCATGGTTGCAGCATAGGACACGTTTAGATTGACATGACTGCTTGTTGATTCATTACATTGTATCATGATCACATCCTATAGCTATTGGTACATAAAGGTGTATATGTTAATCCTGTTTTGTAATTTAGTAATACACCACATGATCCTGCATCATGTCTAAAATAGATTGTCAGTCATTTTCAATATAAGAGATATAGTTACATGGTGAAATTCTCTTTCCTATGCAAGCTTATTCCAAGACACATCTGAATTTCACAGTAGCCTCTTCACTTACCTATCACAAGAGGCTGTAAGCTAGTGATTTAGCTATATATTTGGCTGATGCTAGTTATTCCTGACTAGCTATACTGATTTATTTTGTTGTTATTAATGCTAATAAGTCGTTAGCCCTTGTATTGTTATGTTTGTTGCTAGATAATATGATTTTGTTTTTGTCACGCTCTGGTAGCCATGTTGAGCTATGACTTGTTGGTTTTGCTTTTGTAGTGTTTGAGTATGAAGGAACTGTCCTTGACTGAATAGCTATTCTGAATTAAAATCAATCAATCAATCACTCCAGTGCAGCTGTTTGGTAAACTTAAACTTCACGGTCACATGATACTATGTGGGAATAGATTTGATGTATTCACTCTGCTATGGGGTAAGATTTGACTTGATGATGGTACACTCTGTCTCTGAAGCAATTTTAATAACTACAGTGAATGTTGCAGTGATCTCCTAAACTTTTAGCTACATGCAGTATAAGTGTATACTTTAGGTTTCTTGTATTGTACATTCCTGAAATAATGTTATATGGTTAATTGCATGGACAGGTTAAGTAAAGCATATATTTGATTTGATTTTTTGTTTAAACTCGTGACATTCAGCATAGCCATTCTTCCATGGCAGAGTACGTAAAGCATACAAAGACAAATTAAAAAACAAAGAACACACAGATACAATTAGCTAAAGACAAATAGCTATAAAAGTTATAGACAAGTAAATGCACACACACATTTTAGGGTTTTCAACTCAAAATAGGAAGGTGCTTCCTTTGTTGTTTCTGGAGATTTTCACACAGACTGACCTTTAAGATAAAGCAAACAAGCGCTAAATTGTTATTCATGTGGATTGCTTGTAGCATTGGGTATCAGCACGAGTTAAACATGCAGAAACATACAAAAAGTGGTCACGTGACCAATAATACCATAATAGTTACATTGGTCAGCTTATTCGAATATCATTATATTTTGAGGTGATCCAAGTCACAGTTAGTGCATTTCTTAAGACTTCCATACATCTTGTAATGCTATAGCACATTCTGTATAGCTGTAATGGGATTGTTGGCCACATGACCACTTTTTTGCATTAACAGTTAAAGCTGCACTGATATTGAAAGCAACAGGAAGTTTAACAATTAGCAATTGTTTGTTTTATTTTAAGGTCAGTCTGTGTGAAAATTATCAAGAGTTGAGGCATCATCTTATTTTGCAGCGGAAATCCTATATAAAAGGAATTTTGGTCATGTGACCACTTTTTAGATATTTATATGTATGTAAAAATTATGCTGATATCGAATGCTGCAAACAATCCAATAACAAATTAGCACTTGTTTGCTTTATCTTAAAGGTGAATCTGAGAAAATCACCAGAAACAACAAAACGAAGCACCTTCCTATTTTGAGTCGAAACCCTACCTAGCTAGCTATATGTTCAAAAAAAAAACTCTAGCTACAATAAATCATGAAATCAATTAGTCTAAACAAATAAATAATAGTCAAGGGGAGGGGAGGGGATTTCTTAATTTCTCTAGCCTGTGAGCCCTTTTGGAATTTGGTTTCGGCCATTTGCTCTATCAATTCTATGCTCTATTACTGATCATATACCACAATTAAGAATGGTCTACCCCCTAAGTTAGCTAGGCATCAGCTATTACAACGTTTGTCTGTGACCTTATATCCTCAGATACTAAGCTATGCTCTTTGTACAGAGGATGACTTGGACTTTGGGTGGTAAATTGGGTTTTTGGGTGGTAAAGTGCATGAGTTTTAGTTATAGCGTATAGATGTAGACAGCTTTTTTTGTAGATTAAAAATGAAAAACATAAAAAATAAGGTAACGCCGTAGTCGTAGGTGTGACGTTTTATCACGTAAAAAAATTTCCCCCAAAAAATTTTGGAGCTAGAAGTAGGAGTCTCGTTCGTGGTCTCGTCGAGGGTACAAACTCACAGGAAGTACCGTATTTAGTACAGATAACCGCTCTAGTAAGTATTTGTCAATTGTTTCAAGTTCTACGAAGTCAGTGCATAAATTTCTTGCTTCACTAAACTACACATCTTCTAAAGAATATAATTGTACATGCCAGTGTGTACACACCACACACGCAAAAAAATTACAAAACTCTAGACGTAGTTACATTGAAGCTTATACAGAGCCTCAATCTAACTGGCATTGCTAGACCTCTCAAGTGGTATCGCGTGTCGATAGCGGAAAAAATGTTGTCAGTGTGGTTTTCATTCTGTTCCGTCGTAGAGGCTAGCTATTTATGGTCAACTCTGAATTAGATGTTGACTGAAGATTTAATGCATTCTATGCATGATAATGCTCTGTTGATTACTGTACATTAGTATGGACAATCGGCCAAGCCAAGTGTTGCTCCAACTTGTGCCATATGATGAATACTGTCAATCCTTAAGGCTATTGCTTGTTGATTTGACACATGGGTCAATTAACTATTGCTCCTAGGCATGGAATATATATTTATTTTGAGTACTTGAAATAAAATTATAGTGATCTCATATACTCAGAAAACTTCAAACATTTATTTTTTGTAGTTATGTGGGTATAGTTTAGGTACTATAGTTTATTCATTGTAATAATGACTTTCAATGGATTTTTTATTATAGAGTTGATCACTGCAAGCCCACATTGACTTCATTTGCTCTGTAACTTATTTAGAGATGGCTGAACGTAGTCCAGGTACTGATTCAACGTTTTATGTTCCTAGAGGCACACATTGTGGCAGCAGTCAACCCAGTGGCTTATCAGGTGGTAATGATGACACTAGTAGTTCTGCTAAACATTGTCAAAATGGTTAGTACACACTGTATTCAAGGTTTGGTGATTTTAAGTGAATGGATAAGCATATACATGTGTCTATAATGACACTAAGTAGTCATCTATAGCCTGGCTACTGAGATATGTTACATGTGCATGGGCATGCATAACTTCTTTGATGTTGCAAGTACAGTGTAGCTGGTTCAGTAGGTACGTATGGTACCTGCATCATTGTACAGTTCATGTAAAGCAGCATAATAGTATCCCACAGCACGCAAAAGTATTTCCTATCCTTGTCCTACATGCACTTTGCGTATGTCTTTATATAGGTCTTTTGCAGTTGCGTTTCACTAGCTTGCAGGATTCACAGTCATTTACTTATGCCACTCTACCTGGGGTCAATCTCACACCATTGGATTGGAAGATTTGTTGTGCACCAGATAGTGATCTCCCCAGTGAACATGTTACTTATTACCAATTGACTGATGCAGAGAAATGTTTAGTGGATGTTGTAGAAGAGCAGTGTTATGTAAAATCCGATGTTATTGGCTTGATTATTATTAATTACAATTCCAGTATTTATTTGTCAAAGGAAATGTTTAAAAAGGGGGTACCCAAGAAACCACCAATGTATGTTGTAGCATTGGAAGATGGTGAACAAATCGTAGAGTTTTTCAATACGAAAGTTGATGATGGTGACATGATGGTTAAAGTATTGGTAGATAGTGATGTGGATAGTGTAAATTATGGGCCTGAAGGTATGCAATATATGTAACCACAATGTATATATGTGTATGTGACTGGATTTGTGAAAAACGGTATTCCACACACCTCCAGTTCTATGAATTTGCTAGACCATTACTTTGTGTTCAAGAATAATGTAAATTTTCATCATTCATTAACCCATGTTGGTGTGCACTACTGACCAAATTTCAAGGCAATAACTTTTCCTGAAATTATAAATTGTCAAATTTGGTAAATCAGATGTGTGTGAAAGACCCCTTTTCGCAAATCTGGTCACATATGTCTAAACTTGCTGTATTGTATGTACCCATAAAGGGACTGTTTCCTTTCAGTAAGGCAGTGAGTAATTACTAATCTATTCCATATCCTGTATTCAGTATTTTCAGGATTAATTTCAAATAATATTTTTCTTAAGTAAGTGTTGTTAATTGAATATCAAGCACAGAATAGGTTAAAACTTACATACTACTGTATGATGGGTAATTTTTGATAAGATGTTGTTTAATATTTTGAAGATGCCCTTTCTTTGAAAATAAATTTTCAAGACCTGTCATACTTCGAAATTCCCACAACTAACCATAACTTGCTTTTATGTGATCTAATGTTTTTGCTTGAAAGTATGTTTGCTCACATAATCTTTGAGTTAAGCTCAGAACCAGTATCATTGTTTTAAGTCAAAAGCGACTAAACAGCTACTCCAGAGCGGTTGTTGGCATCTGCTGTTATTCAAGCAGAGATACAATCAAGCTGGCAGCTGATGATAACTTGCTCAACTTGAAACTCCCTTCCAGTGTATAGAAGACAGGGATTATTCCATCAGTTTTTGGCAAGCATACACATAATTTCTGATATGCTTATTTGAATCCACCTAGCTGTTTGAAATATGCACTCTTTAAAATTTAATACAGGTGTACTTTTGAAATTCAGATTTTGCCCCTTTTGTGAAATATTTTAACTTTAAAAATGATCCACTATGATACTGAACCATGCATTTGCATATGTACTTGCAAGCCTTATTAGTATATGTGTGCATGTAATCCAGATGCATTATCTTGAGGTGTCCTACAGACTGTACACGTGTGTGCGTCAGTCAGTCAGTCAGTCAGTTAGTCAGTCAGTCAGTCAGTCAGTCAGTCAGTCAGTCAGTCAGTCAGTCAGTCAGTCAGTCAGTCAGTCATCAGTCAGAGAGTGTGTGTGCACGCACGCAAATATAGCACACTTGGGCAAATACATGCAGTACAGTTATGCGGAGAACTTATTTATGGAATGTTATGTAAACAACACACTGTAAATCGCTAAAACCAACCAAAGTAATCCTATGAGTTCGTTCTACAGCTAGGAATAGTTTGTATACACATTTACTGATCGTTTGATCACGAAGCTTTTTAAACATGACTCCACTAAGCCAGCATGATTGATCACATGCGTAACATTACATTGTAAATCGCTAAAACTAGCCAAACTAATCCTATCAGTTCATTCTACAACTAGAAATAGATTAGTTAAACACTTACTGATATCCTGATCACTGAAAATCGCAGCAGTTTGAGTACTAGAGAAAATTGATCTGAGCCAGATGATCAGGAAGTACAATATAACATATGAAGCACCGCCTTGCTTGTGTGGACGAAAAATACAGCACTTGGGGGTGTGTGTTTCTAGGCAAATACAGCACTCGGTTTTGCCTCGTACTGTATTAGCTGCTCAACACACCCCCTCGTACTGTGTTTTCCGTACACACACACGGCGGTGCTTTAAATTAAGTATAACATATATACTACAGAAGTAGTGCATGTCATTGTATACTAGGGCCCAAACGAACTTGGATTGTCAGGGTTCGAACATTCATCAACCAAAGTTCACGAATCTTTCGAACTTTTAAATGGAGCTGTTTCCTGTTTAAGAATTATAAATCACAGCATATTAAATGTTAAATGCATGTCTCAAAAGTTTGTAACACACATGCAGTTGTACTGACTCAACATTTTTACTGAGAAAACTTGAAATTGAATACCACAAGTAAAGATACTTATGGTTACTAGGTTTTAGATACATTTTACTACTGCTATACAGTTGAGACAAGTGACTGGCACCACATAGAAACCTTAAAATCTCATAGAGGCATGGCCTGTGACCACCACTAAACCATCAACACATGACTTAATTAAATGCCAAATACCATATGTCTGGCTTCTTCCACATCATTATGGAACACAGCAAGATGGATAGCTTAAGGGTGCTCCTGATATTTGAAGCCGTTTAAGTGCCAGCCCAGAAACCACATGCGGCTATTGCATCATAATTGGCATTACTACGCATACTTGTAGTATCCTGTTAAGCGGACATGTTTTGCGCCAGAGAACACGAGGAAGAATGGCATGTTTTTTTGCTTCAGAATCGTCACTGAAGTGTTAGCAAATGATTGTCTGATGGATCAACAGTTACACTAACATGAATTAATCTAAAAGTAAGTGTTATTTAAGGCAACAAGTGTGAACACTTCGCTTGTAGGCAACATGCGTTCGTGCCTTGTTTTCTCGAGTGACAGGGTATGCTGGTAGTTAGTATTGTAATTGTAAGCTGCTTATGTAGGAGACAATGTTACCAGCTGGAATCACAAGGTGTGCCTAGCGTAACCTATCCAAGAGCGACTTGGAGACTCCAGGCGGAGCAAGAAGCTGTTCCTGTGTGTGAAAAAAAGAAAACAGAGCTTTTTTGTGTTTAGAACAGCATTTATGACATGTTATTTTGAAAAGTTGGTGATTGCGGTCAATAGGAATTTGTGTGGTTATTGTATCAATAATGTTGGGTGCACGCAATCTTTGCACATGTTTACTAAAAATAAAACTAGTTTTTGAGTGATAGCCGTGAAGGCTTCAAATTTTGTAGGGAGATTCGCTGATAAATTCTCCAGAGGTCTATGTTTAGATTTTGTCCGTAGTGTTATGGCTTCATGAGTTACAGCACCGAGAACGTGAGGTTTTAAATGGTGTAGCACACTTTTAGTACTAACTTAAGTTCTATGTACACTGTGTACTAATACTAAACATAGAGTTGTGAGTTATAAGCTGAAGTTTGTTCAACGTGGTTTCCAGTGCGCTACTGTGAAAAATGGAGGACTAGTTTCGATTTAAGCGCTTCATAAAGAACTACGCATAGTTATAAAATGGTATAGGCTAGAAGAATTCTGTTTGGTTCGTGTTGAAGAGAAAGAGAAGCACTTCCAACGTAAGTAGCATATGGATTCATTTTATACATTATGTGAGTATAAGCAACAATACAAAAATTGCATGTTGTATGGCTTCAAATAGCCGCGAGCACCCTTAACTGCAGAGGAGGTTGGTCACGCGTCATCATTCATCTCGTGATCTCAAAGGAAGGGTTGAACCAATTCAACCTTCACACCTCTTAATATTCTAAAGGACGGATTGCATATCCATACCAGAGCGTCCCAGTTGCATTACAAGCCTTCTCAGTACAATGCGCTGCTTTCCTAACTGCTAAACAAGCCTTAACACATCATGCACATAGAACAATGCTTGGTTGCATAATTTCGCGTCATAAAATAGGTTATGACGTGACCAACCTCCTCTGGCTTAACTGTATCACCATCTAATTAGTAGCTATAGTTCGAACTGTTCAACCCATGTTCGAATGTTCGTTCGTTCGTTCATTCGAATGAACCTTCGAATTCACTTGAGTTCATTTGGGCCCCATTGTATACATACTTTTATATTCTGAATCCACAAATTGATAATTTAAATTAGCAATTTGTGGATTCAATGAATACAACTAGAGTTGTACCCATTCCCACTTTTTAGGGTAAACCGATATATTTTTACCCTGTTTTACCAATAGTTAACTGATACCCGATTGTAGGTCCCTACAAGTTATACTTGTGTGTACTCCACTAAAAGTAGAGCTAGTAAAGCCAATGCTGTGAAGAAGTTGTACACTTACCTCAACTCAAAGCTGCTAGTCAGACAAGTGGGCTAGAACTCTAACCATTACTGTTTATTATTGTGGTTACCATGAAACATAAACAAATTACCTAAGTACATACCAGAGCCTTTGACGCCAGCCCTCCAGCTACTGAAGCTGAATAGACTAATAATCTGCTGACCACAGCCCATTACAACTGATTTCCGATTATGGTAAAAACAGCTAATTATTGGCTTCTACTGATCACTTATCGTTACAACTCTAGTACATACGTATCAAACAGTACAGTAGTACTGTTTAAGTAGAGATCACTCCAAAAGTGATGCATGCTGCTTAAAAAGCTGCCTTTAATAACAATCATCCTAGAGGCAGCTTACGTGACAAAAATCACCTTTATGGAATAATAGTAGTCTATCTAATGTGAAATGTAGCATTAAAAAGAACACACTTACCAGTGACTGGATATAGAATTTTAAAAGAAGTCTCTAAAACCTGAAATTTTGTCTGCCTTACTCACTTACTGACCATGGTTGCAAGCCTAGAGGCCAAACAAAGTAGTGCACGGCCACCATTTTACGCCACAATAACAAATTCACCAGTGGGATGTGCCTTTTGGGCTTCCAATGAGTATGTTCCCTCTGTGCCTTGTCTTTCCTTTTATCTTCAATCAGGTTGGTTGTCTTCTTCAAGAATTGAAACCATATCATGACATTAATTTTCCGTATCAACACATCATTTCAGCCTTGTTTTCAGCAGCATATTTAGACGCCACAGAATTATTTCAGAGTGGATTTCATAGCGCTTCAGTCCCGGTGCTACTATAAGAGGTACTGTATACTAGCTAGATATCTGCAACTTTGCGATTGGGATCTCGTTCTTGATAGGTTTGCGACCACACCCATCAAATATCCTGGTGGACTAATAGCGATAGAGTATGGTGACCACGCCTCTTAACTATTTACTTAACAGTAAACAAGATGACCTCATCCCTTATTGGTCTAGCTAGCTGCACACCCCTTGGCTGACTCGAGATACTCTAATACAACAGTTGCATTAACAGTCATGTATGATATTCTAATAGAGCAGTCACAAGTTACACTGTAACTAGCTGTGTTACAACAAACGCTAGTATTTAAAAAAAATCTATCTATGGAATAGAATGTAGTGAAACAAGAGATGAATGATGGTATTACAGCATAGCTCAGTGGGAAAGTCCCTACTTTGGCTCATTAGCTATAACAACTCTTTTGTTCAATAAGTAGGGACTTTCCCACCGAGCTATGCTGTAATACCATCATTCAGCTCTTGTTTCACTACTCTTTATTGCCTTCATTTTCAGTTTAATAATTTAAAAAAATACTATAGATGTGTACAATATCAATATATACAGTATATGCAAAATTAGGCCAGCAAATTAAAAAATATAAATATGGGCTTATGGATTGAGTGATTAATAACAGGAATTGATCAAGACACACGGTAGTGTGTCGTGCGGCCCAAGAAGCCGACGCGCCACACCCGTGAGTATATTGACAGGAAGAACGAAAACGTCATTTTCACACCTTTGTATCTCGGTGATTACTTATCTGATTGGAACCAAATTTGTTACACAGTTGCCCGCCAGCCAAGGGAGTCTACATTCCAAATCTGAAGGAAATCGCTCAAGCCATTTCCGAGATACGAGCTGCCAAAGTTTCGTTTTTTTTTCTTCGTTTTTTTTTCTTCTTCGTCTTTTCGCACACTTGCAAAAATTGCTATAACAAGCAAACGCGTACTCCGATCGCCTTGAAATTTGGCACATAGAAAGGGAGTCCAACGGCGAATCCTAGCATCAAATTTGGTACAAATCCGATGAATGGTTCAGGAGTTATGACCGATTATTCGCGTAAAACAAGATCGATTTGTTGTCACGCCTACAGGGTAAACCGCTTCATGGAATGAGTTGAAAATTGCTATGTACATGGAATAACCATCGTAGGAGTGCCTTTTGGTGGTTTGGAAGGAATCGAGATAAAGACCACGGAGATATGACACAAAACCCAACCTGTGTCACAATTACGTGATCGATTTTTATGAATAAAAAAGTATTAGTTTTCACGCCTACTAGGCAAACCGCTTAGAGCAATGAGCTGAAAATCGGTGTATAGCTGGAATAATCTTCATAGAAAGTCCTTGCAGTAGTACAGAAGAATCGGATTACAAACCACTGAGTTATGATTCGAAAGCCAACCCCGTGTAGCAAATGCGAGATCGAGATACTCTAATAGAACAGTCACCCTAATAGAGCATTCGGCTAATTTATTTACTCCATTATAGAATTTTATTACATCACAAGTTATTCTGTAGGGAGTTCAGCTGCAAACAGTTAATCTTATAGACAGTTCAGCAAGAAGACAGTCACCATGCGGAGAGTTAAGCAAATATATCACTATAGAGATTCAGAACATTACAAGTCACACTGAAGAAAGTTCAGCTATAAACAAGTCATGCACTGTGTAGAAAATTCAGCTACAATTAAGTCACTCTCTAGAGAATTCAGTTACACAGAATTCAGCTACACACAAGTCACTGTGGAGAGAGTTCAGCTACAAACAAATTACCCTTTAAAGTGATTAGCTACAAACAAAACACTTTGCAGGGTGTTCAGCTGCAACAAATCAACCTTTAGAGCGATCAGCAATGAACAAATCAACACAAATCTACCTGTAGAGAGATAAGCTAGAAACAAATCAACCTGTAGAGAGTTCAGCTACAAAAAATCACCCTGTAGAGACATCAGCTAGAAACTAGACACAATGTAAGGAGTTCAGCTACAAGCAATCACCCTGTAGAGAGTTCAGCTAAAACAAATCAACCTGCAGAGAGATCAGCTACAAACAAATTACCTTATAGAGAGTTCAGCTACAAACAGATTACCTGTAGAGAGATCGGCTACAAACAAATCAACCTGCAGAGAGATCAGCTACACACAAATCAACTTGTAGAGAGATCAGCTACAAACAAATCGCCCTGTAGAGAGATCAGCTAGAAACTACACACAATGTAAGGAGTTCAGCTACAAATAAATCACCCTGTAGAGAGTTCAGCTAAAACAAATCAACCTGCAGAGAGATCAGCTACAAACAAATCACCTTTTAGACGTTCAGCTACAAACAAATTACCTTGTAGAGAGATCGGCTACAAACAAATCAACCTGCAGAGAGATCAGCTACACACAATTCAACTTGTAGAGAGATCAGCTACAAACAAATCACCCTGTAGAGAGATCAGCTAGAAACTAGACACAATGTAAGGAGTTCAGCTACAAGCAAATCACCGTGTAGAGAGTTCAGCTACTAACAAACCACCTGTAGAGCAATCAGCTAGAAACAAATCACCCTGAAGAGAGGTCAGCTACAAAAAATCACCCTGTAGAGATATCAGCTAGAAACAAATCACCCTGAAGAGAGGTCAGCTACAAAAAATCACCTTGTAGAGAGATCAACTACAAACAAAACATTTTGCAGAGAGTTCAGCTAAAAACAAATCAACCTTTAGAGCGATCAGCAACACACAAATCAACCTGTAGAGAGATCATCTAGAAACAAATCAACCTGCAGAGTGATCAGCTACAAACAAATCAGCTTGTAGAGCGATCAGTTACACACAAATCAACCTGTACAGAGATAAGCTAAAAACAAATCAGAGTTCAGCTAAAACAAATCAATCAGCAGAGAGATTAGCTACATACAAATCACCTTATAGATAGTTCAGCTACAAACAAATTACCTTGTAGAGAGATCGGCTATAAACAAATCACCCTGCAGAGAGATCAGCTACACACAAATTCAACTTGTATAGAGATCAGCTACAAACAAATCACCCTGTAGAGAGATCAGCTAGAAACTACACACAATGTAAGGAGTTCAGCTACAAACAAATCACCCTGTAGAGAGATCAGCTACAAACTAGACATAAAGTAAGGAGTGAAGCTACAAGCAAGTTATCCTGTAGAGAGTTCATCTACAAGCAAATCAACCTGCAGAGCAATCAGCTAGAAACAAATCACCCTGAAGAGAGGTTAGCTACAAAAAATCACCCTGTAGAGAGATCAGCTAGAAACAAATCACCCTGAAGAGAGGTCAGCTACAAAAAAATCACCCTGTAGAGAGATCAGCTAGAAACAAATCACCCTGAAGAGAGGTCAGCTACAAACAAAACACTTTGCAGAGAATTCAGCTACAAACAAATCAGCTTGTAGAGAGATCAGTTACACACAAATCAACCTGTAGAGAGATAAGCTAGAAACAAATCACCCTGTAGAGAGTTCAGCTACAAGCAAAACACCCTGTACAGAATTCAGCAACAAAGAAACCACCATGTAGAGAGTTCAGCTGCAAACAAATCACCTTATAGAGAGTTCAGCTACAAACAAATCACCCTGTAGAGAGATCAGCTAGAAACTAGACACAATGTAAGGAGTTCAGCTACAAGCAAATCACCCTTTAGTGAGTTCAGCTACAAACAAATCAACCTGCAGTGAGATCACCTACAAAAAAGTACCTTGTACAGAGTTCAGCTACAAACAAATTACCCTGTAGAGAGATAGGCTACAAACAAATCAACCTGTAGAAAGATCAGCTACACACAAATCAACTTGTAGAGAGATCAGCTACAAACAAATCACCCTGTAGAAAGATCAGCTAGAAACTAGACACAATGTAAGGAGTTCAGCTACAAGTAAATCACCCTGTAGAGAGTTCAGCTAAAACAAATCAACCTGCAGAGAGATCAGCTACAAACAAATCACTTTATAGACAGTTCAGCTACATAGACAGTTCAGCTACAAACAAATTACCTTGTAGAAAGATCGGCTGCAAATTAATCAATCTGCAGAGAGATCAGCTACACACAAATCAACTTGTAGAGAGATCAGCTACAAACAAATCACCCTGTAGAGAGATCAGCTAGAAACTAGATACAATGCAAGGAGTTTAGCTACAAGCAAAATCACCCTTTAGTGAGTTCAGCTACAAACAAATCAACCTGCAGTGAGATCACCCACAAAAACGCACTTGTACAGAGTTCAGTTACAAACAAATTACCCTGTAGAGAGATCAGGTAGAAGAATTCACCTTGTAGAGAGTTCAGCAACAAAGAAACCACCATGTAGAGAGTTCAGCTGCAAACAAATCACCCAGTAGAAAGATCAGCTAGAAGAAGTTACCTTGTAGAGAGTTCAGTTACAAAGAAACCATCATATAGAGAGTTCAGCTACAAAGAAATTACCCCATAGAGAGTTCAGCTAGAAGAAGTCACCTTGTAAAGAGTTCAGCTACAAAGAAACCATCATGTACAGAGTTCAGCTACAAAGAAACCACCTGTACAGAATTCAACTACGAACAAATCACCCGGTATAGAGATCAGCTAGAAGAAGTTACCTTGTAGATAGTTCAGCTACAACAATTCACCCTGTAGAAAGATCAGCTAGAAGAAGTCACCTTGTAGAGTGTTCAGTTACAAAGAAACCATCATGTAGAGAGTTCAGCTGCAAACAAATCACTCTGTAGAGAGTTCAGCTACAAAGAAACCGCCATGTAGAGAGTTCAGCCTCATACAAACCACCTTGTAGAGAATTCAACTACAACCAATCACCCTGTAGAGAAGAAGTTACCTTGTAGAGAGTTCAGCTACAAAGAAACCATCATGTAGGGAGTTCAGCTACAAAGAAACCACCATGTAGAGAGTTTAGCTGCAAACAAATCACCTGTAGAGAGTTCAGCTAGAAACAAATCACCCAGTAGAGAGATCAGCTGGACGAAGTCACCTTGTAGAGAGTTCAGCTACAAAGAAACCATCATGTAGAGAGTTCAGCTGCAAACAAATCACCCTGCAGAGAGTTCAGCTACAAAAAAATCACCCTGTAGAGAGTTCAGCTAGACGAAGTCACCTTATAGAGAGTTCAGCTACAAAGAAACCATCATGTAGAGAGTTCGGCTACAAAGACATCACCATGTAGAGAGTTTAGCTGCAAACAAATCACCTGTAGAGAGTTCAGCTAGAAACAAAATACCCTGTAGAGAGACCAGCTAGAAGAGGTTACCTTGTAGAGAGTTCAGCTACAAAGAAACCATCCTGTATATAGTTCAGCTACATTTCAAGTCGCCCAGTAGAGAGATCAGCTACAAAAAATATCCTGTGGGGAATAATGGGCATGTAATAAATATATGTATATAATTTGTATAATTACTAATAAAATCAAAAATAATTGAAGTACTAAAATTCTTCTTTAAGTTCTTTTCTTCTTCCTGTAGTAAAGAAAAAAACACATGGGTTAAAAAAGCCCCAAAGCCAGCCATAGGCCGGCTTTGCAGTATACAAATACAAAAAGAAGTGATATCTAATCAAAAACAGCTAAGCTGTAAAAAAAGGTGCGGCCCCCAAAAAGGCCATGGTGAAAAAAGATGTGAAATCCAAGGTGGCGGCCAAGAAATGGCTGTGATGGTAGGTTAATGGTTACATTTTAATAACGACAATTCAGGTGAATTTTGTGCCGCTTGGTCTTGGCACCAAATTCACCTGAATTGTTGTTATTAAAATGTAACCATTAACCTACCATCACAGCCATTTCTTGGCCGCCACCTTGGATTTCACATCTTTTTTCACCATGGCCTTTTTGGGGGCCGCACCTTTTTTTACAGCTTAGCTGTTTTTGATTAGATAGTATTTACATGTAGCACTTTTATAGGTTATAAACCATTCAAAAGAGAGGAAATTGACTGGTAGGAGTTTAGTCATAATATTGAATAGCCATGACTGAGGTAGGGATTAAATGTGCAAAACCTTGACTAGAACTCTGTAATTTTGCACAAGTTTTAGTGAAAAGTCCTGAACTGATATTTATTAATTATATACGTACCATTGGATGCACATCTTCATGGAGAGTAAGAATATCTTTGTTTCATTTCTGTAACACCATGAAGCAAACTTGAGCTTTGTTTGTTTATGTTGCACTAAAATATTGTTGTCTTTTTTAACTTTCCACATTGCTTGTATGCATGTCTGTAGGCTAAAAGCTATACCTACCTAGATGGATTCCTCAGTTTATAGTTAACACAATGAGACAAGTCCCAACTCCATAGCCTGTTGCACTCATGACATAATTATGATACATAGATGAAATATGTACATGCTTGTGGTTTATTTTCCATATGGCCACTGTACAAATCAATAATTTTTCTTTTCTTGCTGCATATTTATAACTCCAAGAGTATTCACCAGATAAGGCTGAAACTTTAACATCCCATTGGTTTTTCCTTCTAGATGACAAAGAGCACTAGTATAGCTGCAGATGTGTTATAGGTAACCTTCGTTGCTTCATTACCTCTTATTTTTATAATTCCTACTATTTTTTCTTATGCTTGTTTGATTTATTTCCCAATAATTTATGACTGGCAAACTATACACTGCATCAAATCACACATATCAGGATGTAGACTGGAGCTATATGAATTTAAATACTTACTCAATGAAGCAGCAACAGCAATTGGGTATAACATAATGAGCATCAAACCTGTAACCATGTGATTGATTAACAGACCAGTACTCTATTGTGTGGCTGTGATGTCTCAATACTAGTGCATAAACGAATGCTAGAGTTGAGCATTCGAATGTTTGAATGAAAAACTGCAAATTATTTGGATGTTTCTAATATTTAAAACCCACAATCACAATTTTTAACATTTAATCTAAGGGGTAAGGCGTATTGTTGTGAGAATTCTATGCACTTACTTGTTGAAATACTCTTTGATATAGACAATAAAGTGAGCGTAAACAGCAGCAAAGTAGTAGTTTTATCACTGTAATCAACCTCACACCTGGCATGCTAGCCATCACATGTAATGTTTTTGGCATGTTTTTGACTTCACATGCACCTGACTATAGAGAACAGGATGTTAGCTAAGTGTAAACAATAGCAAAGAACATGTTAACACCTTGACACCTGCTCTGTACCATTTTCAGCTGCACGTGACGACCTAATTATATACATTGGGTGTCTGCCCATAAGATTCGAATGTTATGAATTTGTATTTGAATGCTCTCAAATGAACAAACATTCGAATTTAGAACATTCGTTTATGTACTACCCAATACATATGTACATGTGCACATGCATGCATGTGTACGTGACCACAAGCACACATGTGCACCAGCACACACATGCACACAAACACACACATGCACACACACCCACGCATACACACGTGTGCACACACACACACACAGACTCTCGCACACACACAAAAAAGCAAAGCAGCACTGGGACACCTGTGTGCTACTCAGGTGCTAGGAGTCAGCGCAGGCAAATCCTCCCGGGGCAGGACTAGTAACTCACCGGACATGTCTGACAGGTGAAGATGTGGGAACCCGAGGTCCCACCTGGACCTTCACCCGCTGTGTGAGAAATGGACAATTGGCTTTTGCTTCCTATGTTAATACCAGGTACCCATTGATGTTACAGCTGCTTCCCCAGGCCACTTGGTTCCCATTTAAACAGCTGGGTAGACCGAAACAATGTGAGTAAAGTTTCTTGCTCAAGGAAACAAAAATAGTTTGACATAACCGAGCATCGAGTGTGTTTGTATGTGTGTGTGTGTGTATGTGAAGCAGCATAGGCAAGTTGCTAGAGTATCCGCCTGGTAATCGAAAGGTTCCCGGATCACATGCATGCATGCATGTATGTACGCATGCATGCACGCACGCACGCACGCACGCACACCCACACACACACACTAGGCCTTAAATTAACGTGTGGTCAATGGACAAAATCCGCACAAATAGCACAATTTCTGCACATAAGTAGTTTTGGGCGGACACACATGTCCTTGCAAAACCAGTAGTGGTACCATAAAAGCTGATGTGTACATGTTTGTTTGCAGTGCTAACAATAACTGTCACTTGGTTGCTAGGAGATACTACATTTTCCCAACCCAAGGATTTGGGTAGTTGGAAAAGGCAGATACGGTCGGACACAGATGCGGACACAGACATGGACATTTTCAAAAAGCATTTTTACATTTATATAACAGTTATTTTTCATACCTAATGCTGTTTTTACAGCAGTCTTTGCTTCCAGACCCAGGCGTCGATCTTGTCATAGCACTTATCCAGTTATAAGCGCACGTGCGAAGGGCTAGACCAGCACTCCACAGCATGCCAAAGACCATATAGTGTTGTACACATGCTCTAAAGCCTAATACAGAGTTATATAGTTGTAGAGATTAGCTTGTATTCCCCATGAAACTTAGCTTAGCATGCAAAATCCACAATCTTACGCCTTTTAGTATAAGGCGCAGGCGCTTATTCCAAGTGTTGAGGGTTTCAAGGACCTGGCCTACGAGATTAGGTTGGAACATACTAGATTAATCTCTATGACTCTGAATTAGATTTCTAGAGTACGTATACAACGCTATATGGTCTTTAGAGTGCTCCATCCTCCGCACATGCACTTATATATGGATAAGTGCTATGACAAGATCGACGCCTGGGCTTGAAAGCAAAGACTGCTATAAAAACAGCGTTAGGTATGAAAAATAGCTGTTATATAAATGTAAAATGCTTTTTGAAAATGTCCCTCTGACCGTATCCGCCTTTTCCAACTACCCCAAGGATTTAACAATGCCACCTCCCCTTTGTGTACTGCTACCACCAGCAGCTGTAATGATCACAGCCTGGTGATATGTTGCAGCTATGTGGTTGTACTTAACTTCAAAGCTTTCAATGGAAACTCCCTATTCCAATTCCAGCAGTGTAAAGTGCTCCTCTAGCTCATGTCTGTACAATGTGACTCTATGTCTGTACATTTGTGAATATGTAAGGACATTTGTCCTCAGCACCTTAAAAATTAAATTAAGGCCTGCACACACACGCGCGCAACCACATAGCTTCATGTTCCATGTGTTAAAATTGCTGTGGAACTTCCCTTGGTGTTTTGCACACCAATTTTTAAAAATTCTTTAATTTGAAATTTGTGAATTATTATATGGATAATATTTATCTAATTCAAAACAGCCAAGCTGTAAAAAAAGAGTGCGGCCCTCATAAAGGCTATGGTGAAAAAAGATGTGAAATCCAAGATGGCGGCCAAGAAATGGCTGTGATGGTAGGTTAATGGTAAAAATTATAATAACGACGATTCAAGTGAATTTGGTGCCGCTTGGTCTTAGCACAAAATTCACCTGAATTGTCGTTATTAAAATTTTTACCATTAACCTACCATCACAGCCATTTCTTGGCCGTCATCTTGGATTTCACATCTTTTTTCACCATAGCCTTTTTGAGGGCCGCACTCTTTTTTTACAGCTTGGCTGTTTTAGATTAGATTTCACTTCTTTTTGTATTTGTATACCTCAAGCTTTTTAAACCTATCTTTTTTTCTTTACCACAGGAAGAAGAAAAAGATGAAGCAGATTTTAAATACTTTAATTCAATTTTATCAGTAAATGTAATATAGTTATTACAGGTCAATTATTCCCTACTGATAACTTGTTTGCAGCTGATCTCTCTACTGGGTAACTTGAAATGTAGCTGAACTCTATACAGAGCGATTTGCTTGTAGATGAACTCTCTACAGGATTCTCTCTACAAGGTGACTTCTTCTAGCTGAACTCTCTACAGACCTTCGACCTTATTTTACGTAAATAATCGGTCAAAACTCCATGAATGTACATCGGATTCCTACCAAAGTTGGTACGGAGATCCGCTTTACTGAGCCTTTAAGTGTGCCAAATTTCAGCCAGATCCTAGCACGTATTCATGTTTTATGGTGGATTTTTCGAAGTGTGTGAAATGAAGATGAAGAAAAAACAAAGAAATTAAAACGAAAGTTTGCTCACTCGTATCTCGGAAATGGCTGGAGCGATAATCTTCAAATTTGGCATGTAGACTCCCCTACCTGGCCGGCACTTCTGTAGAAATTTTGGTTCCAATCAGGTTAGGGATCACAGAGCTACATAGGTATGAAAATTGTGTTTTCATTCTTCCTGTTAATATACTCACAGTGTGGTGTGCCGGCTTCTTGGGCCACATGACACACTATCATGTGTCTTGATTAAGGAAATCTATTGTACAAGTTTTGTCTAGATGATAACTCTTATTTTTGTGCAGTAATAGTACTTTTTTTTTTGTTTGTGAGATGTGTCTGATATCACATATTAATAAAACAGTGTACTGTCGTAACTGATTTTTCAGTATCAACAGACCTACTTGGATACAAAATTGCTTAATGTTTATTTTTGTTTTGTCAGTACCACACACATTCTGTTAGTTAGGGGTGAAGGGTGGGAGGCAGTGGGTGGACTATTACTAGCGCATACAAATCATAGAAGCAATGCTAGAAGGTAGTGGAGCTGAAAACCAGCCTCACTGGAGTTGTTGATACAGGCCAAAACAAAACGCTTGCAACACAAATTGTTTAACTGGTACAATTAATTTAAAAATGAAGCTGTGTGCCTGTGACTGCTTTATTAGAGTATCTTGATCTGCCTACTTGCCTCAAGTGAACTACGTAATAAATTAAGGAGTGTGGTTTGCCATATCTGTTATTCTACAACTAAACCACAGCTGATTGCAGTATATCCGTTGTGGTGTACTCTGATTGTCGAGGGCATGTTCTGATTGTTTAGAAGCTCGTCTGGTATGCTCCTCTAAGGAAAGTGTTGATCAGGAAAATTAACACTTTGGTATGATTTCCTTGCATGAAGAAGAAGTTATGACCATGTAAAGGAAAGGCGAAGTACAGAAGGCAAACACTCTCTTGAATCAGAAAAGGCACATGTCACCAGTGAGTTTGTTATTGTGGCTTATCGTGATTCTATGACAATTTTTAATGGGTTTGATACTGCAGAGATTTTTGTATGGATTCTACCTACTCAGGTCATGTCCTCACATATCCATAAATTATGCATATTTGACAACCATGTACAACAGCAACCTTGGTAGTTTAAACATGGCAGACAAATCTGATGTTGTAATATTTAAAGTTGTGAATGTTGACTTGTTGGCATCTACTCTTTAATATCATGATGTGTATATAGATGTACTGCTTGTTAATTATAGCTTGACAGCTCTATTTCATTAATGACAAACTTCTTATCTAGAATTAGTAATAATGGGTTTTAGCCATACAGATAGACCAATCCTGTTTTAAAGAGACAAGTATCACCCAAGTACTTATGTAGATCATGTTATTCTAATTTTGCAATGTTGTAGTGTCATCTTTTGAGTGCATATGTGATGAATATCGGTATCGTAATGTTTCAATGCTGTCAAGTGTCTTGTGATAATTTGCTCTTATCATATAATAGAGCACTCATTTTAATTTTGGATAAATGAAGTAATTGGGCAATTTTTCTTGTTTTAACATGTACTAAGACTAAGAGAACATGTGAATACTGATGTATATAGTTTGAATACTTTAAAGAAATTTGTTACATCCATATTCAGTGATACACAGCTAGTATGGTAATGGGGAGATTTACAATTTTGCTTTTGAAATATATACAGTAAGATTTCCTTGCTCAGTAGCTACTGTTTAGTGTATCACATTAATATGTTGCTGTTTTATACTTCTGTTATAGGTAAAATCTCTCATGACATTCTGAAAGCACACGAAACTGGGTTTCACCTTCATGAGGAGCTTAAAAGGTTGATGTTGAATAACAGAGAAAGAATTCATATCTTAGGTGCAGCTACTTCCACGTTTCAATTTATATTCTCGTGTTTCCAAAACTATGAGGTTAGCGTATGCTTTTGCACGTAGATAATAGACACCCCTACCTGGTTTGGAAGTATGTCCATACAAACCTATGTGACTATCCACATTTCTTACCTAAAGTTTTGTAGTGCTCTTTTCTATTCTCAAAATAATGATTTTACTTCCTGGGTACATGTATTTGCGAAAACAGCAAGTTTAATTTAAAGGCTGATACTTATTACTTACTAATTAATTAATTAACACTATGTGTACTGGTAAGTGGCTCATGGTATAATTACTCCTGTTTAGCCAAGTATGTATGTAATTCCTGCCTTTAGGCATGAGGCTATTATGCTGCAAAATTTGAGCATTATGCTTTTGAGCAGAGCTAAAAAAATCACCTATTATGCTTTTGAGAATTGCCCATTATTCTCAAAATCATGCCACCATAATTGGCTAATAATGCCAGTTCATTGCTGTATCAGACCATTTTCATTGATGTTTATGCTTCAAATGGTCTTGAATTCTTTAGCTGGTTGCTGTATTAGAGTATTTCGTTCCAATGTGACTGCTTTATTAGAGTAAATAATATTCAGTGACTGCTCTATTAGAGTTTCAGACTGTTCTATTAGAGTATCTCGATTTTTTCTTATGGAATTGTGCAATCTGCAGATTTTCCTACTGTTAAAGTTTTATAATCACCTCAAAATGCTAGCATAATTCCTGATTCCCACACATACCTATTATGCCCAAAATTATGCCAGCGTAATCGCCGCATCCCTACCTGCCTTTCATATAAATCACTCGTACTAACACACATCAGTACATCCATGAGGAATAGGCCTAACTTTATATTTCATAGTGGTACATCAACTACTCACCTGTAAGAAAAACGTGTTTATATAAAATCTAGTTTCTAATACAGTAGGGTGCGAACGTGGATGGATTTGGTATAGGGCTCAAACAAATAGTGGTTTTTACTATTCGAATATTCTTTTTCAGCATTGGTATAGATGAGATATCAATAATCCTGTGGTTGTACAAGATGTTTCTTTAATACAATTTAGAATCAACATGATTTGATCACTTACATCATAGATATGCTTATGTATATAGGATCAAGAATTTCCATGTACTCTACCACTGATGTTATATATTTCCTTTGAAACGAATATTCGAATACTAGAAATGGTATTCGAATATTCGAATATTCTCCGAATATTCGAATAATAGAATATTCGTTTGAGCCCTAATTTGGTAGCACTTAGAAGTTTGCAATCCAGTATGGGGCATCCATTATCTACATAATTATATGCTTTGCACATATATGTATGTATATGTATGCTCTATTTATTCAAATTTGTAAACAGGTGTTAAATCTAGGGCTGCACCGATTCTAGTATTGGTATTTGTATCAGGCCAATACTGCTGTTTTCATGAAGTATTGGAATCGGCCATCATATTGTTGCAGATACTGATTCTTATCATGTGCGAGAATAAAATAACGTTCGTTTGTACTTGCTTATTTTACTAGCATGGTGGACGCCTAAAAGCATCAAGTATAACACTATAGCTAACTACCAGCAAAATTACTGATCTATGCATGCTGAAAGTTATACGTGTGAAAATGCTTTACTGAGAAAAAATTGATATACTCTAATAGAACAGTCAATAACTCTAATAGAACAATCAGGTAGAAGTGACTGTTTCAGTATTAGAATATTATCTACACTTCTCCAGAAGAATACTAGAATATCCTCTGTTTTGCATTTCAGTGACTTCCTTCTTTGTGAATCTTGATTGGCCACTTCATTATAAACATAAACCATAGTGAAAACGTGTACAAGAATACCATGAAATGCACTATTTAATAATTGTGCGCACTATGAAGTATTTACTTTAATGTACTTGGTATCGGTACTTGTACTTGCAGATACTTCCCAGCTGAGTACTTGGTATTTGAAGTATCGATAAAAAGTGGAATCGGTGCAGCACTAGTTAAATCCTTTAAATACATAGTTCCACACTGTAATGTTATTTTATCATTCTTTCAATTTGCCTGTTACTGTATCTAGCTACCCTGTAACACTATCAATAGATGCAACACACTTCTATTATATAGCTTGTGTTATAGGTGGATCTAGGAGACACTGTTGGGGGTAGGGCATAGGAGACCTGAGGGCTGGTAAGAAGTTTTAGGATAAGAAAGTGTTTATTCCAATAAGAAAGGAGTAAACTAGTTTCTTTAAGTAGCTCAATGCATGAAGCATGCTTACATTCTATGCACATATGCTCAGCTAGATCATCAAGGGGTGTTTAATTAAGGGCATGGTTGTCATGAGTGCAGCTAGGCATGGTCGTCATGCTTGATATATATAAACAAATACAAGGAATTTTAAGTTCGATTAAAGATCAAAGAAATAAAAAGCAGTGAAACAAAGGAGGTTGCCTACACCTGAAGATATACTAGTAGACAATTAATCCCTGATTCAGTCATGATTTCATTGATCCCTAATCTTCCTAGTACTTGTATGTTTACTTTTATTATGACTAGTGAAGCCGTGCATATCGCATTAGAAGATGGAATGGTGCCAGTTCATCTGAACATGCACCCCAACTATCAATTACTGAAATAGTAAAGTGGCCATTATACTTAATTTTCAGCTACATATGTGTTCAGCCTGTTTAACAGTATTACAAATAGAGAACACTTTGAGAAGGATCTCTGCAATCAATCCAGTCACAATGCAAACTTGAATGATTCCAATTGCAAATGTTGGGAAGTCATCATGCAGCACTACCGCGAATTGACATCTTGCGCTGTCAGCAAAGGTAAACGAGCATGGTTGCCAGGATATAGGATACAGGTAATTCCATGAAACATGCATTGTCCTCCCAATACACCAAAAAGCTGTCTGTAACACCAGGAACAGTCAGCAAGCTTGAAGTATTTTCAGAACATTGCTTACCCGCCACATCCTTTTTAGAAGAATTACACACTGCTCTTTCAGTTGTCATCTTGGTGTTTACAAGCTGCAAACCAAGAGCTGTAAAAGATTCACCTCACTTTCGAAAATCGCTTGTCATAGATTCAGTAAAACATCGTTTTTGTATTTATGACGTGTTGTTATAATTATTATTATAATGCGCTGATTCACGAGTGTAGTTGCTAAAATCGATGGTGACCTGCCCTTCGTGTGGTGAAACAGGGTAGGTCTGTTAGTGGATACAATGCGGACACGAAGAAGGTGCAGTTAATGGTAAGGACGAAAAAGCCTTATGGGATGGGTGGCCTATTCCTTGAAAGGGTTTTGCACGAACTGTTAATTTTCGTTGGGAGTTGAGGCGTTTTCTCTGTTAAATGTTTAACATTCTCCAGCTTTTGAATGAAGGCTATCTCTGTTGAGCCCATATAGGAAGAGCGAAACGCTTCGTCCTGCATGTCTGGTTCGAGCGCTCGTGTTTGAATAGGTAAGAAAATCGCTTTTCGAACCAACCCCCATCTCTTGTTGGTCTCATCGCTTAATGTTAATGGATATACTCTAATAACAGAAACAGTATTAATGAGCAAGGGCTATTTTTGTAGGGTGCAAGCAAAATGGAAAAGCTTAAACGTTTCGCACCGTTTACGTTTCGAAATTGTTTTTGTTCCTGGGTTTTCCGTTGCACGCAATGCAAACGTGAACTTTTTTTTGTCCGCTACTGTATACAGGATAAGTCACTGAAAGAAGCAAGGTGAAAACTGGTTTGTAGTGGAGTAATTATTAGCATGCAAGCAAATTGTGGTTTGAAGGAAATCAGGATAATAGCCATGTAGCTGTGACACAAAAGCCAAACATCAGGTTTGATCAAGTTTTGCAAATAAAAAATGATTATATTTGTCACACCAGGAGTGCTATGGACAAGGGACCATACACTACCAATACAACGGGCAAAAATTATCCAGTGTTACTATGCATATCATTAGTTACATCTTCCTTATGCACAAAAAGGTTGTGCAGAATGAGCTGCCACTTCATCATATTCTGTGAAGGCAGCCTAGCTGGCTTCGATAGACGGCCAAGTTGAAGAGTAGCTATGTATACAATGGTCAAGTGAAGCAATTTCACATCGCTTGTGAATACAGAAAGCTATACCCTGTTATGTCTGTGCTACTATTCTCCTGTCATGCCATTTGACTTCATTTCCATAGCTTCATTTCAATGATGATGGTAACATGACATACATGTGTCTCCGTATAATGCCCTAATAAGGAATTTTATAAAGTTACTTTTAATAGCACATGGCAGCCATGTTTGCGAATTACAGAGTTACTTTCTCCCTTGTCTTGATGCAGTCCTGGTCTCACCTACCAGGAAAATAGTTGAAGGGAATGAGCTAAAGGATTAGTAACCCCAGTACAGTGGTTTTGAAGAAACTGGATTCAAAATCATTGAATTATGTGCAAAACCCACATGTACAGGATCTATAGAAAGTACATGATCATGATACTCTAATAGTGCAGTCACCCTAATAGAACATTCGGTTAGTTTATAGATCATATATATAGCTCACAGAGTATTAATATATTTAGTGTTGTGTAAAGTTGTTATTAAACATAATATATAATATATACGCATAATTAAAAACATAAATTTTCTTCCTGTTGTTTCTGTAGAAAAGAAATAACAAGACAAGTAAAAAGCAAACCTCAAAGCCATAAGCTGGTTTAGGGCTTCCAAATACAAAAGAAGTAATATCTAATATCTATGCCAAACTGTGAAAAGGGGTGTGCACCCTAGCTAAAACAAACAGGGCGAAAAAAAGTTCTAAAATCAAAGGTAGCAGCCAAGAAATGGCTACAGTGATGTTAGTGCCTTAAATGTGACAGGATTGCCATGTCATTATTGACATAATTACCATCATGGCAGCCATTTTAGCTGCCACCTTTGATTTCATGTTTTTTTTAAGGTTATGGGTTAGGCGCTTAATAATAGGTTATTATTTTTTGAGGCGCGATGATGGATGGTGCAATATTAGCACGAAACTCAAGCAGGTGTTAGTGAGAAGGTTGTTAATTTCAAAGCGTTGTATAGCCACGTGATAATAGCGGAGGAATCATACAAAGTGAGTGTTAATAATTTACTGCGGAAGATGGTCAAGCGTAAAATTAAGTCCCCGTAATCCAGCGTTTAGCGCTACAGCTTAATGTGGTTATTATTCATCAAAAATAGCAGCTGTCAGCCAATTAGTACTAATTTTTTAGGGCAGTATAAATGGGTGGTTATATTATCTAGGTCCTGTCGTGGAGACTTTGTGGGAAAACTGACTAGAGGCTGGTTAGTTATCGTATCTTTCAAGGATAATGGTGATTAGTTCTGCTACGGAAATACCGCGAGTCCACTACAGTGCTGTTATAATCAGATAGCAACTCAATTCGTTCGTGAGGACCTAGAAATCACTAAGTAATAGTTTATTAATGCTAAATATCACGATGTGGCTTCCCATGAAACCTGGTTTTTGATGAATAGCAATCAACAGTTTCACTGTTTAGTGCCTGCATTTCTGTACAAGTACTTCCCTTGTTGAGTGTATCACCGCTTATGGTATTACTTGTACGTTAATATTCCACATAATTTTAGTGAGTTCTTCCATGCAAAACAGTTAAAACAGAACTATAAACAAAGTGCCTGCAAAATTAGTTATCTGGTAACCCATAACCTTAAACTAGGCATGCGCTCCGTAGTTGGCCAAACGCTGGACGTGCATGTGATATCTGTATTTTTTTGGAACAGTGTGTGTGTCTGTCTGTCCTTCAGCTCACCTGAACTATCAGTGTTTGAGAAATGAATACTGTGTATATAAACGTTGTATTAGACTTTCAGGCAGGTAAGCTTCATGCTAAGGTTCAAAATACGTGGGTTTCAGAAGACACTATGAAAACCTTTTCTAGTGAGTGCACTATGAACATTGTAATAACTGAAAACTGCATAGCAGGTGTTGCAGGCTACCAAAAGTGGTATGTTCCTTCAAGTTAAAAGGGGGTATGTCCCTTCCACAAGTGTACGAAAATAAAGAGCTAACTAATGACTTTGTTTAGTGAAGTTGCATTAGAAAACACAATAGACAAGCTATAAAACAGTTACAAAGATACTTCTATTAGTGTAAGGTGAGTTGCACTCCTGTAGCAATGAAATAAAGTGGTAATTGATAAATTATTGATGAATTATGATATATGTAGAATTACAGTTTTAATGAATGTTACAAATTAAATGCTGTTGCAAACTTAATTGTACTATAAGTGTTTGGTTGGTTAGTTAAAAGAATATTTTCAAGGCATACTGTAATATTATTGTTTGTGGTCATTTCTGTAGGCTCAACCAAAGAGAGACTCACACAATAAAACCATCACAAAGTTGCTTGATAACTTTAAGGATGGGATGTTTCCTAAAGATTTTTTATTTTATCTTCTTGTAGCTTACCGTCTTGCATTGTAAGTGTTTGTATGTTTCTGTTGATGTCCATATAAGTATGTATTAGGGTGGAATAAATATACAAACACATCCTCTGAAGCTTCTTTTGAAGATGTTACCAAAGCTTTGAAGCTTTGTTACAAATGTCATGTCAACAATTAATGAACACAATTGATGATAATTAGGATGTACCAAACTCCTACATGTTATAACTCCAGTATAACCATTGTTTAGACTATAACTACACCTGAGAATACGTAAATGACAGCTTCCACAAGGAGTGGGAATACTTGTGCAACTAGTTAACTTGTTAGTATCCATGATAACGAAGCTATGGTGGGGTGAAGCAGCATTCGACTGATATAAAACTGAACGAAGCTTCGAAGCTTTGAACTGTTTGTCTCAACCCTAGTACTACGTATTTTATTTAAATTGGGTATCAATTATTTGTTTGTGTATGTATATGAATTGTATTCACACATTAAAAATAGTATGTATGTACATGTACTTAGGTTATCATCATTATTTAATTGGGATTTAGAAGTGTTCAAAAATGCGAGGACTCAAAACTATTGCATGCTGTAGAAGGAAATTTTCTTTGTACTTTCACCATAGAATTGAATAACTCTAATAAAGCAGTCAGTACTTTTAATAAAACAGTCAATGTTTGCATTTTCTTATATGTTGTAGTTGAATCATGGCTTCTTCGGTATATTGCACTTATAATACGACTCTTGATCTTGGCGGTTGGAAGTTTACTATTAATAAATCTCATGCTCTTTGGGATTGGGGTTTATCAATGGTAAACTTCCTTCAACCTCAGGATTGGGTTGTAATATACCTCGTAGCCATGGTTTATACGTACATGTACAGTACTATAAATTGTTTAACCAACAGTTAAACAGTGTTAACTAGAAGATGATACCTTACTGGTTTTCTTTAGCAGCTACGTAATTTTATCAGTATGTAATTTTGTCCTCAATACTAGGCTAAGCAAACTGATTGTTACAGCTTAAACATTTGGATCCTGTTGGGTGGGCAGATGGGCAATTTGAATTATTGAGAAGTGCACTTACCTTAGCAACGTTTACTATCACTAGTAAAAAAGTTTGCTGTTTTTTCCATAAAGGTCCTTTTCCCATGTTTGAGACGTTTCTGCTGTATCAGTTCTCTCTACCCCTGCCACAATGTATGATGCCTCAACAGTTCAGATGAATAGTGTAGAAAGTTGTGCATATTCTTTAAAGTAGCAACACACCCTCTTCCAACCTGCTTCAATCCACTCACTCAAACAAATGAAGCGATGCTATAAATGCAGGTACATTTTGCCCTGGGCATGTTTGCACTTTAATACTATCAACAGTGTGTGAGAGCCCTTCCTCCTCCTCTGTATGTATGCATGTATGTAGCATTCAGTCTTTCCCTCCACACTACAAGCCACAATACTGCATGCTGTTGGCCATGCTGGCAGACTAGCATTGTGTCTGGAGGGACATCTAAATGGCAAGTGTGCCTGGCCCTTAAGGGAATGCTCATCAGTTAAGCATTAGGATTTTGGTTTTGTGGCATGCTTGTGTAAAGATTATCGGGGCCCAACTGATGGCGCACTTGCCTGGAAAGTATTGAGCTCTGTGTGGGAACACTCACCAGTAAAGTATCACGGCTTCAGTTGCCTAGGAAATTTGCTGTGGGGCATGTTTGTCAGAAGTGTATTAAACTCTGTGTAGCATTCATCCCAGCAAAGGTAGTAGGACCTCAGTTGTGTAGCACATGATCATTGGGACAGTGCATGGCACTCTGGGAGCCAGATGTGTCCTTTTCCAACATACGCAATGGATGTAGTTGTTACATGGCTGTAATTGGGTTCTTTTAAAGGGGGAGGTGATAGCAAGCAGTGGCAACACTGTGTTCATCACTCATTGTCATGGTCGTTCCCCTTCAGGATTTCCTACACTGTCATGGTTGTTGCTGTTGCTGTATCACTTACTGGCTCTATAGGTCCCTCGGTGATGTCATCAGGGATACCGGGAGTCCAGCTCCAAGTGCCAGCCCAGCCAGCTACAGCAGTGGTATTTTGCCATTTTCTTGCTGGTTAGTGGACAAGACACAATGGTAACAGTTTGTCAACTTGCTGACCTACTAAAAGCTCAGAGCCCACTGGAGTAGTAATTTTTAATGGTGAAGGCTGATCACCAATAAAGAGTTTGCACCGTCTAGGACATCATCACTTGGACCCAGTTATTTTCAATCTTCTCAACAGTACTTCTTTCCTCTGATGATATCATCAAAGAAGAAGCTTCTGGCCTAGCTACTCACTCTCATCTAATTGTGCAACTGTTTCAGGATCTCAGTGGCTAATGTATGACCAAACTTTTATGAGTGGCTGGCTGCAAAAATTGTCAGGCAATGGGGAGAGCGTAATTTATGGTCATTGTCTAGCAACCTAGCAACCTTCTCAACCATCTGCACCTCAGTCAGCAGGCAAACAAAGACAAAATAGGGGTATAATAGGTGTTTCTGATGGAATGACAGTGCTCAGTATAACAGCAACTCATGCCACCATGTCCACCATTGCAGATATTATGGAGGGGTACACTGGGCCATTTATTGTCCCATCAACCCAAATCATCGTAGGGCATAACTGCAGTCAGTGGTTACTTTGCTGCAGGCCAGTGGGGATGTATATTATTGCTCAACATATATTTATTTATTATAACATGTTAGGCTATTATCATACCCAAACTATATAGTCCCAGGATCCAGAAGAAATGGATATCTGGACACAAGGATGAACTGTACTAGAGCATTGAGATTCCAATCCTCTCTGTAGTAAGCAAGTACCACTGCACAATATTAGCTTGTGCTGCCAGGTTCAGGCTAACATTGTGATTAGGATGGGATCCAATGGACTGAGTGACATAAAATTATCATAGAAATGGTCTGCGTGGGGTGGATGATCTTTGTGGCAAACTGTAGGGCCTATAACTCGTGTTTGGTAATGGTTCTGAGGAGCATACATTGAGACAGTTGGCAAGTAAGTTGGGCTGTATAACTAGCCATTGAAGAGTGTTGACTATTGCAGTGAAGACTTTGGGGCTGAACAAAGGCTAAATAGAAATGTGCAGTCAACGCAGCAACCCTCATTTCACATTATACCAAGGGGTTGCTGGTCCTCAGGATGGACTGGAACCATCCTGTATGCTTCTTTTATGTCAGCTTTGACCAAGGGGACCCCTATCGAATGTGAATCTAGGTGGTCTACTTATGTGTAGGAAAGCTCCTGTGAAATACCACAATTGACACACTAAGTCCACTATCAGCCAGCTTATTCTTCTCGGGTACTACTCCAAGTGGACTGATGTGGACACCAGGTAAATCGTAAAAACATGGAAATTTCCACATTCTCATCAATGCTACTACTCATTCTACGCATTCTGATATTATTTAGCATTTGGAGGAATGAAGGTTGCATGTTGCTGGTCAAAGGAGTTGCTTCTGAAGTCATGGGTAATCCTATCCTTTGTAAATACAATCTAAGAAGTCCTTGTTTGGGTGTAACTGCAAGCTGTGGTTCCATTGGTACAGAGCCGCCGGGCCCCAGCCTGAAAGGGGACCCAGGAGGCAGCCCCTTGAATATCTGTTTAAAAGATCAATATACTGCAATAGAGCAGTCAAATCTAGATACTCTAATAGAGCAGTCACAGTATTCTTCAGAGGAGCAGTGTAACGAGCTTATAAATAAGGAGATATGGTTAGTGAGGGGTAGCTATTGTCATTGTGTTGTGATTCAGAATGGAAACCTCCTTGCCCTTGGGGCCCTACCTTAACTCTTTGCCCTGGGCCCCTTAATTTCTCTGGACGACCCTGCATTGGTATAGAATTAAAGGGGGATTATGTTTCAAAGGACAATGACCATGTTGTCTGTAGTAACAAAGGAATTGAAAACCAAGTAGGTGATCCACGTCACAATGGTTCCACTTAAATGGTTAGTGCACTTACAATTGTTGCCTACTGTCTTTAAGGAGCTCATTTCAGTTGTGATTGTGGCTGCAATATTTAGCTAGGTTGAGTGGTTCAGTTCTCAGTAGATAATTAACAGTAGTCCACGTACGCAACTCGACCTCCAGTAAGGATCCTCATCTTGTGCTAGTACTAGTGTTCCTAGCTTCCTGCTTTGAGTTCTGGTGTTCGTATTGGAACATACAGAGGGGGCAGCCAACTGTTTAACTGATATTAGCTTTTTCTTACCAAGCTTTCTCTCACAGGTTCCAAACGCCGAGCTTCACCAGCAGCCACAGATCCCAGTTCCTCTCATATACCTCCCAGGCAGTACTCATATGGATTGAACATCCACAGACCAGATCTGGTAGTACTTTGAAGCAGCTCTGACATCATCTACACATAAGACCTACAAGACAGCTAAGAAGAAATATTTAATGTTTTGTTGTAACTTTTCCTTACCTACGTACCACTGAAAATATTCTGTGGTATTTCACTTCATGGTCTAGGTAAGAAGGACTATCACATTCCACCATTTGCATTCATTTATGTGATGTTCGTCAGCTACATTTACCTGTTGTATTTGCAGACACACAAATGGATTGCATGCCACATCTCAGACAGGTACTGAATGCTATTATAAAGTACAGGCAGCCAGTAAAAAACCTAGATCAATCACTCCCTCAGTTTCCACAAACTCAGAAGAGTATGGATAAATGACCATCCATCCTTCAAAAATGCCATGTTATGGACAACTATCTTCTTTGTATTCTGCAGGTCTGGCTAAGTTACAGTGCAATTATCATCCAAATATGATTATCATGTCCATTTATCCTTCTCTGACCTAGCTGTTGATAATGCCATGACTGCAAGTGTTATCTCTACAAGTATAAGGAAAAATTAAGAATTTTAGGTTCAATTAGGGATCATCAAAAAAAAGTAGGGAAACAAGGGAGGTTGTCTATACTAGTGGATGTTAGTATCTCCTTGTTTCCCTACATTTTTTTCATGATTCCCAATTGAACTTAAAATTCTTAATTTTCCTTACCCTTGTTTGTTTAGTAGACATCCTGATTCAGCTGCAAGAAACAGAAGACTACGACATCTCTGGTGCTTCCATCATTTCAATCCTTTTGGTGCACATGTTTTTCTGTCTTCACCAATACAATGGGTAAAACCATAGATAATAGAGTAAAAGGGATACGCAAGCGATTTCCAGTTTGATTTCCGTTATGCGTGACTTGAAAGGACAAGATAGTTACGTGTTCAAGCATGGGAATTAGTGTTCTAAGCAGCATAAATAGTAATCCAACAGACTACAGCAAGTATTTAGGACTTTGTGAGAGATTTTGGTGAGAGAATTCAGAACGTAGGTTTTGTAACAAAGCGTATCGCGTTAACCATGATTGTTACATGCTGTCATACTTTCGCTCATAGTACCTCCATGCCTTGTCCATACTGCTTCTTTTATAGCCAGTTCCACTTTTGAATCTTGTGGTAAGCTAGGCGTGTCACCAACATAGTCTTTTGCCACTGCGTTGTACTGCAAGGTGGTTTAAACTTTTGGTAAAAAATGGAAGATACTTAGTCGTTTCTTCAAGCAACAGTTCCTGTTTTGCACTGATATTTCCTCTTGTTCCCTCTGTTAAATGGTAAGGAATAGGTTTATCACAGTTAAAAGAATAGAATGTATTTATGAAGAAAGTAAAGTGGTTTAAAGTAATCTTTGGGCCGTTTTTTTCACTTTCAAGCTCCTTTAATTTTACGCATAACTTCCTTGAGGGTTGGTACCATCCTAGTTCCCTCGATCACTTACTTGAGTTCATTGCAGCGAAGTTTCACAGTTGTTGGTTGCAAAATTCTGTCATTACAACAATTTGTTTCTCTTTGATACAAGCGCACCAAGCGTAACGAGCATGTTCATGACGTAATACGTGGAATTCCAATGGAAATGTACATATTTTGTGACGTCACGTTATTGCGTTTCCTATCCCTTTTAAGTACTCTATTATCTATGGTAAAACAGTGTTAACTGATACCTTGCTGGTGTTCTTCTTCAGTAATGAACTAAATTCATCCTTGATACACTGGTTGTGTTGTAACTGTTCTGGTAGAATACCATAGCAATTTACCTGACTGTTGTATTACAGTAACTTCTTTATAGACACATCTAAATCTTACTGTTTGAAATAACTGGGTGCCGAGTTAAGTTATTGTATGTGATAAACTGCTATGGGGTGTGATCACAATGGTCAGTTATTTGTGGTGAAACATTGTTATAAGTGAAGCTATCCATTTCCTTTCATACTTGCACTTCAAATAATTTTATGGTGTCTATATTGTAAGGAAAGTATCAATACGAAAATTTAATGAATACTGTGGTACATATAGTCTTCTTGCATGAAGAAGGTGACAGGGAATAAGACTATAAAAAATGAATATGCCACAGAAAGCAAATATTCATCAGAATTTGAGAAAAAGCATGCCACACGCGAGTTTGTTATTGTGCCATAAAATGGAGCCTGTGTATAGTTTAGCTTCAGCCTTGTAAATGAGGTCAGGTAGGCTAAAATCAGTGTTATGACAATTTGTGACTGGAAAAGTGATGTTATAGACTTTCATAACCCATAACTTCACATGCGAATAAGCCAGCTTGAATTTTGGTTGCATTTTTATAACATTCCCCTGTTTTTTTATAGATTAAAACACAAGGAGTTATGATTAGTCAAACTTGGAAATTTGGAAAGGAAATTTGTTATTAACCCTTTAAGGACTGCTGCCGTAATATTACGTCCAAAGTAGGTATTACTCGAAAGACCAGCGCCGTAATATTACGTCCAAGATTATTGGCAGTAAACAAAGAGCTATAACTCCGCAACAAATGAAGCTATTAGATCGAAACAGGGGCCATTGTATTCGCCATTCATAGGCGATTCTTTTGATATATAAGGCCAACTTATCACACAAAACTAAGCCTGTGTAAAATTCCTAACAAAGTACAAACATTTAATATTTACACAACAATAAAACTAACCTTGTAGAAATCGCTCCATAACTTTGGCTGTGTTCATCGTATTGAAGTCAAATAAAGCTCAGAGTGCTCACTATTTAGAGGCAAATAATTTGATATACAAGAACACGTGATGCGGTTTTAAAAAACTAAAATGGCGGACTGTTTTTATTGATTGTATCACGAAGAAATCAACCGCGTGTAGGTGTTTGAAACTCACCTTAGCGCTTTTAAGACATTGGTTCTACACTTTGGTAAGTTAGATAATGTTGTTTATTATTGTCAGGCGAGTCTTTTAGTATAATTTGTTATACAATTGAGCACTTGTAGGGGCTTTGTCAATGCTATAAACTTATTATATTTTTTTTAAACACTAAGTGCGCAATAAACATAAAACGTGTGGGCTTTCAGGGTAGACTATGCACAAAATTCTTGGTCCTTAAAGGGTTAATTAATGCTTCTGTTAAATGGTAGATTTGGTATTAGACACGTCAATACTCTAAAGGCATTTTTCATCTTGTGTAAAATATGTGACCGACTCCAGTTTTGACCGACTCCAGTTTTACATAATCCTCAAATTTCATTTTATCGTTTCTCTGTTATCTACAGTAACAAAGGAGTGGGCTGCCAAACTTTTAGCCATTTATGCTGAATGGTCTTGGAGTTTCATATATCACCAGACAGTTTGAACAGCAAGAAATTTGATTTGTACAGCAGGTGTACTGTAAATATATTGCAGATGGTTAATTAATCGATCATATCTTATGACTGAAGCAATTTAGCTACGAAGATAGGACTTAGTTCAGACTAGTAACCTTATACTGCATCATAAACAAGCGCCTGTAACTCACGTTCACTTTATTGTACAAACACGAAACAAAGGTATTCTTACTTTCAATGAATAGTTGAATCTGATGGTGTATATGTTTAATTGATCTTGTTTCATTGTGTACTGAAGCAATTAAAAATGTGCATAATGGAATATGTAGCACACATATACCTGTATTTTTACCCAGTGTATTTTCATTGTGTTGTTGTACAGCACTATTGTACTGTATGATGCTGAAGTAATGGGCATTGTGAGCTTTCATGTAGGAAGTTTTGTCCTATGAAAAACTGTTCTTATTGTTACTCTAATTCATTGTTGTGGCTACCTGCCAGCTGTTTATGGAAGGGTAAAAGAGATTACCTATATCTACAAACACACATATCATTTTAGAATTGTATACAAAATCTCAAAGCTGTTAAATGCAGACCTTGATGTAACATTTCCTACAAAAATCTAATGATACTTCGAAATATGTTTTGTTTAAACCCTTGGGTCTAACTATCATGTAAATCCTGCTTTTTTCCTTGGGTCCTCTTATGCTCTAGGTAGAAATATGCATATAATTTAATGGATATTTGCATGTATATGGATGTACAAATTCAATTCAATTTTCCTAAATGTTGTCTATTTTTTTTTTTTTTTTTGTGATACCAGACTCATGTAAATGATCCTGAATGCAATCAATTTTAATGCAGAGAAAATTTTCCATTCATATAGAGTGGCTATTTTAAATACTCTAATAGACATCCAGGGTACATCAACCTAATGACAATGTCTAGTTTAAAAAGTCAAGGGCTATGTGTGTACTTTTGTATTTGCCTACTAAACAATTCTTTAGAGATTTTTTTTTGAATTGATTATACAGCTAAGGTAAAACAGTTGATGTGGATAACATGTGGCTTATGATGATGAACTAAACTTATTATCACTGTATACTTCTATCCCTTAGATATGCAAAAAAATACAACAGTGACGATATAATTCATACTTATTTGTGTCACTGCATTGAGAATTTTGAGTCATTGACTGATATACAAAGGGTAGCTGAAATCATCCATTCGTTTGTTCAAAGGTATGGTGTAATAATTGACAATGAATTCTTGGACATTATTGTCCCAATTTTAGAGGAAACTTTACTGTGCAATGGTATCCTTACTATCAGAAAGCTGATTGTGCAGTATTTACCCTACTTTGCCGCATGGCAGAAGCCATGTTAATTCAATCTATGAAACTTAAAGAGGTCAACAATGTCGCTGTGTATCCAAGAATACTATGGAGTAAGTATTGTGCGTGTGTGTGTGTGTGTGTGTGTGTGTGTGTGTGTGTGTGTGTGTGTGTGTGTGTGTGTGTGTGTGTGTGTGTGTGTGTGTGTGTGTGTGTGTGTGTGTGTGTGTGTGTGTGTGTGTGTGTGTGTGTGTGTGTGTGTGTGTGTGTGTGTGTGTGTGTGTGTGTGTGTGTGTGTGTGTGTGTGTGTGTGTGTGTGTGTGTGTGTGTGTGTGTGTGTGTGTGTGTGTGTGTGTGTGTGTGTGTGTGTGTGTGTGTGTGTGTGTGTGTGTGTGTGTGTGTGTGTGTGTGTGTGTGTGTGTGTGTGTGTGTGTGTGTGTGTGTGTGTGTGTGTGTGTGTGTGTGTGTGTGTGTGTGTGTGTGTGTGTGTGTGTGTGTGTGTGTGTGTGTGTGTGTGTGTGTGTGTGTGTGTGTGTGTGTGTGTGTGTGTGTGTGTGTGTGTGTGTGTGTGTGTGTGTGTGTGTGTGTGTGTGTGTGTGTGTGTGTGTGTGTGTGTGTGTGTGTGTGTGTGTGTGTGTGTGTGTGTGTGTGTGTGTGTGTGTGTGTGTGTGTGTGTGTGTGTGTGTGTGTGTGTGTGTGTGTGTGTGTGTGTGTGTGTGTGTGTGTGTGTGTGTGTGTGTGTGTGTGTGTGTGTGTGTGTGTGTGTGTGTGTGTGTGTGTGTGTGTGTGTGTGTGTGTGTGTGTGTGTGTGTGTGTGTGTGTGTGTGTGTGTGTGTGTGTGTGTGTGTGTGTGTGTGTGTGTGTGTGTGTGTGTGTGTGTGTGTGTGTGTGTGTGTGTGTGTGTGTGTGTGTGTGTGTGTGTGTGTGTGTGTGTGTGTGTGTGTGTGTGTGTGTGTGTGTGTGTGTGTGTGTGTGTGTGTGTGTGTGTGTGTGTGTGTGTGTGTGTGTGTGTGTGAATGTATTAAGTGTTCAAACTGTGTCACTACTGCTGATTCGGATGACCCACTGACCTGGATTTGACCTGGATGTTACCTGAATTAATCAAAACCAAGACGTGCACCAAGAGCTACATTTTGGGCATTTGACTAGCATGTTGAGTTAAGTAAATAGGTAACTATGTATATGCTGACAAACAAATAAGTTTTTTAACTAATGATCAGTGAGTGGGCGTGGTTCCACGTACCAGATCATCCTTTGTCTGGGTCTGACCCAGTTTACAGATTACCTGAGTTTGACTCGGATCAGATCACACGTGAAATAAATATAGTTTGACAATAGGAACATGTCATAGTGTAGTCATGCTGCAGCATAAATTCTTTGTGAACCACATCCACTTATTAGGATTATTGTCGATAAGCATACAAGTGTATGTGTTACTATGCCCATAAATGGTGTATTGCAGTCTGTAGGTATGCATGATTCCATGTCCATTATTGTCTGCAGGCTTGCATGGCCCACCAATCGATTGTTATTGTATAAGTCATTAGTGTAGTCTTGCTGCATTTTTTTGTGAGCCGCACCCTTGTAATGAGCAGGGGCGGATCTAGGATTTATAAAAGGGGGGGGCTAAGTCAAGGTACTAATCTCTTGGGTAGAGGTGTGTCAAGCACACTTCCCAGCATGCTTCGCATGCTGGAACTAGGGGGGTCTGGGGGCATGCCCCCCCCCCTCCAGGAAAATTTTGAAAAATTGATGCTAAAATACTGCAATTTGGAGACATTTCCACATAAAATACCTAATATTTTCTGCCTGTAGATATTTTATATACTGCCTTTAGATTATAGGTATGGCTCTCTGAAGCATTTTGCTAATGGAAAAGTTTGGGTAGGTACAGACAACCAAGAATAGGTACATGTTAGAATAATAATGTTGAAAGTGGAAAATTTTGAAATTTGAACAATACAAGATTGAATTTGAGAGCATTTTCAATGGTAATTGTGTACCTGAATTAAGTATTGCCATACATATTAACTACACAAGTAGATGAATGAAGCCCTTTAAACAGACCAATGCACTTCATTGTATGTATAGGTGCAGGAAGATTTCATAACAGAACCAACTGCATGTTTCCAGTGAATGTTCTATTAGAGTAGTTAGCTGACTGCTCTATTAGAGTATCTCGATCTTGTACACCTCCAATGCTGATCCGGGTCCTTGTTGCATAAACTTTAGCATAAATCCACTGATAATACCTTGGAAAGATGTTTATAAGGTGGTTTTATGAGTATTTGTATTATTAGTGATCATATATAATTATGCTAAGACAAAATTTCATTATAATACTCAGCATAATGATCAAGTAAAGCCTAAATATGAAGGGGGGGGGGCTTCAGCCCCCAAAGCCCCCCCCCCCCCCCCCTGGATCCACCCCTGATGAGTGATACTGCTTCCATGCTAATCTGTCAGTATGGTGTGTTGAAGTTTGTATGTGTATACATGAAGCCACATCCACTTACAAGAAACATGGTTTTCTGTCTGTAAATCTGTCTGTAAATTTAGTAAATTGCATATCAACTGGCCATTTAATTAACTGTAATTGAGAAACCAAGTGATTGATTTTGCTACATAAAGCAACCAAGCACTTAGTTTAATTAATATTTTGACTAATTTTAAGTCTCTTGCCTTGGGCAAATTTGAGTCAAGAAATAATAATAAAAAATGTTTGCAACATGTATTTGTAGGTATTAAGTTATTGTCTGTTTCATATTGTATGTGCAAACTATTCAGGCGAGAATTATGAGATGAATTTGAGTTCACACACTTTCTTACATTTTAAGTGTTTCATGTCTTCTTAGTTGCTATGCATGTTTCTCAAATCAACACAAGGAATTATCTTAGTATTTAATGTACTGCTATGAAGTTGCCACTCTTCATGCACATGGATTGTACCTTGCACTTAAGGAAAAACTTTGGTGCATTCAAATGCATAACATTTTTTTTGAAGACAACAGATGATCAACCACCAGTACTTGGCTTAGACTTATGTATGGTTGAGTAAGGAATGTACAACTATTATGTTGAAATACAATGTGTACTTATAGTTACAAATCTTTTTGATGCATGCATACACATTACTTTCTCATTATTGTAATTTTCATTTTGCAGTTTCTTTAAACCTCTTTTTTGGATTACAAAGCAATATTCAGCCAGCCACTTTGTCTAATATATGGTTCACTGGTTTGATAAATGAAACGGTAATAAATTTTCCTGTAATGTTGTAGAACACCTTGTATGTACTTGTGCATATACTAGTGAACATTTAATTCATTCTGTAGCCATGACTGAATTAGGGATTAAATGCCCACTAGGTATAAACAACCTCTCTTGTTTTACTACACATATAATTGCCTTGTTTTACAATTTTTTTCTTTGATCCCTAATCCAACTTAAAATTCCTAATTTTTCCATCTACTTGTTTGTTTACATAATTATGACTAATGAATCCACGGATACCACATTAAAAGAAAGACTGGCACCAGGCATGCCACAAATTAATTTTGCGTCTAACACGTACCCCAACAATCAATCACTGAAAAGTGAAGTGGCCATTACGTTTTGTTTTCAGCTATGTTCCACTTGTTACACAATGTTACAAATGAAGAACAGTACAAGAAGCGTCGCTGCAGTCAATCCAGTTGCTACAGAAGTATGGATGATAAGTGTGACGCAACCACAGGAAAGCCATACCATACTATCACAAATCAATACTTTGTGCAGTGAAAAGAACCGGGATACAAAGGTAAATCCATGATGAGTGTATTGTACATACTGCAGTTGGCAAAAAGGCATGTCCCCGGATGAAGCAATGTTGAAATCAATCCATTGTTGAGTTATACTTGGCTGGAGGCATTAGTTAGTTAAATTAGTCAGTCAGCATAAATTTTGTTAAATCGAAAATTTTAAAATTTCATAGGAACTTGTTGAAAGGGTGTTTTCAAGTTGTCATGAACTAGAACAAGGAAAATTGAGGCTAGTTTTAGGGTGATACTTTTGGTCAGAAAAGCTCAAACGTTCATGATCTCTAATGTACAGTATTATTGTGCTGTATGATATTAAGTGCCTTGGAGCTTTGTACAATATATATATACTGTATAGATTTACCAATAATATTGGATATATTGGTGTCAGATGAATTCATGTGTTTTCTATGTACATAGGTATTAGAAAAGCAAAAGTTTTCTGACCAAATTGCTGCAGATTTTGAAAAAGGATTTAAGTTTTGCCAATTGTTGAAATTACCTAAGAATGCTTTGTTTGATGCATCCAGCTTTGCTACATTCTTGGATCCCCTAAAATGTAAAGGACTTCGGTTTTCACATATAACGTAAGTGATCTAGCACGCAATAATACTATCTCTATGTGTATGTATTGTCACAACAAAAGTTATTTATAGTGCATGGTGCATTACTAAATGGTGAGCCAATTGTATCACAAATCAAGAGTTAAAGGCAGTATGTCCTATAAAGTGTGCAGTAAATTTCCTTACAAGTGATACACTTAATTGCAGTTAGAAATCAAATATTGGTTTGATTATGTACTTACAAGTCATTCTGTAGGTTCATGTCTGTATGTCTAGACGCACTAGCTAGCTGTTTCCCAGAGATTGTATAAATACTAGCTATTTAAAAAATTAAAAATTTTAAAAGGAAGTAGGGATTGGTATAATATACATGCTACAAAAAGTAAGGAAACAAGCTCCAAAATGTTACAGCTGAAATGAGAAATGATCCAGCAGTAAAAAGTAAGGAAACAAGATCAGATGACTACTTACTAAAATGAGATGCGCTTTAATGCCTACTTTTGGCTAGCTAGTATCTTGAAATGAGACCATCAAATTAGCCAAAAGTAGGGATTAAAGTGTGTCTCAGTTTAGCAAGTAGTCGTCTAATCTTGTTTCCTTACTTTTTACTGCTGGATCAATTCTCATTTCAGCTATAACATTTTTGAGCTTGTTTGCTTACTTTTTGTAGCATGTATATTATACCAATCCCTACTTCCTTTTAAAATTTTTACTAGCTGGCTAGCTATATTATACTCTTTTTATTTTCCACATTGTATAAATATCACTTGAAGCAGCTATCTTTTACCTTTGTACACAATAAGTGCCTCTAAAATAATTATCGTCTTGTCTTTTAAAGCTATTACAGCAACTGTTAAAGGCTTCAGCTGCATTTATAATGGCCTAAATATTGATGATTTTATAGAAAAGCATCTCTGGATAGTCCACCATTAAGAGTGGAACCCTCGCTTTTAGAAGTCTGGATCCTGAGGTGGATGCTATGCTATTACTGCTATTATCTACTTTACCAGTTAGGCACTGGAGGGTGTACACAGAAGGCAGAGCCTATTCGAGGTGTTTACCCATAGCCTAGGAGCCTAAGCGAAAATCTTTGAGCTAAATATCCTAAAGTGAAACGGGACAAATACCTAGAGGGGCTGAAAAAAAGCCAACCCCATCGTGACTTGATCTGCAGGCCACCTAGATTCCGGCCAAGTGCCACACTCAGAGCCAACTTTGGGGAGGCCACCTAAGTAGGGAAATTGAATCCACCCCTCAAGAACATTACTAGCTAGCTACCTCACAAAAAAGCTAAACTGGTAATTAAGACTGACTATCCAGCGTTAATAAATGCTAGAGACAACTCCTTGGGTACTACTTACACACACATACTCACACTTCGTTAAAATCACGTGTTTGAGTTGTGGCGCGTGCCGCAACTATTAATTGTCCTTCAAGAAGAGCAAAGAAGTGAATGAATAATGAAAGCAAACAGCATGGAGCAGTGGAGAGAACGTAATCGAAACAACAGATTCGTGAATCCGCCGTCATTACCTTAGCTGTCTGAAACTTCTGGAGCCTTACACTTAGCGTAACTGGGTTTTACAGCAGGCAGGTGGGCAGTGACTTTCGAAATTTTTAAAACTCACAGTACATTGAAACATTTGACGTTTTGCTTTGTTTAACCAAGGTACAGCATCATTACAGCAGTAGTAATGTATTCCAGGTGTTTTTTTTTTGGGTATAACGTATTGCAAGGCCGTTTTTTTTTTAAGGTGCAAAAATCCACAAAACCATATGATTTCTTACTATACACAGTACTATTGTACTGTATGATAACTGATTCACTATCACACTAAATGTTGAGTTTTAGATTATCAAAAATTTTAACATTTAAGGTCTCTTAGCGGCTAAGGGCTGCACCCCCACACCCACACTGCTTGTAACTTATAGTGTCAATGTTTGAAACACCCTGGCTATGCCCCTGTGAGGTATTAAGGTGGTATGTATATAGATCATTATAACTATGAACCCACCATAGTTTTAAATGGGCACAAGTACTTTGCCTAACATACTAACATGTGTACACTTACTGTATCCTCAGGTTAGTGCATAAATATCAGGCGAAGCATAAGTGCACACAGTAAAATTGACTGGTGAAAAGGACTTGCATGAAAGCTTTTTTTAAAGTCCAGGTTTATTGTGGGTAACCGGGCCTGAGCATTACAAAAATTCTCTCACTTGTAGTTAAATTTGAATGCCTATGCTAACAAGCAGGAATTTGTGCTGGTTATGAAGTAGGACTAATCTTAATCCATTGTTTGGCTCAGGTATGGCCCAGCATACATATCATTTGATACACCTATGATCCTCTTGAACTGGCCATATTTGTATCAATGGTTGTTTGAGTAAAACGTAACTACAAAACATTACTAATTAATGTAACTAGCTGCAATAACAACTATTCTTGGATGTGTGGTCCACAATAGAGCAATGTTTTACCAAAACCCGCCACCAAATACCAGACTAACAGATCACTGAATCCTTATAATTTCAACACAAGGGACTAAATGACTAGTCCTGTGGAAATGATTTTTGAAGTTACTGTTTGCGAAGACATTTTATTGAACTTTTTTTTTAAAAACTTTATCAAGACCATTATCTCCGTCATTGGGAAGAACATGCCAAAGATACTTCCATAAACTCTATTAAATTTAGTACACAGTATCCATATGCCCCAGTGCCCTTAGAGTTTACAGTTCAGCTGTATTGTTTGGCAGAAAAACCTGGTAGTGAGAGCTGGAGTGTGAGTGATGTGGGCTGGCTTATATACCTGTGTCTACAACAGCTTGTAGTGTTCCATCTGCCTCAAACTACACTGTAGCTACATAAAAACATTAAATGTGAAGGGTTTCACCTTCGTTTAAAACTTTTCATGTTACTAGACTGGTTTCATGGAATTCTCAAAGAAATACTAATGGGAGCTCAAAATTGTGAATGAGTTCCTGTGACTATAACATAACCTTGAAGCATAGTCACTGTACAAATTAATTATTTTGCTTTTCTTGTTGTCTATAACTATCTAATCCAAAACAGCCAAGCTGTAAAAAAAGGGTGCGGCCCTCAAAAAGGCTATAGTGAAAAAAGATGTGAAATCCAAGGTGGCGGCCAAGAAATGGCTGTGATGGTAGGTTAATGGTAAAAATTTTAATAACGATAATTCAGGTGAATTTTTGTGCTGCTTGGGCTTGGCACAAAATTCACCTGAATTGTCATTATTAAAATTTTTACCATTAACCTACCATCACAGCCATTTCTTGGCCGCCACCTTGGATTTCACATCTTTTTTCGCCATAGCCTTTTTGAGGGCCACACACTTTTTTTACAGCTTGGCTGTTTTGGATTAGATTTCATTTCTTTTTGTATTTGTATACCCCAAAATAGGCCGGCTTTGGGACTTTTTTAACCTATCTTCACAGGAAGAAGAAAAGATGAAGTAGATGTACTTTAAATATTTTATCAGTAAATGTACAAATTATATAATACATATATTGATTACAGAAATCTCCATGGCGGTTTCTTTGTAACTGAACACTCTACAAGGTGACTTCTTCTAGATCCTCTCTCTACAGGGTGAAATGTTTGTAGCTGAACGATCTACAAGGTAACTTCTTCTAGCTGATCTCTCTACAGGGTAATTTATTTGTAGCTGAATTCTGTACAGGTGCAGCTGAGCTCTTTACAGAATGGTTTCTTTGTAGCTGAACTCTCTACAAGGTAATGTCTTCTAACTGATCTTTCTACAGGGCAATTTGTTTGTGGCTGAATTTTCTACAGGGTGATTTCTTTGCAGCTGAGCTCTCTACATGGTGGTTTCTTTGTAGCTGAACTCTCTGCAAGGTAATTCTTCTAGCTGATCTCTCTACAGGGAGATTTGTTTGTAGCTGAACTATCTACAAGGTAACTTCTTCTAGCTGATCTCTGTACAGGGTGATTTGTTCGTAGCTGAATTATGTACAGGTGATTTGTTTGCAGCTGAGTTCTTTACAAAATGGTTTCTTTGTAGCTGAACTCTCTACAAGGTAACTTCTTCTAACTGATCTTTCTACAGGGTGATTTGTTTCTAGCTGAACTATCTACAAGGTAATTTCTTCTAGCTGATCTCTCTACAGGGTGATTGTTTGTAGCTGAATTCTGTACGAGTGATTTGTTTGCAGCTGAGCTCTTTACAGAATGGTTTCTTTGTAGCTGAACTCTCTACAAGGTAACTTTTCTAGCTGATGTCTCTACAAGGTCACTAGTTTGTAGCTGAACTCTCTACATGGTGGTTTCTTTGTAACTGAACTTTCTACAAGGTGACTTCTTCTAGCTGATTTTTCTACAAGGAGATTTGTTTGTAGCTGAACTCTGTACAGGTGATTTGTTTGAAGCTGAACTCTCTACATGATGGTTTCTTCGTAGCTGAACTCTCTACAAGGTAACTTCTTCTAGCTGATCTCTCTACAGGGAGATTTGTTTGTAGCTGAACTCTCTACAGGTGATTTGTTTGAAGCTGAACTCTCTAAATGATGGTTTCTTTGTAGCTGAACTCTCTACAAGGTAACTTCTTCTAGCTGAACTATCTACAAGATAACTTCTTCTAGCTGATCTCTCTACAGGGTGATTTGTTTGTAGCTGAATTCTGTGTAGGTGATTTGTTCGCAGCTGAGCTCTTTACAGAATGGTTTCTTTGTAGCTGAACTCTCTATAAGGTAACTTCTTCTAGCTGATGTCTCTAGTTTGTAGCTGAATTCTCTACATGGTGGTTTCTTTGTAACTGAACTCTCTACAAGGTAACTTCTTCTAGCTGATCTTTCTACAGGGTGATTTGTTTGTAGCTGAATTCTGTACAGGTGATCTGTTTGCAGCTGAGCTCTTTACAGAATGGTTTCTTTGTAGCTGAACTCTCTACAAGGTCACTGGTTTGTAGCTGAGCTCTCTACATTGTGGTTTCTTTGTAACTGAACTCTCTACAAGGTGACTTTTTCTAGCTGGTCTTTCTACAGGGTGATTTGTTTGAAGCTGAACTCTCTACAAGGAAACTTCTTCTAGCTGATCTCTCTACAGGGAGATTTGTTTGTAGCTGAACTCTCTACAGGTGATTTGTTTGCAGCTGAACTCTCTACGTGATGGTTTCTTTGTAGCTGAACTCTCTACAAGGTAACTTCTTCCATCTGATCTCTCTACAGGGAGATTTGTTTGTAGCTGAACTCTCTACATGATGGTTTCTTTGTAGCTGAACTCTCTGCAAGGTAACTTCTTCTATTGAACCTACAGGGCGATTTGTTTGTAGCTGAACTCTCTACATGGTGGTTTCTTTGTAGCTGAACTCTACAAGGTGATTTCTTCTAGCTGAACTATCTCTTTCCATAGTTGCATGAACTCCCTACAAGGAGATTTGTTTTAAGCTGAACTCTCTACAGGGTGAATTGTTTGTAGCTGATCTCTCTACAGGGTGACCTGTTTGTAGCTGATCTCTATACAGGTTACTTGTTTGTAGCTGATCTCTTGAATTCTCTTCAGGGTGACTGCTCTATTAGGATGACTGCTCTATTAGAGTATCTCGAACTCACACTTGCTGCACCAAGTTGGATTTCGTGTTATAACTCCGTGGCTTTAAGTCTGATTCTTCTACACCATTGATGAGCCTTTCTAAGATGATTACTCCATCTGTACAACGATTTTCAAAGCATTACCCCAAGCGGTTTATCTGGTAGGCAGTCATTTTTTTTATTAGCTAATCTTGATTGCGTAATTGTTACACACTGTTGGTTTTTTCGTTGTATCGTCCTGGTTTTTAGCTCAATTTCTTTCAAACTACAAAAGGTTTGAGGTTCAATAGTTAACCTATTCACCCGCTGATTTTCAGCTTTTTCCCATACGCGGTTTACCCTGTAGGCGTGATAACATATTGGTGTTATTTTTCGTGAATAATCGCTCATAACTCTTTGCCTGTTTATCGTATTCCAGCCAAAGTTGGTGCTGAGATGCGCCTTTATACCCCCCTTCTGTGTGCCAAATTTAAAGGCAATCGGATATGGTGGTCGTGTTTTATAGCAGTTTTTGTAAGTGTGTGACAAGAGGAAGAAAAATAAGAAAAAAATAACAAAGAAACTGAGCCAATTTTTGAAATCGCATATCTCGGGAACGCTCTAAGCGATTTTGCTCAAATTTGCAATGTGGAGTACTGAAGTTGGAGGGAGTGTCCACAGCAAAAATCGTCTTGTTTCGTCAAGGAAGTACAGAGCTACGGAGGTGCAAAAATTGCATTTTCTTTCTTCCTGTCAATATACTCAAGGTTGTTGCACGCTAGCTTCTTGGGCCGCATGACACACTACCATGTGTCTTGATGTATCAAAAACTATTCTATTCACCAGATAAGTAAGGCCAAAACTTTAACAGCCCATTGGCGTTTCATAAAGAAGTCATAAAATGAAATTCAGGAAAAATACACAAACTACTTGGATTTTTGCTCAACAGCTCATATATATGTACACTGTATGATTTATGGCACTAGCAGTGCCTTTGAAATGCCCATGCAAAGTGGTTCATTATATAGCTATACTACATTTATGTCAGCTGTGGGTATTAATAATGATCCCTAAATTGAGAATACTTTTCTGATAATTGTCACAATTAATATTTAATTTACACAGAAAACTAATAGAGGCTGGTGTATCCTTCCTCTCCTGGGACGAAACATTTTTGCTTAGTTTTTTGGCACCATTGAGAAGCCATTATGAAACACTGTTTCTGAAGCACAAAGATAGGCATGCTGTATGGGATGGATGTAGTGGTGATAACACCAAGCTTGGTGTTTACAAGGAGGTAAAGTTTGATAGCGTTATGCATCTACACTATTCAAAAATATATACATATAATTATTGTTTTGTATGTGTAAGTTTTTATACTGCAATTTCAAAAGTGTGTGCCTTTACTAGATATTTATACGTGTATGTACATATACCATTGTGAGTGTATTCAACTACACATTCACTTTCCTGGAAATATGCATATTTCAATTTCAATGTACAGTATACCACGTACACACCTGGAAATTCAGCACCCAAGGTAGGTCAGTGGATAAAAATTTGGCAAATTCAAAATAGCTTATTGGCATTCAAAAAAGTGTGATGAATTTTTGTTGATTTGCCAACTTTAGTTACACTAACTTTTGTCGTTTACAGTATATACCACTAGTACTACACTTTTTAAAGTGCACACTACAAATGCAGTTTTAAAGGATGTGTCTCAACTTCTAATTGACAGTGAGCTGAGTGTAGACAAGTTTTTAAACCAGGCGCCGCGCCTGTTTTACTGTGTGTGTGTACCTACCTACCTACCTATCTACCTGTGTTTGTTTGTCCGTATGCACCCATGTGGGCAAAAACGTTAAAAATGATAAAACACAGTCAGTATGTAAGAATTGAAAGTCTGTATTAAACTTTTACCCACATAAGCGTGTGGTTTCTTCTCGGATGTCTGAAATATGGGTATGGCGACTCTTCATATACTTCTTAAACGGTCTTCTCCTTTGGTTTTATAGTCGTTTAACACAACACTGAAGGCCTCTTAGGCTACAAGAGGTAGTGTATCCTTGGAGTTGAAAGGGGGCATTACCCGTACTTATACGAATGAAAATGAAGGGCAGCTTCGAGGCTTTCTCTATACAATTCGCACGAGAAAACATGGTAGACACATATAAAACAGTTGAGAAGATACTTCTGTGCGTAATTTGCGGTTTAAAGTAGTTTGTTATAGTTACGCTTCCTTGGCAGTGCATAGCAACATAATCACCAAATTACAAAATAATTCATGAATTACGAAATGTGCTAAATTACAGTATTTACAAATTCTAATTATCTAGCTGAATTAATAACTATAACATGAATATAAACCAGAGGAGGGTGGACACGATATAAGCGCTACTGAAAACTATTACCTTTAATTAAATATTTCTAATACCAAGACTAAATTGAAGTGATTAGAACTGTTTGGCAATAGCCACACTAATTTATCTTGTGCTTCTTGTGACAAACGGAAGAAAATGAGTACGAAGGTGTCTTATTTTCTGCATGATTCTCCATGAGGACCTGCTAGTGGCGTCCGCTTTCCTTTCTTTAATTCCATGGGAGCGAGCATAGGAGGCTTATTGTATATCATAATACCTTCTTAGACAATTTTTGGGCTCGAATACAAGCTTATAAGGTGTCTGTAGAGTGCAACCCATTGATTCTACCGACAAACTTACTGCACACGTGATCCTCTATAAATTCAAGAGCGATTTACATGCCGGGAATAGCGGGGAAGAGTGGGGCAGACCGGCTAAATATACTAAACATCAAGCACACTTTTGAATGGTGATTATTTAAACTTCGCTGAAGGCTTAGTTATACTTTTAATACAAATATATGCACTCACGTGCGCACGTCCACCCTCCTCTGAATATAAACTAAATTATATACATGGCTGATTAATTTAGTTAGAATGGGATATTATTAATTACATGGGCATCTGGTTTTAGAAGTAGCACAACATCAACTTGTTTCAAGAGTTTTGGGAAACCCTACTACCCCATCTTTAAAGAAATTATATAGCAGAAACCAAACACACTGTTTAGTTTAGCAGTACAAAAGTGTGAGTAATGACATGCAATATAGCATAACAATTTATAGTAAAATATACTTCCATTTATTCATCATGGAAGGATCTAGAGAGAAGATATGTATGAGAAAAAAATTGTTTTTGAAAGATTGAGATACTCTAATAGAGCAGTCAAGTATACTCTAATAGTGCTTAAATATCCACATACTGACAGGTTTGTTGGGAATGCTATTGTTGAAAAATAATGTGGAGTTTTAAATTCATTTTTTTGCTGACAAAATATGTATAGTACACATCAGAAATTGTTACATTGTGAATGTATAGGCTTTGCTAAACTGCATTAATTATAGAGTCTGTATTTTTTAGCCATGGGAATAGAAAGACCTCCAATATTTATATCACTTGATGCGTCTTTGGTACTCTTAGGTATCAAGCATTATTGTACAGTGGAACCTCAGTTATCCAAACCACTTGGCACCAGAGGTAGTCTGAAAAGTCTGTATCTCTGAAACTGTGTATAAATAACAATATACCACTTTCACACCTCACTTCAAAGTGAAGAGAAGGTGTATAAGTGGTATAATAGCACTGCTAGCAGTGCTCAGGAATGCAGTAACGAGAATAGGAGGTAGTATATACAAGTTATATCCCTCCTAGGAGTGATATAACTTGTATATACTACCTCCTGTTCTCATTAATGCATTCCAAGCATTCTCAGAAATCATTTGATTTCTTTGATGAAACTGTGTGATCTCCTCTCCTTTAATATAGCGACACTTCACAGGATCGATAGTGGGTTTTAGTTTTTGTATAAAGTGAGCCAAGGCATAGATCATGGACTTGGGGAAGAAGATAGTTCATTGTTTTACTGAACGAAGAAGGTCACAGGTTAGTTTATATTAAACATGTTACATTCAATAGTCACGTGGGGATGTCCCACAGACACTGGGTGTAGCGCTTAATTGATATGGCCATTAGTGTTAATAGTATCTAATCCAAAACAGCCAAGCTGTAAAAAAGTGTGCGGCCCTCAGAAAGGCTATGGTGAAAAAAGATGTGAAATCCAAGGTGGCGGCCAAGAAATGGCTGTGATGGTAGGTTAATGGTAAAAATTTTAATAAAGACAATTCAGGTGAATTTTTGTGCCGCTTCACAAAATTTACCTAAATTGTCGTTATTAAAATTTTTACAATTAACCTACCATCACAGCCATTTCTTGGCCGCCACCTTGGATTTCACATCTTTTTTCACCATAGCCTTTCTGAGGGCCGCACACTTTTTTACAGCTTGGCTGTTTTGGATTAGATTTCATTTCTTTTTGTATTTGTATACCAGCTTTGGGACTTTTTTAACCTACGTTTTTTTCTTTACTACAGGAAGAAGAAAAGATGAAGTAGATGTACTTTAAATATTTTATCAGTTAATGTACAAATTATATATACTGTATAATACATATTTGACCGCATTTGCGAAAAGGGGTCTTCCACACACATCCAATTTGCCAACTTTGACGATTGATAACTTCAGATTGGAAAGAGCTATTGCCTTGATATTTGGGCAGTGGTGAGCACCACTATAGCTGAATACATGGTGAAATTTTCAGGTTAATATGTTACTTGAACACTGAGTTATGGTCTCCAACGTTTACGGAAATGGATGTGTGTGGAAGACCCCTTTTCGCAAATCCGGTCACATATATTGATTACAGAAATCTCCATGGTGGTTTCTTTGTAACTGAACACTCTACAAGGTGACTTCTTCTAATTGCTCTCTCTACAGGGTGAATTGTTTGTAGCTGAACGATCTACAAGGTAACTTGTTCTAGCTGATCTCTCTACAGGGTGATGTGTTTGTAGCTGAATTTTGTATAGGTGATTTGTTTGCAGCTGAGCTCTTTACAGAATGGTTTCTTTGTAGCTGAACTCTCTAAAAGGTAACTTCTTCTAACTGATCTTTCTACAGGGCAATTTGTTTCTGGCAGAATTTTCTACAGGGTGATTTCTTTGCAGTTGAACTCTCTACATGGTGGTTTCTTTGTAGCTGAACTCTCTACAAGGTAATTTCTTCTAGCTGATCTCTCTACAGGGAGATTTGTTCGTAGTTGAATTCTGTACAGGTGATTTGTTTGCAGCTGAGCTCTTTACAAAATGGTTTCTTTGTAGCTGAACTTTCTCCAAGGTAACTTCTTCTAACTGATCTTTCTACAGGGTGATTTGTTTGTAACTGAACTATCTATAAGGTAATTTCTTCTTGCTGATCTCTCTACAGGGTGATTTGTTTGTAGCTGAATTCTGTACAAGTGATTTGTTTGCAGCTGAGCTTTTTACAGAATGGTTTCTTTGTAGCTGAACTCTCTACAGGGTGATTTGTTTGTAGCTGAAATCCCTACAAGGTAACTTCTTCTAGCTGATCTCTCTACAGGGTGATTTGTTTGTAGCTGAACTCTCTACAGGTGATTTGTTTGTAGCTGAACTCTCTACAAGGTGATACTTCTAGGTGATCTCTCTACAGGATTCCTTGTTTCTAACTGAACTCTCAACAGGGTGATCTGTTCATAGCTGAACTTTCTACTGGGTGATTTGTTTGCAGCTGAACTCTCTAAATGGTGGTTTCTTTGTAGCTGAACTCTCTACAATGTGACTTCTTCTAGCTGAACTCTCTACAAGGTGACTTGTTTCTAGCTGATCTCTCTACAGGGTGACTTGTTTCTAGCTGAACTCTCTACAGGTGATTTGTTTGTAGCTGAACTCTCTACATGGTGGTTTCGTTGTAGCTGAACTCTCTACAAGGTAACTTCTTCTAGCTGATGTATCTACAGGGTCACTAGTTTGTAGCTGAATTCTCTACATGGTGGTTTCTTTGTAACTGAACTATCTACAAGGTGACATCTTCTAGCTGATCTTTCAACAGGGTGATTTGTTTGTAACTGAACTCTCTACAAGAAAACTTCTTCTAACTGATGTCTGAACAGGGTGAATTGTTTGTAGCTGAACTCTCTACAGGGTGATTTGTTTGTAGCTGATCTCTATACAGGTTACTTATTTCTAACTGATCTCTTGAATTCTGTTCAGGGTGACTGCTCTATTAGGATGACTGTTCTATTAGAGTATCTCGATCTCGCACTTGCTACACCAAGTTGGATTTCGTGTTATAACTCCGTGGCTTTAAGTCTGATTCTTCTACACCATTGAAGAGCCTTTCTAAGATGATAACTCCATCTGTACAGCGATTTTCAAAGCATTACCCCAAGTGGTTTATCTGGTAGGCGTGGCAAGCATAATAATAATAATAAATATAAAAAAATAGCTAATCTTGATTGCGTAATTGTTACAGACTGTTGATTTTTTCGCTGTATCTTCCTGGTTTTTAGCTCGATTTCTTTCAAACCACAAAAGGTTTGAGGTTCAATAGTTAACCTATTCACCCACCGATTTTCAGCTTCTTCCCATACGCGGTTTACCCTGTAGGCATGACAACATATTGGTGTTATTTTTCGTGCATAATCGCTCATAACTCTTTGCCTGTTTATGGTATTCCAGCCAAAGTTGGTACCGAGATGCGCCTTTATATCCCCCTTCTGTGTGCCAAATTTCAAGGCAATCGGATAACGCGTTCGCGTTTTATAGCAGTTTTTGCAAGTGTGCGAAAAGAGGAAGAAAAATAGGAAGAAGAAGAAAAAAAACGAAGAAACTAAGCCAATTTTTGAAGTCGCATATCTCAGGAATGCCTAAAGCGATTTCGCTCAAATTTGGAATGTGGAGTACTGAAGTTGGAGGGAATGTACACAGCAAAATTTGTCTTGTTTCATCAAGGCAGCACAGAGCTACGGAGGTGCGAAAATTGCGTTTTCTTTCTTCCTGTCAATATACTCACGGGGTTGCGCGCCGGCTTCTTGGGCCGCACGACACACTACCGTGTGTCTTGATTCACTACTTTAGTTTATTCATGGCTAGTAAAGTAAGTACTTTAGTGTAGTTGAATCGTCTTTACATTGCTGTTTTGACACCTGGCGCGATGTCACACACGTGTAGTGACTGGGCGTGGCGCTTAATTGGCTAGGCCATTATAGCGCTGTAAACATATTCACTGCTTTAGTTTATTCATGGCTAGTATAGCAAGTACTTTATAGTGCACTTAAGCTTCATTATGAGCTGTTCAGCTCGTATTTGGGCTTCCTGTGTTTAATTGCGTACCCACAATCGAAGTGATCTGCATGCTCGTGACGATGCACTTACGTTCGGCCTCTCAACAGTGCCTTGTCGTTGCTCTTACGACGTTATCCACAATCGAAAGTCACATGGTCCCATATAAATACACTCGCAAAGCGTTCCAGCAGTTTCCATGTACACTTGCAGGTGATTCACCCAATTGGAATATATTAGTTGTAACATAGGCACTTGTGATTTGCCTGAAATATACACACTCGTACTCGGGCTGCGCCCTCGTGCTCATGTGTGTATTTCAGGCAAATCACTCGTGCCCATGTTACAACTACTACTTAAAATAGCATAATCAAAATTTTAAAATATCAGTATTTTCAACTACCCTAATAGAACAGTCACTACTCTAATAGAGCAGCCATTTCCGTAATTTGGTAAACTGAGAATCCGGATAAGTGGGGTCCGGATAACTGAGGTTCCACTGTACATGTTTATACATACAGTAGTTGAGTCATTCATCATTTTTGTCAGTGCATGTGTAGCCTAGCTAGCTGCTTTCCATAAGTTATGTATCATGTTAATGTACTAAACTGCTGCATAATTCATAGGCCCAGCAATTCAAGTTTAAACCACTTGCCATGCAAAAATACCTACGTATTGTTGAGTGTAAAAGACAATTGTGCAATGCTGTGTTGTAGTAATACTAATGCCAGAAGCACATTAGTGCCATAGAAATCTTGCAGCCCTCTTGCTATTGTTAGTGTCAAAATTGGATGAATTGTCCATTGTCCATGATCAATTGTATCCATCATTACTTATGAAAAGGAATTACCTAAGGGACAAATACATAGACAGACATATATATGATTGAGTCTGTCCATCTCTAGAATTTGTATATACGTCCATGCAAATTTCAGGTTAGCAATTGAGAAATTTTAATGTTGCCAATATTGTGACTACAATACTCCTTGACTAATTTCAGTAGTAACCAACACATTTGTCCAATTAATATACATCTGCCAATATACTTATTAATCAACTACAGTAGAATGATTTGTGCAAATCAAACCATATATGTATGTCCTACTTTCTGAATAGTTCTGTCCATGCATTGTGAGGATGCATATAAGCACTCCTACTGCTTATATGTATCCTCAGCAGTGCACTAACATTTCTGAACAAAATACTGTTGGCTGGCTTTCTCAACTTTATGAAACAAGTTGATGTTGTGCAACTTCTAAAAACCAGGTGCCATGCAGCTGGGTAACCCATTTGGAATTAATCAACTGTGTATAACTATGTAACTATGTATAATACATTGATTAATTAAATTAATGTAATTTAGGATTTTGTAATTCATGAAATTTTGTAATTCTTCAATTACGTTGCTATGCATTGCTAAAGAAGTGTTTTGTTAAATAAACCACTTTTAACAACATGTTACGCACAGAAGTGTCTTCTAAACTGTGCTATAGTTTGACTATCTTGTTTTTTCTTTCAGATTCTCTCAACGAAGCCTCAAAGCTGCTCTTCATTTTTGTTCACTTACGTAGGGGATGCTCCTACTTTCAACAACTCGAAGGGATAGCCTATTCGTGGTAATCTATGAGGCCTGCACCATTGCTTTTCAGTTGTTAAACGTCTGTAAAACTTAAAAGGAAGATAATTCACAAAGTTAAGGAGAGTCTCCACACCCATATTTCAGACCTCCAAAAAAGAAACCACCTCAGAGCAAAGTTTACTTTTGTGGAAGTTTAATACAGACTTCAGTTTGCTTTTACTTCTTAAGTGCAATTACATTTAACGATTTTGCTTGCATGGGTGCATACAATCAAACATAGACAGGTAGATAGATAGGTAGACATGCACACACACACACACTCTTACGAAAGCAATTTCAGTAAATCGTGCGCCTGGTTTAATTAGCAAGCATGACATGGGTGTTATGTATGTGCTAAAACAGAACATTCACACTTACCAAAGAAGCATTTGCCAACTCTACCGTTGTCCATTTTGGATCTTAGGTGGTGTCCAGTCCACCACTTAAATATCAGTGTGAGCAGTCATGATACTGTTATATTCCTGAATATCTCTTTAAAATGACAGGAAATCATAAGAGTAGATTCTTGTGCTCCAAATATTATGAGAAGCTGTGAAGTGAAATGTTTACACTTGTATGCAACTTCCAACTATTGCTAATAGTATGGAAACTAACATTTATTTATGAATATACCACAGGGCCAGTTTTGCATAGTTTATTTACTAATGGGACCAAGGACTAATGTCATTGCTAAGTAGATGTCCACTTTTTAAATCTCCTTTCAATGGCACTGCATTTTAAATCTGAAACCGAAACTTCTGTGATTACAAGTATTGTGTATTTACAGCATTATGATATGTGAGCTGTATTATTGTTACATTGTATTGTAGGCGGTGCAGTTTATAATTTACCTGTACAAATTTTCATCCAATGAAAGTGAGAAAGCCAGTGACATGGCAAAAGCAATTGGAGTTGAAATTCAAAAGTTTTTGGATTTATTAATAAACAATGTGGACTTGAAAGCTGACAATGCTGTAGATATTTTAAAAGTATTACGAAATACATCCCTGCCACCAAAGTACAGAAAAATAGTCATGTCTGTGGTAAGTTTTTATAAAATTTGTATGTATGTTATGGTACTATATATATTTCATGAATATAATGATATTGTTCTTAGGCAAATCAAAGAGGTTTAGAAGAGATAAAGCAAATGAAATTGACTCAAATATGCAGCTTGTTTAAAGGGAATTTACACATTTGGAATTTTCAGGTACCGATAATTTCAGTGCTATTGAATATTTATATCATTTCTTTGTACAGTTTGTAGAGATGTTTCTGAACAGTTATCCTATTCCCTCAAAGGCTGACCTTACTGATTCATCTTGGAGTCTTCTTTTATGCGAGATTATAAAAAGGTTACTTATAAAACTAGTATTAAAATAATTTAAAAAAATTAAATAGAGATTGTTGAAAAATGAAACAAGAGTTGAACAAGAACCATTTTAGAACTACAATGGAGTATGTCAAACTCCTTAAAGCCTAACACTTGAAATTGTCACACACACACACACACACACACACACACACACACACACACACACACACACACACACACACACACACACACACACACACACACACACACACACACACACACACACACACACACACACACACACACACACACACACACACACACACACACACACACACACACACACACACACACACACACACACACACACACACACACACACACACACACACACACACACACACACACACACACACACACACACACACACACACACACACACACACACACACATGGATGCACGCACGCACGCACACATATACATGTACAACATGCGCACACACGCATACATTCACGCACACATGCATGCACGCACACATGCATGCACGCACACATGCATGAACGCACACAAAGCAAAGCCTACAGCAGCCATGTGGAACACAGCTATTGCCGCCCAGTGAACCAGCACTGGGATGCACACTTGAGACTTGTGTAGGAAAATCCTCCTGGGGCAGGGCTAGTAACCCGCAGGAGGACTGTCCAGGTCTCACGGAGAGGTTGTGGTGCAAGAAGTTCCACACCAACCCTACCACCGCTAAGCAAGACGAGGCATTTGTTTCATCAGTTAACACCAGGTACCCATTGATGTTACAGTTGGGTGGGCTGTTTCCCAGTTGACACCAGGCCACCAGGTCCCCATTGTACTGCTGGGTATACTGAAGTGATGTGAGTAGAGTTTCTTGCTCAAGGAAACCAGCGTTGAAACCGGGTCGGGTCATCCGGGTCATCCGGGTCATCCGGGTCTGACCCGGTTTACAATTTATCCGGGTCTGACCCGGATTGGATCACGTGAGAAACGAAATTGTTCGTTTGACGACGTGGAACTTATAAACGCTATCGCGTAGCTCTTTCGTGAGCCACGCCCACTTATCAAATTACCAACATATGCTCAGCCACGCCTATTTGTTAGTAAGTGCAGTATGTAGCACGAAACTGAGGGTATCTATGGTGAGGGGTAGCTATTGTCAGTAGGTGAAGACCTTTTTTTTTTTTTTTTTTTTTTTGGTCTTCAACCTACAGCTAGGCTGAAGTTGCAATATTTACTCAACACGAATCGAACGCTCAAAATGTAGACTCGTTCGCTCACCCGAGACTAGCCGAAACACGTCTCGGCTTTAATTAATCCGGGTCACATCCGGGTCAATCCAGGTCACGTCCGGGTCTGACCCAGATTGCTATCCGGGTCAGTGGGTCATCCGGGTCAGCAGTAGTGACCCGGTTTCAACGCTGAAGGAAACAACAACACTAACTTGGCATAACTGGGCACAGATCATGTAACCTTCCAATTATAAAGCCAATGCTCTAACCACTTGGCTATGCTGCCTCATACACAACATACGCTTGCACGCATGCACACAGATCTCTGTTCGGACTCAATGGATATGGTACATACCCTGTCTGATGGTGTTGCATCATATATCACTGGATAAGTAGAAAAGAAACAGTATGCTGAGATGACCCCATGTTGTTAATTGCTTGCTAAGAATAGTAGCTGCCTTGCCATGTCTAAAATTAAAAGTGCTATACATTTATATAGGAGCTATCTACTCTTGATTTATGGAACCTATGTTTTCCCTTAGTCTCTGCAATATCCATTGAGTCCAAATGGAGATCTGTGTGTGACAATATCAAATATTAGGCTATAAAGAAAGGGTTGATTGTAGTTCTAGAGAGTTTTAATATGCTAACTGGTTTGACTATTGTTTCTTTTGTTTTTTCCCTTTATTTTATTATTTTAAATCAAGACACCAATAGTTTTTCATGTGGCCAAGTACTGCCAGTGCAGGTGCACAACAAGTGTGTATTAACAGCAACCAAGAAAATTCCATTTTCATGCATCTGTAGCTCAATAGTGCCTAAATGGAAATCGATCATTTTTGCTGTGAAACTCCTTCAGAGTAGGCCACCGCCTGTTCCAAATTTAAGCTGAATCTACCCCGCTGTATCTGAGATATGCACCTTAAGTCTGTCTTATGTTCTTAACCTTCTTATTTTTCTTCTTTTCACCTTACTTAGTATTGTTGATACTGCATGGCTTGCTGTGTAGTGTACCTATTGCATAACAAAGTGTGTATAATTATTACATGTGATGATTTGTTTTTATATATAATCTCAGATTAGTGGAAGTGTATTCTTCGGATTAAATGTGGTTCTTCATTTAGAGTGATTTGCTGCAGATATGTGTTCTATTAATATAGTAGATTGCATTCTATTGGAGTAATCATGGAGTTCCATTTCTTCCTTGTGCAACTGTTTGACCTATTTATACATAACAAAGTGTGTATAATTATGTACATCACAAAATCCGTATTTACCTCTTAGCAGGTTAATCTTTGCTTCACCTTCGTTCTATGTGAATTCTATTAGAGTACTTGAGAAGACCTTGTAGTAGTGTCAGAAAGTGTCTTAGTGCAGTATTGCTTGTGCATGTACAGTAGTAGTGGTAAGTGTGCATGCATTGCTAGGTTTCCAGGACTCTCCTTTTATGCTGTAGTGTGTGATTGCTGGATGATAGTGCATATACCGGATCACATGAGTACTTGAGAGAGTCCAGTGTTGAGTGACTAAATTTATATTGAACAGCTACAGAAAACAAGACTGACTCAACTGAAACTTTTTACCTTTAATGTATGTTCTTGAGCTACACAATATCCTTTATCTGATAAAAACTCTGAATACTCCTACTAGTAGTTTCAATATATCCAACCATGTTTGTTGTAATAACAGTTGCACTAGATCTTCCAGCAGCAAGTTATGCCACAGAAGTTCTGAAAATGTTATTACATCTAATTCATAGGTATTTTAGAGTCTCTAGATTGTGGAATGCATTATCAATCATTGACTCTTATCCCTTTCCTTCCCTACTATCAAACACAAATTGATCATTTTTATGTAATCATTTTTAAATACCTTTGACACTAATTATACAACCAAGTACTAAGAATAATAAGAAATGCGGTCAAAATTATGTCATAAATAAATAAATAATATTAATGTTCTCGAAAACTATGAGGCCTAGAGACATGAACTAACTGGGGATAGATTCACCTGTGAACGAAGGCACAAGCGTATAATCATTGTGCCTGTTCGTGCTGATGACTTGACCATACGTGTAATTTGATATAACGCCCAGTACCACACCCTTGCTTAATTACAGATTGCGTGAAGAAGATTAGCGAATGTCCGTGGAGGAGAGCCAGAGGCCACTTTACACGTAAACAAGAAGATTACAAGTAAGTTTTTATGTTTGTAACGTTTTAAGTCTCCGTGCCAGCTGCCAGTGGATTCATTCACATAAAATATGTAATTAAACAATACAAGAAAACATTAAAACACATGCCCCGCTCTTTACAATACAGTTACGTATAAAATACAAGTAAACAATCTTGTCTCGTGCAGCTGGCATGGCAAACTTCCTTTGTGTTGGTTTCAGGCAATTCAATACGTGTTTAATCTTTTTTGCCTTCACCTGGCAAGTTAGCTACTAGGCTCTGGCTGGCTTGGCTGTCTTCCTTTATCTGGTTCATCTGGCTTGCATACTCCTACGGTATTGTGTAGCTATCTTCTGCAAGTTGTGTATGCATAATTATAGTGTGTCACCCATCACTGTGTCGTTGCTACACCACTGATGAACCTTATTTAGCTCTAGTTTATGTTGATACTGTGCTGTATATTGGCTAATAATTTTTATCTGTTGATGTTGCCTATAATGTATTGCTACATACAGTACTACAATAATGTATAGTTCTCTCCTGTATGTGTTGTAGACATATACTGTGTACACATCACTGTGCCATTACCACACCAATGATGTACTGGCACTTAACTACTGGTGGCCTTTAGTTACGATGCCACTATTGTGTTGTATCTGTCACTACTGTGACATATTGAGTTGATTTGGGGATATGAGCCTTCACCACCTAATAGCCTCGCTAGGGGGCTGTCACGTTGGTGTATGTACTTGGTTGTATGTGACGTGGTCCTAGTAATAATAATAATAATAATACAACTAAGCAGGGGTAGCCAGGATTTTCTGGAAGGGGGTTCAGATTAGAAGTACACAAATGTCTTCAGGGGAAAGCCTGCATGGGTACTTCCCCTGAACCATGTTTGAACGAAAATGATGCATACACAAAATGTGTCCTTGGGCAATGACATTAAAAGGTGCTGTTTGTGCATCTAACTAGCTAAAACCTACACACTGCTGTTTATGCAACTTTTAGAAACTACAAACCTAATGTATTGTGTTACTAACTAAAATTTATTTCCAGACACTGACATATGGTCAGTCAACTTCACTGAACTTCTCAGTAGACAGAATCCCTCCACATTTGAATCACTTATAGTTGGCAATACTTTCTTCCGGGCATACTTTATTCTCGGTCATGCAGTCCTGTTGACTTCAGACTTGGCTAGTACTCCAATATATTCGACACATCATGTGCACACAACATGTGACAAATAAGCAAAACATTCATCATGTAAATATACACCAAACTATTCATTGCTTGTGCTAACCTGACACATGTATAACACGACTGCTCAAGTTTATTGCAGCTGCTACCTTGTAAAGTGACTCGACCAATTGAATCGACCGAGGAATCAACAGTCCTTCTCCATTTTTACCATGAATCATGTGCGCAATTGATCACGTGATGCAGTACTTGACTCATCGATGATTCAGCATTTAAAATAAAGCGATGCAGCTCTCAAAGTAGTACAGATCCGTGCCAGTGTGCAAGTAGCTACCTGAGAGCTCAAGGCTGTAAGATTTGGTGTGATTTTCAATTTTAAAAATTCTGCTTCTGAAAGGGGCGTTTGTCTGAACCATCCGAACCTCCCCTGCCTATTCCCTTTCCAAGTACTAAGAATAATACGAAATGCAGTTAAAATTACATCATAAATAAATAATCAAATAATTAATGTTTTGAGAAAACTACAAGGCCTAGAGATGTAAACTAACCAGGGATTGATTCGCCTGTGAACGAAGGCACAACTGTATAATCGTTGCACCTGTTAACAGCTAAAAGTCAACTTGGTGGTCTTAGCTTAGTCAAACCAGTTGGTTGAAAAACCTTGTCAACAGCCATCATTTCTTTCCCTGTGTAAATAAAATACATGGATTTTGTACTAAATACAAAAAAAAATACAAAAAAGCAACCCATAATCTCTACAGGACATTATACAAAAAACAAAGGCCTTGAATTGCTCTACTTGATTCTGCTCAAAGTAATGCTCTAGCATTAGCATAGTAACATTTATTTACTATTGATTACATCATAATATGCACCCCCATGTTATTTATATTGGAGAATTTAATCACTCGAGTGGGAAAGCCCCCCAAAAAGCAATCTGTTACCCTCAACCACATTCGCTAAGCTTGGTATCATTCTACGTGTCAACACTTGCTGATTAAGAATCTGCCTGAAGTAAGTGCCAAAAAATAATTGTACTGAGTTACATTATAAAACATGAAAAACAGGGTTTTCCCGCTGTTTAATTACGTATCTAAATGCATGATTTGGCAATACAAGGCTCTATCCTGCCTTTTGTCTTGGTAACTTCACAACTCCTATATATCACTCAATTCACCATTGATCAAGGATTCTGATGAGCCATACCAGATCTCCGTAAATTAAAGTATGCGGAAGTTATGGTGCTGTGTTTAATAGATGGTGTCATTTTTGCGTATATTTAACATTATGGATTTTTATAATGTACGGTAAAAGTTGACAAATGTTTTGATATGTATTTGTATTATTTTGTATACTTCTGTTCATCCTTTACCTGGCTTGCTAGCTGAATTATTTCCATCTCCAGTGCTCAGTGCCAATAATACATTGTTGCATACAGTTCTATGGTATAAATTGCATCTCCTGTATGTTGTACAATGTATTACATTTCATTATGCCATTGCCACACCATTAATGTACTGGCACTCAGCTACCAGTAGTTTTGCATTGGGCCTGGCAAGCCATTGTGTGGAGAACATTAACGCCAGCACAGTTTTCAGCTATTAAGTTTGTGTGTGAAAATACATAGCTCTCAACCTGAAGCCTTTCAGTGCCAGGAGTGAGATCACTTTGTCACAGAAGCACAATACCTCTAACAACCAGACACTTTCCTGGATATGCTGTGCTTTGTCGTTTTCGCTATTATGTTCTGCTGTACTGGCTATTCGTGGGAGCAGAAAGCTACAGTCAACAGAGCTCCCTGCTGTCTCCACTGAGCTGCATTTAGTGGAAAGCTGTATTCTTGTTGATTAGAACAATTGTGGTTTTTTTTGTTTGTTTCAGTTTACATTGTTTTGTCATCACTATGCATTATTTTATTTTGAGACAAAAACTATAAACATTGCCGTAATTACATCCCATACAACGTGATTGAGATAACAAACACTACGTACACAAAATGTGCCCTTAGGCTGATAATTGCTGTGTGGTTGTGCTTGCTATTGTTTATTTACCTACATACTGTTAACTATATTATTGTGTCTATACATAGTTACATTCTGCAATGCTACCGCACAATGGAACTGTACTTTTTCTTGGTAGCATATCCTTTATTTTCTGGTATTGGATTTTTATCCTATTGACAGTACTGCCATCTTTCACAGTGATCAGCTACACGCAGCCATTTGTTCTCCAAATTCAATTTCATCTTGTAGTATATCATATTATCATTTTAGGGCATATGGCCCAGCTCATATAAAAAAACAACAACTCAGTTAACAGTTTCTAGTGAAATACCCTGCTTCTTTTATCATTGAGGTCTGCTTTTGGAAACTTCAGCAGCTATGCATGTCTTAATCCAGTACCCTGATTCATCCTCATTAAACATTATAATTTTAGGACTGTTTAATGGATGTATAAGCTTCATTGCTTGTAGGCATGAGATTCAATACCATAGATATGAGAGCATGCACTTGCACCTCAACTTGTGAGAATCATGGAGGAGGGGCAGTGACAGTGCATTATGTGGTCTTCCATGGTCAGGTATTCAATACAACGTGATAGTAGCAGACCGTCACAATTGTAATTGCATATGTATCACTTAAGTTTATTGTATGTGCATCTTTTCCATCAACACATTCTGTGCTGATCATGCTCTGTTGTACTTTTCCCATTTGGAGATTGCCCCATTGGTGGTTGCACTTGATTGTATATTCCCCAGAATAATTGTACTTTGCATTTTTATGTCCTTGTAGAAATTGTAGTTCCTCTAGTAACTTTAAATTTTGTAGTATGTAAGTAAGTACGTAAGTAAGTAATTAAGCTGACTTTCAGGTCTTGTAAATTTTCCCCTTGATTTGTCCAATGTGTCTGTACTTCTGTTGTGAAGAATATATAAATAAATAATTCTTTAATGTGATTGGCTAAAATGAGGAAAAGTGATTGATCCATTTTATCATAAATTGATAGATAGATAGAGATAATGCCATAATATTAGCAACAAATGTAAAATGGAATGTCATATTATTCTGGGATGGTTTAATGGCGATTTGCAAAGATAATTACCTAAAACCCTTGGTAATTTTAGTACAGTTAGAAATGAAAGCCACATTGTTTCAGCTGGCCAGCATACTACAATTTGAGGTAAAATTGTAGGAGTTTGTGTTTGAAATGTTTTGACCTCCAATTTGCCATTACAGCTACCACAGGGAATGGAACAATGAAACAAAGACATGTGGAGAATGTTGACACTATAGTCAGAGCTTCCTGTGGGTTTTCATGGTGGTCTATGGCTTTACTTGGGAGCAATGGCAGTTTAAAGCCAAAAATACATGAGGAACGAATTGCCTCCAAATCTTCATGAAGGGATGCATCTTTTAACATAGATTAAGATGAAGCATATCCAACCAAGAACTGAGAAACTATGTTGGAAAAATCTGTGCATGGGCATATTAGAGAATTAATATATATTTAGATTGTAATCTATCCCCTTTTCTACCTAATTACCAGTAACATGTTATTAGGAATGTACATATTGTAGTAGTACAGTTATTTATTTATGGCTGGGGGCACTAGTTGGCCACAAACCATTAATGTGCAGGCTCATTTGTAAGATGTTGCCATACATGTACATATAATAACCTCCAAACATTAACTTTAGTTAACACATTAAATTCCAGTTCGTCAAAGCAAATTCTTATTTTGTCAGAACTTTGCGCATGGTCTGTTAGCATAGCATAATCTTAAGTATTTTAATATGTGACCCAATCTGGGAAAACCGGGCTTATCGCCTATTTAAAAGTGTCGAGAAACGTTGGTTTTAAGTATTTAGTGTGTTGTAGCTCGCCAATGGTTGAAGCTATGTGTACCAAATTTTCACACGTTTTACACCAATTCCTTACCTTCCAGAGCATCCACTGTGCAAGTAGCCAACAACTAAGTTTCCTGCCATTTTAGATAGTTTTTAAACCGAGGTTGACTGTATCAGGCGAGCTGCAAATTGGGTGGGAGGCAGGGGCCCTGGAAGGCGGGAAAGATAGTGTTCTAAAATTGAAAAGGAAGGTCAAGGGATGAATTAGGCCAAGTTTTGAGCCATTGAGGTCTCAAAACTGGCTAAAATGAAAGGAAATTCACAGCAGAGGTAATTATTCAATACCACAGAGCTGTACAGCCACATACAGTCATCCCCAGGCTGACCAGAGCTCCATTAAGGCCCCACACCACACATACAGATCGCCACTGGGCTTGGGAAAAGCAGCCAGCAAAACCAGACCACTCAAGTCTAGCTGATTTTGATTGTGGAATTAGATAGTTTATTCATGTGGCTTTGTGTCCTGGGTGAAAAATCGAATCTACTGACATGGGCGATAAGACTGGTTTTCTCAGACTGGGTCACATATGTAGTTGTGAAATTACACATATATGTAATATGTATCCTTGCTACTAATTTCCTGCTACTAATTGTAGATTTTCAAACATCACATGTAAAATTTGTGTGGTTGGTTTACTCAAGCGGGTTGGTGATGCTTACAAGGATGATAAAAAGCAGCACATTTTTGTATCTGATCTTATGAAGTTAAATGTTCCCAACTTATTGCTTGTGCCTGAAGATGATGACCGGGATGTTGAAATGGCATTTATCAAAATTATTCAAACTTTTATTCAAGAAAATGGATTGCATGAAGTTATTATTGATCAACTTTTATCAATTTTGGTGAGTTTTGTATGTGTTCAGCAAGTTTAACTTTTAACTGTTATATATAAGTATGTGCATTTATAATACTTCGGGTACTTAGAGATAATGAGTTACTCTCTAGAATTCCTATGGATATAATTACATGAAAATAACAAGGAGAAAACATCCTGACCACCTGGTAGACTCCTGTAAGCGTTCGAGCGTAAATCGGATGGCTGCAGGTTCGAGGCTACCTAGGTCCAGTCATGGATTTTTTCTCCTTTCTCCAACTTTTCAAACACACCTTAAGTAGTTAAAGTCTAAGTAGCTAAAGTCTTTGAGCAGGCTGTAGGACCAGGTGTCCTACAGACCTTCAGCACTTGTGCTGTAAAGCATTTAATAATAAATATCTGTGCCAATATTTTGACTTACTATCACAATTCACTATACAGAGGCCATGGAAATCCATAGTCGAAAATATCGATGTATATGGTTGTCCTCAGCAGGGACAATAAAACAGGTCAAAAGATGGAGGATTTTTTGAAGAATATTTCAATCATTTTGTCAGTGTAGTATTCTTGTAGCTACATCAAATGAAGATCAATTAACACATCAGGATACATGATTAGGTGTCATCAAGAGTAAATAATGGAAGAGAGAGTATCCAACTGCCATATACTGCATCAAAAATGAGCACTTCAAGTAGAGAAGCCAACCTGTAGTGCTTTCAAAGACAGTGTTGAATGAAGTAATAAACACCTGCTAGCTCAGACTGTTTGAAGTGTCCAGGCATGATTTGAAGTCAAACAGTCTGAGCTAGAAGGTGTTTATTTCTTCATTCAACACTGCCTTTGAAGCACTACAGGATGGCTTCTCTACTTGATGTGCTCATTTTTGATGCAGTATATGGCAGTTGGATACTCTCTCTTCCATTATTTACTCTTGGTGTCATGTAGCCAAAGGAAACTGGTATTGGTACACAATTGTATCAAGACACATATGTGTGTGTCGTGTGTCGTGTGTCATGTAGTCCAAGAAGCTGGCATGTCACACCAGTGTGATATTAGGAGGAAGAATGATAATGCAATTTTCACCCATATGTAACTTCATGTTGCCTTTGCAAAGCAAAACAATTTTTGCCATGAAAATGCCCTCTGTCATCAGTGGTCCACATACAGTAGCGGACAAAAAAAGTTCCTGTTCCTTTTGCGTTTTATGTTTTTGGTGAGACATTTCCATTTCGTAGCGTTTCCGTTTTGCTAGCGTTTTAACTATTGCTGAGAATGTGTGTTTTGTTTACAGAAGAAATAGAGTGAATGAAGAGTTGCTAATAAGTAAGTGAATACTAACTAATGCTAACACACTAATATTTGTGTATTGTATGTCTTTCTTTATGTAGAACACTACTGCTTACTGTTACAAGAGACAAGGCTCACGGAAAGTAGCTGACTGCGACAAACGATGAAGGACTTATAACCAACTGTTCTGTTGTTTATTAAATCATATTTGTGTATAGTAACAAGTATTCGAGTGAACTTTGCTTAAAATACCAGCACCTGCACTATTACACTTCCTCCCTAATTAATGCTCACTACCTATTTATCTGAACAGAAGGAAATTTTGTTACTTAATTAACAGTTTGTCATCGACAAAAGTGTGTTAAAGTATTTAGAAATATATCATACATTGAAAATGTAACTTTTAGAAAAGGAGACATTAGTAGAGATAGCAGCATCCTGGCTGGTTTTGCTTTCTGGCACATGGTGGCTTCATAGCAACAAACCTGTGATTAAAAAACAATAAAACTAATTGTTTAACCATTGTACTAACCTTCTGTAGGCGATATCACAGTTCTTTTATTCCGCTTAGTGCTACATTGGCTTGTTTAAGCTGATGCGAATGTTACAACGAATGTTAAACTGCCAACATAGCTTCCATCCCAGACTCTTGGAGCATCGTAGCAACAATTTTGCTGGCCAATGGTGTGCAGGTACTATTCATCATCTCAAATAACTTGGCAATGGCTTGTACAACTATTTGTAAATGTTACAAATGCTTCGAAAACGGTAAGACTGATGCTAGCATTTTTATTCTGTTCTGTAAGCATTTTCATAGCCTTCTATTGCATGCAACGGAAATGGAACGCCAATGGAACAAGAACATTTTTTGTCCGCTACTGTACCAAATATGAGTAAAATCACTCCAGGAATTCCTGAGATATAAGCCTTCAAAAATTGGCTTAATTTCTACATTTTTTCTTCTTTTTGCATGTGTTCAAAAAATGCCATAAAACACAAACGTGTGATCTGATCACCTTGAAATTTGATATACATAAGATGGAAAATCTTAGCACCAAGTTTAGTTTGAATACGATGAACAGTCATGGACTTATTAATGATTATTCACAAAAATAACTTCAGTATGTTGTCATGCCTACAGGATAATTATAAAAAGCTAATGGGAAGAAAATTTCCTTCTGGTGGAGCTCTCGGGTGTCACAATGCATAAGCTTAGCACATGCTACTGCACATGCGTTAAGTATTCTTAATCAAGCCCAACTACTCCAATTAATGCTTGCATGCTGCAAGACATCCGAACTGATGGGTATACCATCTCTGATTCCTGACACCACTGTATCAGTAAATTTTATATTTATTTTGCACGCTATTTGTCATTCCAACATTAAACTTCTTTAAAGGTCATTTAACTATGAAACTTCAAATCTTTTGTAGTTTGGAATAAAGACCAGTACAAAAACTATCAGTTCGTAACAACAAGAGTCCATAATAAAGACTCTTGGTAACTTATACGATTGAGTTTTGTTAATATAAAGTGATTACTTGCCATTTCTACCAGGCAAACTGCTAATTAACCAAAAACCAGTATAAATGTAGATTAATAATTTCAGAAAGTTTTCAGTGATTTAAATTAATTGGGTTTAAAACCATTGAGTTATAATGCAAAAACCAACTATGTGTAGCAAGTTAGTGATCAAGATACTCAAATAGTGCAGGACACCCTATTAGAGCTGTCAGCTTTCTGTGCGTGTCTCTATTTGGTACGCTATTGATTGACTGTTCAATGTCTTCTGAAACAGTGGTGTCATTCTCTCCCACATTTTTCACCCTGTACTTATAGAGGATATAACTTGGCAACTGATCTGGTCGCTGTGTGAGTGCTTGTCCTGATGTGCGCAGCCCGAACTTGATCATCATTTCCCTTGATGAGGTCTTCAACTATAGCCAGTACAATTGTTACATCTCCTTTACTTATCAGATGCTTGCTTTGCCTGGATGTCTTGTAAAACTCATAATGTGGTTAAATACTCTTTCTTCCATTGTGAGGAAAAGTGACCAAACAACTGTGTGAGTTTATCAACTCACTTCCTGAAGTACATACCATCAACAAAACTCTAAGGGGATGTGGAGCTTGTTGTATCCCCCTAACATATAGAAGGTGAGAAGGTGGAGGGTCTTGTAAATCAAAATACACATAGGTGAGTGGCCTGTCATTTAACATGCTCTTGATTTTTACTATGACTCTCTGTAACTATTGGAGGGAAATGAATGTCCTGCCAAGTGTCTTTTTGATAGCTTGTTTTGTCAATCCTATTAAATGCTCCCAAAATCCTCCATACCAGGGAGCTCATTTAGGAATAAACCTCCAATCAATACCTTGACATCCCAAGGTTTCCTTGATGTCATCGGATTCAAATATTATCTTCAATTCCTTGGCGGCAGCAAGGTAAGTGGAAGCATTATCAGATAGTATAACTGATGGAAGGGATCTTTGACTGGAGAACCTTCTGAAAGCTAACAGAAAGGTTTTTGTTGACAAATCTATGACAATCTCTGGGCGGACTGCTCTTGTGCTTGCACAGGTGGATAGACAAATGTATACTTTGCACTCACCAGCAGGTTCCTTGACATAAAGTGCCGAAGTGAAATCCACTCTTGTTACAGCAAATGGTCTGGCTGATCTGAGACGTGTCTTGGGGAGGGGTGGTGGAGATGACATGTCTTCCACCGTATCTAATCAAGTTGTCTCCATCCAAGTACAAATGAAGTTGTCTCACTAGATTGGGACATGAACACTCTTTCTTCAGTAAATATGCAAGTTCAATAGAGTAGCTGGTTGACTGACTGTTGGAAATCCAATGCTTCCTGATAGTGTTCAGTTTGGAGGCAGTCAGAGGTCCATTAAGCTGTGGTTGCTGCTTATGTGAATTGTGAATGTATTTAAGTACATATGCAGTGACAGCTACCAAGTACAATAATACAAAATGTCCACAATACTATGAATACTTCTTTCATCACTGGTCTGGGTATTTGAGGGTGTGTTCTCACAGTCATCATCATCTTCTGCCAGCTGAAGTAGAGCATAGGTTGGTGTCCATTGTGGCTATTCATGACTAGATTGTAGCCATTGATGTCCCTGTAGCCAAAGCTGTGATGAAAGGAGCTGTTCTTCTGAGATTCTCTTAGTAAGTAAATTGGCAGGGTTATCACTAGATGGCGTAAAGGACTATAGGTTGGCTGGGAACGCTCCGACAATCTCTGCCACAAGGTGTGAAATGAAAGGCTTTGAGTTTCACTGCTTGTATAGCCAGTGGAGAAAAATCTGGCTATCAGTCCACATGTGGATACGACTAGAAGGATTATTAGACTGAAAATGGAGTGATGATATGACAAATTTCACTAACCTTGTGGCCATGACTGCTGCCATCAGCACTAGTCTAAGAAGAGTGATGGCCTTGATTTGGAGCAACCTGACTCTTGGACATAACCAGCAAAGTCTCTTGGTTTCGACAAATGTAAACTACAGCACTGTAGGTCTTAGTGCTGGAATCTGCAAGGCATACATGGTAAGTTGGCGTATCTGATATTGAGAAGTACATCCTTGAGATGATGAATTGTGATAGTTCCATTAAATCAGAGAGAATGGTGAGCTAACTATCTGTGATCTCTTTCGGCAGGAGGTTCATCCCATGTAAGCTTGGTTTGCCAGATCTCTTGAAGCAAAACTTTGGCTCTGACAGTCACTGACGTTACCCATCCAATGGATCGTATATCTGTGAGGAAGTCTGTAGGACATCTCTCAAAGTAGTGTTAGTGGGTGGAAGCTGTTTGGGAGCAAGTAATAATGTGTCAGTAATGGTATTCCACCGAAGACCTAGGAGTCCCACAGGTGGATTAGGGTCACTGGTTTTGTCTCTTGTTGTAACTGCTTGGAGATGATGACTGTTGGATGACCATGACCAGAGATTGAAGTTGGCTTGACTCGAAGGTTCTTGAGATAGCTTATTGTACATTAGTAATTCTTCTTCTGTATTGCAGCCAGACTGAATTTTGTCAATGTAGATGTTGCTCTTCATGTCAATTGCAACTGGGGAGTCAGCCTTACTGAGGTGTAAATCAAGCACTGCTGCCAGCATGAATGGTTAACTGGATGACCCAAAGGGAACAACATTGAAGCGGTAGGTGACAAAATTCCTGTGGAATCATCTGTGCCCAATGGCCATACGTATCTGGTGAATTTCTGTCATCTGGGTGCAGTTGGACATGGAGCAATGTCTTTTCTATGTCTGTTGAAAGGGCAAATGCATGGCTGCAAAAACAGTGTAGCACACAAGTTGTTTAGAAATGGAAGTGCTGGTGTCAGACAATCATTGAGGCTGGTTGAGTTCGCATTTCCACGGCAGCTACATTCATAGACTATCTGTATGGGTGTTGTAACAGAGTCCTTCTTGACTGGATGGTGGGATGGATAATGCGTGTTTTCAGTAGTGCTGTCTCCATTAACTTTTTTGATAAAACCTGTTTTCTGTTGGACTTTAATAATGTTATTATAAATGGTTAACAGCTCTGGTGTTTGTTTGAGTTTGTGAACTAAGGAATTTGTCCTTTTCTTACAAGTGTTGATATTAGAAGGTATGTAGGGTTTGTCCTCCTCCCATGCAAATCTTGACCTTCATGATCACGTGTTTGTGTGATGGAGGATTGTTGATAACCTCGAAGGAAGGTTAAATGTAGAGATGGTGTATGAGTGGTTGTTCCAACAGATTCAACAGACCAGAACTTCTCAAGATTAGGCTCTTCAGGTACTACAGTGGATGTCATCTGTAATAAAGTAGAAGTTGTTGTCTGTGAGAGGGGGTAGGGCAACGGACCTGACTGTTGATAGCCAAGTTTGGGCTCCTGAGTAGAGGTGTGCGATATATCAAAATTATATCGATATTGTGATAATTTTCCAGTATTATTATTGTATTGAATTCAATATTGCAAATGCTGATCTACGTATTTTATTAATTAATTGATATATCAAGAAAATTTAGGTAAAGTTACAGTATTTTGGTATGTGATTGCACAATTGCGCTAGAAATAAAGGTCAGTTATGTGCAATTTAACCATTCTGAAAGCTTATCTAAGTTTCCTAGGCTTGTTAGTAGTACTATGTAATGGTTTTAGTGGATCTATTGCATTCAAACCACAGCTATAAATATCGGCTGCCCACGCAATTAATCCGCCCACACTATTTAATTAATTATCAAAATTGAATCGATATCATGATATTTTACTATTTATCTATCGATATTACATTGAAATCAAAATCCTGATATCGCACACCCCTACTCCTGAGCTATGGGGCCATCTCCTCTGATGATGGTGTCTTTGTATGAACTTCCAGTAATAGTTGGTCCCAATTAATAGTGATATAGTAAGAAGTGATGACTGGATGGGCTAACTTGAGTCCTTGTAGATCTGGCATAGTGTTGACAGAAATAGGGACAGCATTCTGAATGGGTGTGGAAATTGTAAGTGCTGAAATGGGAGTCAGTTCTCCAGTGATGGTGTCTATCTGTACTGTTGTAACACCCAGCTTCTGGCGTGTTCTGGAAGCATTACCAAACAATGCCAAAGAAATGTCTGTGGTGGAGGAGGGTGATATGCCCAATTCTTTGACCATTTCTGTGGATATTTAGAACGTTGAGCACCCTTGTTGAAAATAATATTTGCAGTGGTCTTACTATTGTCAGCAGTGATGGGAGCTATTACAGTTTTAAGTAAGCGGGTGGTAACTGACTGTGGTATGGAACAAGGTGATGTTGGTGTCTGGAGCCCTGTAACCTCTGCTGAAGAAGTGATGGTTTATTATCAGTCACCTTGTCACATGAAATCTCTGCAGATAGTGGTTCACTGTTACACAATGTGGTGTGATGCTTCTTCTTGTATTTCGTACATCAAAAAGTGGTTCACTGTTACACAATGTGGTGTGATGCTTCTTGTATTTCTTGCATCGAAATCTGGGCTGGCATTGTGACACCTTGTGGTGTGCTGAGCAGTTGAAACACAAACTATCTCTCTTGACAATCTCAAACCTTTTCTGATGGTCAATTACAATTTCACAAGAATGTGTGGAATGTCCTTGAATACGCACTCTGGTTCCCCTTTCTTCTTGTTGATATGAGTTGCTGAACGATTTCTGTTGTCTCTTGCTCAAACTTGGAAGGCAGCAGTGGTTGAAGTCTTAAGGACTGTACTGTATGGGTCATGCAGCCCAGATTCAAGGACCCTAATCTCCTTTTGGAGTGTTTCCATTAGATTTAAGAGTATCCATTGCATGTTAGAATGTTCTCTAGCAAGGTTGTGTCTGATCTCAGAGGTAAGCTTGTTCATAGCAATTGGCACTAGCAGATCTCCAAATGACTGCTCAGACTTTCCAAGTGATGACAACCCACGAATGTGACTCTTAACCAAGTCATAGAACATGCATAAACTACCTAAGCTGTTTGTAGGAGAAGCCATGCTCACCAGACCCTTCATATGGGTGTTGACCAGTTCATATGGCTGACCAAAACAGTCTGTGAGTAATGTTATCGCAATGTGCATAGTTCAATTCTGAAAGTGGCAGTTCATCAGTTGCTCCAGGGCAGCATCTCCCTGTAGCTGTGCCTTGAGATAATTGAACTTCTGTATCCCACTGAAGTTGGGATTGGCATAAATTGCAGCATTAAAAAATCCCAGAATGTCTGCCAGGTTAAGGGGTCACCTGAGAAGGTTGTCAAGGATAGCTTTGGTAGATGGCTAGTGGCAAACTGTTGGGCACTGGTGTGATATCCAGTTGCTGATACTGGAAGTAGTCTGATGTGTGAAATGATATACTGATGAGGTATTGTATAAACTTCTGGCAACAGGTACTGGCAGCATTACTGAACTCTGTTGTATAGCAGGACTAGAACTCGGTGCAAAATAGGCAACTAGAATCAAGGTTGGTGGTTCAGCGTTATCAGTGACAATCACTTCTGGTGTTGATACAAAAGGCATTGCCATACTGGTCTGTTGAGCTGGAACAGGGAGTGTCAACGTTGTGCTAGTTACTAGAGTTGACAACTCAGTGGTATAATCTGCTTCTGATGTTACTATGCTATCTAGCTGTGGTAGGCTTGTACTGGCTTGAGCTATACTTAACTGTGGCTGGCTATAGCCTCTAATTGTAATTGGTTTGTGTTTGTAGTTACGGATTCACTCACTTCTGAATAACTAGCCATGAGACCATTGCTCTCAGGCCTGTTTAACTCAATAAGCATTTGTACCTTGATCAAGACACACGATAGTGTGTCGTGTGGCCCAAGAAGCTGGCGCGCCACACTGTGAGTATATTGACAGGAAGAAAGAAAACATCATTTTCACACATTTGTATCTCGGTGATACCTCATCCGATTGGAACCAAATTTGCTGCAGAGTTGCTCGCCAGCTAGGGGAGGCTACATTCCAAGTTTGAAGGAAATCACTCAAGCCATTTCCGAGATACGAGTGGCCAAACGTTCGTTTGTTTTTCTTCGTTATTTTTTCTTCTTCGTCTTTTTGCACACTTGGAAAAATTGCTATAAAACGCAAACGCGTACTCCGATTGCCTTGAAATTTAGCACACAGAAGGGGAGTCCAAAGGAGTTATGACCGATTATTCGCGTAAAACAAGATCGATTTGTTGTCACGCCTACAGGGTAAACCGCTTCATGGAATGAGTTGAAAATTGCTATGTAGATAGAGTAACCATCGTAGGAGTGTCTTTTGGTGGTTTGAAAGGAATCGAGATAAAGACCACGGAGATATGACACAAAACCCAACCTGTGTCACAATTACGTGATCGATTTTTAGGAATAAAAAAGTATAAGTTTTCACGCCTACTAGGCAAACCGCTTAGAGCAATGAGCTGAAAATCGGTGTATAGCTGGAATAATCTTCATTGAAAGTCCTTGCAGTAGTATAGAAGAATTGGAATACAAACCACTGAGTTATGATTCGAAAGCCAACTCCGTGTAGCAAATGCGAGATCGAGATACTCTAATAGAAAAGTCACCCTAATAGAGCATTCAGTTAATTTATTTACTCCATTATAGAATTCTATTACATTACAGGTTATTCTGTAAGGAGTTCAGCTGCAAACGATTAATCTTATAGACAGTTTAGCAAGAAGCAAGTCACCCTATAGAGAGTTCAGCTACAAATATATCGCTGTAGTGATTCAGAACATTACAAGTCACACTGAAGAGAGTTCAGCTATAAACAAGTCATGCACCCTGTACAGAGTTCGGCTACACTCTCTAGAGAATTCAGCTACAAACAAGTCACTGTGGAGAGAGTTCAGCTACAAAGAAACTACCCTGTAAAGAGTTCATCTATACAAACAAGTTACCCTATAGAGATCACCTGCAAACAAGTAACCCTGAAGAGAGTTCAGCTACAGACAAGTCACTTTATAGTTTATACAGTGTTCAGCTATAAGTAAGTCACTCTGTAGAGAATTCAGCTACAAATAAGTCACCGTGTAGAGAGTTCAGCAACCAAAATTCTACTCTGTAAAGAGTTCAGCTATACAAACAAGTTACTCTGTAGAGAGATCAGCTAGAAACAAAGAGAGTTCAGCTAGAAGAAGTCACCCTGTAGAGAACTCAGCTGCAAAGAAACCCTGTAGAGAGATCAACTACAAACAAATCACCCTGCAGAGCATTCAGCTATAAACAAATCACCCTGTAGAAAGTTCAGGTACAAACAAATCACCCTATATACAGTTCAGCTACAAAAAAAATCACTGTGTAGAGAGTTCAGCTACAAAGAAGTTATGCTACAGTGAGATCAGTCTGAAACAAGAGATTTCAGCTACAAACAAATTAACCTGTAGAGAGTTCAACTATGAGCAGATCATCCTGTAGATAGTTCAGCTAGATACAAGTCACCCTATAGAGAGATCAGCTAGAGGAAGTCACCTTGTAGAGAGATCAGCTAGAAAAAAGTTGCCTTGTAGAACGTTCAGTAACTGTCAGACCTTCAGTGCTGGTCACTGTAAAGTGCTAATAATAATAATAATAATAATAACAAAGAAACCATCTTGTAGAGAGTTCAGCTACAAACAAATCACCCTGTAGAGAGTTCAGCTGCAAACAAATCACCCTGTAGAGAGTTCAGCTACAAACAAATCAACCTGTAGAGAGATCAGCTCGAGGAAGTCACCTTGTAGAGGGATCAGCTAGAAACAAGTCACCTTGTAGAGAGTTCAGGTACAAAGAAACCACCATGTAGACAGTTCAGCTGCAAACATATCGCCTGTAGAGAGTTCACACAGCTAGAAACAAATCACCCTTTAGAGAGATCAGCTAGAAGAGGTCACCTTGTAGAGAGTTCAGTTACAAAGAAACCATCATGTAGAGAGTTCAGCTACAAATAGATCACCCTGTAGAGAGATCAGCTAGAAGAGGTCACCTTGTAGAGAGTTCAGCTACAAAGAAACCATCATGTAGAGAGTTCAGCTGCAAACAAATCACCCTGTAGAGCGTTCAGCTACAAAAAGATCACCCTGCAGAGAGATCAGCTAGAAGAGGTTACCTTGTAGAGAGTTCAGCTACAAAGAAACCACCATGTAGAGAGATTAGCTGCAAACAAATAACCTGTAGAGAATTCAGCTAGAAACAAATCACCCTATAGAGAGATCAGCTAGAAGAGGTCACCTTGTAGAGAGTTCAGCTACAAAGAAACCATCATGTAGAGAGTTCAGCTGCAAACAAATCACCCTGTAGAGCGTTCAGCTACAAAAAGATCACCCTGCAGAGAGATCAGCTAGAAGAGGTTACCTTGTAGAGAGTTCAGCTACAAAGAAACCACCATGTAGAGAGATTAGCTGCAAACAAATAACCTGTAGAGAGTTCAGCTAGAAACAAATCACCCTATAGAGAGATCAGCTAGAAGAGGTCACCTTGTAGAGAGTTCAGCTACAAAGAAACCATCATGTAGAGAGTTCAGCTGCAAACAAATCACCCTGTAGAGAGTTCAGCTACAAAAGGATCACCCTGTAGAGATTTCAGCTAGAAGAAGTCACCTTGTAGAGAGTTCAGCTACAAAGAAACCATCGTGTAGAGAGTTCAGCTACAACGAAACCACCATGTAGAGAGTTTAGCTGCAAACAAATCACCTGTAGAGAGTTCAGCTAGAAGCAAATCACCCTGTAGAGAGATCAGCTAGAAGAGGTCACCTTGTAGAGAGTTCAGCTACAAAGAAACCGCCATGTAGAGAGTTCAGCCTGAAACAAATCACCGTGTAGAGAATTCAACTACAAACAAATCGCCCTGTAGAAGGATCAGCTAGAAGAGGTCACCTTGTAGAGAGTTCAGCTACAAAGAAACCATCATGTAGAGAGTTCAGCTGCTAAGAAATCACCTTGTAGAGAGTTCAGCTAGAAGAAGTCACTTTGTAAAGAGTTCAGCTACAAAGAAACCACTATGTAGAGAGTTTAACTGCAACAAATCACCAGTAGAGAGTTCAGCTAGAAAAACATCACCCTGGAAAGAGATCAGCTAGAAGAGGTCATCTTGTAGTGAGTTCAGCTACAAAGAAACCACCACATAAAGAGGTCAGCTGCAAATAAATCACTTGTTGAGAGTTCAGCTACAAACAAATCCCCCTGTAGAGGGATCAGCTAGAAGAAGTCACCTTGTAGAGAGTTCAGCTACAAAGAAACCATCATATAGAGAGTTTAGCTACAAAGAAATCACCCTGTAGAGAGTTCAGCTAGAAGAAGTCACCTTGTAGAGAGTTCAGCTACAAAGAAACCATCATGTAAAGAGTTCAGCTGCAAACAAATCACCCTGTAGAGAGATCAGCTAGAAGAAGTTACCTTGTAGATAGCTCATCTATACAAACAAATCACCCTGTAGAGCGATCAGCTAGAAGAAGTTACTTTGTAGATAGTTCAGCTACAAACAATTCATTCTGTAGAAAGATCAGCTAGAAGAAGTCACCTTGTAGAGTGTTCAGTTACAAAGAAACTGCCATGTAGAGAGTTCAGCCTCGAACAAATCACCCTGTAGAGAATTCAACTACAACAAATCGCCCTGTAGAAGGTTCAGCTAGAAGAAGCTACCTTGTAGAGAGTTCAGCTACAAAGAAACCATCATGTAGAGAGTTTAGCTGCAAACAAATCACCTGTGGAGAGTTCAGCTAGAAACAAATCACCCTGTAGAGAGATCAGCTAGAAGAAGTCACCTTGTAGAGAGTTCAGCTACAAAGAAACCATCGTGTAGAGAGTTCAGCTACAACGAAACCACCATGTAGAGAGTTTAGCTGCAAACAAATAACCTGTAGAGAGTTCAGCTATAGAAACAAATCACCCTGTAGAGAGATTAGCTAGAAGAGGTCACCTTGTAGAGAGTTCAGCTACAAAGAAACCATCATGTAGAGAGTTCAGCTGCAAGCAAATCACCCTGTAGAGAGTTCAGCTACAAAAGGATCACCCTGTAGAGAGTTCAGCTAGAAGAAGTCACCTTGTAGAGAGTTCAGCTACAAAGAAACCATCGTGTAGAGAGTTAAGCTACAAAGAAACCATCATGTAGAGAGTTTAGCTGCAAACAAATCACCTGTAGAGAGTTCATCTAGAAACAAATCACCCTGTAGAGAGATCAGCTAGAAGAGGTCACCTTATAGATAGTTCAGCTACATTTCAAGTCACCCAGTAGAGAGGTCAGCTGCAAAATAATATCCTGTGGGCAATAATGGGCATGTAATAAATATATGTATACAATTTGTATAATTACTAATAAAATCAAAAATAATTGAAGTATTAAAAATCTTCTTTAAGTTCTTTTCTTCTTTCTGTGGTAAAGAAAAAAAACACATGGGTTAAAAAACCACCAAAGCCAGCCAATGTTTGCAGTATACAAATACAAAAAGAAGTGATATCTAATCAAAAACAGCCAAGCTGTAAAAAAAGGTGCGGCCCCCAAAAAGGCCATGGTGAAAAAAGATGTGAAATCCAAGGTGGCGGCCAAGAAATGGCTGTGATGGTAGGTTAATGGTAAAAATTTTAATAACGACAATTCAGGTGAATTTTGTGCCGCTTGGTCTTGGCACCAAATTCACCTGAATTGTCGTTATTAAATTTTTTACCATTAACCTACCATCACAGCCATTTCTTGGCCGCCACCTTGGATTTCACATCTTTTTTCACCATGGCCTTTTTGGGGGCCGCACCTTTTTTTAAGGCTTGGCTGTTTTTGATTAGATTATCGTATCAGCAATATCATCTCTGAGCTCCTCAGATTCCACTATGCAATCTTCGAATTCTTGGGTGTCATTAGAGTTGCAATCTGTTCATCAGTTTTTTCAGCTTGTCTTCCTTATTTCTTAGTTGCTCTATGGCCTTGGTCAGTAGAATAATTGTCAATGTCCTTCTCCATCAATTCGTCCACCTTGTTATACAATCGTGTCACGTGGAATTCTTTCCATGAGATTTAAAGACGAACCAGCTGCTCCATGTGTCTGGTGTGGTCCACTATAAATTAAAACAAACAACAGTATCAACATTGCTTGAGACTTGCCTTTGCGGGTACTTTTGTGGGTACCATTATGTACAATTTGCCACAGTACAACAGCTTCTTAGATTGGTGTTTATTGGATCGATCCTGGTCACAGCACCAAAATATTGTAGAAGCATGATAGCTCAGGTTCTAATGGAACAACTTGTTGGGATCACCACATTTACGACTGATACAACTAATGCACGTAACACACACTAGAATATGAGCACACAGGTGTATAATTGTAGCTGAACTCTCTATATGTCTAGAACTGTGAACTATTTATAGAATAATTACGTACTGTAGTAGTTGGAACACGTGTGTATGCCCTGTAGAGAGTTCAACTATCAGGGCCATAGCCAGACTTTTATATGGGTAGGTTCTTTTAGAAGAAAGTGGACCTTTTTATATGGTATGATGCAGATTACATTATGATGTGTGGCATGCTGAAACTAGGGGGGGTGGGTGTCTAGTGGCGTTTTGAAAATAGGTACTGAACGGTTAAATTTAGTGTCATTTCAGTCACTATAAATAACAGTTTTTAGGTAAGCTCAAGATCAGCTATTATGGATGTCATCTGGGAAATATCTCTATTGCTACTGTACTTATACCATCTATACATGCATGTGTCTAAATATAATGTATCAGAATGTCACAGTGAATAAGAATGGGAAAGATTGAGTGCTCTCTTATGATCAACAGGGGCAGTGGAGCAGAACAAAGAGTGTCTTAAACAATGAAATTTACACATTGCATGGAGTTGAAGCATGGATGCTATTCATGGGATCTGTATGGGGAGGTGGGACTTGCTATATTTTAATGAAAGCTCTAGTTTAGATGATCTCACTATGTTGTTGTAAATAAATAATAGGTTACATACAGCTTTTAAAAGAAAATGTATTGTTACTGTTCTATTAGAGTGGTTGACTGCTCTATTAGAGTATCGCGATCTTGTGTTACAAGCACTGAATAAGCTACACGGAGCACTTAATTTAGCTTGATTTTGCTACTTATTAGTGGTATTTAGTAAACTGTAGCTAATGGGCTTTTGCTGCTGAAAATTTGGCCTTGTATACTAAAATTGTGGTCCTTTTTGCTACAATAGTGGACCTTTTGCTAAAATTGTGGACCTTTTGCTAAAACTGTGGACCTTTTTACTGAAATTGTGGACTTTTTATCCAAGACGTTGGTTCTTCAGAACCCCCTGAACTCCCCCTGGTTACAGGCCTGACTATGGAACAAGTCACCCTGTAGAGAGTTCAGCTACAAATAAGTCAGAGTTTAACTACAAACAATTACACCCTGTAGATAGCTCAGCTACGTTACAGTACACCCTGTAGAGAATTCAACTATAAATAAGTCGCTTGTAGTGAGTTCAGCTATAGACAAATCGCTCTGTAGAGAGTTTGGTAACATGGCAAGTCACCCTGTCACCCTGTAGAGAGTTCAGCTATGTTACAAGTCTCTCTGTAGAGAGTTCAGCTAAGTTGCAACTCACCCTGTCGAAAGTTCAACCACATTATTAGTCACCCTGTACAGAATTCTGTTACATTACAAGTCATCCTGTAGAGACTTCAGCTACAAGAAAGTCACACTGTAGAAAGTTCACCTACACACACGTCACTCTGTGGAGAATTCAGCTACAAAACAAATCACACTGTATAGAGTTCAGCTTCGTTACAAGTTACCCTGTTACCCTGTAGTGAGTTCAGCTCCGTAATATGTCACTCTGTAGGGAGTTCAGTCACAAAAAAGTTGCCAGAGTTCAGCTACAAATATATCACCATGGAGAGAGTTCAGCTACATTACAAGTCACCCTCTGGAGAGTTCAACTACTTAACTCCCAGTAGAGAGTTCAAATCGCCCTGTAGTGAGTTCAGTTATAAGACAAATCACCCTGTAGAGTGTGATTACATTTCAAGTTACTTTGTAGAGAGTTCAGTTATGTTACAAGTCACCCTGCAGAGATTTCCCCTACAAGAAATCTACCTTGTAGATAGTTTAGCTATATTATAAGTCACCTTGTAGAGATTCCAGCTACAAAAAATTCCCCTGTCGTGGATTCAACTACATTACAAGTCAACCTGTTGAGAGTTCACCTATGTACATTGTAATGCATCCTGTAGAGATAATCTAATCCAAAACAGCCAAGCTGTAAAAAAAGTGTGCGGCCCTCAAAAAGGCTATGGTGAAAAAAGATGTGAAATCCAAGGTGGCGGCCAAGAAATGGCTGTGATGGTAGGTTAATGGTGAAAATTTTAATAATGACAATTTAGGTAAATTTTGTGAAGCGGCACAAAAATTCACCTGAATTGTCGTTATTAAAATTTTTACCATTAACCTACCATCACAGCCATTTCTTGGCCGCCACCTTGGATTTCACATCTTTTTTCACCATAGCCTTTCTGAGGGCCGCACACTTTTTTTACAGCTTGGCTGTTTTGGATTAGATTTCATTTCTTTTTGTATTTGTATACCCCAATAGGCTGGCTTTGGGACTTTTTTAACCTATGTTTTTTTCTTTACTACAGGAAGAAGAAAAGATGAAGTAGATGTACTTTAAATATTTTATCAGTAAATGTACAAATTATATATACTGTATAATACATATGTGACCGGATTTGTGAAAAGGGGTCTTCCACACACATCCAATTTGCCAACTTTGACAATTGATAACTTCAGATTGGAATGAGGTATTGCCTTGATATTTGGGCAGTGGTGAGCACCACTATAGCTGAATACATGGTGAAATTTTCAGGTTAATATGTTACTTGAACACTGAGTTATGGTCTCCAACGTTTACGGAATTGGATGTGTGTGGAAGACCCCTTTTCGCAAATCCGGTCACATATTGATTACAGAAATCTCCATGGTGGTTTCTTTGTAACTGAACACTCTACAAGGTGACTTCTTTAATTGCTCTCTCTACAGGGTGAATTGTTTGTAGCTGAACGATCTACAAGGTAACTTCTTCTAGCTGATCTCTCTACAGGGTGATGTGTTTGTAGCTGAATTCTGTATAGGTGATTTGTTTGCAGCTGAGCTCTTTACAGAATGGTTTCTTTGTAGCTGAACTCTTTAACCCTTTATTATCGAATGGCTAATATATTGCCATAACGAGTGCCCTTTATAAACGGAGCCATAACTCCTTTTTCCTAGGGGCTACAAAGCTGAAATTGCTACCAAACTGCTCAGAAGGACCGGGCGTTTTTAATGAAGTTTACCGTTCGGCGATAGGAAGAAGCATGGGAAAGTTATGGCACTTGGCAATATAAAATAGGGTATACAAAACAATAATACCTGTTTAAAACTCCATGTTCGCCTTCTCCCTGCTACTAGGAGGCTTTAGTTGGAGTTACTCCATTCCCCACGTGATAAGGATTCTAAAAATAAATAGTGTGATGTCATCGCGTTGATTAGTAAGATGGCGGCGCCCATCCTTCAATGCCATGGCGATACGGAGAAGATACGCTTTCTCCGCTTCATAGCGCGTGAGTTGTGTGTGTGATCTGTAAGTATTCTAGCTGTGTTGGTAGAAGAGAGAGTTGGCTATCAAACGGTATATAGCTTGATGGGTTAATTAATGGGTGGGGTCCACTCGTATCGCCCACATTTCACACAAGCCATAAAAGTTTTCACACTTGCGGTTTTGTAAAAAAAACTTCGGTAATAAAGGGTTAAAAGGTAACTTCTTCTAACTGATCTTTCTACAGGGCAATTTGTTTCCGGTAGAATTTTCTACAGGGTGATTTCTTTGCAGCTGAACTCTCTACATGGTGGTTTCTTTGTAGCTGAACTCTCTACAAGGTAATTTCTTCTAGCTGATCTCTCTACAGGGAGATTTGTTTGTAGCTGAACTATCTACAAGGTAACTTCTTATAGCTGATCTCTCTACAGGGTGATTTGTTCGTAGTTGAATTCTGTACAGGTGATTTGTTTGCAGCTGAGCTCTTTACAAAATGGTTTCTTTGTAGCTGAACTTTCTCCAAGGTAACTTCTTCTAACTGATCTTTCTACAGGGTGATTTGTTTGTAGCTGAACTATCTACTAGGTAATTTCTTCTAGCTGATCTCTCTACAGGGTGATTTGTTTGTAGCTGAATTCTGTACAAGTGATTTGTTTGCAGCTGAGCTCTTTACAGAATGGTTTCTTTGTAGCTGAACTCTCTACAGGGTTATTTGTTTGTAGCTGAAATCCCTGCAAGGTAACTTCTTCTAGCTGATCCCTCTACAGGGTGATTTGTTTGTAGCTGAACTCTCTACAGGTGATTTGTTTGTAGCTGAACTCTCTACAAGGCGATACTTCTAGGTGATCTCTCTACATGATTCCTTGTTTCTAACTGAACTCTCAACAGGGTGATCTGTTCATAGCTGAACTCTTTACGTGGTAGTTTCTTTGTAGCTGAACTCTCTACAATGTAACTTCTTCTAGCTGAACTCTCTACAGGGTGACTTGTTTTTAGCTGATCTCTCTACAGAGTGACTTGTTTCTAGCTGAACTCTCTACAGGTGATTTGTTTGCAGCTGAACTCTCTACATGGTGGTTTCTTTGTAGCTGAACTCACTACAAGGTAACTTCTTCTAGCTGATCTTTCTATAGGGTGACTTCTTCTAGCTGAACTCTCTACAGAGTGATTGATTTTTTTTGCAGCTGAACTCTCTACATGGTGGTTTCTTTGTAACTTAACTCTCTACAGGGTGATTTGTTTGTAGCTGAACTCTCTACAGGGTGATCCGTTCATAGCTGAACTCCCTATAAGGTTACTTCTTCTAGCTAATCTTTCTACAGGGCGATTTGTTTGTAGCTGAGTTCTCTACAGGGTGATTTGTTTGCAGCTGAACTCTACATGGTAGTTTCTTTGTAGCTCTACAATGTGACTTCTTCTAGCTGAACTCTCTACAAGGTGACTTGTTTCTAGCTGATCTCTCTACAGGGTGACTTGTTTTTAGCTGATCTCTCTACAGAGTGACTTGTTTCTAGCTGAACTCTCTACAGGTGATTTGTTTGCAGCTGAACTCTCTACATGGTGGTTTCTTTGTAGCTGAACTCACTACAAGGTAACTTCTTCTAGCTGATCTTTCTATAGGGTGACTTCTTCTAGCTGAACTCTCTACAGAGTGATTGATTTTTTTTGCAGCTGAACTCTCTACATGGTGGTTTCTTTGTAACTTAACTCTCTACAGGGTGATTTGTTTGTAGCTGAACTCTCTACAGGGTGATCCGTTCATAGCTGAACTCCCTATAAGGTTACTTCTTCTAGCTAATCTTTCTACAGGGCGATTTGTTTGTAGCTGAGTTCTCTACAGGGTGATTTGTTTGCAGCTGAACTCTACATGGTAGTTTCTTTGTAGCTCTACAATGTGACTTCTTCTAGCTGAACTCTCTACAAGGTGACTTGTTTCTAGCTGATCTCTCTACAGGGTGACTTGTTTCTAGCTGAACTCTCTACAGGTGATTTGTTTGCAGCTGAACTCTCTACATAGTTTATTAATTTGTAACTGAACTCCCTGCAAGGTGACTTCTTCTAGCTTATCTCTCTTCAGGGAGATTTGTTTGTAGCTTAACTCTCTACAGGTGATTTGTTTGCAGTTGAACTCTCTACATGATGGTTTCTTTGTGGCTGAACTCAGGGCCGCCCACAGGGGGGGGGGGCAACTGGGGCATTTTTCCCCGGGCCCCAGCCTGAAAGGGGCCCCAGGAGGCCCCACGAAGGGCCCCCTGAATACCTGTTTAAAAGATCGATATACTCTAATAGAGCAGTCAGATCTAAATACTCTAATAGAGCAGTCACAGTATTCTTCAGAGGAGCAGTGTAGCAAGCTTATAGATAAGGAGATATGGTTGGTGATGGGTAGTTATTGTCATTGCCAGCAGGTTGTGACCTTTTTTTTTTTTTTTTTGGTCTTCACCTTACAACTTGGGTCAAGGGTCCCACTTTAACTCTTTGCCCTGGGCCCCTTAATTTCTCTGGGCGGCCCTGGCTGAACTCTCTACAAGGTAATTTCTTCTAGCTGATCTCTCTACAGGCTGATTTGTTTGTAGCTGAACTCTCTACATGATGGTTTCTTTGTAGCTGAACTCTCTACAAGGTGATTTCTTCTATAGCTGATCTTTCTACAGGGTGATTTGTTTGTAGTTGAACTCTCTACATGATAGATTCTTTGTAGCTGAACTCTCTACAAGGTGATTTCTTCTATAGCTGATCTTTCTACAGGGTGATTTGTTTGTACCTGAACTATCTACATGATGGTTTCTTTGTAGCTGAACTCTCTACAAGGTAACTTCTTCTAGCTGATCTCTTTACAGGGTGAATTGTTTGTAGCTGAACGATCTACAAGGTAACTTCTTCTTACTTATCTCTCTACAGGGTGATTTGTTTGTAGCTGAACTTTCTACGAGGAAACCTCTTTTAACTGAGCTCTGTACAGGGTGAATTGTTTGTAGCTGAACTATCTACAAGGTAACTTCTTCTAGCTGATCTCTCTACAGGATGATTTGTTTGTAGCTGAACTATCTACAAGGTAACTTCTTCTAGCTGATCTCTCTACAGGGTGATTTGTTTGTAGCTGAATTCTGTATAGGTGATTTGTTTGCAGCTGAGCTCTTTACAGAATGGTTTCTTTGTAGCTGAACTCTCTACAAGGTAACTTCTTCTAGCTGATGTATCTACAGGGTCACTAGTTTGTAGCTTAATTCTCTACATGGTGGTTTCTTTGTAACTGAACTATCAACAAGGTGACATCTTCTAGCTGATCTTTCAACAGGGTGATTTGTTTGTAACTGAACTCTCTACAAGAAAACTTCTTCTAACTGATGTCTGAACAGGGTGAATTGTTTGTAGCTGAACTCTCTACAGGGTGATTTGTTTGTAGCTGATCTCTATACAGGTTACTTATTTCTTACTGATCTCTTGAATTCTGTTCAGGGTGACTGCTCTATTAGGATGACTGCTCTATTAGAGTATCTCGATCTCGCACTTGCTACACCAAGTTGGATTTCGTGTTATAACTCCGTGGCTTTAAGTCTGATTCTTCTACACCATTGAAGAGCCTTTCTAAGATGATAACTCCATCTGTACAGCGATTTTCAAAGCATTACCCCAAGTGGTTTATCTGGTAGGCGTGGCAAGCATAATAATAATAATAATAATAAAATAAAAAAATTAAAAATTAGCTAATCTCGATTGCATAATTGTTACACACTGTTGATTTTTTCGCTGTATCTTCCTGGATTTTAGCTCGATTTCTTTGAAACCACAAAAGGTTTGAGGTTCAATAGTTAACCTATTCACCCACCGAGTTTCAGCTTCTTCCCATACGCGGTTTACCCTGTAGGCGTGACAACATATTGGTGTTATTTTTCGTGCAAAATCGCTCATAACTCTTTGCCTGTTTATCGTATTCCAGCCAAAGTTTGTACCTAGATGCGCCTTTATACCCCCCTTCTGTGTGCCAAATTTCAAGGCAATCGGATAACGCGTTCGCGTTTTATAGCAGTTTTTGTAAGTGTGCGAAAAGAGGAAGAAAAATAAGAAGAAGAAGAAAAAAACGAAGAAACTAAGCCAATTTTTGAAGTCGCATATCTCAGGAATGCCTGAAGCGATTTCGCTCAAATTTGGAATGTGGAGTACTGAAGTTGGAGGGAATGTATACAGCAAAATTTGTCTTGTTTCATCAAGGCAGCACAGAGCTACGGAGGTGCGAAAATTGCGTTTTCTTTCTTCCTGTCAATATACTCACGGGGTTGCGCGCCGGCTTCTTGGGCTGCACGACACACTACCGTGTGTCTTGATTTTACATAAAGAGCAAAATAGCTCTTATGAACATATGGACCACAAAAAAAAAAAAAAAATCTACCCTTTTTCATTCCTGTAGTAAAGAAAAGGACAAAAAGCCAATTACATCAAAATTATTTTTGTATGCAATTACAATAAGAAGTGTTATTTACGTATACCAAAACAACAAACTGTAAAAGAGGTGTGACCCAGTATGCTAGGGTAAAGAAAAGATGTGAAATCCAAGGTTGTAGCAAAGAAATGGCTATGATGTAAGGTAATGGAAAAAATTTAATAACGACAAATTCAGGTGAATTTGGTGCCGAATCCTAGTGAAACTTGGAGAGGGCAACACAAATTCACCTGAATTGTTGATATAATTTTTTGTCATTAACCTAGTGGCTTCCACCTTGGATTTCACATCTTTTTCACCCTGGCTTTTTTACTGTTGCTGACTTCAAGCAACAATCTTCAAGTATGTCTATAAATTAATTCCAGTGGTTCTCCTCTCACTGGTTGGGTTGACTGGTCAGCCATCACAGTACAGGCTATCAGCCTAGACTGGCTTGGTTTATTGGTTGTACTGGCTAGAACAAGTGATTAATCACTCAAAGCAGGCTATTAGCCTGCAAATAGGTCTGTGGGTCTAAAGTGTTCTATAACTGCCTAATATAGAAAGAACAGTTGCATTCTGTATGGCTTTTATAGAACCATTTTTTTGCTTAGATCCTCCCACGTAAAGTTCTATATAATGGTTAGACATCAAAACACAGGGTTCTACGGAATTTAGAAACCTGAAAGGCCCTGTGTTGTGGTGCTCAAGCGAAGTCTAACTTATTTAGACCACAGCTCATTGTTGTACCTTTACTGCTGTTTGTTGTACCCTCGCAGCTGCTTATGACATGAGAAATGTAGTAGAAACAAGCCTAATACACCTCCCTGTAACTTGTAATCTAATCCAAAACAGCCAAGCTGTAAAAAAAGTGTGCGGCCCTCAGAAAGGCTATGGTGAAAAAAGATGTGAAATCCAAGGTGGCGGCCAAGAAATGGCTGTGATGGTAGGTTAATGGTAAAAATTTTAATAACGACAATTCAGGTGAATTTTTGTGCTGCTTCACAAAATTTACCTAAATTGTCATTATTAAAATTTTTACCATTAACCTACCATCACAGCCATTTCTTGGCCGCCACCTTGGATTTCACATCTTTTTTCACCATAGCCTTTCTGAGGGCCGCACACTTTTTTTACAGCTTGGCTGTTTTGGATTAGATTTCATTTCTTTTTGTATTTTGTATACCCCAAAGCCGGCCTATGGCCAGCTTTGGGACTTTTTTAACCTATGTTTTTTTCTTTACTACAGGAAGAAGAAAAGATGAAGTAGATGTACTTTAAATATTTTATCAGTAAATGTACAAATTATATATACTGTATAATACATATGTGACCGGATTTGCGAAAAGGGGTCTTCCACACACATCCAATTTGCCAACTTTGACAATTGATAACTTCAGATTGGAAAGAGCTATTGCCTTGAATTTTGGACAGTGGTGAGCACCACTATAGCTGAATTCGTGGTGAACTTTTCAGGTTAATATGTTACTTGAACACTGAGTTATGGTCTCCAACGGTTACGGAATTGGATGTGTGTGGAAGACCCCTTTTCGCAAATCCGGTCACATAATATTATATTGATTACAGAAATCTCCATGGTGGTTTCTTTGTAACTGAACACTCTACAAGGTGACTTCTTCTAATTGCTCTCTCTACAGGGTGAATTGTTTGTAGCTGAATTCTGTACAAGTGATTTGTTTGCAGCTGAGCTCTTTACAGAATGGTTTCTTTGTAGCTGAACTCTCTACAGGGTGATTTGTTTGTAGCTGAAATCCCTACAAGGTAACTTCTTCTAGCTGATCTTTCTACAGGGCGATTTGTTTGTAGCTGAGTTCTCTACAGGGTGTTTGTTTGCAGCTGAATTCTCTACATGGTGGTTTCTTTATAGCTGAACTCTCTACAAGGTGACTTCTTCTAGCTGATCTCTCTACAGGGTGATTTGTTTGTAGCTGAACTCTATACAGGTGATTTGTTTGTAGCTGAACTCTCTACAAGGCGATACTTCTAGGTGATCTCTCTACAGGATTCCTTGTTTCTAACTGAACTCTCAACAGGGTGATCTGTTCATAGCTGAACTTTCTACTGGGTGATTTGTTTGCAGCTGAACTCTCTAAATGGTGGTTTCTTTGTAGCTGAATTCTCTACAAGGTGACTTCTTCTAGCTGAACTCTCTACAAGGTGACTTGTTTCTAGCTGATCTCTCTACAGGGTGACTTGTTTCTAGCTGAACTCTCTACAGGTGATTTGTTTGTAGCTGAACTCTCTACATGGTGGTTTCGTTGTAGCTGAACTCTCTACAAGGTAACTTCTTCTAGCTGATCTTTTTACACTGCATATTTGATTGTAGCTGAGTTCTCTACAGGGTGATTTGTTTGCAGCTGAACTCTCTACATGGGAGTTTCATTGTAGCTGAACTCTCTACAATGTGACTTCTTCTAGCTGAACTCTCTACAGGGTGACTTGTTTCTAGCTGAACTCTCTATAGGTGATTTGTTTGCAGCTGAACTCTCTACATGGTGGTTTCTTTGTAGCTGAACTCTCTACAAGGTAACTTCTTCTAGCCGATCTTTCTACAAGGTGATTGAGTTTTTTGCAGCTGAACTCTTTACATGGTGGTTGCTTTGTAGCTGAACTCTCTAAAAGGTGACTTCTTCTAGCTGAACTCTCTACAGGATGATTTGTTTGCAGCTGAACTCTCTACGTGGTAGTTTCTTTGTAGCTGAACTCTCTACAATGTGACTTCTTCTAGCTGAACTCTCTACAGGGTGACTTGTTTTTAGCTGATCTCTCTACAGGTGATTTGTTTGCAGCTGAACTCTCTACATGGTGGTTTCTTTGTAGCTGAACTCTCTACAAGGTAACTTCTTCTAGCTGATCTTTCTACAGGGTGATTTGTTTGTAGCTGAATTCTCTACAGGGTGATTTATTTGCAGCTTAACTCTCTACAAGGTGACGTCTTCTAGCTGAACTCTCTACAGGATGATTTGTTTGTAGCTGAACTCTCTACGTGGTAGTTTCTTTGTAGCTGAACTCTCTACAATGTGACTTCTTCTAGCTGAACTCTCTACAGGGTGACTTGTTTCTAGCTGAACTCTCTACAGGTGATTTGTTTGCAGCTGAACTCTCTACATGGTGGTTTCTTTGTAGCTGAACTCTCTACAAGGTAACTTCTTCTAGCTGATCTTTCTACAGGGTGATTTGTTTGTAGCTGAATTCTCTACAGGGTGATTTATTTGCAGCTTAACTCTCTACAAGGTGACTTCTTCTAGCTGAACTCTCAACAGAGTGATTGATTTTTTTTGCAGCTGAACTCTCTACATGGTGGTTTCTTTGTAACTGAACTCTCTACAGGGTGATTTGTTTGTAGCTGAACTCTCTACAGGGTGATTTGTTTGTAGCTGAACTCTCTACAGGGTGATCTGTTCATAGCTGAACTCCCTATAAGGTAACTTCTTCTAGCTAATCTTTCTACAGGGCAATTTGTTTGTAGCTGAGTTCTCTACAGGGTGATTTGTTTGCAGCTGAACTCTACATGGTAGTTTCTTTGTAGCTCTACAATGTGACTTCTTCTAGCTGAACTCTCTACAAGGTGACTTGTTTCTAGCTGATCTCTCTACAGGGTGACTTGTTTCTAGCTGAACTCTCTACAGGTGATTTGTTTGCAGCTGAACTCTCTACATGGTTTATTTCTTTGTAACTGAACTCCCTGCAAGGTGACTTCTTCTAGCTGATCTCTCTACAGGGAGATTTGCTTGTAGCTTAACTCTCTACAGGTGATTTGTTTGCAGCTGAACTCTCTACATGATGGTTTCTTTGTAGCTGAACTCTCTACAAGGTAATTTCTTCTAGCTGATCTCTCTACAGGCCGATTTGTTTGTAGCTGAACTCTCTACATGATGGTTTCTTTGTAGCTGAACTCTCTACAAGGTGATTTCTTCTATAGCTGATCTTTCTACAGGGTGATTTGTTTGTAGTTGAACTCTCTACATGATAGTTTCTTTGTAGCTGAACTCTCTACAAGGTGATTTCTTCTATAGCTGATCTTTCTACAGGGTGATTTGTTTGTACCTGAACTATCTACATGATGGTTTCTTTGTAGCTGAACTCTCTACAAGGTAACTTCTTCTAGCTGATCTCTCTACAGGACAATTTGTTTGTACCTGAACTCTCACATGATTTCTTCTTTGAAGCTGAACTCTCTACAAGGTGATTTCTTCTAGCTGATCTTTCTACATAGTGATTTGTTTGTAGCAGAACTCTCTACAAGGAAACTTCTTCTAGCTGATATCTCTACAGGGAGATTTGTTTGTAGCTGAACTCTCTATACATGATTTGTTTGCGGCTGAATTCTCTACTTGATGGTTTCTTTGTAGCTGAACTCTCTACAAGGTAACTTCTTCTAGCTGATCTCTTTACAGGGTGAATTGTTTGTAGCTGAACAATCTACAAGGTAACTTCTTCTAACTGATCTCTCTACAGGGTGATTTGTCTGTAGCTGAACTCTCTACAAGGAAACCTCTTTTAGCTGAGCTCTGTACAGGGTGAATTGTTTGTAGCCGAACTATCTACAAGGTAACTTCTTCTAGCTGATCTCTCTACAGGATGATTTGTTTGTAGCTGAACTATCTACAAGGTAACTTCTTCTAGCTGATCTCTCTACAGGGTGATTTGTTTGTAGCTGAATTCTGTATAGATGATTTGTTTGCAGCTGAGCTCTTTACAGAATGGTTTCTTTGTAGCTGAACTCTCCACAAGGTAACTTCTTCTAGCTGATGTATCTACAGGGTCACTAGTTTGTAGCTGAATTCTCTACATGGTGGTTTCTTTGTAACTGAACTATCTATAAGGTGACATCTTCTAGCTGATCTTTCAACTGGGTGATTTGTTTGTAACTGAACTCTCTACAAGAAAACTTCTTCTAACTGATGTCTGAACAGGGTGAATTGTTTGTAGCTGAACTCTCTACAGGGTGATTTGTTTGTAGCTGATCTCTATACAGGTTACTTATTTCTAACTGATCTCTTGAATTCTGTTCAGGGTGACTGCTCTATTAGGATGACTGTTCTATTAGAGTATCTCGATCTCGCACTTGCTACACCAAGTTGGATTTCGTGTTATAACTCCGTGGCTTTAAGTCTGATTTTTCTACACCATTGAAGAGCCTTTCTAAGATGATAACTCCATCTGTATAGCGATTTTCAAAGCTTTACCCCAAGTGGTTTATCTGGTAGGCGTGGCAAGCATAATAATAATAATAATAAAAATTAGCTAATCTCGATTGCGTAATTGTTACACACTGTTGATTTTTTTGCTATATCTTCCTGGGTTTTAGCTCGATTTCTTTGAAACCACAAAAGGTTTGAGGTTCAATAGTTAACCTATTCACCCACCGATTTTCAGCTTCTTCCCATACGCGGTTTACCCTGTAGGCGTGACAACATATTGGTGTTATTTTTGGTGCATAATCGCTCATAACTCTTTGCCTGATTATGGTATTCCAGCCAAAGTTGGTACAGAGATGCGCCTTTATACCCCCCTTCTGTGTGCCAAATTTCAAGGCAATCGGATAACGCGTTCGCGTTTTATAGCAGTTTTTGTAAGTGTGCGAAAAGAGGAAGAAAAATAAGAAGAAGAAAAAAACGAAGAAACTAAGCCAATTTTTGAAGTCGCATATCTCAGGAATGCCTGAAGCGATTTCGCTCAAATTTGGAATGTGGAGTACTGAAGTTGGAGGGAATGTACACAGCAAAATTTGTCTTGTTTCATCAAGGCAGCACAGAGCTACGGAGGTGCGAAAATTGCGTTTTCTTTCTTCCTGTCAATATACTCACGGGGTTGCGCGCCGGCTTCTTGGGCCGTACGACACACTACCGTGTGTCTTGATATAATGGCACTTGCTATTCTGTTATATGCCCATGCATTGCCCATGTTACAGATGCGTAATTGCCATGTTTTGTATTGCCCCAGAGACAGGGATTTATTGAGACATAAACAAGGGATCTACAGGATTTAGATACATGTAAATAGCCAATGAAATTTGATTATTTCATGATTTTCATCTAAATATATATATATATATATATATCAATCAGATTTGAACAAACTTGGTACATACGTAAATTCACCTTTATTTTCTGTTTATCAGTGTCAAATTTCAAGGCAATCAAGTTAAAAATTTGTGTGTAGCTTGCCCTACATGGCAAGCAGCTATAGTTGCAAATATGATGCAATTTGGAGAAGGAAGAATGGGCTATGCAGAAATAAAAATTACATTTCTTTCTGTTAATAAGCCATGATGTGGTGTGGTGGCTTTCTTGGCTGCATGATGTGGTTAAATAGAATTTCAGATTAGTGGAGTTCCGATAAGTTTTGATGTATTTCTTTGTACTTACTTATATGTATGTTTATGCAGTATTTCATATGTATGTGTCTGTTGAAATGTTAGGATGCAGTGAAACCAGGTAATCATTTCCAGTCCTTACTACTGACAGTGCTACAAAAAGTATGTAAGAAACATTAACACATATTTATGCACGTATGTATGCACCAGTAAATTATTCAATGAAGCCTTTTATACTTGTGGATGAAATATTTTTGTTAACAGTTATTTTTGCACTTTGAAAATGCAAATTTTCTCCTTTAGACAGTGTGGTACAGATATTAATTCAAAATTTCTGATTTTGAAATATGCATATATTATTATGTACCTTTGATTGAGAAAATTGAAGGAAAAAAACCTCCTTATAATCCACAATGTTAAAAAAACTCTGTACTATGTAATTTGGGTGAAATTGCTGATGTGGTTGCATGTAAGCAAACAGAAGTAGGTATGTATATTTGCAAGTATTGCTACTGGCAAGCATTAAAAATCACTGTTAAAATTAAGGATTACTGATGAATTAATTGAAATACTGTAGTGCTAACATTGTTATTTAATGTCAAGAGCAATAATGATATTAAAAATCACAGTAAATAAATAAAAAGCCTACCTGTTGAAAACCATTGAATTTCTATAAAAGAATACTATTATTCAACTACAACTACCTATGGCCTCAATTGTAGTTGTACACAATGTCATCTCATTTTGTTAAAATAAATCATTAATACAAAGTTGTGCATACATGATGTTATTGATGCATGTAAAGATATAACATTGTGATAGTTATCGTAATCATGACATGTTGCTCTAGAACTGCCAGTTCTTTAAGACAAGCTATATTGTACTCTCTGTTAAATACGTAGCTATGAATGCTTAGTAACTAAAGTTATGCATAATGAAAATCGTGAAACAGAAAACACTAAAATACATCCAACTGCTTATAGTAAGGCAATCAATGCTAAACCAGAACACAGCTACTTAGTAATCAAAACTAAACTAAAATCGCTCAAGTTAATTATTAAAACTAAAATGCAAAAAACTAATTAAAACCAAGTTCATGTTGTACTACTTCTAAAAACCAGGCGTCATGCAGCTAGCTAGGTCATCTGGAATTGATCAACTATGTACCATCACTTGGCCTCCACTTTTGATTTCATAACTTTTTTATCCTGGGGGCAACACCCCATTTTTTACAGCTTGGCAGTTTTGGTTTAGCACTTCTTACAAAGCCACTGGCTTTTGGGCTTCCTTTTAACCCTTAAACCTGCATAATCCAGAAAACTGGATTTAAACTTAATAAATCTACATGCCTTGCACAAACTGTCAAAGCCCTTTAACTTTCGAAGCGTCCATCCTATGGCATGCAATTTATGTCATTCTAGTTAAAATGTAACAAGAATTATAATGATATCTAGGGTTTTACCCTACTGCTAAATAGTGAGGCCAAAACTAGCCGTGAAAATAACTCTTTGGTAAGGAAACATGCAAACCCTTTATAAACTTGATGGTGGTTACTCCTATCATCTCACAACAACTTCCATTCGATTCACCGTTAAATTTTCTATCAGGCCATATATGATTCATGTGAGTAAACCCATAATCGAAATAAAACACATAGCAAGAATATAGAAACACAGAGACATGACTCATCATTGTTCATCAAGTAAGCCACTGTAGTTACAGTGTTCATTTAACCTTCTGTAAGTATCCCAGTGAACAGACATTTAATTCACGTATATTTGTAGACTGTAAGAATTAACCTAGTGTTGCCATGCATGTCCATATTGTGTAAACACACATTCCCCAAAGTTCTCTGCTTGTTTAAGAGTTTCCTTACTACAGGAATTGTTGAGCAAGAAAAAGAATTATTTGTGTGTATAGGTTTAATTGTATCAGATTAAATATTTGTACTAATACCATACCTGTTTCACTGCCCATACAAAAGTCTCAATAGTAGCAGTGAAATTTATCAGTATTTCACTGACAGCAGTGAAAAAGTTGTAATTGCAATTTCATTGGCTAGAATTTATGTTAACAATGTAGCGCCAATTAGTGTTGACGTGTGTTTAGTACATAAGGACAAATTGCGTACATAGCAACGCTAATGCACAGCATGCGTGCGAGTATGGTATTAACTGGGAACAGCATGAGTAGCAGTGAAATTTGGGATAAATACCACTCTTGTTGTATTGGAAATGGTAAATTTCCAATACAACACTCGTGGTATTTATCCCAAATTTCACTGCTGACTTGTTTCTAGCTGATCTCTCTACAGGGTGACTTGTTTGTAGCCGAGAAACAAGTCATCTTGTAGAGAGTTCAGCTGCAAATAAAGCGAGTTCAGCTACAGTTCAGTTATGTAATATGTCACCTTATTACCCTCATGATAATCATTTATTCAGTTTTATATGTACTAGTAATAGCATGGGTAGCAGTGAAAATTTGGGATAGATACCACGAGTGTTGTATTGGAAATGATTTGCCTCGTGAAATTTATCCCCATTTCCAATACAACACTCGTGGTATTTATCCCAAATTTCACTGCTACCCATGCTATTACTAGTACATATAAACTGAATAAATGATTATCATGAGGGTATTAAGGTGACTTATTGCATAACTGAACTGTAGCTGAACTCGCTTTGTTTGCAGCTGAACTCTCTACAAGATGACTTGTTTCTAACTGAACTCTCTATATAGAGAGTTCGGCTACAAACAAGTCACCCTGTAGAGAAATCAGCTAGAAACAAGTCACCCTGTAGAGAAATCAGCTAGAAACAAGTCACCCTAGGGTGACTTGTTTCTAGCTGATCTCTCTACAGGGTGGCTTAATTGTTTGTAGTCAAACTCTCCTGTTTGTAACTGCATGATCTCTCTCTACTGGGTGCCTTGTTTGTAACTGAACTTTTTACAGGCTGACTTGTTTGTAGCTGAACTCTCTATGGTGTGACCTGATTTCTCTACAGGGTGACTTGTTTCTATAGTTGTACCTTCTACAGGGTGACCTTTTTCTAGCTGAATTCTCTACAGGGTGACTTGTTGTTAGCTGAGTTTTCTAGGTTGACTTTTGTTGTGTAGCTGAACTTTCTATAGTCTATAGAGTGAGTTGTTTGTAGCTGATCTGTCTACAGGGTGAATTGTTTGGAACTGAACTCTCTACAGGGTGACATTTTGTAGCTGATTTCTCTACAGTATGAATAGCTCTACCTTCTACAGGGTGACTTGTTGTTAGCTGAATTTTCTAGGTTGAATTGTTGTGTAGCTGAACTCTCTACAGGGTGACTTGTTTGAAGTGTTGAACTCTCTACAGGGTGTCTTGTTTTGTAGCTGAATTTTTTACAGCGTAATTTGTTAGTAGCAGCTGAACTCTTTCCAGGGTTAGCTACTTGTTTACAACTGAACTCTCTACGTGGTGACTTGTAAAGTACTGTACATGGTCAATCGATTGTAGCTGAACTCTCTACAAGATGACTTGCTGCTTACTGAATAAGGTGACTGCACTATTAGAGTGTCCCAATCAAGCATTTGTTACACTTAGTTGGTTTTCACAGTGTAACTCAGTGTTTTTTTATTGTGAATTCTTCTAAACCACTGAAAAGTTTATTCTGCAATGCTGTTCCACCTATACACTGATTTCAGCTCATTCCTACAAGCGGTTTGCCTAGTAGGCATGGTGATTATACATCTTTATTAACAATACATGATTGCATGATTATTACACACTGTTGGTTTTTCTGTTGTATCTCTGTTGTAGTAATCCTCATTTCTTTCAAACCATGAACAGGCACTCCTATGATGATTAATCTAACTACAAATCAATTTCTAACTAATTCCTCAGAGCAGTTTATCCGTAGGTGTGACCGAAATGTGATTCTTTCTTACACGAATAATTGGTCAAAACTCCGTGAATCTTGGTCAGATTTCCACCAAGCTTGGAACTTAAATTTGCTTTTATAACCCCTTTAAGTGTGCCAAATTTCAGTTTGTTTGGAGTATGAATTTGTATTTCATGGCAGATTTTGCAAAGTGTATGAAAAGAAGTATAAGTATAAGGAGAAAAAAAATAAACCTAAAACTTTGGCCACTTGTATCTCAGAAAATGACTAAGGAAATTTTCTTCAAATTTGGTGGGCATCTCTACAGAAAAATTGATTCCAATCGGATAAGGGATCATGGAACTACTCCATTTTCTTCCCTCCTGTCAAAATATCCATGCTGGCTTCTTGGGCTGCTTGATTTAGCTTTTATTACTTACATTCTGGCTTTTTTTACCATTTTAATGGTTTTGCTCACATGGGTGCACACAAACAAACATGCATAAGTAGATACGTATGTCTTTACATACATGGGTACACATGCATTTTTATTGAACCATTTTCAGGAAACCAGGCGGGTGCCCAAAACTTGCCTTTGGCTGGCTGTGGGTGCACACTTGGCTTATAATTTAATTATACTAAAACAACACTACACTAAAAGCTACATCATAAAGCAGTGTGCTTACAAATGTGACCCAGTCTGACAAAACCGGGCTTATCACCTATTTAAAAGTATCTAGAAATGCCGGTTTTAAGTATTTAGTGTGTTGTAGCTCGCCAATGGTTGAAGCTATGTGTACCAAATTTTCACACGTTTTAAACCAATTCCTTACCTTCCAGAGCATCCACTGTGCAAGTAGCCAACAACTAAGTTTCCCGCCATTTTAGATAGTTTGTTGACTGTATCAGGCGAGCTACAAATTGGGTGGAAGGCGGAGGCCCTGGAAGGCGGGCAAGATAGTGTTCAAAAATTGAAAAGGAAGGTCAAGGGATGAATTAGGCCAAGTTTTGAGCCATTGAGGTCTCAAAACTGGCTAAAATGAAAGGAAATTCACAGCATAGGTAGTTATTCAACACCACAGAGCTGTACAGCCACATACAGTCATTCCCAGGCTGACCAGAGCTCCATTAAGGCCCCACACCACACGTACAGATCGCCACTGGGCTTGGGAAAAGCAGCCAGCAAAACCAGACCACTCAAGTCTAGCTGATTTTAAATGTGGAATTAGATAGTTTATTCATGTAGCTGTGTGTCCTGGGTGAAAAATCGAATCTGCTGACATGGGCGATAAGACTGGTTTTCTCAGACTGGGTCACAAATATAATTTACTAATGTTTTGTCAATGTGGCAGTCTTGTTCCGTGTCATGTTCTGCTCAATGATCAGAAAGTGGGGGCTCAGGAGGCTTGAAACTCTCAACTTTACACAAAGATTGAGATACTCTAATAGAGCAGTCGTAAATTAGTTGAGTGTTATCTATAAGGATTATTTACCTGTATGCTTTAAAATTGTATTTAACAGCACTATTTTCAAAGATTTTCTGGGGGAGGGAGCATGCTCTGTAGCTACTGAGCATTTCAACAATATATGTTTTTGCCATTGAACCCCCAACTTTTCAGAGTTTTCTCTGCCTCTGTGACTAACATGTGGTGCACAGAAATATGCATCCACACATTGCCCAATTAACTGATTAGTGATGCTTTGTACCAAAATACACTGTAATAACTAGTCAAATCTTGCAACTACGTTTCGCCTAAACCTGAAACCTCAAACCCTTAATATAACTCTATGTATATCGCTCAACATATACAAAGTCAAAATGTATAGTATGTTTAAACTGGCTTGCCATCAAAGACATGAACAAACAGCTTTCCCAATATGTATATTGCCCAAGCAATATGCAGCTTTAAACTCTTACACAAAAGGTGTATATATGCTTATAAGTATTCTCAGACTAATATTTGTGTTATCTTATATATTAGTAACTAGTAATACATAGTGTTACTATTGCTATTATTTCTATTTTGTTTTGCAAAGAATATATCTGTATACACATGTGCACATTTTTGATACCAACAATTATGTCTTTTGTATTATGGCAATTTAGGAAATCATTCCAAATATGTATATAAATGAAGGATCAGCAAGCTATATATCGAAACAGCTGATTGTTAGGAGTTCTGTATCTGTTAGTAAGACTGTTACTACTTTATCAGCCCTTTCTAGCATTGAGAAGTTTTATTGGAACTTTATTGCTTTGTGCTGTTGTCGCATTCATGTGGGTGTCAAGGATTTACAGAAACTTAGTAGGTTTGCTTTTGCTATCGAAAATCTTAGCAGTATATATTCAGCTTATTGCAACAAAAGATCAAATGTTTCACAACCACTGTGTGAAGTTCCAGAAGAGATAAAGCATACTGATGTAAGGGAATACTTCAAGTGGATTATCATGATGCAGAGAGTCCTCATTTATTGGCAGGAATTGTTTGCAGAGCAAGCTTACAACTATGAGGACATTTTATTGTATACTGAAGCACTACCGACAATAGATAAGCTTGCAAAGTCACTCAACATTACTCACTTGGTTTATGAAATTGACCAGATTAAAGTACTTAAAGCACACTACTATGAACACTATGCTAAATGCTGTTCGCTTATGGTTAAAAGAAGCAATGATGTTGATGGGTATGTGTTTGATGTAATGTATGCATATATCAGTGTTGTATTTTTAAAGCAGTTACACAAGGTAGCTAATCAGTTAAATTATTCGAATTCCAGAAGAATCAAGAGACTGTCTACCTGTGGTCTAACAATGCAAGTCCTAGCTCTTATAATGTTCCTCTTCAAAAAAATAAATCACAGACTTCAATTGGGATAGATGCATACATACATAGGCGCTGTTTTGGGTATTAAGTGATGATGATATAGAAGATGGTATGCTACTTCTAAATAGGGCTGATAGTTTTTTGGTGTTTGACTAGTCTCTAGAGTTAACCATCGAGTACTCACAAATACTAGCTACTTATAGTCATACCCATTTGACATGTTTTATACTGACTTTAAGGCAGTTTACAGCTTTTTCAAGTAATAACAATGGTACAGTTAGTGTTCCTGACAAGAAATTATGCCAATCAAGCCCTATAGCTTCATCCATGGCAAATGCATTGTGTAAGCTGGGTCATGTGATCTTAACAAATACTTGAGTACCAATTTTACTATCTGAATATCGAAATCCTTAACAAGTACTTGAGTATTTGCAGTATTTGTTTCAGCCCTACTTCTATAAACTAGGTGCCCATGCAGTTAATATAATGCTATTCCATTCTAACTAAATAGGTAATTAATCAACCATGATTCTAGTAATAATTCAGCTAGATAATTAGATTTGTAAATACTGTAATTTAGCATATTTTGTAATTTGTAATTCATGAATTACGTTGCTATGCACTACTAAGTAAACATAGCTCTAACAAACCACTTTAAACTGCAAATTATGCACAGAAGTATCTTCTAAACTGTTTTATAGTGTGTCTATCGAGCTTTCTCACACAAATTGTCTCAAGGCTGTCCTTCATTTTTGTTTGAATCAGTAAGGAACATGCCCTTTTTCTTCAAAGGAATTTTGTTGTTTCTGTTATCCTATGTATGAAACCCATTACACCGTTTTTAGGGACCTTAGCACATTGATAAAAAGTACTGAAACAAACTGGAGTAGTGCATGCTATTAAATCACAGTAAAACAGTAAGAAGTGTTATATCCCTACTGTGCTTATCTTATGGTATCTTGAACACAGTAGGGATATAACACTTCTTATTGTTTTACTGTGATTTAATATCGTGCACTACTCCAGCTTGTTTCAGTACTTTTTATCGATGTACTATGTACTATTACCTATGTGCTATGGCCTACTCCAGCTTGTTTCTAGTTAATAAATCCAATTTTTGTGCACTTGTTTCTCAACTTTTTTAGTAAAATAAAAATTATTATGACTGGTGAACCCACGCATACCGCATCAAAAGAAATAAACGGTGCTGTGCCCCAGCTACCAGTTATCGTCTGTTAATGCTGCTACATATATATTTATGCAGTAAAGTACACACTAACTCCATCTATCTGGTGATAGTGGATGATTTGGTAGGTGTGCAAGGTTCAGTATCTTTTTTCTATTTATCTCTTATTGGAGCTTGGAGTGGTAAGAATTTTTGGGGGTTGATACCAGGGAGGAGAAAAATGAAACTTTTTCCTTCCCAAAATTCATAGGCCACAAAAAGGTGTACAGTTCTGTGGTAACTGACTGGACAGCTTTTCCTCCAAGCTCTCACGGTTTGTTTTTTTGTGTAGGAATACTGTTCTTGTATTCTGGTACCAAAGTGGACGTACCACCTATTGTGGCTGACCATACATAATGAGAATGCCCACATAACCCCTATTACTTACACCTTAACCTGTTGTCTTGCATGCCTCCACATCACCTACAATGTTTGCAACAGTTGTACTTTCAGCACTGAACAAAGTTTCAGTTGTCCTCAGTCGACCTAGAGGCCAAATACAAAACCCAGATTGTTGTTTTCCACAATACTGGCTTGGCATGTAGGGAAATGTGTCTTTAAACTGTTCTAAAAGTTTCGATCAGATTGAAACATATGTTTTCGAGAATGGCTAGTTTGAAATTTGAATTTAGTCTCCCCCACGTAATTTGCTCTCTGTAAGAATTTTACTCGGAATTTAAACAATGACGCAGAGCACAACTGCGGTCACTGGGTATTGATGAACTGGCGCTCTATGTTGTTAATCAGTACATATAGCCACAAAGAAGCTGCCATAGATTATAGTCCATAGATATAATCTATGGTGCTGCATACCATCGTTCATTTTAAAATTTAAATTTAGTCGCCCCCACATAGTTTGTCCTCTTAGGGCGTGGCTTAAAGAATGACAACTGCGGTTACCAGTTGTTGACACAAGCTGTGAGTAATTAACACATGTAGCTAGCCTAAAAGGAAGTGTGCAAAATCACCTAATAATTTACAATTTTCACTATGCATTTTTGCATTTTATAGCACCCCCACACAAAATTACATATATAATTACAGTATCAAGACACACGATAGTGTGTCGTGCGGCCCAAGAAGCCGGCGCGCCACACCGTGAGTATATTGACAGGAAGAAAGAAAACGTCATTTTCACACATTTGTATCTCGGTGATACCTCATCCGATTGGAACCAAATTTGCTGCAGAGTTGCCCGCCAGCTAGGGGAGTCTACATTCCAAATTTGAAGGAAATCACTCAAGCCATTTCCGAGATACAAGTGGCCAAAGTTTTGTGTTTTTTTCTTCATTTTTTTTTCTTCTTCGTCTTTTCGCACACTTGCAAAAATTGCTATAAAACGCAAACGCGTACTCTGATCGCCTTGAAATTTGGCACACAGAAGGGGAGTACAAAGGCGAATTCTAGCATCAAATTTGGTGCAAGTACGGTGAATGATTCAGGAGTTATGACCGATTATTCGCGTAAAACAAGATCGATTTGTTGTCACGCCTACAGGGTAAACCGCTTCATGGAATGAGTTGAAAATTGCTATGTAGATGGAGTAACCATCGTAGGAGTGCCTTTTGGTGGTTTGAAAGGAATCGACATAAAGACCATGGAGATATGACACAAAACCCAACCTGTGTCACAATTACGCAATCAATTTTTAGGAATCAAAAAGTATTAGTTTTCACGCCTACTAGGCAAACCGCTTAGAGCAATGAGCTGAAAATCGGTGTATAGCTGGAATAATCTTCATTGAAAGTCCTTGCAGTAGTATAGAAGAATTGGATTACAAACCACTGAGTTATGATTCAAAAGCCAACTCCATGTAGCAAATGCGAGATCGAGATACTCTAATAGAACAGTCACCCTAATAGAGCATTCAGCTAATTTATTTACACCATTATAGAATTCTATTACCATATTCTGTAGGGAGTTCAACTGCAAACAGTTAATCTTATAGACAGTTCCGCAAGAAGCAAGTCACCCTATAGAGAGTTCAGCTACATATATATTGCTGTAGTGATTCATAACATTGCAAGCCACACTGAAGAGAGTTCAGCTATAAACAAGTCATGCACCCTGTACAGAGTTCGGCTACACTCTCTAGAGAATTCAGCTACAAACAAGTCACTGTGGAGAGAGTTCAGCTACAAAGAAACCATCATATAGAGAGTTCAGCTGCAAACAAATCACCCTGTAGAGAGTTCAGCTACAAATAGATCACCCTGTAGAGAGATCAGCTAGAAGAGGTCACCTTGTAGAGAGTTCAGCTACAAAGAAACCATCATGTAGAGAGTTCAGCTGCAAACAAATCACCCTGTAGAGCGTTCAGCTACAAAAAGATCACCCTGTAGAGAGATCAGCAAGAAGAGGTTACCTTGTAGAGAATCCAGCTACAAAGAAACCATCATGTAGAGAGTTCAGCTGCAAACAAATCACCTTGTAGAGAGTTCAGCTACAAAGAAACCATCATGTAGAGAGTTCAGCTACAAAGAAACCACCATGTAGAGAGATTAGCTGCAAACAAATCACCTATAGAGAGTTCAGCTAGAAACAAATCAACCTGTAGAAAGATCAGCTAGAAGAAGTCACCTTGTAGAGAGTTCAGCTACAAAGAAATCACCATGTAGAGAGTTTAGCTGCAAACAAATAACCTGTAGAGAGTTCAGCTAGAAACAAATCACTCTGTAGAGAGATCAGCTGGAAGAGGTCACCTTGTAGAGAGTTCAGCTACAAAGAAACCATCATGTAGAGAGTTCAGCTGAAAACAAATCACCCTGTAGAGAGTTCAGCTACAAAAAGATCACCCTGTAGAGAGTTCAACTAGAAGAAGTCACCTTGTAGAGAGTTCAGCTACAAAGAAACCATCGTGTAGAGAGTTCAGCTACAAAGAAACCACCATGTAGAGAGTTTAGCTGCAAACAAATAACCTGTAGAGAATTCAGCTAGAAACAAATCACCCTGTAGAGAGATCAGCTAGAAGAGATCACCTTGTAGAGAGTTCAGCTACAAAGAAACCGCCATGTAGAGAGTTCAGCCTCAAACAAATCACCATGTAGAGAATTCAACTACAAACAAATTGCCCTGTAAAGGGATCAGCTAGAAGAAGTTACGTTGTAGAGAGTTCAGCTACAAAGAAACCGCCATGTAGAGAGTTCAGCCTCAAACAAATCACCATGTAGAGAATTCAACTACAAACAAATCGCCCTGTAGAAGGATCAGCTAGAAGAGGTCACCTTGTAGAGAGTTCAGCTACAAAGAAACCATCATGTAGAGAGTTCAGCTACAAACAAATCACCTTGTAAAGAGTTCAGCTACAAAGAAACCACTATGTAGAGAGTTTAACTGCAACAAATCACCAGTAGAGAGTTCAGCTAGAATCACATCACCCTGGAGAGAGATCAGCTAGAAGAGGTCATCTTGTAGTGAGTTCAGCTACAAAGAAACCACCACATAAAGAGGTCAGCTGCAAATAAATCACTTGTTGAGAGTTCAGCTACAAACAAATCCCCCTGTAGAGGGATCAGCTAGAAGAAGTCACCTTGTAGAGAGTTCAGCTACAAAGAAACTATCATATAGAGAGTTCAGCTATAAAGAAATCACCCTGTAGAGAGTTCAGCTAGAAGAAGTTACCTTGTAGAGAGTTCAGCTACAAAGAAACCATCATGTAAAGAGATCAGCTGCAAACAAATCACCCTGTAGAGAGTTCATCTAGAAACAAATCACCCTGTAGAGAGATCAGCTAGAAGAGTTCACCTTATAGATAGTTCAGCTACATTTCAAGTCACCCAGTAGAGAGATCAGCTGCAAAATAATATCCTGTGGGAATAATGGGCATGTAATAAATATATGTATATAATTTGTATAATTACTAATAAAATCAAAAATAATTGAAGTATTAAAAATCTTCTTTAAATTCTTTTCTTCTTCCTGTGGTAAAGAAAAAACACATGGGTTAAAAAACCCCCAAAGCCAGCCATTGGCCGGCTTTGCAGTATACAAATACAAAAAGAAGTGATATCTAATCAAAAACAGCCAAGCTGTAAAAAAAGGTGCGGCCCCCAAAAAGGCCATGGTGAAAAAAGATGTGAAATCCAAGGTGGCGGCCAAGAAATGGCTGTGATGGTAGGTTAATGGTAAAAATTTTAATAACGACAATTCAGGTGAATTTGGTGCCACTTGGTCTTGGCACCAAATTCACCTGAATTGTCGTTATTAAAATTTTTACCATTAACCTACCATCACAGCCATTTCTTGGCCACCACCTTGGATTTCACATCTTTTTTCACCATGGCCTTTTTGGGGGCCGCACCTTTTTTTACAGCTTGGCTGTTTTTAATTAGATACAGGGAGAAACATGAATACCAAACACTTTTCACAACAATAATGTAAGAATTGTATAATAATGACTGTAATATAACTGCTATGAAAATGTTTTCCAGTGGATCGCCATGGTAGCAAGTCTCACATGAAGGCATGTATATTCATCCAAATACATTGGGAGTAACGAGTAAGTGCGATGCCAACAAGTTGGTATGACTCCATTTGTAGAATCCAGATGAGTGGGTGTGGCTCCAGTATGTCTAAACAGTTAACAAACATTCCTGTTATAAATACGTGCTAGAGTTGCAATATAATAGCATAGTATTTAAATGCAACAATACATAGTCTCCATTGCATCACTATCAAATGACACTAAGTGGAGGATATTGTTGCATCTCCAGTATGTACACTCTATCAGTACAACCTGTCTTAATGGCCACCAGTATAGAAAGACAACCTCTCTTGAAAAGCCAATTCCAATTGAGAATTTATACACTGTTACCTGCTTATTGAGTGAAGGTGGCAATAAACAAGTTCCACCATAATTTATACATGTGATCTGATCCTGTATATTCTGTCAGTGGATGAGATCCACTTCCAATTGAGAATTTATACACTGTTACCTGCTTATTGAGTGAAGGTGGTAATAAACAAGTTCCACCATAATTTATACACGTGATCTGATCCTGTATATTCTGTCAGTGGATGAGATTCACTTGGCCAGGACAAAATGTGACTCAAATGTCCTGGATGATCCATACTCAACCCACTTATGACCCAGTGGCACAATGGAACTGAGTATTTATAGAGAATACAATTATATTTATTTCTAAGTTGTGTGTATGTGTGGACACATTACAACACATTACATGTGCATACAAGACATGCTACGTACTGTTTTAGCGTTTCAAGTCACCACATTATGCACGTACTAGTCAACAGTACTTCATAGTGCCCATCAGTAAACCTGAAGAAAAGTTACAAAAAATAAAAATTCACATAAGTACAATGAAACCTCAGCTGTGGGACCAAAAAATTTGGCCTGATTAACAAGGTGGCCTTATTAATGAGGTCATAAAGTAATGCTTAGCTATATTTGAGACCTACTAGAGGTGGCCAATATAATGAGGCGGTTTTTTATTAAAGAGGTGGCCGCTAAGTGAAGTTTCACTGTATATACAGTTCACAATGGTGAACAATATTAATGGTTAACAATATACACTGAAACCTGCAGGTCACGTCTTGTAGAAGATTGCTCTCTACACAAAATGACACATTCAGAGATTGTATTTAGATGGATGATACAGTAACGCATTGTGACTTCAATACTCATGATGTGTCACTGCTAGGCAGCAACCATATACACGGCACTGCTGATGCACAACATCGCACTTGCTCGCACACACAATTTTGCTCAAGATTTTACAAATTGATAATTAAGGGGTGTGGCAACTGGCTGTTTCGCTCGCAAAACTGTGTGGCAGCTGTTTCCCTTCTGTACAAGTGGCCACGAAGACAGGTCCACTGTGGATGAAAGCCAGGCATTAGATATTTGGTATTTCATGTGTTGAAGGCATTCCAGGGCTTCTGGTAGTCTCAAATTTCACCACAGGCAGTTGTGGTCACCACTAAACCACTGGAATGCTGTGTTATGTTCATCTTATGCTTGGCTACCATATTGTAGAACTGAAATGGATACTCTGAAAACTATATATCCTATGGATAATGACTTCATCACTTTCTTCATCAGGAGCTTATAAGGACCAATAGTGAAACTTTTTACACTTTGGGCTGACAGCCAACTGCCTACGTCTGAAGCAGTACCTTTGGTACTCTAACAGATTGGCTGCCCCCTTACTGCCAGCTCTCACTGTCTCATACGCTGTCACACACTAAATCCATCTCTATAGCCAGTTAGAACAGCATGCTTCTTACCTTTTTTAAGGCCGCAAAATGCAGCCACCTCTTTAATAAGCTAGGTCAGAAATTTTGTCCCTACGGCCTGAATAATGACCAGTTGTCACTGTACTATTAGTGATTAGTGATCGTGGAGGATTATCTATTAAGATACTAAGATATACAAACACTACAACCTCTAAATATAGCAGTAAATTTTTTACCCTGGTCCGATGTCTAATAATCGTGAGAGACTCTGCTGTGACAAATACATGTTTTATCGTGATATGTGCTAATCGTCTTTTTACAATTAAGTTTTACAACACAAATACATGTATAGTTAAACTCACCAATTGTGACTAAATCCCTTTAACACGAAAAGACAAGCAATGAGACAACAGCCTCGCAAGCCTATTCTGGTGCACTTATTTAGTAGTAATATAAATTTTAAAAGTGTTTATTTACAACAGGACATAATTACGTGCCCCTCCATTGTCTCTGTACATACTTACCTTTTCTTTACTATTCTCATTTCATTTCACAAGATCTCTTATTGATATGGGCAGGGGTGTGGCTTTTTTGCTTGAATTAGTCAATGCTTGAAGTAGATCGAGATACTCTAATAGAACAGTCACATTTCTACAAATGCTATGTTTTTATATTGTAAAGTCTGAAAGTAGCTAGTAGTTTGAACTATACAATCTGATGCTAGGCAGAAGTTGTAACTATGCTAAATATTGATTGTTGTGTTACAGCTGTTTTGTGACTTCTCTGATAGAGTATTTTAATGCAGTACAAGATGAAAGGCAAAGTGTTATTAAGGGTTTACAAGTTAAAATGGGTGTTAGTTGACTGCAGTTGCATGCCACTAACAGGGCCGCCTAGAGGAATTAGGGGGCCCAGGGCAAAGAGTTAAAGAGGGGCCCAGGGGCAAGGAAGGGTTCCACTCTAAATGAATCACAACTTCAGCCTAACTGTAAGTAGAAGACCCAAAAAAAAAGGTCATTACATGCTGACAATGACAATACCTTCCCATCGCCAATCATCTCCTTAATTAACTTGCTACACTGCTCCTCTGAAGAATACTACGATTGTTCTATTAGAGTATCTAGATCCTGACTGCTCTATTAGAGTATATCAATCTTTCTTTTAAACAGGTATTCAAGGGGCTCTGATGGGGCCTCCTGGGACCGCTTTCAGGCTGGAGCTGGGGGCAAAATACCCCCCCCCCCCATGTGGGCGGCCCTGGCCACTAAAATTAGTTATATTTTAATATTCAGTCACTGTAATCTGGGGTTTCTGTCAAAACCATGGAAACTCACCTACTGTTAACAACAGTGCATTGCTTATTCTAACAAAAAGTATTGAAATCCCATCCAAAAACAGCTTATAGCTGTAAAAAAAGTGCATGTCCAAGTAAAGCAGAGTTAACTGCGACTAAAAGTAATGATATCATAATGCGGCCATGTGCGAGGTGTGCAAGTCGTAAAATTAATATTAGCTAAGCAGATAATACAATGTTATTGTTAAAGTGTTAATGAGAACTGTGTGATGCTACTAGTTTTTAGCATCTTCATAAATGCCACACAAATTTAATTCTCAATAAAGCAATGTGTATAGATTCTCTGATAGCAATAAATAGTTTGAGTTTGGCCGCCTTTCCTGTATACAGCAATGCTACGAACAAAGGAAAGGTGGCCAAACCCAAACTATTTATTGCTATCAGAGAATCTATACACATTGCTTTATTGAGAATTAAATTTGTGTGGCATTTATGAAGATGCTCACACACTTAAAAACTAGCAGCATCACATAGTTCTCATTAACACTTTAACAATAACATTGTATTATCTGATTAGCTAATATTAATTTTACAACTTGAACACCTCACACATGGCCGCATTATGATATCATTACTTTTTGTCGCAGTTAACTCTGCTTTACTTGGACGCGCACTTTTCTGCAGCTATAAGCTGTTTTTGGATGGGTATATATAACCATCATACTAATGGTTGGGTAGCATTGTTAATTACACTTGTACCATGGTTGCTATAAACAACTTCCTGAAAGTAGTGGAGGTCCAATCAGGTCCCGGGCTGTTGATAATTTTAAATAGTGGTGCAGGAATGGTTGCTGGCATGGGCATGGCCTGTGGGGTTATGCGGAAGAAGGCTGGCATGTTGCATCATGATAGGTGGTCTGCCGTTGGATTAGCCATTCCTGGTATATGCTCAGACAGGACTTCAATGTCGAAATAAGCCACAAAGAACCACAAACAGTGCAAGAGATGCATGACGGTGAGTTCTTTTGCTGAGCCTATATGTATGGCAGATACTACACTAAAGTGGTCACACTGAAACAACACAGTGCTTCTTGAGAGCCTGGGACCCCAGATGGCTGTTGCGAGGAGGGTGGGTACTAACTCCTTAGCCATAATTCCTATTGATGCCCAGTGCTGATCCCACTTAGATTGAATCCACTGACCCTGGAAGAAGGCACCACAACCCCATGACCCTGAAGCATCTGTTTGTATACTATAGTGGTATGTGGTTGGATGATTGGAATAACAAAGGAGACTTACACCATTCCATTGTGCAATGAAGGTGTGCCACCAACTTAGATCAGATCTAAAACCTGTGTTCATCCAAGTATAGAAATCTAATTCCTTGACTTTCACAGGAGTGGCATACATTCAGCTGACAAAGGTTCTGCCACACTTGATCACTTTTGCTGCATGCTGCAAGTGGCCAACTAGAGACAAAATTTGCTGTTTGGTAGGACTTGTCTTATCCAACCAGAAGGCAAGCAGCTGCTGAATCCTCTAAGTTTCTCCTCTGACAGACATGCTTTCATTTTCACTGTATCTAGCACAATTCCCAAAAATGGTAACAAAGTTGCTGGCCCCGAGACTTTTTCTAAGGCGAGAGGTATACCAAGCTGTTGACAGAGCAATTTTAGTCTGTTGAGGTTGTGGAGGCAAATGTTTATGTGTGTTGAACCAAGAACCAGAAAATCATCCAAATAGTGGAACAGTGGTGACACTCTCATTTGTTCGGCCATCCACTGCAATAAGTCTGCTGCAACATTAAAGGGGCAATGTGCTGTTTACATGCTGTATTATGTTTTGTTGTATGGAAGCCACTCAATGCTTGTCCAAGACCAGCTGGTTGCATTGTGTATCTTGTCAAGTTCATGTTGCAGGTGGTAAAGTACAAGCATCACATGATTTTGTTGGGCCCCAAAATAGTCAGATGTTGTAAACAGCACATTGTCCCTTTAAACAACTTTGGGGCTGAACGTAAACCAAATAGTATACACATATCCACAAAGATATGTGACCGGACCTGCGAAAACAGGACATAATCGCATATTTTTCGAATTCCTGGTTATTAAATATTTATAATCTACTTAGCCAAGTGTACCTACTGGCAAGATTTCAGCTTCATATGCTAATAGATTGTTACAGCCCTGCTAAGTAGCAACAACAGAAAAATCGATTTGTACAGCAAGTATAGGGAAAATAAATTACATGCGCTTACAAAAACGGTTGTAACTTACCAACGGATTGAGGTACGGAGTTAAACATTTCAGCATCGTGTTCGCCATGAACAGAGGAATCAATTACTTGATACGTTTGTCCTTTACTTGCCCTTCTTCACTGCATAAAAAGGCTAAATTCATGAAGAAAAATTGATTGCGTACGATCGCTTCAACATGATGTAAACAAACGCTCACAACGTACGTATCCTTGGGTCTACTGCAACGAAACAAAGATTTTCCTACTCCTCTTGAGCAGGCAAATAAGATGATATCCAGGATTTTATTGTTAGTCCCTCCTTCACTACGAAACAGGGGTAAAAAATCTACGGAATATTTTCAATAATACGCAAGTATTTCACCCAATGTATTCAATGCTTTATACTGTAAATTTAGGCTTGTGCGATTATGTCCCTTTTTCGCAGATCTGGTCACATATAGTCATCCCATTGCATAAGCAAAAGATGTCGGTCTGCTGGATGGACTGGCAATAGGCGGAATGCACTTTTAATGTCTATTTTTGCCATTAATGTATAAGGACCCATGGACAATATTGAGTTAATTGCATCATCAATTGTAACGTACTTGATAGAGGAGAGCTTGTTTGGTATTCCTTCATTGATACTGCCTGTTTTAGGATGAGACAAGTCAAAAATAAGTCGCCATGAGTTGGGTTGGTGACTTTTTGGTATTACCCCAAATCTGCTGATTTGACCCACTGGCATAACATGTTTTGGAAAGGGGCCTGCAACTCTGCCTAATGAAATTTCTTTCATTAAATACTCTGTGACAACCTGAGGATGCAAGAAAGCACTCAAAAAAAGTTTTGTGGGCTCGTTTAAAGTTTAACCTGCGTGAATTAAACCCAGTCTAAAGCTGGTAACAATCCCTTGGATAAAAAAACTGAGCAATCCTTTGGTTGGGATGATTGACCAACAGACTGCTCCAAGCCTGCCAGTTTAATGGAGTAGTGATTTGACAAGCTGCAGGAGGGACCCATATTGACATTGGAGCAGTGCTAACATGCCTCTGCCACTGCTGGCACCATTCTTCAGATGTGTTTGCTAAAGATGATTTTGCTGCTGTATCCAAGATCTCCAGCATTGAAAACTCCAGAAAATCAGCTAAAGAACACATGTGATGGAAAGTTTATTGATTTGCCTTCATTATAATGAGTAATGCTAACATTGCATCTGGTAGATATATATCTAATCCAAAACAGCCAAGCTGTAAAAAAAGAGTGCGGCCCTGAGAAAGGCTATGGTGAAAAAAGATGTGAAATCCAAGGTGGCGGCCAAGAAATGGCTGTGATGGTAGGTTAATGGTAAAAATTTTAATAACGACAATTCAGGTGAATTTTGTGCCAAGACCAAGCGGCACCAAATTCACCTGAATTGTTGTTATTCACCTAAATTGTTAAAAAGCCCTAAAGCCAGCCTATGGCCGGCTTTAGGGCTTTTTAACCTATTATTTTTTTCTTTACTACAGAAGAAGAAAAGATGAAGCAGGGTGATTTCTTTGTAGCTGACCTCTCTGCAAGGTGATCCTTCTAGCTGATCTCTCTACCGGATGACTTGTTTGTAGCTGAACTCTCTGCATGGTAGTTTCTTTGTAGCTGAACTCTCTACAATGTAACTTCTTCTAGCTGAACTCTCTACAGGGTGACTTTTTTGTAGCTGAACTCTCTACAGGGTGATTTGTTTGTAGCTGAACTCTCTACAAGGTAACATCTTCTAGCTGATCTTTCTACAGGGTGATTTGTTTGTAGCTGAATTCTCTACAGGGTAATTTGTTTGTAGCTGAACTCTCTACAAGGTAACTTCTTCTAGCTGATCTTTCTACAGGGTGATTTGTTTGTAGCTGAATTCTCTACAGGGTAATTTGTTTGCAGCTGAACTCTCTACATGGTAGTTTCTTTGTAGCTGAACTCTCTACAATGTAAATTCTTCTAGCTGAACTCTATGGGTGGCTTGTTTCTAGCTGATCTCTCTACAGGGTGACTTGTTTCTAGCTGAACTCTCTACAGGGTGATTTGTTTGTAGCTTAACTCTCTACAAGGTAACTTCTTCTAGCTGATCTTTCTACAGGATGATTTGTTTGTAGCTGAATTCTCTACAGGGTAATTTGTTTGCAGCTGAACTCTCTACATGGTAGTTTCTTTGTAACTGAATTCTCTACAAGGTAACTTCTTCTAGCTGATCTCTCTACAGGATGACTTGTTTCTAACTGAACTCTCTACAATGTGATCTGTTCATAGCGGAACTTTCTACTGGGTGATTTGTTTGCAGCTAAACTCTTTGCATGATTGTTTCTTTGTAACTGAACTCTCTACAAGGTAACTTCTTCTAGTTGATCTCTCTACAGGGAAATTTGTTTGTAGCTGAATTCTCTACAGGGTGATTTATTTGAGCTGAAATCTCTACATGATGGCTTCTTTGTAGCTGAACTCTCTATTAGGTACCTTCTTCTAGCTGATCTGACTACAGGGTGACTTGTTTGTAGCTGAATTCCCTACAGAATAACTTGCAATGTAATATAACTGAGTAAATTATAAATGCAGCTGAATGCTTTATTAGTGTGACTGTTCTATTAGACTATCTCGATCTCGCATTTGCTGCACGTAGTTGCCTTTCGAATCATAACTCAGTGATTTGTAACCCGATTCTTCTGTACTACTGCAAGGACTTTCTATGATGATTATTCCACCTATATACTGATTTTCAGCCCGTTGCTCTAAGCGGTTTGCCTGATAGACATGAAAACTAATAGTTTTTTTATTCATAAAAATCGATTGCGTAATTTTGACACAGGTTGGGTTTTGTGTCATATCTCCATGGTCTTTATCCCGATTCCTTTCAAACCACAAAAAGGCACTCCTACGATGGTTGCTCCATCTACATATCAATTTCCAACTGATTCCTCCAAGGGGTTTATCCTGTAGGCGTGACAGACCTTCGACCTTATTTTACGCACATAATTGGTCATAACTCCGTGAATGTACATCGGATTCCTACCAATGTTGGTACGGAGATCCGCCTTATTGAGCTCTTTAAGTGTGCCAAATTTCAGCCCAATCCGAGTACGCATTCGTGTTTTATGGCGAATTTTGCGAAGTGTGCGAAATGAAGAAGAAAAAAACGAAGAAATTAAAACGAAATTTTGTTCACTCGTATCTCAGAAATGGCTGGAGCGATTTTCTTCAAATTTGGTATGTAGACTCCCCTAACTGGGCGGTACGTCTCTAGCAAATTTGTTTCCAATCGGATAAAGAATGACAGAGCTACATAGGTGTGAAAATTGCGTTTTCTTTCTTCCTGTTAATATACTCACGGTGTGGTGCGCCGACTTCTTGGGCTTTGATAATGCTTACATTGTAGTTTGTACAGTGTTTTATGCGTATAATATTTAATTTAATAATTATATTTCTACAACTAAGTTAAAACCTACAAGTGAAATGGTAATGCATCTAAATTTTTTTAAACTTACTCTTGTAAGATATAAGAATCCTTAATGGTTTTGGCCCAGTGCTGGGTAGTTGCTGGAGGTCATAAGGGGTTGTGGGCGATATGGACAAAATACTCCCTTGTGGAATCTGTCGGTGATATTGGGGTTGTCATAACAGATATCACATATGTGACGGTGGTGGCAGTTGACAAAGCCACATCGTGGACGTGGATCCCTGTTCCAAGACCTACAAAGATTAGCCTTTTCATCAGTGGGTATAAGTGGGCTGCTTCTGGTGTTGGAAAGTCGTGGTGCCCAATTACATTGAGTCGAATTATGGTAGAGACTAAAGCAATGAGTACAGCTAGCTTTCTTCACTCTGCCAGCGAAGGCAATCCGCCAGAGGTCACTATCTATTGTGCCCCATGTAATAGTGGGATCTGCTACAGCGTTTTGCTGGAATCGTCTATCATACTCTAGCCAGGCAGTCCCTTCAAATTCCAAACTAGCTTCTAATATGATGATTTGATATGCCAACATATCTGCAACTTTTTCAGGGTGCACTCTACACATAACTGATAAATATATTGCATAACACTGGCTGGAGCCATTCAACAATGGTGGATATTGTCCTTTTCCATCCTTTTGGGGTTCTTGCTACCTCATCTCCCTCACTATTTCCTGGAGTTCCTAATTGGTTGGGAGAAAATTCATCCATATCTATAAATTCTCCATCTCTAATCCTGTGGACTAATTTTGCTGGTACCGGAGGTTGACCTGCTCCAATGAAAATGCTTCCATCTGCTCTGATGTATGTTGAGTTTGGTGGTGGTGACACTTCACATCTTTCTGCAGGAGATGTTCCTCTTCTTGGCAACTCCCTTTATGAAGAGTTTCTTTCTGTTGGATTCTCCGTTATTAGCCTTACGTGCCATAGACTGTTAGGAGATGGTAACTGGCCAAATCCTGAAAATGCATGGTAGTGAGGTTAGTTACGCCTTATCCAGAGGTTGAAATTAGTCCATGCCCTATGATCATTCTTGCTTATTTGTTGCTACAGTGCATTATACTAACTATACTATGTACATCTAGCAATGACATTATCACTGTGGTTGTGTCCCATAGCAGCAGTACCACCTGCACAGGTGGGGGTATTGCCTTCCCATGTCAACCAATGACCTCAACAGGATAAAGTAAAATTAAAAAAATAGGCAATGAAATTATTACCATGGTTGTCTTTATGACAGCATGGCCACATAGCAGGTGTTCAGCTACGCAGGCCTCCCTCGTGCCCATGAATAACCCCAACAGGCCATTACCAACAGCAACCAGTACCTGGCAGTAGCTAATCATTAATATTTTAACCACATTTTTTAGCATTGTAGGGGCTCATGCATGCTCCCTTGGTATCTGTCATGGCCGGAAACGGCTTTTATTTATTTAGCTATACATTGTACAATTATATGACACTTAGCTACACTGTTGTCTATGAGTATATAGAACACATGTATATAGTGACATACATACGTAGCTAACTCTATTATACGCACGTACATACCTGAACCTAGTGGACGATTATCTGGGGGTGCATCTTTTTGTACTGTACTAATCACTTGCTGGACAATGCTTGGGATATCATCTGTGGTTAAAGGAGTTACAGTGTGTTCAGTACCGGTGGAAGACTCATTCTTCTGCCGGCTCCCCCACCTGCCATCCAACCCTGTCTCCTGCTAACTTCTCGTAGGCCTCATTGTCAACCGAGCGGCACGGTGCGTAGATTCGTTTGCCGGTGTTGTAGCTAGCTGTATTAGCTTCCTCTTCACTGTGGCTTGCAGCCTTCCTTGTTTTCTTCTGCTTTGGCATTTCTTCAATTTCTTCTAGACTTACTGAGACCAATTTGATTACTTACTAAGTTATCACATATGCCCTGCGCATGCATTTTGCCTTTCTAGTTATTTCTAATCTTATGCCCCATGCCGTACCAATTGCACGCTGGCCCTTTCCGCATCATTAACTTAGTTTAATATGATTAAACTTCATAAAAGTGAAGTATCCATTACACTTCGTTGTCAGCTATGTTCAACCTGTTACACAGCATTATAAATCAATAACTGTTCGAAAAGCACCTCTGCAATCAAAGTGGCCACTATGAAAAATGCAGACGATTTCTATTTTTAAGGGAAACCATCAAGTGCTACTGCCAGTTCGACACTTTTTGTTGTCAGCAAAGATGAATGGGACACAAAGGAGGACACTGGTACATAAGTCCATGAAGAATGCATTGTATGTATTGCAGTATGCCAAAAGGCACCTCTCGGGCCGAAGCAACATCAAACGGTGGAAAAATCAAGCCCATAGCCTTAACCATTTTCGAGTTATGCTTGTCTGAAGGCATCAGTTAGTTAAGCAATCAATCAGTCAGTAGAAAATTCTGTTTAATATATATATATATATATATATATTTAAATTCTGTGGCAACTTGTTGAAAGAGTTTCAGGTTGATTTGAAGCTTGTTTGGGCTTAATTTTACTAATACTGCCTCATCGTCATCAGGGAAAATTGAGGCTGGTTTTTGGGTGACGTTTTTTGTGGGCCACTCCTACACCTTTGTGGTTCCTACTATACAGGCTGCTTTTAACACTAAACGGTTTGCTCATGTGGGCAAAATGACACGACTGACAAACACACACACCACACACACATACACAGGGGTGTTACTAAAAGGAGGAATGAGAAATTAGGAAACCGGAAATGGAAAATTAGGAAACTGGAAATGGGAAATAAGGAAATGGAGTATTTCTCTATAGCGCGTATTCGTTATATTGACAGTATTGCTAGCAAGTGAGGGTGTCAGAAGCCGTTAGTAATGGACATGTATGGCTAAAGAAAGCCAATGACAGACAAGGAATTATACAAGGGATAAAAAACATATTACTTATGCTATGCTAGTACCATTTTGCCCTGAAAATTTCCTCTACACGAGACACCCTCTATTCCAAGTTCATAAAGCCAAGTGCATGGTCACAACTTGGAATTTAAATCCATTATTTGGCATTACACAGTCAGTACAACTTTGCTAGGAATAGCTAGAGTGACAATGAGCAAGACTGGATGAAAGCAGCTCTTCAAGTGTTCTCAGTATTGTTCAAACTCAGCCTGATTCTTCCGGCATGTGATCTGTAGACTACCTCAAATTGACTCATACTGATTTGTGCTCGGATTCATGTACCTTCTGCTGTGATTATACTATAGTGTTATTACTCCCAGTGTCATAAGTTCTCCTGTCACTACTGCTGATTACATTGGTATATTGTATGTACGTATGATGTTGGAGCTATCAGGTGATTACACATGACATTCCCACATGCTTAATGTAGTCTCGGATGTGGTGGTTGGTAAAGTGGTAGTAGTACAAGGAGTTGCCAAGGGAGTCTCTTACACTGTATCATGATCACAGAATAATATGCTTATAACATGTACTATTCTACAAACATTAATACTCCCACTATGCAGTCATAGCACTGGTAGCATATAGAGCTGAGCATATACTGGTAGTGGATTGGTGTCTTGACATCACACCAGAAATCACCATATCCTTAACAACTAAAACTGTATCAGCTTTCTTGCTACACATTATTTGATATTTTCTTTTAGAAGGAACTGTGTATCAGTAGCTGCATGGCTAGTGAGAATTCACTCTACCCAAGCTACTACTGGGCCACGCTGATTGCACATGTGTCATATGCATGTACTGATCATATTATGTGGCCATGCATATGTGTCATCAGTGGCTCATAATTCTTGATGAATCATAATCTGATTAGTGGTTAACTTCAAAACAAAAGAATTCTTGTAGTTGCACTAAATGCAATGGCAGTAGGCCACAGCAGGAGGTACACAAATACGAGATCATATGCCTGAAGAATGAGGCTGAGTTTGTACAATACTGGGAACACTTGAAGAGTTGGTCTTGCTCATTGTCACCCTAGCTACTCCTAGCAAAGTCACACTGACTGTGGAACACTGAATAATGGATTCAAATACCAAGTTTTGACCGTGCACTTGGCTTTATGCCCTTCACTGACAACTTCTGACAACTTCATTTGCTAGCAATACTGCCAATACAACAAAAACATGCTAAAGAGAAATACTCCGTTTTCCATTTACTCATTTCCAATTTCCGGTTTCCTAGCTTCTCATTCCTCATTTTAGATACACACACCCCACACACACATTCTTTACCCAAAACAATTACAGTAACCAGTCGCATGCCCGGCAGAGGCCAGCTGCAGGGCATGTGGTCTGTTTGTTTTACTCCCAATCAAAAGTTGTTTGTTAGCTCATTGTTTGCATGGATGTTCACACTCTACTGTACTTACCTAGAGGATAAGTACATATTTGTAACTCACAGAACTTCTTCTGCATGAAAATCACGTGTCTTTCTTCCTTTTAATATAGATCAATTAAAAATTGGAAATTTTAAAATGGGAATAGGGATCGCTGAGAAAAGCCACAAAACAAGAAGGGATCGCTGAGAAAAGCCACAAAACAAGAAGGGATCGCTGGGGTGGTAATGTAAACCACAAATCCCTATTTTGACTCTGTCATAAATCTTTAGTTACATGCTGTCATTTTGAAGTGAGTAGGGATTTGTGGTTTACATTACCACCGACAGAGTCAAAATAGGGATTTGTGGTTTACATTACCACCCCAGCGATCCCTTCTTGTTTTGTGGCTTTTTTCAGCGATCCCTATTCCCATTTTAAAATTTCCAATTTTTAATTCATCTAGTTTGTGTACTTTTTAATTAATCCAGTAATGGATTATGAGATTTCTTTTATTGATAATAAAGACTGTTGTGAATAGTGTAATTTTGCATTCTGCATAGTAACACTGTCAACATTTCAATACACACATGAAACTGATCAAATTGCAATGTACATACAGACTGAGAGTCTCCTAATATGAGCTACAATTTACATTACTGGTGCCTTTAATAGCTGTCAAATTCAGTACAAGGATTGTAGTTATACACTTGACTGCATTATTAGAGTATTTAAGTGACTGTTCTATTAGAGTATTTAATCTGGATAACCCGCCTACGTACAATAATCACAGAGCAAAAAAAAACCACCTTGCAACAAAGTCATCAGCCCAGATTAAGCTTCCTGGCCTATACTGAGTTTAATAAAGACGGATTCTATTAGCCACAAGTAGTGCACACCAAAAAACTTAACTCTAAGCGTGATCTTGTATGGCTTCTCGAGCGTAATGGCATTTTGGCAAGAAGAAACGGCCCGGTTTGGGCTGTTTCTATCCAAAAACGAAATCAAAAATAGGTCATGGACACGCACAATGATCCATTCAGCAAGCCTTGCTACTTTTTATCCCAGGATTCTCCTTGTAAACTTTGCTATGCCTGTGAAAGAATAATATTAATAATAATATTATGAATAATAAGAAGAATAATAATAAAGATGAATAAAAAATTGGAAATTTTTAAAATAGGAATAGGGATCGCTGAAAAAAGCCACAAAGCAAGAAGGGATCGCTGGGGTGGTAATGTAAACCACAAATCCTATTTTGACTCTGTCATAAATCTTTACTTACATGCTCTGTCATTTTGAGGTGAGTCAAAATAGGGATTTGTGGTTTGTATTACCACCGACAGAGAGTCAAAATAGGGATTTGTGGTTTACATTACCACCCCAGCGATCCCTTCTTGTTTTGTGGCTTTTTTCAGCGATCCCTATTCCTATTTTAAAATTTTCCAATTTTTTATTCATCTAGTTTGTGTACTTTTTATTAATTCAGTAATAGATTATGAAGAAGACTGTTGTGAATTGTGTAATGCATTCTGCATAGTAACACCGTCAACATTTCAGTACACGCATGAAACTGATCAAATTGCAATGTGCATGCATACAGACTGAGAGTCTCCTAATATGAGCTACAATGTACATTACTGGTGCCTTTAATAGCTGTCAAATTCAGTACAAGGATTGTTGTTATACACTTGACTGCATTATTAGAGTATTTACATGACTGCTCCATTAGAGTATTTAATCTGGATAACCCGCCCACGTACAATAACCACGGAGCGAAAAAACCACCTTGCAACAAAGTCATCAGCCCAAATTAAGCTTCCAGGCCTATACTGAGTTTAATAAAGACAGATTCTATTAGCCACAAGTAGCGCACACCAAATCTCTTAACTCTGAGCATGATCTTGTATGGCTTCTCGAGCGTAATGGCATTTTGGCAAGAAGAAACGGCCCAGTTTGGGCTGTTTCCATTCGAAAACGAAATCAAAAATAGGTCATGGACACGCACAATGATCCATTCAGCAAGCCTTGCTACTTTTTATCCCAGGATTCTCCTTGTAAACTTTGCTATGCCTGTGAAAGAAGAATAATAATAAGAATAATAATAATATTATGAATAAAAGATCAACTACAAAAGATCAACTACAAACATTACAGATTTATCATGCTAACCTCATCCCGAAGATGCAGAAGAGTGTCTTACTGAGTTCCTGTCATATTTTACGTCGGTTTGTGACAGAACATTAAAATCCTAACCTTTTGGCTAAAGTGTGGGATATAACTTTTTTTTACATCTAGTTGTAATTCCAGCATTGCTGTGTGTATATTTAATAATATGAACAAACGGGCATATTTCAGTTTTGTCTGAAATACACATACTGTTTCCTTTTCACTTGATACTTACTAGTGGACCTATACTCATTGCAAAGAACCACCAGAGGGTTGTTTTGAGTTGAAGGATGCTTTTCAAGGTGGTTTTTAGGTGTGCGTTCTATTAGGATTTTTGCAAAAAACATGGGTGATCCCTATTATGAACCCACTACCGTGGTTCATGATACTCATGGTGTGGCACGCTGACATTCTTGGGCTGCACGACACACTACTGTTTGTCTTGATGTGAGGAGCCCTGTCTGTATACATGTATCTAACACAGACACTATTCCTCAACTGATCAGCAATTATGTTGCAGTTAAGATACTGGACTACTCTTTGATGCAAATCTGAGTGAAAATGTGGTGAAATTACAATTATAGTTATTTAATAGTCATTTTGTTGTAAAATTCATTCTTTTACAACTAATCTCTAAAAATTCTTGTAACGACTTGTTATAGTGTGTTATCTTTAAAGGTATGAAAACAGATTTTTAGATTACCTGACTACTGCAGCTTCAGATAACTGAATAGAATGAAATTGATATTTTCCTTAGGAATTTTAGTGAATTTCGTTTGAAGAAGTACTTCAAAAGACTTCAGTACTTTTTTTACAAATATATTTAGTAGTAGTTTTATTAGAACCTGTGAGAAGACCATGAAGCATTTGCAGTGCAAGAAAAAGATGGCAACTAGATATTTCTTGCATTGGATGATAAACATTGAACCAAGAGATTGATTAGAATTTTAATTTCACAAAGAATGAATTTTAATTCCCAGCGTGCTAAAATTGCTTATATGATAATTTCAGATTCTTAATATGGTACAGTGGAACCTGTCTAAAGCGGTCACCTTTGGGCCAGAAATATTTGGCCTTTATAGAGAGTTGGCTTCCTAACTCAATATCCTCTATAAAGCAGCCATAGGCCATAAACTGAGGTTTGGCCTTTATACAAAGGTTCCAAGGACTTATATACTCAGGTTTATAGCTATAAAAATGCATTTAGCTACACTCCAGTACATGGCTTACTTACATAACACAAATTCGTAGCTAGAAAAGAGCCTGAAGCTACTCTGAGTTTGGAGACAGCAATTGAGCTGATTATGATCCTTGGCTACAAAGTCTGTGAAGTAAAAACAGGGACTTCCTTAAAGACGGTGAATTGTTAATTACACAATTGCAAATCCAGGAATCAATATAGTAAGGTGAACTTTAATTAGAATCACACGAAGAGGCAAAGCCATGGAGTGGCCATGAGCTTTTCTATACTGTGAGTTTATAACTTTTCCGTATTACAGAAGTATAAAGTAGTGCAGCTAGTTTACTCACCATAATTACTGTAGCTGGCCGCATTGTGAGAGACCTTTTGTGTAGCGAAGTGCTGTTTGAGACTGCTAAAGCTGGCTGTTATACGTGTTATAGAGCTGACCACTTAATGCAAACTATTTCTGTACAAACTGATTGGGAATTGGTTGGGACTGTAGTCACGTGGCTGCTATGTTGAGGTGACCGCCCAACTCAGGTGACCGTTAAGGAAGGTTCCACTGTATAATTTTAGAGCAAGCAAGTTGATGACAAATAGCATCCCACAACATATGCAGAAAGTCAATGAGAAGTTCTAGTATAATGTTCAGGTCTTGTAAACCATTAGACATACTGTATCTAGACATATCATATAACAGTTATACATTACGCACAGACATGCATGTGTCATGCTATTGTAGAGGGAACCAGTGGAATACGGTGTGTTATTGCATTAGAGCACCTACTTGCTAAGTACCTGTAACAGGTTGACACATGATGATAACATGTCATTTCTGATACAGATTGACCCATGCCAGGTTACATTATACCATGACACAAGCACTGGTATGAAATTTTCAGGGTACCCTAATCACCAACTGTGCTTTCAAGGCTCATAAACTGCATACAATAATTTCAAGCAACTTTGCATTTTTCTGTGTTTCTGCATTTTTTTGAAAAGGACTCTACTTGAATTTTAAATTTATAATTTATCTTTAAACTGTTCATTGTACTATTTACACTTGTTTTTTTAATATCATTTAGGAGTACTACATTGGTGGAAATGTTAGATATTTATGGGGTCAAATTGAATCACACTCTTCAAGATTTGCTTGAAACTCATGTAGTTTTTCCTAAAGATAATTCTCTGGTATATGCAAGTGATGTTCAAAATCTAAGACAAGCGCATCAGCATGAATTGGCACAAGAAGAAGTATTGCTGTTGAAACAATCAGTTACTTCAAATATTTTAGTAAAATTGTTTAAAGAATTGGAAACATTTATTGAGCCTATTTCAAGCAAGTTAGAGTTTTTTGTGTACTTTTATGTATACGATTGTGAATTATTCAGCAAATATCTAAAGTATCAATTGGCAGTGATCTCTAGTTCACAGCATCCTTCTGATGTATCATGTAGTTTGTCTGACAACAGTGAAGAATGTTTTGTTGAACCTGATGAAAAAATAGTTCAGGTATGTGTATAACTTTATGCCATATCCACTTGTCAGGATTGTATGACACTGTTTGTAGGCATGTGTAGAGTTTGGCATAGAGCCGTGCCCTTTCATCAGTAGGTGCATGTATGTAAAGCGATGTCTGCAGGCTTACATGGAGCCACGCCTACTAATCAACCATTATTGAATGAGTCATAGTCTAGTCTTGCAGCTGGCCAGTTTCTTTCATGAGCCAAACTCACATGGAGCCATACTAATTTAAGATTAAGGTGCAAGGTTTGCAGGTATGCATGACTTATAGGAAATATATTTCATGTTATTATGATTATTGTTTGATGAGTACAGAAATCAAACTGAGTATTAAACTCAAATTAATTCCAGTTGTTCTTGAATTGATTAAAATATTTTGTTCTAACTACTGAAATTGGCAGTCTGTTCCACATACTAATTGTTGATGGAAAACAAGAGCATTTGTAAGAGTCAACCCAGGTAGCTGGTTAAATGAACTTGCAAGGATGGCCTCGGGAGATTGTAAACTTACGTGGAGCCACGCCCACTAACTGATTGTTAATTACTTGTTTTGTTATCACAAAGCTACCTGTTTACATCCTAAATATGCTATTGGTGCACACCTATGTTTTAATCAAGCTGAGTCACACCCAAGTCAAATCCAGTTCTCCAGATTGCTATCTGGGTCAGTGGTAATAGTGGCCTGGGGTCAATTCTGGTATGCACAATTGGCATGCATACTGTACTATCCTATCAACAATTGGATGGACTAGTGATTGTTACTGCTTATAGTGCATAGCCCGTACAACTATATGACATGACTTATATCTAAGCTGATGGAAAATTTCTAAAATTACTCCATTGCAAAGGCTTGCTATACACTATTAGGAGGACTAGCAAAAGTGCATACCTGTAGTATTTGTACAACTAGTATCATAAGAGTAGATTAGCTGTCATGCTACCACGTTAATGTGCTGGGCTTTGATCTACTATAGAAAGGTTCATAAATCATTCATTAGATTGCCTTGCTCATGCGTTACTAAACAAAACATAAAGAGTACATGGTATTGTTACCACATAGTAGCTATGTTACAAAGCTCTTCACTTATTGGCTTTATGATATACGTATTAGCATCTTGGCGATGTGTCTCTGAGCAATAGCACTAATCTTTCAGCAATTCTTAACATTTATATATGTTTGTAGACACATAATAGTGCAATTAACTACCTAGGTTTTATCATTTATAATTTGTTTAAATGCCTTCTCATATTGAGCATCATTCGTTATTCACTAGGAGATAAAGGAGATTTTAAATTGCTGCCATTTATTGTAACCACACACATGCACACGCACACACGCACACGGAAAGTAGCTCACATGGATCACCAGACTATAGACTTACCCCAGTCATGTCATAGATTTAGTGGGCATTAAACTTTTAGATGGATGCTTTGATTAATGTTTTTCAAGGATTCTTATTAACTTTAACTTTTATTGCAATAATTCACTAAATACTTTCAAAATCCTTCTGTATGTTTCACCTAACTGACCAAATTGCTTTTACCCTCCCAGAGAAAAGGTAAAAGGTGGACTGTCCACACAAGGCTATCAAAGAAAATAACAAGCATAATAATAGCCTTAACATACTGTACATACGTATGTCTGACTAAAATCTCAAAGCATGCTTAAGGGCATGTTGCTTTGTCTTGATTGTACTAAACTTATATCATTGAGTCAATGCATTTCATTTTCAAAGTTGATTTCATGGTGATGATTCCTATTAAGTGATTACTGCATTTATGGTTAATATGCATGCATATTCAGATTTGTAATTGTCAATTAAAAGTGTTATTACTCTTGCAGTTTGCTGAAGCTTTGAGGAAAACCGAAGAATTTATTTTGAGCTTGATTAAAGGAACTGCTAAACATGAAGAGATTGTGGCTGAAAAATCCATTTGGGAATTGCTGCTAAAGCTTGATGTTGATAAAGAGTTTAAGATCATGTGTGGATTTCCAGAATTTCAAATGGTTTCCTCTGAGAACAAAGAAGGTAAAGAAGGAATTAAGAACATGTTGGAATTGTTTCAATGTTCACAACAAATTTCCTTGATTCCCAATGTATGTGAACAGTATGGTCTTACAAATTGTGTAAACGATGACAATTTAAAAGAATTAAAGCGGATTGCCAATACTGTTAACAATGATGAAGATAGAGGAAGCATCACTGGTAAAGATGCAACTGAAAAGATAAAACAGATTTGGGAAATGCTTAATTTCAAGAGTTATTCTGAAGCCAAAAGATGCCTGAATATATTTCCAGAAGTAGCAAAATGTGCTCAGTTCTACAAATTCCTAAGGGAAAAAGGGTTTACTGATGAAAAGTCTAGTAGAGATGCAAAAGGATTTACTGGTGAAAAGTCTATTAGAGATGCTTTCACATCTCAGGTTCAATTAATAACAGCTCAGTTGCAGCATGAAGACTATAATGAAACAGTGTTGAATCATCTTACCCCAGCGTTTGAGTACATTGCTCCATTCTTAGATACTAACCAAAATTTTACAGATTTGATGGTCAAAATCACAAAGTTATTCAATGATGGTGTTGGCTTTGGTGATTCTAGGAAAGACTTTTGCCAATTAGAGACAGTGAACTCAAATATTACTATGATTCAGCTGTGGTTCTCTAGAACAGAGGTACATAATAAATTGAGTATTCACTGGTACCATATGGAATACTTACACATATGTATATGTACTGTATTTTCTCTTATTAATGTTGGCTGCTCACTTATTCTTTGGAGTGAAAGGTATCCTGGCCTCCGTTTCTATGAGTACTATTCACCTCACACAAGCTGTTGATTGTGGGGGTAGTTTGGTAAATGTATGGGGTCTCGACTGCCTTTGCAAGATACTCTATTTGTGTGGCCAAAATGTGAATGGGCTATTTTGGTTGAAAACAGATACTTGGGTAAGGTGGAATTTGGAATCAGGAATTGCTTCTGTTCCTCCTAATTCCATGTACTCAAGCCACAGAAAGGGGGACTGGGTGGAACCTTTCACCCAAGTAAGTTGTTGGAGGCAGGGGTATTATTTGTATTGCATCTTTCCAACTAGTGCTTACCCAATCCCGATAAATGAAGTTTTTTTGTTTGTTTGTTTATTCTGCCATTTCATCCTTTACATTTTTTATTAACTTATATTTTAATGTGATTGGGTTATGTACATATATGTCAAGACTCATGGTAGTGAGGCGCGTGGCCAAGAAACTACGAAGCGCACGCCCAATTAAAAGACGCGGCCACTACTGTGAGTTATTTATGTGTAGGGTCGGTTTTGCAATATTAGCCCTGGATTATGCAACATCTCTCAGTGGATTTGTATTGGGTTATGTAACAAAAATCTTTAGTTGTCGTTGTTTTCTTGTGACCTTGCTAAAATAAAAGATATATAGCCGTATTTAGACATATTTCACTTTATTTCTCTACCTTGTATTACACGTATCGTCACGCTATACCAGTCGTCTTACCCATGTTTGTACCAGCCGTCTAGGCCTGACATTATCTAATTCTGGTTGGCCCTACGCGTATTTTCTCCATTCAAACCTCTAATCCCTACAATAACTTTTAAAGGCACGATGTGGACACAAGCCCTAATGTCTGACAAACAAGTTGTGAAAGCGTGCAGACCCGTAAGTTCCTTAGGGAAGGCATTTTAAGCAAAAATCTTTTAGAGTCCATTTAATGCCACACCCCATACGAGCGTTTATAATCAGCAGATGTCTTATAAACAAGGTGCGGGCGACAAGGTGTGAAAGCGTGAAGAACGTACAGACACTAGGTAAGGTGTATAGATCGTTAGTCAATACTCCATTTAGTGCCATGCACCACTTGTGATACACAAGAAGTACTTTGCAAGTTGTGTGGAACCAAAACTCATGTACACAAACCACATTCCAGACAAACTTTGTTGCCCTACATTACGTACATAATGAAAGCCATAACACAAGCTCCACCTTACACTGATGGTGCTTTGTGGAAGTGTGAACTACCGTGACAGCTGCTAATAAGGCAATTCTAATTGTGGATAAGATGGCTGCAGAATTCATGAATATTTCTTGCGGTAGACTAAACATGTAACAGTGCTATTACAACACATAACAAAAATTAAATAAACATCAGTTTAACACCAAGTGGTTATTTCTTAGATGTCTTCATGATGATACAAGATTAAGTGAGCCCTGTAAAAGAACAAGCAGGCACTGAATTAAACATTATGCTAGTACGTGAACTGCGTACCTGATGGACTGCAAAATTGACGGTATCATAAATACATACAATATACCAAAAAATCTGAAAACATTAATACTATCTAATCCAAAACAGCCAAGCTGTAAAAAAAAGTGCGGCCCCCAAAAAGGCTATGGCGAAAAAAGATGTGAAATCCAAGGTGGCGGCCAAGGAATGGCTGTGATGGTAAAAATTTTAATAACAACAATTCAGTTGAATTTTGGTGCCGCTTGGTCTTGGCACAAATTCAACTGAATTGTCATTATTAAAATTTTTACCATTAACCTACCATCACAGCCATTTCTTGGCCGCCACCTTGGATTTCACATCTTTTTTCACCATAGCCTTTTTGGGAGCCGCACTTTTTTTTTACAGCTTGGCTGTTTTGGATTAGATTTCACTTCTTTTTGTATTTGTATACCCCAAAGCCGGCCTATGGCCGGCTTTGGGACTTTTTTAACATATCTTTTTTTCTTTACCACAGGAAGAAGAAAATGATGAAACAAATGTTGAATACTTTAAATATTTCTGATTTTATCAGTAAATGTACATTTTATATATGTAATACATATATTTATTACAGAACTCTCAATGGTGATTTCTTTGTAACTTAACACTCTACAAGGTAACTTCTTCTAGCTGATCTCTCTACAGGGTGAATTGTTTGTAGCTGAATGATCTACAAGGTAACTTCTTCTAGCTGATCTCTCTACAGGGTGATTTATTTGTAGCTGAACTCTCTACGAGGAAACCTCTTCTAACTAAGCTCTGTACAGGGTGAATTGTTTGTAGCTGAACTATCTACAAGGTAACTTCTTCTAGCTGATCTCTCTACAGGATGATTAGTTTGTAGCTGAACTATCTACAAGGTAACTTCTTCTAGCTGATCTCTCTACAGGGTGATTTGTTTGTAGCTGAATTCTGTATAGGTGATTTGTTTGCAGCTGAGCTCTTTACAGAATGGTTTCTTTGTAGCTGAACTCTCTACAAGGTAACTTCTTCTAGCTGATGTATCTACAGGGTCACTAGTTTGTAGCAGAATTCTCTACATGGTGGTTTCTTTGTAACTGAACTATTTACAAGGTGTCTTCTTCTAGCTTATCTTTCAACAGGGTGATTTGTTTGTAACTGAACTCTCTACAAGAAAACTTCTTCTAACTGATGTCTGAACAGGGTGAATTGTTTGTAGCTGAACTCTCTACAAGGTTACTTCTTCCAGCTGATGTCTCTACAAGGTCACTAGTTTGTAGCTGAACTCTCTACATGGTGGTTTCTTTGTAACTGAACTCCCTGCAAGGTGACTTCTTCTAGCTGATCTCTCTACAGGGAGATTTGTTTGTAGCTGAACTCCCTACAGGTGATGTGTTTGCAGCTGAACTCTGTACATGATAGTTTCTTTGTAGCTGAACTCTCTACAAGGTGATTTCTTCTATAGCTGATCTTTCTACAGGGTGATTTGTTTGTAGCTGAACTCTCTACAAGGTAACTTCTTCTAGCTGATCTCTCTACAGGACAATTTGTTTGTAGCTGAACTCTCACATGATTGTTTCTTTGAAGCTGAACTCTCTACAAGGTGATTTCTTCTAGGTGATCTTTCTACAGGGTGATTTGTTTGTAGCAGAACTCTCTACAAGGAAACTTCTAGCTGATCTCTCTACAGGGAGATTTGTTTGTAGCTGAACTCTCTACACGTGATTTGTTTGCGGCTGAATTCTCTACTTGATGGTTTCTTTGTAGCTGAACGATCTACAAGGTAACTTCTTCTAGCTGATCTCTCTACGGGGTGATTTGTTTGTAGCTGAACTCTCTACAAGGAAACCTCTTCTAACTGAGCTCTGTACAGGGTGAATTGTTTGTAGCTGAACTATCTACAAGGTAACTTCTTCTAGCTGATCTCTCTACAGGGTGATTTGTTTGTAGCTGAATTCTGTATAGGTGATTTGTTTGCAGCTGAGCTCTTTACAGAATGGTTTCTTTGTAGCTGAACTCTCTACAAGGTAACTTCTTCTAGCTGATGTATCTACAGGGTCACTAGTTTGTAGCTGAATTCTCTACATGGTGGTTTCTTTGTAACTGAACTATCTACAAGGTGACTTCTTCTAGCTGATCTTTCAACAGGGTTATTTGTTTGTAACTGAACTCTCTACAAGAAAACTTCTTCTAACTGATGTCTGAACAGGGTGAATTGTTTGTAGCTGAACTCTCTACAAGGTTACTTCTTCCAGCTGATGTCTCTACAAAGTCACTAGTTTGTAACTGAACTCTCTACATGGTGGTTTCTTTGTAACTGAACTCTACAAGGTAACGTCTTCTAGCTGATCTCTCTATAGGACGATTTGTTTGTAACTGAACTCTCTGCATGATGGTTTTTTTGTAGCTGAACTCTCTAAAAGGTAACTTCTTCTAGCTGATCTCTCTACAGGGCAATTTGTTTGTAGCTGAACTCTCAAATGATTGTTTCTTTGAAGCTGAACTCTCTACAAGGTGATTTCTTCTAGCTGATCTTTCTACAGGGTGATTTGTTTGTAGCTGAACTCTCTACAAGGAAACTTCTTCTAGCTGATCTCTCTACAGGGAGATTTGTTTGTAGCTGAACTCTACAGGTGATTTTTTTGCGGCTGAATTCTCTACATGATGGTTTCTTTGTAGCTGAACTCTCTACAAGGTAACTTCTTCTAGCTGATCTCTCTACTGGGTGAATTGTTTGTAGCTGAACTCTCTACAGGGTGATTTGTTTGTAGCTGATCTCTATACAGGTTACTTGTTTCTAACTTATCTCTTGAATTCTGTTCAGGGTGACTGCTCTATTAGGATGACTGCTCTATTAGGATGACTGCTCTATTAGAGTATCTTGATCTCGCACTTGCTACACCAACTTCGTGTTATAACTCTGTGGCTTTAAGTCTGATTCTTCTACACCATTGAAGAGCCTTTCTAAGATGATTACTCCATCTGTACAGTGAATTTCAAAGCATTACCCCAAGCGGTTTATCTGTTAGGCGTGGCAAGTATTCGTTTTTTATTAGCTAATCTCGGTTGCGTAATTGTTACACACTGTTGGTTATCTTCCTGGTTTTTAGGTCGATTTCTTTCAAACCACAAAAGGTTTGAGGTTCAATAGTTAACCTATTCACCCACCAATTTTCAACTTCTTCCCATACGCAGTTTACCCTGTAGGCGTGACAACATATGTGACCGGATTTGCGAAAAGGTACCTTTTTCACACACAAAATTTGACCCATTTTTTGAAGTTTATAGCTTCATATCTTTTTGATTATAGCATATAATTGCTTGAAATTTTCAATGAATGTAGCTACAGTATCTGGCTACATTTTGATACTAAGAGTAAGTTAATCAGTATAAGGAGTCAAGTGTTGCATCATTTTATTTGCTGGTATGTCAAATGTGTGGAAAAGGTACATTTTCGCAAATTCGGTCACATATTGGTGTTATTTTTCGTGAATAATCGCTCATAACTCTTTGCCTGTTTATGGTATTCCAGCCAAAGTTGGTACCGAGATGCGCCTTTACACCCCCCTTCTGTATGCCAAATTTCAAGGATATCAGATAAGGCGTTCGCGTTTTATAGCAGTTTCTGTAAGTGTGCGAAAAGAGGAAGAAAAATAAGAAGAAAAAAAAAACCAAGAAACTAAGTCAATTTGTGAAGTCGCATATCTCGGGAATGCCTGAAGTGCTTTTGCTCAATTTTGGAATGTGGAGTACTGAAGTTGGAGGGAGTGTACACAGCAAAATTCGTCTTGTTTCATCAAGGCAGCACAGAGCTACGGAGGTGCGAAAATTGCATTTTCTTTCTTCCTGTCGATATACTCACAGGGTTGCGCGCCGGCTTCTTGGGCCGCACGACACACTACCGTGTGTCTTGATATGCACAACACATAAACTGACCTGGGTATTAGTTTGTTACCATCATATGAGATAGTACAATATCAACTAATTATGTAGAAATTCATGACACCTTTTGACATCACAATATTGAGCACTACAAAAAGAAAACACAATATAATTCCTCAAGTTCTGTATGTAAACTGATCTGAAATTCACAATACTAATAAGGGTTCTACCTGGTCCAGAGTTAAGTATCACAACCACATCCACTGTTGGTGGGTGAATCACTATGACTAGATTGCCTGTAGAAACAGATAGGTGAGCATTAAATGCAATACACTTAAATTTGTCACTTTTTACACAAAACAACATTTGGGGATTTTATTCATTTAAACAATTGACATTGTTACACAGAGACTTGAATAGACAGGCATATCAAGAAGTTTTCGGACATTTGCTATGCTTTTGTTCATGGCAAAAATGCCAGCTGGAACAGGCATGTCCAATACATTTCAATTGAAAAATTATTAAAAATTAAATTAATTATTGTGTGTACTATAGCATGTGTACGTGTGTACGTGTGTAATTATCGTGTGTATGTGTGTACTATAGCCTAGCTATGTTTATGTATTGCTAAGTTTTTGTATGATGATGCATATGGTCGCATAGAATGCGTGATGGTAGGGAAAATGCCTGCCCCTAGCTATGCCTATTGCATTAACTAGCTTTTTCTATAGTTACTCTATTATATGTTACTGATACATTGGGGGCACCAGAGTAAGGTGAAAGTGGTAGCTAAGGCTAAGTCAACTGGTCTATATAGTCTGGGCCTCTGGGGCATACTCCCTCAGAAAATCAGTTTTAGCTAAGTATACTGCAACTTTTAGTACTACAGTGAGTCAGTGACCAAATTCGCTTCATCAAGTTTGAAAGTTTAATTCCAGTCAAAAAGGCTCGGATCTCAATGCACTGATTGTATTTACTGTACCGGCTCTGATGCCCTATATCAAGACACACGGTAGTGTGTTGTGCGGCCCAAGAAGCCGGCGCGCCACACCGTGAGTATATTGACAGGAAGAACGAAAACGTCATTTTCACACCTTTGTATCTCGATGATCACTTATCTGATTGGAACCAAATTTGCTACACAGTTGCCCGCCAGCCAAGGGAGTCTACATTCCAAATTTGAAGGAAATCGCTCCAGCCATTTCCGAGATACGAGCTGCCAAAGTTTCGTTTTTTTTTCTTCGTTTTTTTTTTCTTCTTCTTATTCTTCTTCTTCGTCTTTTCGCACACTTGCAAAAATTGCTATAACAAGCAAACGCGTACTCCGATCGCCTTGCAATTTGGCACACAGAAAGGGAGTCCAAAGGCGAATCCTAACATCAAATTTGGTACAAATCCGATGAATGGTTCAGGAGTTATGACCGATTATTCGCGTAAAACAAGATCGATTTGTTGTCACGCCTACAGGGTAAACCGCTTCATGGAATGAGTTGAAAATTGTTATGTAGATGGAGTAACCATCGTAGGAGTGCCTTTTGGTGGTTTGAAAGGAATCGAGATAAAGACCACGGAGATATGACACAAAACCCAACCTGTGTCACAATTACGCGATCGATTTTTATGAATAAAAAAGTATTAGTTTTCACGCCTACTAGGCAAACCGCTTAGAGCAATGAGCTGAAAATCGGTGTATAGCTGGAATAATCTTCATAGAAAGTCCTTGTAGTAGTACAGAAGAATCGGATTACAAACCACTGAGTTATGATTCGAAAGCCAACTCCGTGTAGCAAATGCGAGATCGAGATACTCTAATAGAACAGTCACCCTAATAGAGCATTCGGCTAATTTATTTACTCCATTATAGAATTTTATTACATCACAAGTTATTCTGTAGGGAGTTCAGCTGCAAACAGTTAATCTTATAGACAGTTCAGCAAGAAGACAGTCACCATGTGGAGAGTTAAGCAAATATACCACTATAGAGATTCAGAACATTACAAGTCACACTAAAGAAAGTTCAGCTATAAACAAGTCATGCACTGTGTAGAGAATTCAGCTACAATTAAGTCACTCTCTAGAGAATTCAGTTACACAGAATTCTGCTACACACAAGTCACTGTGGAGAGAGTTCAGCTACAAACAAATTACCCTTTAGAGTGATCAGCTACAAACAAATCACTTTGCAGGGTGTTCAACTGCAACAAATCAATTACCTTTAGAGCGATCAGCAATGAACAAATCAACACAAATCTACCTGTAGAGAGATCAGCTAGAAACAAACCACCCTGAAGAGAGTTCAGCTACAAAAAATCACCCTGTAGAGACATCAGCTAGAAACTAGACACAATGTAAGGAGTTCAGTTACAAGCAATCACCCTGTAGAGAGTTCAGCTAAAACAAATCAACCTGCAGAGAGATCAGCTACAAACAAATCACCTTATAGGGAGTTCAGCTACAAACAGATTACCTGTAGAGAGATCGGCTACAAACAAATCAACCTGCAGAGAGATCAGCTATATACACACAAATCAACTTGTAGAGAGATCAGCTACAAACAAATCACCCTGTAGAGAGATCAGCTAGAAACTACACACAATGTAAGGAGTTCAGCTACAAACAAATCACCCTGTAGCGAGATCAGCTACAAACTAGACACAAAGTAAGGAGTTCAGCTACAAGCAAATTACCCTGTAGAGAGTTCATCTACAAACAAATCAACCTGTAGAGCAATCAGCTAGAAACAAATCACCCTGAAGAGAGGTCAGCTACAAAAAATCACCCTGTAGAGAGATCAGCTAGAAACAAATCACCCTGAAGAGAGGTCAGCTACAAAAAAATCACCCTGTAGAGAGATCAGCTACAAACAAATTGCCCTGTAGAGAGATCGGCTACAAACAAATCAACCTGCAGAGAGATCAGCTACACACAAATCAACTTGTAGAGAGATCAGCTACAAACAAATTACCCTGTAGAGAGATCGGCTACAAACAAATCAGCCTGTAGAGAGTTCAGCTAAAACAAATCAACCTGTAGAGAGATCAACTACAAACAAATCACCTTATAGAGAGTTCAGCTACAAAAAAAATTACCCTATAGAGAGATCGGCTACAAACAAATCAACCTGCAGAGAGATCAGCTACACACAAATCAACTTGTAGAGAGATCAATTACAAACAAATCACCCTGTAGAGAGATCAGCTAGAAACTACACACAATGTAAGGAGTTCAGCTACAAATAAATCACCTTATAGAGAGTTCAGCTACAAACAAATCACTCTGTAGAGAGATCAGCTAGAAACTGGACACAATGTAAGGAGTTCAGCTACAAGCAAATCACCCTTTAGTGAGTTCAGCTACAAACAAATCAACCTGCAGTGAGATCACCTACAAAAAAGCACCTTGTACAGAGTTCAGCTACAAACAAATTACCCTGTAGAGAGATCGGCTACAAACAAATCAACCAGTAGAAAGATTAGCTACACACAAATCAACTTGTAGAGAGATCAGCTACAAACAAATCACCCTGTAGAGAGATCAGCTAGAAACTACTCACAATGTAAGGAGTTCAGCTACAAGTAAATCACCCTGTAGAGAGTTCAGCTAAAACAAATCAACCTGCAGAGAGATCAGCTACAAATAAATCACTTTATAGACAGTTCAGCTACAAACAAATTACCTTGTAGAGAGATCGGCTGCAAATTAATCAACCTGCAGAGAGATCAGCTACACACAAATCAACTTGTAGAGAGATCAGCTACAAACAAATCACCCTGTAGAGAGATCAGCTAGAAACTAGATACAATGCAAGGAGTTCAGCTACAAGCAAAATCACCCTTTAGTGAGTTCAGCTACAAACAAATCAACCTGCAGTGAGATCACCCACAAAAACGCACTTGTACAGAGTTCAGTTACAAACAAATCACCCTGTAGAGAGATCAGGTAGAAGAATTCACCTTGTAGAGAGTTCATTTACAAAGAAACCATCATATAGAGAGTTCAGCTACAAAGAAATTACCCCGTAGAGAGTTCAGCTAGAAGAAGTCACCTTGTAAAGAGTTTAGCTACAAAGAAACCATCATGTACAGAGTTCAGCTACAAAGAAACCACCTGTACAGAATTCAACTACAAACAAATCACCCTGTATAGAGATCAGCTAGAAGAAGTTACCTTGTAGATAGTTCAGCTACAACAATTCACCCTGTAGAAAGATGATGCTAGAAGAAGTCACCTTGTAGAGTGTTCAGTTACAAAGAAACCATCATGTAGAGAGTTCAGCTGCAAACAAATCACTCTGTAGAGAGTTCAGCTACAAAGAAACCGCCATGTAGAGAGTTCAGCCTCATACAAACCACCTAGTAGAGAATTCAACTACAACAAATCACCCTGTAGAGAAGAAGTTACCTTGTAGAGAGTTCAGCTACAAAGAAACCACCATGTAGAGAGTTTAGCTGCAAACAATTCACCTGTAGAGAGTTCAGCTAGAAACAAATCACCCCGTAGAGAGATCAACTGGACGAAGTCACCTTGTAGAGAGTTCAGCTACAAAGAAACCATCATGTAGAGAGTTCAGCTGCAAACAAATCACCCTGCAGAGAGTTCAGCTAGACGAAGTCACCTTATAGAGAGTTCAGCTACAAAGAAACCATCATGTAGAGAGTTCGGCTATAAAGACACCACCATGTAGGGAGTTTAGCTGCAAACAAATCACCTGTTACAGAGAGTTCAGCTACAAAGAAACCATCCTGTATATAGTTCAGCTACATTTCAAGTCACCCAGTAGAGAGATCAGCTGCAAAAAAAATCCTGTGGGGAATAATGAGCATGTAATAAATATATGTATATAATTTGTATAATTACTAATAAAATCAAAAATAATTGAAGTACTAAAATTCTTCTTTAAGTTCTTTTCTTCTTCCTGTGGTAAAGAAAAAAACACATGGGTTAAAAAAGCCCCAAAGCCAGCCATAGGCCGGCTTTGCAGTATACAAATACAAAAAGAAGTGATATCTAATCAAAAACAGCCAAGCTGTAAAAAAAGGTGCGGCCCCCGTAAAGGCCATGGTGAAAAAAGATGTGAAATCCAAGGTGGCGGCCAAGAAATGGCTGTGATGGTAGGTTAATGGTTACATTTTAATAACGGCAATTCAGGTGAATTTTGTGCCGCTTGGTCTTGGCACCAAATTCACCTGAATTGTTGTTATTAAAATGTAACCATTAACCTACCATCACAGCCATTTCTTGGCTGCCACCTTGGATTTCACATCTTTTTTCACCATGGCCTTTCTGGGGGCCGCACCTTTTTTTACAGCTTGGCTGTTTTTGATTAGATTTACATTGTCCAAAAGATAGTTAGAGTCCCATATTAAAATAAACTCTTGTTATATGCTTGCATGGACTCTTGATCAAGACACACGATAGTGTGTCGTGCGGCCCAAGAGCCGGTGCGCCACACCGTTGGTATATTGACAGGAAGAAAGAAAATGTCATTTTCACACTTTTGTATCTCGGTGATCCCTTATCCGATTGAAACCAAATTTGCTACAGAGTTTCCCACCAGCTAGGGGAGTCTACATACCAAATTTAAAGGAAATTGCTCCAACCATTTCTGAGATACAAGCTTCCAAACTTTCACTTTATTTTCTTCTTATTCTTCTTCGTGTTTTCGCACACTTGCACAAATTGCTATAAAATGCAAACACGTACTCCGATTGTCTTCAAATCTGGCACACAGAAAGGGAGTCCAAAGGCAAATCCTAGCGTCAAATTTAGTGCAAATCCGATGAATGGTTGGGGAGTTATGACCGATTATTCGTGTAAAACAAGATCGATTTGTTGTCACGCCTACAGGGTAAACCGCTTCATGGAATGAGTTGAAAATTGCTATGTAGATGAAGTAACCATCGTAGGAGTGCCTTTTGGTGGTTTGACAGGAATCGAGATAAAGACCATGGAGATATGACACAAAACCCAACCTGTGTCACAATTACGCGATCAATTTTTATGAATAAAAAAGTATCAAACAGTACTGTTTAAGTAGGGTTTGCATCAAAAGTGATGTGAGCCGCCAAAATTACCGCCCTTAAAATCAGCTTAGAAACTCCTTACGGGACAAAAATCACCTTTACGGAATAGATTAGTTCATCTTCCATCAAATGTAGCATAAAAAAACAAAACACCTACTGGCAGCCGGATATAGAATTTTTTAAAAATCGTCAAAACTCGCAATTTCATCTCACTCACTCACTCACTCACTCACTCACTCACTCACTCACTCACTCACTCACTCACTCACTCACTCACTCACTCACTGACCACAGTCGCAAGCCTAGAGCCCAAACGAAGCAGTGCACGGTCACCATTTTACGCCACAACAACAAACTCACCGGTAGGATGTGCCTTTTGGGGTTCCATGAGTGTTCACCCTGTGCTCCTTGTCTTTTCTTTTATCTTCAATCAGGCTGCTTGTCTTCTTCTTCATCCAACGAAACCATAACGAGGCGTTAATTTTCCTTATCAAAACTGGAATCGGTACATCGACGAGCAGCAAGATTTGTAAATGGCGATTACCGATATACGAGTAGTGTTACTGAGATGATAAATACACTAAGATGGAACAGCCTGTACAGCCGTAAAGATACTCTCAGATTACAAATGATGTATAAGATTACCCACTATACAATAGACTTAAAACTACCTAACTATATCAACTACAATCCAGGAATTACTAGAGGCCATGATTACAAACTTACTGTACCCTTTACACGGATTGATCCATACAAGTTTAGCTTTTTCCCAGCCACCATTGCATTATGGAACAAATTACCAACTGAAATAGTTAACGCTACTTCAATTGACTCTTTTACTTACTTACTTAATATTAATTAATTTTGTACATATATTGCACTTACATACTCGCTTGCGAGGTTTTGCAATTATCATAATTATATAACCAAGTAATAAGAATAATACAAATGTGACGTCATAAATAATTAATTCACAGACAAAACTACAAGGTATAGAACAGAACACTAACCGGTATTAGATGAAGCGATATCCGAACATTAAATATAACGACAGGTCTGTTTCTGCAACTCTTCATTACCAAGTTAGGTTTTCTATATAGCGCTATCCATAATAACACCTCTTCAGTACCTGGTAACTAGTTCAAACGCAGTATGCGTTAGTTACAACACATTCCACTCGTATAACCGGTTTGAGTGTATGGCAACCAGTTTATATGCACTACGTGCAACAATAAACATTGAACTTGTATAACCGGTTTTAGCTTATAGCAATCAGTTCATAGCTATGCGCTGCGCGTTTAACTTGGCGTTAGATACTACTTTGAACTTTTTCAAGATAAACTCAGCGGATTAGGATGAACCGCCGTTGGCTAGAGTATCATACTGGTACCGTCATACTACATAGAAAGCTAGTGTTTGGGATAGACTAGCTGCTCGACCAGAAGGACGGCTACTGCTGAGCGGCATTGAAAGGGTGAAACAACTGAGCCCAAGATTTACAACTAAACTGGCTAGAAGTGTTGTAAGTTTCTGTAATCTAAGTAGGGGTAGGACTGAAAGGTAGCACCAGGCTGATTGAGGCGTAGCGGGAATCGAGGCCCAGGTCCGAGCATAACTAAAAAGATCGAGATACTCTATTAGAACAGTCACGTTAATGTAGCAGTCAGACAGATCAGAGTATTCAGTAGTAGCTATTCTATTAAACTGCTGAAATCCGTCTCGCATTCAATTTCAGAGGGTCTAAAGTTTAAAATTTTCTTGGGTGTTATGTATTTAGTAGAAATAATATGTTGTGATATCCTAATGAGCCTTATCCAAAATTACGTCACAGATGTAAAATAGCCGCTGTAGTGTGGGGACGTTTTTGTAAAATTTGTATGGGCGATTATGTATTTTTGAATGGCGATATCTCAGCTAAGACGGAAGATATCGAGCTCTAACCAGCAGGTATGTTATAATATGGATGCACAGCAGGTATGCACCACTTTGTACCCTGTACAATGCTGTGGGGAGGCCAGACATATGGTATTTGTTATTTAATTATTAAGTATGCGTTGATGGTTTATAGTGGTGGGCACAATTCAACCCCGAAGTAAACTGAGATTTTAAGGTTTCTATAGAGAGCTAACCACTTTTCTCATCTGTAGTAAAAGATGCTTTAAAATGAGTAACTTTAACTTGAGGTATATGTCCAACTTAGATATTTTAATTTACAAGGAGGAGTTTGTCATGTTATAGTTAGTTATCATAATATAAGTTTGTATCGTGACATAAACCTTGGTGATATATGATATGGAGTTTTTCTATGTGTGACTGGATTTTGGAAAATCACCTTGTGGGTGCATTGTTGATTCAGAGAAAAAATGTATTTTAATAATTTAATCCATTGTTACTCACCAGCAATGGCAACTACACGTATGGATTTTTCAACAAAGATGGAGCAATTCATAACATTTAAGAGCACCTGGTGGCCAAAATAACTCTTGTAGAGTTTCCCACCATTTTAGATAGATTTTTCACCAGTGTTGCTATATCATGAGTCTTCAAAAAGGGACTGAGTGTCGGGGTGGCAGGGTGGGTAAGAGACAGACTACAAAATGGATGAGGATGGTAATTGAAGGCACCAGACCACAAAACAGCCCATCAGAGGCAGGAATAGACTGAAATCTCACAAAACAAACATACATCACACATTCAGCTTTACTGATCGTCTGTCCAGAGTGTATACATAAACCCCCAAAAGCACTTCCCTGCTGTTCACAAACCTGTACAGACATCTGGCATGGTTATACAGGCTGCTAGAAAACAGTCTACCACAAGCAGACCTGACAAGTTGAAGAGGAGTTTGATATGGAAATTGTTAGCCTGATAGTGCAGCAACTTCATGCTGGTGTTTTCTCATTTTTGGCTCTTGCACCCATATGGTTGATTTGCTATATTATCTAGTCACATATTGTGGCAGCACTAATGTCAAGTGCATCAAGATACGCTAATAGAGTAGTTGAAAGTTACCTCAATAATGTAGGCTCTATTTAGCTTTTGTTTATCACCACACATCATAAGGTGAAGGGTTTTGACTGTTATTTGCAGTATTGTTGTGCCACATCAATTAGTTCTTAGATTGATCTCTTTTGAATGTCCACCTGCTAAGTGCATGTGTCCCTTCATGTTAATGGTCATTGTGTTTGATTTTTCACGCAGTTCTCATGACCGGCGAAAATACTGTTATGGCAACTGTACTATAATTTAAACAAAATAAGTGTTATTTCTTTCCCAGCTACTCTCTGATAGTGTGAAGCAATAAATTGTACTGACCACATATTGGTGATTGCTCTATTAGGAATAAGTACATTGCGTGAACTTTGTGATTGTCATGTTCACACTGCTGTGGAAAAGGTATCTCTGATGTCCACTCAATTACAATGTTTAAACTTCCTCATCAGTAACTGGTTTTCCAACCTACTGCCACATAATCTAAAATCATCATTCATTTTGGCCACTGCATACATTCCATGAATTGCAGTAGTCTCCTTTTAAAATTGTATTATGCTTTATCTGATCCATTCTGCCACTTTGGACAATGTACGTACATAAGTTAGTCCACTGAGATTTTTCAGTATGGTCTGGGTTTCTGCATTTGTTGTGCATAACCACAAACATGCTGTCAAATTAACCTTGTATGGCTGCCCTTAGTTTAGTGTCACCAAACTTGAAGTCATAGCACATAATGTGTACGTACTGTATTGACATTACTATAATATTTTATGTGTTATTAAACATCAAATTTCCACAAATATACAGTTCATGTATCAAAAGCGAAAGGTTACAATGCTATTGACAGTGGTGGGAGGGGGTACAGGGCACATGCCACTTTCCTTTCACACACACATACACCATTGACCATTAAAGTGAAGCCATCCACTGGACGATGCCTCACACTATTGCTAGTGAACCAAACCATGGCTACCTCTTCCTCCCTTGTGGACATGTCATTTAATACTTGTCTGGCAATACCCTGTCTACTTTGAAATTTATGGTGACAAGTTCCTGTGCAGAAAGAGTAGTGTTCTGCACCTTCTGGCACACATCTCTCTACATGTTCCTGTCTTTGGCAAGGCAGTACTGAATCTCTTGAATCAGGTCCTGCCTCGCCTTGTCTCTCCAATGGACCTTAGCTCCATGCACAGGCTGTGGCTGTGGAAACCACTCAACCGACAGTCTCCGTCCCTCCCCACAGACAGACAGACAGACACACACTAATTCTGTACACAAGATTTTGTCAAATACTCTAATAAAACAGTCACCATATGCAACACTATTAAAATCCTCCATTGAGTATGAAAACTTGCATCAGTAGCACCATCCCAGGGCACATTTATTATATAGTACAATAGTACTGCATAGTAAAGATGATGACAGGGTGGGCGTAGCTGGTGATAAAACATCACCCAAAAACTTGCCTTGATTTTTCTTCATAACGACATGACAGTATTGGTTGGATAAAGTCAAGCACACTTCTCTTGTTTGTTTCATCATATCTGGACTGGTAGCATTCTTTCCTTCGTGACTTTCTTTGTGTTTCTTCACATGATATGTCAAGCAAACCACATAATATAGCTATACATGTAATACCATGTAAACATAGTTAGTGAATGAACCTTGTGTTAAGCTAGATAAGTTGATAAACTTCTAAGTGAGTACATGCAGTTTAGCAATATGTGGTGCGTTATACTTTTAACTAATCAGCAAAAATTTGCTGACTACTTGCATATACACATATACATTGTTCCTACTCTACAGTGTAGTCCTAATTTTTCTTATACTTGTACTTATGTAGCCTGCAAGAATTTATTTTTTTGCAAAATAGTTATTTTATCGTTAAACCTGTGACTATCACTATTCACTTTGCTGGTCATGCACTGTTGTACATGCCCCATTTGTAGATTGCCCCATTTATAGATTGCCCCGTTGGTAGTTGTACTTGGTTATATGTTCCCCGGGCCTAGTAATAATAATAATAATAACGCTTTCTTTAAGCAGCATAATAGACGGCACGAAATTATTTAAGGCACTTAGACTATGCTACTGTACGGCCTCCGACTGTATGGAGGTACCAGTACTCCATAATAGGTAACAAGGTCATGCCCATTCTTTATTCTATGTATTATCAATCTAATCCAAAACAGCCAAGCTGTAAAAAAAGAGTGCAGCCCTGAGAAAGGCTATGGTGAAAAAAGATGTGAAATCCAAGGTGGTGGCCAAGAAATGGCTGTGATGGTAGGTTAATGGTAAAAATTTTAACAACGACAATTCAAGTGAATTTTGTGCCAAGACCAAGCGGCACCAAATTCACTGAATTGTTGTTATTAAAATTTTTACTATTAACCTACCATCACAGCCATTTCTTGGCCGCCACCTTGGATTTCACATCTTTTTTCACCATAGCCTTTCTCAGGGCCGCACTCTTTTTTTACAGCTTGGCTGTTTTGGATTAGATTTCACTTCTTTTTGTATTTGTATACCCCAAAGCCGGCCTATGGCCGGCTTTAGGGCTTTTTAACCTGTCATTTTTTTCTTTACTACAGGAAGAAGAAAAGATGAAGCAGGGTGATTTCTTTGTAGCTGACCTCTCTGCAAGGTGATCCTTCTAGCTGATCCCTCTACTGGATGACTTGTTTGTAGCTGAACTCTCTCCAGGGTGATTTGTTTGTAGCTGAACTCTCTACAAGGTAACTTCTTCTAGCTGATCTTTCTACAGGGTGATTTGTTTGTAGCTGAATTCTCTACAGGGCGATTTGTTTGCAGCTAAACTGCTGAACTCTCTACAATGTAACTTCTTCTAGCTAAACTCTCTACGGGTGGCTTGTTTCTAGCTGATCTCTCTACAGGGTGACTTGTTTGTAGCTTAACTCTCTACAAGGTGATTTGTTTGTAGCTGAACTCTCTACAAGGTAACTTCTTCTAGCTGATCTTTCTACAGGGTGATTTGTTTGTAGCTGAATTCTCTACAGGGCGATTTGTTTGCAGCTAAACTCTCTACATGGTAGTTTCTTTGTAGCTGAACTCTCTACAATGTAACTTCTTCTAGCTGAACTCTCTACAGGATGACTTGTTTCTAGCTGATCTCTCTACAAAGTGACTTGTTTGTAGCTGAACTCTCTACAGGGTGATTTGTTTGTAACTGAACTCTCTACAAGATAACTTCTTCTAGCTGATCTTTCTACAGGGTGATTTGTTTGTAGCTGAACTCTCTCCAGGGTGATTTGTTTGTAGCTGAACTCTCTACAAGGTAACTTCTTCTAGCTGATCTTTCTACAGGGTGATTTGTTTGTAGCTGAATTCTCTACAGAGCAATTTGTTTGCAGCTGAACTCTCTACATGGTAGTTTCTTTGTAGCCGAACTCTCTACAGTGTAACTTATTCTAGCTGAACTCTTTACGGGTGGCTGGTTTCTAGTTGATCTCTCTACAGGGTGACTTGTTTCTAGCTGAACTCTCTACAGGGTGATTTGTTTGTAGCTGAACTCTCTACAAGGTAACTTCTTCTAGCTGATCTTTTTACAGGGTAATTTGTTTGTAGCTGAATTCTCTACAGGGCGATTTGTTTGCAGCTGAACTCTCTACATGGTAGTTTCTTTGTAGCTGAACTCTCTACAATGTAACTTCTTCTAGCTGAACTCTCTACATGGTGATTTGTTTGTAGCTGAACTCTCTACAAGGTAACTTCTTCTAGCTGATCTACTTTTCTACAGGGTGATTTGTTTGTAGCTGAATTCTCTACAGGGCGATTTGTTTGCAGCTGAACTCTCTATATGGTAGTTTCTTTGTAGCTGAACTCTCTACAGGGTGATTTGTTTGTAGCTGAACTCTCTACAAGGTAACTTCTTCTAGCTGATCTTTCTACAGGGTGATTTGTTTGTAGCTGAATTCTCTACAGGGCGATTTATTTGCAGCTGAACTCTCTACATGGTAGTTTCTTTGTAGCTGAACTCTGTACAACGTAACTTCTTCTAGCTGAACTCTCTACAGGATGACTTGTTTGTAGCTGAACTTTCTACAGGGTGATTTGTTTGTAGCTGAACTCTCTACAAGGTAACTTCTTCTAGCTGATCTTTCTACAGGGTGATTTGTTTGTAGTTGAATTCTCTACAGGTGATTTGTTTGCAGCTGAACTCTTTTACATGGTGGTTTCTTTGTAGCTGAACTCTCTACAAAGTGACTTCTTCTAGCTGATCTATCTACAGGATGACTTGTTTCTAACTGAACTCTCTACAGTGTGATCTGTTAATAGCGGAACTTTCTACTGGGTGATTTGTTTGCAGCTAAACCCTTTGCATGATTGTTTCTTTGTAACTGAACTCTCTACAAGGTGATTTCTTCTAGCTGATCTCTCTACAGGATGACTTGTTTCTAACTGAACTCTCTACAGTGTGATCTGTTCATAGCGGAACTTTTTACTGGGTGATTTGTTTGTAGCTAAACTCTTTGCATGATTGTTTCTTTGTAACTGAACTCTCTACAAGGTAACTTCTTCTAGCTGATCTCTCTACAGGGCAATTTGTTTGTAGCTGAATTCTCTACAGGGTGATTTATTTGAGCTGAACTCTCTACATTATGGCTTATTTGTAGCTGAACTCTCTATTAGGTACCTTCTTCTAGCTGATCTGACTACAGGGTGACTTGTTTGTAGCTGAATTCCCTACAGAATAACTTACAATGTAATATAACTGAGTAAATTATAAATGCAGCTGAATGCTTTATTAGGGTGACTGTTCTATTAGAGTATCTCGATCTTGCATTTGCTGCACCTAGTTGACTTTCGAATCATAACTCAGTGATTTGTAATCTGGTTCTTCTGTACTACTGCAAGGACTTTCTATGATGATTATTCCAGCTACATACTGATTTTCAGCTCGTTGCTCTAAGCGGTTTGCATGGTAGACACGAAAACTAATAGTTTTTTTATTCATAAAATCGACCGCGTAATTTTGACACAGGTTGGGTTTCGTGTCATATCTCCGTAGTCTTTATCCCCGATTCGTTTCAAACCACAAAAAGGCACTCCTACGATGGTTGCTCCATCTATATATCGATTTTCAACTGATTCCTCCAAGGCGTTTACCCTGTAGGCGTGACAGACCTTCGACCTTGTTTTACGCAAATAATCGGTCATAACTCCGTGAATGGTCATCGGATTCCTACCAAAGTTGGTACGGAGATCCGCCTTAATGAGCGCTTTAAGTGTGCCAAATTTCAGCCAAATCCGAGCACGAATTCGTGTTTTATGGCGCATTTTGCGAAGTGTGCGAAATGAAGAAGATGAAGAAGAAGAAAAAAACGAAGAAATTAAAACGAAATTTTGTTCGCTCGTATCTCGGAAATGGCTGGAGCGATTTTCTTCAAATTTGGTATGTAGTCTACCCTAACTGGGCGGCACGTCTCCAGCAAATTTGGTTCCAATCGGATAAGGGATCACAGAGCTACATAGGTGTGAAAATTGCGTTTTCTTTCTTCCTGTTAATATACTCACGGTGTGGCGCGCCGGCTTCTTGGGCCGCACGACACACTATCGTGTGTCTTGATCTATCGATCGAGACCACGATGACCATGCCCCTTTTACGCTAGCTGTATTTGTGACTACACACCCTCAATTTGGTAGGCTGATTCGAGATACTCTAGTCTAATAATCGATTGAAACCACAATGACCACACCCCTTTTTGAGGCAAGCACATCTTCGCAGGCTGACTAGAGATACTCTAATACAGCAGTCACCCTAATAAAACAGTCACATGTTTATAACTAGCTATATGCTTTAACAAAAAAACTAAACAAACTAGTATATTAAAAATTATAAATTTAAAAATGAAGTAGGGTTTCAAGCTATAAAAAGTAGTGAAACAAGAGATGAACAATGTAGCTATTACAGCATAGCTCAGTGTTAAATCCCTACTTTGGCATGGTATAACAATTATTTTGTGTTCAATGCCAAAGTAGGGATTTCCCACTGAGCTATGCTGTAATAGCTACATTGTTCATCTGTTGTTTCACCACTTTTTATAGCTTGAAACCCTACTTCATTTTTAGATTTATAATTTTTAATATATTAGTTTTTACACCTACTAGGCAAACTGCTAAGAGCAATGAGCTGAAAATCGGTGTATAGCTGGAATAATCTTCATAGAAAGTCCTTGCAGTAGTATAGAAGAATTGGATTACAAACCACTGAGTTATGATTCGAAAGCCAACTCCTTGTAGCAAATGAGAGATCAAGATACTCTAATAGAACAGTCACCCTAATAGAGCATTCAGCTAATTTATTTACTCCATTATAGAATTCTATTACATTTATTCTGTAGGGAGTTCAGCTGCAAACAGGTAATCTTATAGACAGTTCAGCAAGAAGCATTTCACCCTATAGAGAGTTCAGCTACAAATATATCGATGTAGTGATTCAGAACATTACAATTCACACTGAAGAGAGTTCAGCTATAAACAAATCATGCACCCTGTAGAGAGTTCAGCTACAAACAAATCACACTGTAGAGAGATCAGATAGAAGAAGCCACCTTATAGAGGGTTCAGCTGTGAAGTGATCACCCTAGAGAAAGTTCAGCTAGAAAAAATCACCCTGTAGCGACATCAGCTACAAAGAAACCATCCTGTAGAGAGTTCAGTTACAAATAAATCACTCTGCAGAGAGTGTAGCTACAAAAAATCACCATGTAGAGTATTCAGCTACAAGCAAATCACCTTTTAGAGTGTACAACTAGACACAAGTCTCCCAGTAGAGAGATCAGCTACAAGAAGTTATATTGTAGAGAGATCAGCTAGAAGAAATAACCTTGCAAAGAGTTCAGCTACAAAGAAACCATCATGTAGAGAGTTCAGCTACAAACAAATCACCCTGTAGAGAGTTCAGCTACAACCACATCAGAGTTTGGCTACAAAGAAATCATCATCTAGAGAGTTCAGCTGCAAACAAATCACCCTGTAGAGAATTCAGCTACAAATAAATCGCCCTGTAAAGAGATCAGCTAGAAGAAGTCACCTTGTAGAGAGTTCAGCTACAAAACACCACTCTGTACAGAGTTCAGCTGCAAACAAATCACCTTGTAGAGAGTTCAGCTATAAACAAGTCACCCTGTAGAGAGATCAGCTACAAAGAAACCATCCTGTAAAGAGTTCAGCTACAAACAAGTTACCCTATAGAGAGATCAGCTGGAAACAAATTATCTTGTAGAGATTTCAGCTACAAACAAATCACCCTGTAGAGAGTTCAGCTACAAAAAGATCACTGTTTAGATAAGATAGTTCAGCTATAAGAAGTCACTTTGTTGAGAGTTCAGCTACAAACAAACCACCATGTAGAGATTTCAGCTGCAAACAAACCATCCTGTAGAGAATTCAGCTACAAATAAATCGCCCTGTAGAAAGATCAGCTAGAGCTACAAAGAAACCATCAAGTTGAAAGTTCAGCTACGAACAAGTCACCCTGTAGAGAGATCAGCTAGAAGAGGTTACCTTGTAAAGAGTTCATTTGCAAAGAAACCCTCATGTAGAGAGTTCAGCTACAAACAAATCACCCTGTAGAGAGATCAGTTACAAGGAAGTCACACTGTAGAGATATCAGCTAGATACGAGTTACCTTATAAAGATCAGCTACAAACAAATCATCCTGTAAAAATATGTGTTGGAAACAAATTACCATTTAGAGTGTTCAGCTAGGAACAAGTAACTCTGAAAAGAGTTCAGCTACAAACAATGGGAGTTTCAGCTACAGTTCAGTGATGTATAAGAAGTCACCTTATTACCTACAGTATGATTATCTTTCATTTTTAAATATGCAAATATTTTTAATCAGACAAAAAACTGTACACAACATTTCTTCCTTTGTTCCACAATTCCTGCAGAAAAGAAAAAAAAAGTTAGAAGGAAGCACCAAAGCCAGTTAATGGCCGGCTTTGTGGCTTAATTGCAATACAAAAAGAAGTGATATCTAAACCAAAACAGCCAAGCTGTAAAAAAAGAGTGTGGCCCCCAAAAAGGCCAGGATGGAAAAGGATGTGAAATCCAAGGAGGCGGCCAAGAAATGGCTGTGATGGTAGGTTAATGGCAAAATTTTAATTACGACAATTCAGGTGAATTTGGTACCAAATCCTAGTGGAGGCGACACACAAATTCACCTGAATTGTTGTAATTAAAATTTTTGCCATTAACCTACCATCACAGCCATTTCTTGGCCGCCACCTTGGATTTCACATCTTCTTTCATCCTGGCCTTTTTGGGGACCGCACTCTTTTTACAGCTTGGCTGTTTTGGTTTAGATAATACTGACTATATGTATTTAGCTTTCAGGTTACGTATACAAGGTATTCTTTCATCTGCCGGTATAAATTGTTATTCCATGCTCTATGAGGCCTATGGCTCTAGCTATACACTAAGAATCAAATTATATAATGTTCTACACAATGATAACTGGATAATTGCCAGAGCAGAGTTCATGGTTATTGTATCAGCAAAGAATTATGAATATTAATTGAGATGTTTTATTTAAGTGCATTTTGACTGTTCCTCCTATAATTATTGTTCAATTATCTGATTTCATGTTGGTTTCCCTCCATCCTCTTTACTGATCCCTCTTTATTGATTCTATATGTCTAGAAAATCTGTACATCTTGTCAATCCAGTTACAACAGTTGATCTAAATATGTGACTGGATTTTGGAAAAACGATCCAAATCACACATTAGAAGTTTTGAGATAAACGGTTTTAAAGAATTGAAGCCAGCATAACTCGCCAAGGATAGCAATCACGCGTATGAAATTTACACAAAAGATGCATCAATCTGTTACCTTTCAGGCCCCGTCCAGTACTTGTAGAGTTTCCCGCCAAATAAGATAGAAAATCTGAGCAGTTGGATGAGCGAAGTAGTATCACGAGTGCTCACAAAGGGGGTGGAGGGTGGGGGGTGGTGGGGAGGGCAAGAGATAGACTTCAAAATGGAGGCAGACCACAATTGGAGTCCAGACACGAGATTACAGGGCTGTGCTGGCTCCTTAGTGGCTGATATTTTAGCAAAATCAACAGAGAAATCATCTGGCCAACATTATAAGGCTGTCCACCAGTAAAACCACTGATTCTTGCCAAGCCAGGTCCTTCACAAGGCCTGAAAACACCATTTGAGCACTCCACACCACCCAGAAAAGACGTCTGTTAAAACCAGCCTCGAGTAGTTTGAGTAGTACTGAGGGGTCAAACTAGTAGTACGATAGAGTAGCTATCCACTGGTGGTGTTAGCTTGATTTTGCCTGATGTGCGATTTGGCATTGGTTTTGTAAAATCTGGTCACATATGACGATGATGCAGTTATTGAGACGAAGAGATGCATAGTGTTTCCCTACAGTGCCACAGCACACAAACACTTGCAATGTAATCTGAGACTTGCCTGTATATAGCTGCAGTGAACTAAGTAAGATCACTATAGCTGCTGGCAGTGTTGGGCAAGTTACTTTGTAAAAGTAACTAGTTACATATTACATCAAGACACACGATAGTGTGTCGTGCGGCCCAAGAAGCCGGCGCGCCACACCGTGAGTATATTAACAGAAGAAAGAAAACGCAATTTCACACCTATGTAGCTCTGTGATCCCTTATCCGATTGGAACCAAATTTGCTAGAGACGTGCCGCCCAGTTAGGGGAGTCTACATACCAAATTTGAAGAAAATTGCTCTAGCCAGTTCCGAGATACGAGCGAGCAAAGTTTCGTTTTAATTTCTTCGTTTTTTTTTTCTTCTTCATCTTCTTCATTTCGCACACTTCGCAAAATTCGCCATAAAACACGAATGCGTGCTCGGATTGGGCTGAAATTTGGCACACTTAAAGGGCTCATTAAGGCGGATCTCCGTACCAACTTTGGTAGGAATCCGATGAACATTCACGGAGTTATGACCGATTATTTGCGTAAAATAAGGTCGAAGGTCTGTCACGCTACAGGGTAAACCCCTTGGAGGAAACAGTTGAAAATTGATATGTAGATGGAGCAACCATCGTAGGAGTGCCTTGTTGTGGTTTGAAAGGAATCGAGATAAAGACCATGGAGATATGACACAAAACCCAACCTGTGTCAAAATTACGCGATCGATTTTTATGAATAAAAAAACTATTAGTTTTCGTGTCTATCAGGCAAACCGCTTAGAGCAACAAGCTGAAAATCAGTGTGTAGCTGGAATAATCATCATAGACAGTTCTTGCAGTAGTACAGAAGAATCGGAGTACAAATCACTGAGTTATGATTCGAAAGGAAACTACGTGCAGCAAATGCGAGATCGAGATACTCTAATAGAACAGTCACCCTAATAAAGCATTCAGCTGCATTTATAATTTACTCAGTTATATTACATTGTAAGTTATTCTGTAGGGAATTCAGCTACAAACAAGTCACCCTGTAGTCAGATCAGCTAGAAGAAGGTACCTAATAGAGAGTTCAGCTACAAAGAAGCCATAATGTAGAGAGTTCGGCTCAAATAAATCACTCTGTAGAAAATTCAGCTACAAACAAATTGCCCTGTAGAGAGATCAGCTAGAAGAAGTTACCTTGTAGAGAGTTCAGTTACAAAGAAACAATCATGCAAAGAGTTTAGCTGCAAACAAATCACCCAGTAGAAAGTTCCGCTATGAACAGATCACACTGTAAAGAGTTCAGTTAGAAACAAGTCATCCTGTAGATAGATCAGCTAGAAGAAGTCACTTTGTAGAGAGTTCAGCTACAAAGAAACCACCATGTAAGAGAGTTCAGCTGCAAACAAACCACTCTGTACAGAGTTCAGCTACGAACAGATCACCCTGTAGAGAGATCAGCTAGAAACAAGTCATCCTGTAGAGAGTTCAGCTAGAAGAAGTTACATTGTAGAGAGTTCAGCTACAAAGAAACTACCATGTAGAGAGTTCAGCTGCAAACAAATCGCCCTGTAGAGAATTCAGCTACGAACAAATCACCCTGTAGAAAGATCAGCTAGAAGAAGTTACCTTGTAGAGAGTTCAGCTACAAACAAATCACCCTGTAGAGAGCTCAGCTAGAAACAAGTCACCCTGTAGAGAGTTCAGCTAGAAGAAGTTACATTGTAGAGAGTTCAGCTACAAAGAAACTACCATGTAGAGAGTTCAGCTGCAAACAAATTGCCCTGTAGAGAATTCAGCTACAAACAAATCACCCTGTAGAAAGATCAGCTAGAAGAAGTTACCTTGTAGAGAATTCAGCTACAAACAAATCACCCTGTAGAGGGTTCAGCTAGAAACAAGTTACACTGTAGAGAGATCAGCTAGAAACAAGTCACCCTGTAGAGAGTTCAGCTAGAAGAAGTCACATTGTAGAGAGTTCAGCTAAAAGAAACTACCATGTAGAGAGTTCAGCTGCAAACAAATTGCCCTGTAGAGAATTCAGCTACAAACAAATCACCCTGTAGAAAGATCAGCTAGAAGAAGTTACCTTGTAGAGAGTTCAGCTAGAAACAAATCACCCTGTAGAGACTTCAGCTAGAAACAAGTCACCCTGTAGAGAGATCAGCTAGAAACAAGTCACCCGTAGAGAGTTCAGCTAGAAGAAGTTACATTGTAGAGAGTTCAGCTACAAAGAAACTACCATGTAGAAAGTTCAGCAGCAAACAAATTGCCCTGTAGAGAATTCAGCTACAAACAAATTACCCTGTAGAAAGATCAGCTAGAAGTTACCTTGTAGAGAGTTCAGCTACAAACAAATCACCCTGTAGATACTTCAGCTACAAACAAGTCACCCTGTAGAGAGATCAGCTAGAAACAAGCCACCTGTAGAGAGTTCAGCTACAAAGAAACTACCATGTAGAGAGTTCAGATGCAAACAAATCTCCCTGTAGAGAATTCAGCTACAAACAAATTACCCTGTAGAAAGATCAGCCAGAAGAAGATACCTTGTAGAGAGTTCAGCTACAAACAAATCACCCCTGTAGAGAGTCAGCTAGAAACAAGTCACCCTGCAGAGAGATCAGCTAGAAACAAGCCACCCGTAGAGAGTTCAGCTAGAAGAAGTTACACTGTAGAGAGTTCAGCTACAAAGAAACTACCATGTAGAGAGTTCAGCTGCAAACAAATCGCCCTGTAGAGAATTCAGCTACAAACTAATTACCCTGTAGAAAGATCAGCTAGAAGTTACCTTGTAGAGAGTTCAGCTAGAAACAAATCACCCTGTAGAGACTTCAGCTACAAACAAGTCACCCTGTAGAGAGATCAGCTACAAACAAGCCACCTGTAGAGAGTTCAGCTAGAAGAAGTTACACTGTAGAGAGTTCAGCTACAAAGAAACTACCATGTAGAGAGTTCAGCTGCAAACAAATCTCCCTGTAGAGAATTCAGCTACAAACAAATTACCCTGTAGAAAGATCAGCTAGAAGAAGTTACCTTGTAGAGAGTTCAGCTACAAACAAATCACCCTGTAGAGACTTCAGCTACAAACAAGTCACCCTGTAGAGAGATCAGCTAGAAACAAGTCACCCGTAGAGAGTTCAGCTAGAAGAAGTTACATAGTAGAGAGTTCAGCTACAAAGAAACTACCATGTAGAAAGTTCAGCAGCAAACAAATTGCCCTGTAGAGAATTCAGCTACAAACAAATTACCCTGTAGAAAGATCAGCTAGAAGTTACCTTGTAGAGAGTTCAGCTACAACAAATCACCCTGTAGATACTTCAGCTACAAACAAGTCACCCTGTAGAGAGATCAGCTAGAAACAAGCCACCTGTAGAGAGTTCAGCTACAAGAAACTACCATGTAGAGAGTTCAGATGCAAACAAATCTCCCTGTAGAGAATTCAGCTACAAACAAATTACCTGTTAGAAAGATCAGCCAGAAGAAGATACCTTGTAGAGAGTTCAGCTACAAACAAATCACCCTGTAGAGAGTTCAGCTAGAAACAAGTCACCCTGCAGAGAGATCAGCTAGAAACAAGCCACCCGTAGAGAGTTCAGCTAGAAGAAGTTACACTGTAGAGAGTTCAGCTACAAAGAAACTACCATGTAGAGAGTTCAGCTGCAAACAAAACGCCCTGTAGAGAATTCAGCGACAAACTAATTACCCTGTAGAAAGATCAGCTAGAAGTTACCTTGTAGAGAGTTCAGCTAGAAACAAATCACCCTGTAGAGACTTCAGCTACAAACAAGTCACCCTGTAGAGAGATCAGCTACAAACAAGCCACCTGTAGAGAGTTCAGCTAGAAGAAGTTACACTGTAGAGAGTTCAGCTACAAAGAAACTACCATGTAGAGAGTTCAGCTGCAAACAAATCTCCCTGTAGAGAATTCAGCTACAAACAAATTACCCTGTAGAAAGATCAGCTAGAAGAAGTTACCTTGTAGAGAGTTCAGCTACAAACAAATCTCCCTGTAGAGAGTTCAGCTAGAAACAAGTCACCCTGCAGAGAGATCAGCTAGAAACAAGCCACCCGTAGAGAGTTCAGCTAGAAGAAGTTACATTGTATGGAGTTCAGCAGTTTATCTGCAAACAAATCGCCCTGTAGAGAATTCAGCTACAAACAAATCACCCTGTAGAAAGATTCAGCTAGAAGAAGTTACCTGGTAGAGAGTTCATCTACAAACAAATCACCCTGTAGAGAGTTCAGCTGCAAATAAATCACCCTGCAGAGAGTTCAGCTACTAACAAATCAACCTGTAGAGAGATCAGCTCGAGGAAGTCACCTTGTAGAGGGATCAGCTAGAACAAGTCACCTTGTAGAGAGTTCAGGTACAAAGAAACACCATGTAGACAGTTCAGCTGCAAACATATCGCCTGTAGAGAGTTCACACAGCTAGAAACAAATCACCCTGTAGAGAGATCAGCTCGAGGAAGTCACCTTGTAGAGGGATCAGCTAGAAACAAGTCACCTTGTAGAGAGTTCAGCTACAAAGAAACCATCATGTAGAGAGTTCAGCTGCAAACAAATCACCCTGTAGAGAGTTAAGCTACAAAAAGATCAC